>NC_084641.1:30322147-30922147 GCF_019802595.1 Syngnathoides biaculeatus
CCAGTTTTCTTACCTGGATTTCATCACATTTGATAAGCTTTTCCACTTCGGTCTGGCTCAGCAGCATGAACTCCTCGTGCTGAACCACCTCGGAGAAATGCTTTTGGGAGAAGAGCTCGGCCGCTTGCATCAGGTCGAGGCAATTGTGCGTTTCGGCGAAGTCGCGGATGCCCAGACAGTTCGACGGATCCAGTTGGCTCTCCAAAAAATCACAACACGCTCTTTTCACTCCTGAGGAAGCCGAAGATAGTGTTGCAATAACGCGCGTCTCCCAAAATCTATTTGGAAATGTACAATGTGAAAGACTGACCTTTCAGTTGAAGCAGGCATGCGGCAGGGAGCAGTTCTTGCACATTCTCCACCGTCACGAGCACCGTCTCCGTGTACACAAAGTCCAACAAGATCTCCATCGTCGATGCAGTCAGCCCCTGGATGTCCACGAAGGATTTTCCCTTTTCCGCAAGCTAAATGCACATTTTCAGATGAAGAAAGTAACATTTCATTGCATTTTAAATACTTGCATTCTATATAAATTACAAAATAAAATACCAAAATACATATTAAACATATTACAAAATACAAATGAGGAAATCTTAACGCTATAGGGCGTTTTCACTCATTATGCCTTATGATATGCATAAAACATTTTGATTTTGATGGAACCGTAAACAAAAAAACTAATCCCGTACCTCACTGGTGAACATGGCACAGAAATAGTCGCTGCAGGCCGCTAAGACAATCCGGTGAGCCGGGAAGTCCGTCTTTTCTACCCTGAGCGTTATATCACACAGTGTGTTGCTCTTGCGCAGGGAATTCATGGCATTAAGGATGGATTTGGCGTGGGAATTGGTCATGATGTCCTTGGGGGGCATGCTGCCTTGAGGGTCACACAGAGCTCTCAAACCGCTCCAGGAATCTAAATGACAGGAAGCACAAAGATGAGGGCCGTCTTTAGGAAAATGACACACCTCGACGACGTCAGCGATTCCCAACCAGTGTGACGCGAGAGATCACCGGGAAATTTCACTTGATTATAGGCTGCAGCATGCTCGTGACACGAGTGAGGATAAGCAGTACGGAAAATGGATGGACGAAAGGAAATTAGTTATTTACTACAATTAATGTACCTTTGTTCAACAATTTATCCCAGTGATGTACAGAACATATGCATGAATAATTAAATGGCACAAAGTGTGTGTGTGTGTGTGTATATACACTTATTGTGGCATCTTTTTCGGTCGCAAGCCGCAAGAGTTTCTCCTATCCAAAATAAGTACCTGGGTTTAATAAAGGTTGGGAAGATTACAGAACATACATGCATACTATGTTCACTTTGCAACATTGAAGATAAGTTCTGCTCATAAATTTGCATACAGTGGAAGAATTTGCGCAATGTTGCTCACTTAAACATGGGCACAATCTCATTTTTTTCTATTTGCTATTCCCCCCCCCCCGCTGAAAATGGCATTCAATTATATTTGAATTCCATTAAAAATGTAACAACTGTTTAGCTTGCCCTTATTAGAATGATACATATCTCACAAATTCTGATAGGGTGTGGAAATTTATGGGCAAAACTGTGTGCGCACGTCTAACTAATAACTAATAAATGGTAAAAAGCTATGTGTGCAATAGAGGCTTCTCCTATTCCATTACTGAAGCATTTTTTGCTGAATAAAAATGCTATATCGATATTTTTATCCAAGTATGCATTTCTATTTTTGCATTGAAAGGGTTTAGTTGGTGATCACCTCATACAGACATTGCTAAAAACAGAATTTTTGTAGGAAAAAAAAAAACGTGTCTTAGCATTGCAACACTAACCATGCAACTTACCGTTAAAAGATTTGAATACTTTTTCCACCACTGGGAGGCAATAACGAAAGCTACACATGAGCTAGCAGTGGAAGCCGAAGGCTAACACCGACGCGACAAAAACAGCTAAAGAAAAGCAGCCACAGAAAATCAGCAGTTAGCCAAAAGAAGACAACACCGCGACAGACACACACCAGGGGAGCTTGTAAAAAAAACAAAAAATGTACACGAAATACCTGTCGCTGGGTTAAAGCTGCCTCAAAGCCTCAAGCTAAGTTGTTTTGCTAGCTCGCGTTAGCATCAAAGTCCCTTCTTTCAGTTGTTGCTGTCAGACAGCCTGGAGGGAACCTCTGAACAACAGTCAGTCCATGTCGGAATATCGCAATAATATGCCATATTCAAATATCCAAAACATGGAAATCTCATGACTGAATTATGAGCAGAGTCTAGCTGCAGTGTTCTGTAGTTCCGCTGAGACTCCACTGGCTGGCTGCGCGCAGTATTTTTTTCCCCCTTTTCTTTATTTCAAAATGCATCCGACATAACAGTAGCGCAATGAACAAAATATAGTGGGTAAATATTATGTAAACGTTAAATAAAAGGGACAAATACACTAAATCAACACAGAAACACGCCAGGGATCACGAGTAAATATTCAACAAGATTAAATACCCGGAAAGGGGAACACAATCTCAAGGTTTCGTTCGCTTTGTTTTGACCATCAGCTATTGAAATGAGATTGATAATAACGATGATAATGATCTTGATATTATAGTTCAAGTTCGTTCATAAAAATGAAAGGGATTTCCTTTGCAAACGTACATTTGTGAATATAAAATTTCTCAAGAAGTGCACTGAGATTAATTGAAGATTACATCTTCGAACTGAGCTGTCACGCTTAACAAAGGCAAAAATGACATTTTGAAAAATTAATGAGAAAATTATTATTAAGACAAATCAACGAAAATCTTGCCGCAGTTTACGCCGGGTGCGTGTGCTTTTGCAGAACCAAAACAAATGGATAAGAGCCACGGAAAGCACGGTTCAAATGAAATTAGATTAGATCATGATTAATTTTAACAAAGGATCTCATAGGGTGGGATAAAAATCGAT
Organism: Syngnathoides biaculeatus; assembly: GCF_019802595.1. Classification (NCBI taxonomy): domain Eukaryota; kingdom Metazoa; phylum Chordata; class Actinopteri; order Syngnathiformes; family Syngnathidae; genus Syngnathoides; species Syngnathoides biaculeatus. Next base: position 30,325,076 of record NC_084641.1, read on the forward strand.
GAATAATTTTGAATGAAACTTCAGTCACCTACCGGATGACGTCGACACCGCGACGTGCGTCAGTGCGTGCGCGCACACGCTTGCAACGAGATGCGTTCCGTGCGCGCTCCCCGCAGTGAGTTCACACAGTCGCTGCCCTAAAAATGGGCAAATAAGTGTTCCCTCCTTTTCAGGGTTGTTCATTTCAGCGCTGACGGAGCCGCTTGATGCGCAGGTGGGCGGTGGCGACATTTCAATGCCTGCATTCGTGCGCGTTGGTCGTTTGCTGCCTTAAAACGGCAGCTAGCTTGTAGCTAACCCCCCCGTAGGAGGCGCCTTGCCCGCGGCTCGTTTCCGCTAACAGATTCCTCGTAATCGAAGTCATAAATGCTGCTCGGCTGAGAACAAATTCACAGCGGCGGCGTCTTTTGTCCGAAGATTTCGGGCACTTTTCAGGGCTCGAAACGCATCTCGACCAAAGCGACGGTGGGTCAGTTGACGGCGGGGGAGGAGAAGGAACGAGCGACAGCTGGACTGTCAGCAATGGAAGCCGAGTTTCGGGAAATCGATGACAACAGGATTTGGACCGCCATTTACCAGGTGGGTGAAAGGACTTTTTTTTCCGTCTCAAAATGTCACTTGTCGGACGAATTATGACGAATGTTTACAAAGAGATGCGTTTCGTGTGCCACGGAGTATTGGGGAAGTCACTTTGCACTTATATTTTACTTAATTTACCTCCCGTTTATTATACATTGTTCCATCGCTACATCGCGGTTCACTTTACACGGGCTCGTTTTTACAGAGATTTTTTTTTTTTGGGGGGGGGGGGGGGGGTCTAATTTTTTTACAGTATGCAGGTAGCGTACTTTTGTTTTTCTTTTTTAAACAGCGTATTGTGTTGTGCGTCTTGATTCGCTCAGGGAAACGCCACTTTGTGTCCTGCGTCCCGATTGGCTAAAGCACTGTTGTCAATCAACCTCGTCTATGCTCTGTGTCTTGTAATGTACACAATGCGTTCTTCATCTTGCCTAATTTACCCAATTATTTAATGCTAGCAGTATGGCTCTTAAGTTCTGTTTGTTTGAAAGGTTTCCCCCGAACAATCTCAAACTGTCACTGATTGATGAAGACCTGGTAGAAATGACAAAGCCAGCAAGCGAGGATGAGGAAGAAGAGGTCGAGTGTTGAGTTGAGAAAGAAGAAGAGGATGGACTTAACACTATCACTTGCAAACCGTGACCACTGAACTTCACCGAGTTGCATAAGAATGGGACCCCTTTGAAGTTTCGTTCATTACAAACATAATCGAAGGTGGCGCGTCCGTTTATAACAATATTCTCGACCGGAAGAAGAAAAAAAAGAGCCCCGGCAACGACGCATAACAGTTTTCTTCATTCACAAAAAAAAAAAAAAGAGACCCGCCTCAAGGGCTTCAGCAGAAACGGAACCGAGCACCAGCATAAAGAGGGACTGAACAGTAAAATGTGGGTGACTCACTATTAATAATTTCTTGTCCAACCTCACAGATTGATCAGTGAAATTAAACAATTTCTAAAAGCTGTGAGTTTTCTTTTGCTGGGAAAACCTTTATACACGGTTGTGGATGAAACGGAAGAAAATGGATGGAGGGACGTTTATATAATTATAACTCAAATAAATGTTTGGGCCTAAAGCAGGTTTTGATCATTGGTTTCATTCTAAAATACATTAGTGTCATTTTTTTTTTATCTGCAAAGGTTTAAATTTTGAGTGTTTAAACAAGAAAATATTAATGCCTGTGTGACAAAATTCATAGTCTGTGGTTAGGGGTTTTACAGTTTTAAAACATAAGAAACACCAAAAACATGCACTGTAAAGGAAGAAAAAAAATCCTGCGAATGAAAAACCATCCTGTAAATGGATAAATACATAAGGAAAAAACAAAAAAATGGGGCGGGGGAGATCAATTTATACTACGCTGATTTCACTTAATGTGGTAATAAATCTATGGCAAAGCAACCGCGGTGATATTTAATCACACAAGGGATTATGGAAAAACAATCGTGGTAATAGTATACGTAATAAAATTAATATTGATATCACAATTTATAAACATAGAGTTAGATGGAAAAAGATGACACGCTGTGGCGACCCTTAATGGAACAAGCTGAAAGGAAAAGAAGAATAATTTAGAAACATAGTCATTCATTGCTTTCAAAATTTAGTATTATTGAACTACAATTACTGAACTTTAAATATGACTTACAAGAAGAATCAGGGAAATAACTAAGTGAAATAATAGTACATGAAAAAAAAAACCAGTAAATAAAAATAAACACCTGCTGTGTGCCCCTTGGCCTGTTCGGGACAGCGTTGTGCACACATGGAGTTACATTCAGATTTCAAAACTTGGAGAAAGTCGCTCTAGAACTTCATTAACATACTGTAATTTGTTTTTTGGGAAGTACACATATCTGTGAACATTGTTCTGCTTTAGTACCTGACTGTATGTGTTACTACAGCCACTGTTTCCAAATATTTCTTTGAGGGAAAATCCCCCCCGTTTAAGTGTTTTACTTTTTTTTTTTTATTCCCCCCAACGTATCAATAGTGTTCCATTGTGAGCATTTAGATGGCGAAGTTTATAAAATATAGTACAGTATGTCTTTTATTTAAATACACAACTTCCTCCTACATCCCAAAACATGCATGGTATGTTGATTGAAAACTAAAATTGCCTGTAGGCGTGAATATGAGTCTGAATTTATTTTATTTTTTTAAAATGTGACCTGCGATTGGCTGGCAGCCTGTTCAGGGTTTACCCCGCCTCTCGCTCGAAAATATCTGGGATAGGTTTGCTGCAGGCCTGCAGCCCTAGTGGGGATAAGCAGTACAGAAAATAGACGAATGGGCTTATTTTTACTGTAAACTCCAATGGGGGTGTCATTAAATATCTTAAACATTATCTGTATGGGCTATTTTAATCTCCACAGAGTGACTCTGTAACATTAACTTAGTATAACAGTCATTTAAATAAAAACAAAAAAACCCACCCTAGCTTTTCCAGAAAGGGCCCCACTTCCGTTTGACCCAGTTTTGTATCTGCTTTGTCCATGTTTGGCTAAGGCCGGCCCCTTTCCTCTGATTGGCGTCTTCCGTGTAGAAAACCCACTTGTGAGCATACACGCGTTTTATGTTGATCGCGCTGGCTTGAGAGCGGAAAGGGAAGGTGGAGTTAAGATACAGATGAATTCAATAAAATTCAAAAGACCTAATTTCAACTCTCTCGGCAGAATAATGTCTAGATTTTAGGACTGTGTGTAGGATTTTGATTCATATTTCACGTTCTACGAGGCACTCAAAACAAAATATTACATCCCAAATATTAGAAAACGTTGGTTTGGCTACATATGTCCTCTTTAAAACGCACAGGAAGGACAGAATAAGATATGTCACATTTCTTCATCAAGCAACACAGGCAGACCCGAGGTGCTTTCACAATGCAGGAAGTTGCATTTATACACACTTTTTTAATAATCATGAAAAGTCGTAATCGAAAGCACGATTAACATTGTACAGCAGGAGCTAGCTCGGTCGCCTTTACTGGAATGGAGCCTGGCAGAACCTGTGCTGGGGCTCGCAAAACGTGTTGCTTGCCGGGCGGCGGCAACCTGAGGAAAGCTCTTTGTCCGTATTGCTAAGCATAATTTGCAGTCGCCTAAAAGATTTGTCATCTGTGTCCCTAAAATGTTCATGCCTCGTATTGGAGCTTTTTTTTACTGGTCCTGAGTCCATCCCTGCTTTCTATCTATGTGCGCTCAACACCTCATGATACCGTTAAAATGCAATATGTATCTACGAGCTACAATGCTGAAAGTCACAGCGACAAAAGGCATCTTCGAGCGAGCTCTGTGACCAACATGTCAAGGTTGGCTTGTCTTCCAGGAGATTCGACAGCAGTCCTGTGAGCTGCCCTGCAAGGTGGCCAAACTTCCAGAAAACAAGAGTCGCAACCGATATCGGGACGTCAGCCCGTGTGAGTACCGCCTGGTAGTGCACAGCCCGATTTGAACTTTGCCAACGTTTCATTGAGCCAACACGCGCAATTTTGGCCTTCTCAGGTTTTCCAGTGAAATTTCAATTTAAACCTAAAAAAAATGAAATTAACTGGAACTTCTCTTCACATTTGTGCCCAACTATTCAATGCAGTAATTGAACACAAAGGTAGTATTGTGTTGTATGTATGGCAACAGGTACGTGCCAAGTTTATTTGTGGTTTCTCCCGCCTAGTGGAAGAGCATTTCTTTTTTTTTTCTCTGCATGTCACTAAACGTCACGGGCATATCTGGCTGAATAATTCTAGATGATTTGTATTAAAGAAATGCTGTGATTGCATTTAACAAGGTCTGTCTGAAAAGTAGATGCCGTCAAACAAAAGCTTCTCTGTCCTGACTTGTTGGAAACATCAAGATGTCAATACATACCATGAAATGAAAGCCAAATTCATTTTTTTTTGTTCAGAAACCCAAATGGCTTTAGTTTACAACAAAACCCAAAAGAATTGACCTTGCCGTTCCAATACTTTTGGAGGGCGCTTTATTTAATCACATTTCTCTGATTGTCCATTGTTAATTAATATTTGCCACCTGCAGTTGCTTGTTATGTACATTTTTTAAATTTGAACTATTAAAGTATGTCTCTAGGGCTGCACAATTATGGCCAAAATAATAATCACGGTTACTCAGATCAATATTCTAATCCCGATTGTTTTTCATGAGGGGAAAAATGTTTTTTTTTTTTTTTTTTTTTTTTTTTTTTACTTTTGCACTACTTTGAACAAAGAATATGTAACAAATTTCGGTTTAGGATGAATCTTTAAATAAGAATATATGCTAGTAATGAACAAACAAATGTACTCCCCCCTCCCCCCCATATATATATATATATATATATACACACACACACACATACGCACTTTAGGGCAAAAACTAAATGTGCTTTCATAAAGTGCAGTCCTTAATTGGAATTTATGATAGGGTGATGGCTTCCAGAAGGGGTAAAATATATTCTTTGTCTATCGCTGCGTTGGACAGGAATGCCGTTGTAGGCGCTTTATGTTAAAGTTGGCACCGGAGCTTCAACCACGTTTTCTTCCCTGGCGGCTGGCTGGTATGCAGCAATGGCCGCATTTTAAATAATAATAACGGGGAAGAAGAAAAAAACTCTCCGCCGTTCATGTTCGTTTAATCACGGCAGACAAAATTGCAATCACGATTGAAATTTGATCGTCAAGCCTTAAGTTTATCCGCCTTATCGTTTCTCCCCAGTTGACCACAGTCGAATATGTCTGCAGCAGAGTGCCAACGACTACGTTAACGCCAGCCTAATAACAGTTGAAGAGGCGCAGAGGAACTATATCCTGACTCAGGTAAGCATCTTTCTGGAATAATCTTGCATCTTTACGCTATTAACTGCTTGTATATAATGCAATAGGATAAATGTTTGAAAATAATTGATGTACTTATTTTAATACAGCCCTCCCGTATGTGAATGGGATGTTTTTATAATTTGCATTTCTGGGCTAACTGTGTCAAATAGGTGTGCGCGTGGATGGATTTGTTTATCATTCTAATACTATTGCAGTGCATGATAAAGCCTCTTTTTCATGAGGTTTTTAGTTGAGTCCCACCGCAAATGTTTACACAGACCCAGTTGCAAAAGTTCCCCTAATTTGATTATTTTTGGAAGATGTTTTCACGATGACTCATCATTATGTAAGATTTTTTTTTTTTTTTTTTTTTCGGGCGTATGCGGGAACTCTTTGAAGATGTTGAAGGAGGTGGTTCAAAAGTCAAGAAAGGCTGCGCTCACACCGTCTCTCTCTCTTTCCGTTTTAGGGACCCTTACCCAACACATGCGGACACTTCTGGGAGATGGTGTGGGAGCAGCGGAGTTGTGGTGTGGTCATGCTGAACAGAGTGATCGAGAAAGGATCGGTAAGCAGCCGCAGGTTCCATTCCGTGTGTTACTTCCTCACTGCGTCCGTCCGTCCGTCCGTTAAAAAAAAAAAAAAAAAAGTCAAATGAGCCCTGCTGTCTCGTAGGTCAAGTGTGCACAGTATTGGCCCCACAGAGAAGAGAGGGATGCCCTCTTTGAGGACACAAACTTCAAGCTCACCTTTGTTTCCGAAGACATCAAATCCTACTACACGGTCCGTCATCTCGAGCTGGAAAATCTTTCTGTAAGTTCTGGGCGGCCCGTTTTTATTCAGAGTGCGAAATGTTTGTCCAAAAAAAAATGTTTTGGGGGGGATTTTTACAACCCCTTTCTGGATTGTGTGTGACATTTCCCCTCTGCAGACACTAGAGACACGAGAAATTTTACATTTTCACTACACCACCTGGCCTGACTTTGGTGTGCCAGAATCTCCAGCTTCATTCCTTAATTTCTTATTCAAAGTGCGGGAGTCGGGTTGTATGAATACGGACCGGGGCCCAGTGGTGGTGCACTGCAGCGCCGGCATCGGACGCTCTGGAACTTTTTGCCTGGTGGACACCTGCCTCTTACTGGTTGGTACTGAGAGACATACAAATTCAGACTTGAGTGTTTGAACTGAACAATGCAAAACCGCTAAAAGCCGGTAAAAGTCACTCTCTCGGCACATATATTCCACCGGTCTCACTCTTACCTTTTCTGCTCGAGTGCGGCCGTGACGAAAAAATGCACAAATTAGCCGCATCACCGCATAAACCGCAAGGTTGAAAGCGTGTGGGGAAAATGTGGCAGCTTTTAGGCAGGAAATTACGGTAGTTTTCGAGATACGAGCCGTCTTTTGGCAGATATTTTCTCGCCTTCACGTGCAAATGAAAATTTGAACAATTCTTCAAAATAGTCTTCAATCTGTTGCTGTTAATATGAGCACAAAACAAAGATGTTGTTTTAAAAACAAAACAACCTGTTTTAAAACTAGCTTACTCCTAACGTAATAGAAATGCTGTAGATGAGTTTATGATTAGCATCTGTGGTCGCACTGTTATGACCCTTTAAGCGAAAGCTACTCAAAAACAAACAAATGGAGCAACACATGTAGAAAGACAATATTCACACCCATATGTTCTTTATTCTCTGCCAAATGCGGCCAACATTATTGCGCCTTAACTAAGTCGCTGAGCGTGATGGCGACTTTTCTTCGTTTGTCCATAGGATGTAGGACGGTGTTACACTGCCCCCCAGTGGCCAAGGTCGTACACCAGAAGCTGCTGCACAAAGTATTGAATTGAAGCATGAAATCGTGATTCACAAACTAATAAATGATATTCTACTTTATTACTGCTTTTATGACTTTACAATGTAATTATGTGATATTTTCCTTAATAAAAAACATTTTTTGGCAGGGCTGGAACACATCAAACGGACTTCCATTCATAACATGGGGATAGTTGATTTGACATAAGTGTTCTGAGTACATGTTTGATCATAGACAAGTTAATGTTCTATGTCAAGGAACTACTGTAATATGAATTATTTCAATTTTAATAGCGGTTACTTTGATTTTCCACACATTCTGTTCCTGATTTACGATTTATTTTTATTTATCGTGGTTTTTTTTTTTTGCCAGATGTCTATCCGCAAGGACCCGTCGTCTGTGCGCATCCGTGACGTTCTACTGGAGATGCGACGTCATCGCATGGGTTTGATTCAGACCGCAGATCAACTTCGCTTCTCCTACCTCGCCGTTATTGAGGGTGCCAAATACCTTAAAGGAGATTTGTCATTGGAGGCAAGTGCTTTTCCAGGGCTTCCCCGCCCGGAACATTTTTATACATCTCCTTTTAATATTTTGTTTGTATTACTAGGAATCTCGGAGGGAGTTTTCAAACGGGGAAGATGACCCCCCCGAATTCACACCTCCGCCTCCCCTCCCCCCTCCAAGAGATCCTCAAAACGGCAAAGTTGAGCCATTGTTTGTCCCCAAGAATGACGAGATTGTCCGGCCAGATGAAATCCACAGTCTGGGGTAATCGTTCCGCTTGAATCGAAGTGATTGATAATATGAATGCATATTTGTTCTTGGGAGGGAGGGGCTGGGCGACAGCAGGTAGCAATTGTAAACATAATACTGTATTTCTATGAATCCCAACATAATATTCGCTTGCTTTAAATACTCCCAAACTACTATCTCAAGATCAAATGTGCTTTTTCTGTAGGAGGATTAACAACCCCCCCCCCCCTCACAAAAAAAAAACAGCAAGTCAACTTCATCCATCCATCAATCCATCCATCCATTTTCTTAGCCGCTTAGCCTCACAAGGGTCACACTCCTACTAAACTCACTATCGAATGTAACGGAAGCGGGTCGGCTCACGAGTGGTGACGCCACTCATGAGGAAAGTTTGAGGAGTTTTTTTTTTTTTTTTTTTTAAAGGAACTTCATAAAATGCTTGATCGCAGTAGCCCCTTTCCAATGATGCAAGTAGTATTTTACTCTCTAAAAAATGTCTACGTCGTTCAGTAACAAGTGTGATTATTTCCTAACCGATACTAGGGTAAACGTTACCTTTTCTAGTCACTTTGTTACTACTGTGGCGATGATGAGTCTCCCAAGAAATCGAGGCAGTCAAGGTTGTTTGTTTCGAATCACAAAAATCACAAAAGGGCTTGGCAAATGGTGAGCACATCCCCTCATCTAACTCCCTCCCAATCGGGCAAGGAAAAACTCAAAAGCCCATTTGTGGGAACCTTGAGAAGGGACCGCAGATGGGGCGGATCCCCCACATTCAATAACACAATGAAATGAGCGGAAGGCCACCACACCAAACACGCCCAAAACAAATAAATTCAACAAGCGCCACAAATACAACCCGGTAAGAATTACACACACATAAATATACATCATTGACACAATCACACGGGGCAACAAAGAACAACACCAACAATTGATGTCATTTTCTCTGCAGCAAAGAATAATTATAAGTCGGGCTCATGTTGTGTTACTGTGTCCAGCTTTATTTTGTGTCTGATAACCTGTGTGTATGTATGTGCAATATTTTGGATCATGTCTCTTAGGCAGCTCAATTTAGTTACTGTAATTTCCGGCCTATAAGGCGCAACTTTTTTTCCACACGTGCGGTGATGCGGCTAATTTGTGCATTTTTTTCTAACGGCCGCAAGCGTCCAATCGAGTGGAAAAAGTAAGAGTGAGATCAGTGGAATATATATATGGCGAGGGAGTGACTTTTACCGGTTCGGCCCTGTTAGCGCTGCGCTAGGGTGTTACTGCCGTGTCTCAGTGATGTTTTTTTTTTTTATTTTATTTTATTTTTTTTTTAAAATGGTGTATATATATTTTTTTCTTTTTTTTAACCGGCCCTCTTAACGCTGTGGTAGCATTAGCGGTGCATTCCTGCCGTGTCTCAGTGAGTTTTACCGGTATGTTTTTCTTTTTTTTTTTTTTTAACCGGCCCCGTTAGCACGGCACTAGCGTGTTTCTGCTGTTACTGCCACGTCTCAGTGATTTAGGTATGTGTTTTTATTTTTTAAACTTGCGTTGTTAGTGCTGTGCTACCGTGTTGCTAGTGTGTAGCGGCCATAGCTGTTTTTTTTTTTTTTTAATTATTAACCTAAGCCTAAACGTAATTAAGAAGAAGAAGAATTAACCGGCATGTTTTTTTTTTTTTTTTTTTTTTTTTTTTAAAAAACCAGCCCTGTTCGTGCTACCGTGCTGTTGCTATGTTAAGCTAAGCTAAGGTGTTAAAACTTTGTAAACTCTTACAATGTACCGTCTTTCTTTGTAAATATCTGTGGTTTCAATGCGGGCACTTGCGGCTTTTCCACAGGTGCGGCGTATTTATGTACCAAATGGTATTTCCTTTACAAATGTACTCGGTGAGGCTTATAAACAGGTGCGGTCTGTAGGCCGCATATTACGGTATTTTTAAAGTCATATTAGGGAGAAAATACTTTTTCAAAGTCATTGGATTTTTTTGTCACCCTGACAAGTTATTTTTATTTGCACGTTTCTAAAAATGTCTTGAAGAGACAATTATGTAACTCAGAGGTTGCAAATAACTAAAAATCAAACATTGTAGTTGTCAATTGGCCACTAAACATAAAGAAACTCATCCAATCCTCTGCTGTCCTCACGCAGATCTTCTCAGGACTCGGAACCGCGGAGGAGAACTGCGGTCGCCCCCCAGCGTCCGCCTGATGACGCCGTTCAGCTGGATTGTCACGTGGGCGTCCACGGCCCGCTTTCCAAAGCTGAAGCCGGAGCCCAGCCGCAGCACGACACGGAGCGGCGGCAAGTGGCGGACGCCGTTCAGCAGTTAGTGGAAACCTCCGGCGAGGCCGACAGTTGGCCTCCCTTCCTCGCCAACGTGTGCCTGTGCACGGCGGTGGCGCTCAGCGCTTACGTCTGCTATCGAGTCTTTTACCACTGATGTCTGCTCGCCTCGGACCCCCCCCCCCGCCAATAACTATCCTGGCCAAAATATTGTTTTAATCTTGAAAGCTCAGGGCCTTTTCAAGGTGTCGTGTCCCCGAGTTGGACGTCAACTTCAACACGCAAAGCATCGCTTTCCAAATCGTGAAATAAGAGGCTATATTTATGGGACCATGCACATATTTCTTACGGCATGGTTACAACTTGTGAATATGCAGAGTGACATCTAAAGCTTCTCGGACATAATAAAATGAAAGGGGGGGGGGGGGGATGCCAGTGCAGATGGGAAAATATAAATGTACCCCAAGTGAACTTCAAATGTTTTTTTTTTTTTTTTTTTTAAATAGTGATTTCATTTACTAAGGGAAAAAGCAAAAGATTCAAAATTACTTGGCTCTACTTGAAAAAGTAATGCCCCCCCCCCGCTAAACCGGATAACTGGTTGGGCCGCTAACCGCTGCAAAATTTGAAACCAGACGTTTGTCTTTCACATCTTTGTGGAGATACTTTGGCTCACACTTCCTTGGAGAATTGTTTGAAATTGTCAAAAATGGAGCAGGGACCTCTTCAAGGCCATTTCACTGCATTTCAATCGGATTTAAATCTGGATTTTGACCAGGCCGCTTTAAAACCTTTTTTTTTTTTTTAAAAGCCATTCTGAAGCTAACTTGCTGTTTTTGTATATTTTTTGGGGTGGAGGGGTGAGGGGGTGTTAATCCCCCAGCAGAACCAAAGTCCTCTTCATCTTGAGGTCAAACTGATCCTTTTTTTTTTGTTTTGTTTTTGTTGAAGACCAGAATTCAGGGTTCCATCAATCATAGCTAGTTGTCCAGGTCCTGAATGGGCAAAGCAGCCCAAGACCGTCGCACTACCACCACCGGGTCTGACTGTTGGGCCGATGTTCTTTTTCTGAAACGCTGTGCTACATTTACGCCAAATGTACCGAGGCACACGGTTTCCAGAAAGCTCAACGTTATCTCGTCAGTCTATATAATCTTCCCCCAAAGGTCTTGGGGGTTATTCAGATGTACGTCTATGGCAAGAAGTAAGACGGGACTCAGCAGTGGTTTTCACCTTGGACGTCTGCCACGGGTGCCATTTTTGGCCAGGCTTTTCCGTGTTCTTGTCATGAACGCTGACCTTAATTTGAGGCCTACAGTTCTCTTGACTCTTCTGGAATTTCTTTGCATCGTGTTGTTTTGCTACAGCTTTTTTAGTTTTTTTTGTTTTGTTTTTTGGTCCAACTTGACTTTTTCGAGTGTGGTGTTTTCTGACCTGCTTATCCTCATAGGAATACTGGAGCCTATCCCAGCTGTCTTTGGGCAGGACTATGTATTTGCTCTCACCTTCACACCTACGGGCAATTTAGAGTCTTCAATTCACCTATCATGCATATTTTTGGAGTGCCCGGAGAAAACCCACACAGGAGAACATGCAAACTCCACATAGGCGGGCCTGGGTTTTGAACCATGAACCCAAGACCTGTGAGGCAAACATTCTAACCAAGCGTCCCACCGTGCTGCCCAGACCGGTTCCATTTCTGTGAATTTTTGATTGAACAGCCTTCGCTCTGACCAATGAAAATAATACAAAAACATAAATTTGCCACAATTCATTCAGTATTTTAAAGGGAGGGGGGGTGTGTGATTACTTTTTCACACAGGTCCAGATAACTGAATAATTCTTTTTCATAAATACATGAAATTACCATTTAAAAAAAAAAAAAAAAACGCATTTTAAGTTCACTCAGGTTACATTTGTCTAATAGTTATGTTTGGTGATCTTAAAGTGGAGAAACTATGCAAATATATAAGAATTGTAGAAGGGGGCCAATAATTTTCATAGCTGCTGTCCTCTCTCACTCTATCTTGCGGCCTCCCCTTTGTCCCTCCCTCCCCTTGAGCTGTAAAGTTCATAGTTATGTATAATTTATACAGTTACAACCTGCTAATTGGACATCCAGTATTGCAGAAAATCTTTACATGAATCCGTCGTGATGCAGGGACACGCGTCAAACCAGGGCTACAGCTCAGAGTTATTTTAATCACGGATTCATCTGAAAACATTTTTTTCACTTATTTCCATCCCTTTACTCAAATTGACAGTGCAGAAAATGCATGAACAAACTAATCAGAATCATCTTTATTCGCCAAGTATGTCAGAAACAAACAAGGAATTTGTGTCCAGTAGTTTGCGCCGCTCTAGTGCGACAAACATGACGACATAAAGATGTGGCGATAACAGTCACGGAGCAATAATGGCTGCAATAATGAAAGAGTTTTTTTGTGTGGGTGTGTGTGTGTGTGTCATGCAGAGTCCTCTTAGCATTTCCAGCACTTAAGAGTGCCTAATAGAGCAATAATGCAGTGCAATGGCCGTTGCGCGAAGGATTAGAATGGATGCGGTTCAAAATGACGAGTGGTACGATCATCTCTGCCGATCGTTCAAATGTGTCAGCTATTCCTCAGTGGATTGCGCAAGAGGCGGAGATGCCGCTCGGGTACGAGAGGCTCGTATTGGGCAACAACTGATGTGCACACGGTGCAGAGGGCTGAGACTACTGCAGTGAGGGCACGAGTAATTGATTATGTATATTAATAATTGGCCCCGTAGAATGTAACAAACTCGAGACAAAAATTGAATTTTAACTTTTGTGTGTAAGAAGTTCATTGCGAGGGGGAAGAAACTGTTGGAGCGCCGGCTAGTTTTGGTTTGCATTGTTCGGGGGAAGGAGCTGACCAGGACGTGGCGGGTCCGAGAGGATTTTGCCTGTGCTTGTTTTCAGTTCAGGTACCGTGTAAGTCCTTAGCGGGTACCGACAATCCTTTCAGCAGTTCTGATTGTCCGCTGCAGTCCGAGTTTGTCCTTTTTTGTGGCGGCAGCAAAGCGGACTGTGATTGGATGAGCGCTGTGTCGAACCATCTCAACAGGCCAAGCTTCCTTAGGAACCGCAGGAAGTGCATCCTCTGCTGCGCTTTTTTTGAGGATGGAGTTGATGTTTGTCTCCCACTTCGGGACCTTTGAGACTTGAAGGTCTCAGGACAAGTTGGACAGCGTGAGGTGCGTTTGTGGGAGAGGACGCCTCCTCAAGTCCACGGTCAGCTCTACGGTCTTGAGTGCGTTCTGCTCCAGCCTCTTCACAGGCTTGATGAGGATTCAGTTTTTGGTTTTGTCCGTAACACATCAGAAAACGGGTAAAATCATTTTCCACATTTAAAAGCAAAGATTTGATTTGAGAGATAATCAGTCTTTGGGTGTTGATTTGGACAATTTTTAGTTAAACGAGGTCTTTTATTGACGATTCAATTATAAAAATAGGTGTTTATTAATTAGATAAATGATTAGTCGTCTATTTATCGCAATTGTTGCACCTGCACTTCAACACCCTCGCTGCATGCGCTGTCATACTCGAATTCGCCTGCTGGGCAATACTTTGGGGTCGTGTAAGTGTAGCCACACTAATCTACAAATGATGAGAAGAAACCAAGAGAAATTCAAATGATGCGGAAATAAAAACGTTGTTTGACGAAGGTTGAAATTTTCATGGCGTGTTAAAACGTGTCTGCTGTCGATTTGGTCAACGGGCTGCCAGAGATGTTCGTTTTCTGCCGTTAGCTGAGTTTGGATGTCACGTGCAGAGTCGGGATTTTCTAGTACGAAGGAGGATTTATTTATAAGGCAGACTGGGGGGAAAGGACCACGTGAATAAAGTCGTTTTGGAAAAAATTGACTTTATTCTCTTTTACTGTGGCCTCTTTTGTACTCAATGATCGAAGCATCTGTAATGTCGCCCCCTAGAGGTGACATTGGAAGAGTCCTCTGAGGACCGGCTACAGCAGGTCCCATCACAAGTCCCCAGTCTTATTTGTTCTGTTTGTATTTCCCCCCCCCCCCCCCGTCCCCCAGAAACTGCTCGATTAGAATCAAGTGACACGTTGCTTGAAAATCGTCCAGATTAGACAGAGTTGCGGCCGTCAGATAGAGCGAGCAAACGTGGGAGGGACGTGCCGCTGTGCCCACCAGATAAGATTTCATTTCTGGGGTACTTTTATCTGTCCCCTCCCCCTTCGTGGCCCCGTGCCTGGCTTTTGCGGGGTACATCTCAATAAATTAGAACGTCGGCCAAAAGCCCGTTTATTTCAGTACTCGCTCATTTATATAAATCCGTGCAACAATTGGGGAAAGTACTTTTCAGGTCGTAAATTCCTGCCAAATTTCTACTTTTAAAAAAAAATATATTTTCATTGTTCTGTCGTTGTTTATGTAACTTTGTAGAGATGGTGAATTTGGGTTTTTTTATTTGCTGTAAGTTATAATCATCAAAATTATACATATATTTTAAAAATGAAATATTTCAGTGTAGTCCATCAGAGATTCACATTTTGTATTGAACAATTCACTGAATTATGTTTTTTTTACACTATTGAGATGTGCAAGTGTGTACTTATCGAGCATTCTACTACTGCTTGAGGGAGATCTTAAGAAATTTTAATAACATTTAAATCCCCTGTAAAGTGAATTCCAAGGTTGGTTTTTTTTTTTTTTTTTTCTAAATTATACATTTCAAGGTAATTGCTGAAAGCGTGCATACTGGTACTTATTGAGAGCTTTTATTATTCAACAAATAACGTTGCCTCCATTTGGCCCGAAACAGATTACAATGCTGTTTTACCGTCTACACGGAAATCAACTTTTTTTTTTTTTTAAATTGTCACAATAAAATAGTAACATTTCTTTTCATTCCAGTGAATAAAAGTAAGCATAAAACTCTTCCTCCAACTTCTTGCTCATCCTGTTAATGACGTTTAATTAATAATTAATCTTACTACAGATTGTGAAATGTTTTGGCTCTGCACGTGGCGTTCGCCACGACGCGGGACAGATCTGGTTTAGTGGACTGCAGGACTCAGGCAGGCCCACCAGAAACCTGTGATGATGATGATGATGATGTAGTTTTTCAAAGTACTATTCTTTGGAAGCAATATGTATTTGCTTGGTAGAGAAAGTGGCCCCTGAATCCTGTATGCGGCCCTCAAGAAAATCTTTTGGACGCCCCCTGTGCTCGATGTAGTAGTGTTGATTCATTATTATTATTATTACCCCCCCCCCCCCCATCATATGAGTGGTACAGGTATTTTATTGAGACTGTTGACACTGTTGTAAACTTGCAGATTTTTGTAGTCATTCAAACAAACAAAAACAAAATTCAGGTTGTTAGCAACTTTTGTCCGTGGTGTGTCAATTTGACGACATATTCACTTTAAAGGAAAACGAACGTGAACCGTGGTTCTTATTTTTTTTCCTGCTCCGTCTTCTCTCAACAATGCAAATATTTTGTATTGCAGGGCAAAGTATTAGTTTTATAGTGTCTTTTTTTTTTTTTTTTGTCAAGTAATTGGCCGGAGAACAGTCCAGGATGTCCCCCGCCTCTCGCTCAACCTGTGAATGAGAACAAGAGCTATAAAAATGAATGCATAAATAAATTGAATTGGGGCGGGGGGGGGGGGGGGATAAAAATGGCTCCGCGAGTGTAGCTGGAGTGCAGTCGCTGTCATGTGTGTGTGTGTGGGGGGGGGGGGGGCAAGTAAACGGGAGCCAACTATTTGCAAGCAATACAAACACATCCTATCCTGTCGCCTTTTTCCTTTTGAACGGGGAGTCAGGGATTAAGATCAACACCAGCGCAGGGAGAAAAAAAATACACTGTAGTAGTAGCAGCGGTAGTAGTACTGGTTGTAGTAGCAGTAGTAAGACGGCGTCACCCTGAGCCGCAGCAGTCGAGTGATTCTGTGGACTTTGAGCATGTCGGCCGCTTTTGTGAATCAACTGGTGTGTTCGAAAGTGACATTCGCAATGCTGCTAGCATTCAACAAAATGAGTCAGACAAATGAAATATGCCCTTTCCGGAAGGTATAATTCTCCTATTGATGGATAAACGCTTACGATTGATACGTAATATATATATTTCAAATCAGGTTTGATTGTGCTGACTTTGTTTTGGTTGTGCTTGATCAAGGGATTCAACCTCAGCACCTCAAGTTCTCCGGTTTTCTATGATGAGCTTAAAATGTGTATTTTTTTAATGTACATTTGTTTGCCTTTTCAAAATAAAGAAATATACTACCGAATGTGTTTCCCTTATGCGTTTTTTATTTTTTTTTTTTTAAAAGCAATTTCAATGGAAAGGAGCAAAGTAATGATTTACTGCCTCTTTTTACAGTGCAGCTTTTTCCCATTTAGAGTTCCCTTTTAGCCATCCATCCATCTTCTGAGCCGCTTAACCTCACTAGGGGTGCGGGAGTGCCGGAGCCTATCGACGAGCAGGAGGCGGGGTGCACCCTGAACTGGTCGCCAGCCAATCGCAGGGTACGTAAAAACACCCATTTCCACTCGCAATTACACCAAAGGGCAAGTTGGAGTCGCCAATGTGTTTTTGGGATGTGGACGGAAGCCCGCGTGGGCACGAGGAGAACACGCAGACGCCACACAGGCGGGGCTGGGATTCGAACCCCAGTCCCCAGAGATGTGGAGCCAACGCTCTAAGCGGTTGCGCCTCCGTGCCGCCTCTCGACCATCACTTGAACTCTCCGCTGATCTTCCCAATGGCTTCTTGCTCTTTTTTAGCTTTTGACCACCATTTAACGACTTCTTAACGTGTCCCGAAATGTATCGTTTTGCAACAATACTTAGCTACTGTGTATGTAATATTGTACATGTGTATGAAATCCCAACACTTGCAGTCGTCGTCCAATGAAAGGCGAGGCGAACCTCTGCACTGCTCTCATCAGCAACTTGTTTCATCTTTGTTGATTACGCTTATCTTTTTATGCTGTAATAAAAGCGCAATAATACAATAATACAGTATGTGCAGCCTCTGAAGCCTCCAATTGATCAACTCGGTCGTTGTGTGGGCGTGAACTGCCAACTGTCATTATTTTATTTTATTTTATTTTTTTTTTTTTTACAGCACAGTGCGGCAGGTCGAAGCCTCTCAAAGGTCTAAACCCAGTTCACAATATTACTGATCAAATGATAAGTTAATTCTGCTTCGCGATGATAGGAAGTGCCGACCCGAGCAAAAATCTAAGCGCAAATTTCACTTCGTTCCCCTTCAATAATGCGCACGGTCCTGGATGATCGATAACTTTCTCCCAATTTCTGTCTTAATGTCCTGACTCAAGTTTGGGATGTTGACTGACGTGTGAGCTCGCCATCGTATTGGAGCGCAGCACGCCTGATGGGCAGCCGAGTCATCTTTCCCTGCAATTTTTTTCCTATTGTCGCATGTTTTATGCTTCATCAAGCGTCTCCCCCTGGATGTATTTCCAGGGGCGGTCATACGGTGAGGCCAAGGGCATGGGCTCACTTTTGGCTGGCTGTTGCCTCGGTCCCTGTTGGTGGGCGGGGCCCCCACGTTCTCCCCCCGAGTGTTGGACGTTGGGGGATGGCAGTCGACCCCACCCTTCATCTGAGCAACATGTGTGTGATTTAGTGTTCATTTTGGAATAATTCCACGGGCACACAAAAGACTTTCATTATTTTGTAAGATTACTGATGGTCACATATCTATGTAAAATGTCTAACGATTGTTCTGCTTTGGTTCCCACCCCTACTCGACCTTGTCCGTTCTGTTCCCTAAAACCTTTTTTTTTTTTTCCTGTCTGGCTCCATTTTCAATCAAGATTGCCTGTTGCATAACCAAAACTGTTCCAGCACAAAAGCCATCAAGTGCCACAATCCTGCACGGCCATGCAGCAGAACAGGACAGGTTTAAAAGAAAGAAAGAAGGAAAGAAAGAAAGAAAGGAAAAAAAAAAAAGATCATCAAATGTAAGTATCAGACAAAAATAACACAAGTCAATGTGCGGGGGGGATATTCAAAGCTACCTGCCCCTGTTTGAAAAATGAATTCCCCCTAAGCTAAACCTGCAACCTACTTGTGCCGACTTCAGCAGGAACAACTGAAACCAAGCATTTTCCTTTATTGGCAATGAATTTATTTCTTTTTTTTCCCCCACATCTTCCTTGGGGAATTGTTTTGGCTCAGCGATTTCAAGCACAAACACCCTTTTTTAAGGTCATGCTACAGACTTGGCATTTTGTTGCAGTTTTCTTTAATTTTATTTTCATTTTGTCAGGCAGGTTCTACTTAGATCATTTCTGTTGGTGTGCTTTTGTGGAGGACTACAGAAATAGCAGACCCCCAGAAATGTGAAGGAATTGGACGCTTTTAAGTGAAACAACATATATAAGCAATCAATTTTCAAAACAGGTGTTGATTAATTTGGTCATTGATTAATCCGTTGATTAATCAATTCATTGTTGCCTCTCCTGCTGACCACGCCGATTTGCAGCTGAATGTTTGAAATAGATCAAATACTTGACAATCAATGTTGAAATTTCCCAACTGAACCTGTTGAACATTGAATGTTTCATTTTTTAAAGTTGAATTTCGTATCCTCAGCCCCTTTCCTCCAGGCCACTCCCACAATTGGTGAAATCCAAGATACAAAAATTAGCCCATTTCAATACACACACAGTATGTTTTACGGCACTTGAAAAAAAAAAAACCAACGCATTACAATTTAGTATGGAGTATGTCCAGTTAATACCTGTAATAAGGTTTGCAAAAAAAAAAAAAATAAAATTAAAAAACAGTGATTATAGCATGACTGAAAATGGGGAACTGCGACATAAAGGGGGATATTTTGATGGTTAATAAGGAAAATTGTGACATTTAAAACGCGGCGGCACGGAAGTGGATTTCAGTTGGACGGGCGCCATTTTCGCTTCTCCGGATGCCGTTTTGAGCCACAATCGCAAGGTGGCGCTGTTTCCCTCCGCGTGCACTGCTTGGCTCGTCATCGCTGCCCACACTTTCCGGTGTCTTTATTGCGGCGGCGGCGGCGAGGTGAGGTGAGTTCAACCACTTTCTTTCATTTGTTGACGGTGCCGGACGGTCCAAAAGTGTCACCCCGTCGTTGTCATTCGGACCAAACGACAGCGAAATATGCGATTGAAAGTTGTTCCCCTTGGGCAAAATGAGACATTCGTTAAAGCTGCCTTGTAGTGGAGAGGACCCCCCCCCCCCCCCCCGCGTAACCTCACTCTTGCGGAGCGCAGGAGATTTGGCAATCTACAACTTCCTGTTTGGGAAATAAAGAGGTAGACACTGGTACACGCTGTACAGGAATGCAAGTCAAACACAGTGAGTAATAGAACTCTCCGCCACCCCTGTGCTGACGTCAAGCGTGCAAGATTGGACAGGCTGAACTTATCTGCAATAGGAAAACTACAATCAAGGTGTGACCGGGGACCGGAAGCGCGGCCTCGTTCGCCGCGTTCCACTTTTCACTCTGCCGTCCGAGCGCGCGCAAAAATCCGAAGCTGAGGATTCCGAATAAGAACAATGCCGACTCCGCAGTCCCGTTTGAGCAAAAAAAAAAAGGGGGGGGGGGCGGGGACGGGGACGGGGACGTCTCCCCCCCCCCCCCCCAATTCCCCGGCCTGCCCTATTGACCCCTCCGCGCCACGTTCATCCCGAGCTGTTTAGTTATTAACCTGGAAGTTCCCAATAGCGAGGGAGGGGCGAGCCGGGCCCGTCCCGGACGTGGGTTCTATTTCGTAGGAAGCGGGTCGGGATCAGGAAATTCCTGAACGCAACAGGAGCCTTTCCAAGTGTGACTGCGCAAGGCGTGAGTCACGACGCGCGATTTTACCAGGAAGTGTCATGTGCGGCGTGTGTCTTCATGCCCCGTGTGGATTATTTCAACATTTCCAAAAAGGCAAAAAAAAAAAAAAAAAAAACAAAACACGGCGCGGTGTTGATGAGTAACCGCCGGGCCCTTCGTCTCTCTCTGCGTCGTGTACTTTGTCGATTGCGTTTCACGACGTGCAGGGTGTGTCCGAAAACTTCTGGAACTGCTGCTACTGTACTTCAAACGATTTAGAGTAGCGCTTTGAAATATCCGTCACCTGACGCTTTGGTAATTATTATTATTATTTTTTAAATCGTTTTTGCTTTGACTTGCGATACGAGCGCTCAGTGACGGCAATTGTCAGACACAATTTGTTACTAAACACAAAACAAAGAGGATTGTGTGCGTATTTAAAACAACTGCATAGCTAGCTTAAGGCTAATGCTAACACACGCAATGATTAGCATGTATGTGGTGAAAGTCCAACGCTTTAGGCGACTGATTTTTGAACACAAACACACATTGACAGGGTATATGAGAGTACCCGAAGGATTATATGAATCCCACTTGAAATCCAGAAAGGACAAACCTCCCTGCGACGCTATTAGCTGCTGCATTTAGGCAAGAAAGAATATCGACACGCATCACAATGAGCGGCGCAATGTGCATTACCGTCGTTTCCGGCCTACAAGCCGCAGCCTTTATCACACGCTTCCGACGCTGCGGTGATACGGCGCGAGCATTAACGCACCTGGTTGTAAGCCTCGGTACACACAAAGACTTTAATGCCAGCGCTGTGCTAATGCTCGCGTCGTGCGTCGGGAATTACAGTCTCAAAGGTCCTGAAGTGGGAGACAAACAACAACTCCATCCTCAAAAAAGCCCAGCAGAGGATGCCCTTCCTGGGCTTCCTGTTGAGACTGTGCTACACAGCCCTCATCCATTTTTTTTTTTTTTTTTATGCGGTGATGCGGCGCCAGCGTTACCGCGGCGCTAGCATTAACGCACCTGGTTGTAAGCCTTGGTACACAGAAACTGTTTAATGCTAGCGCTGTTCTAATGCTCGCGTGGTGCTCACGCTCGCACCACGTTTAAGCTAGCGCCGCTCTAGCGTTAAACTCTTTCTGTGTACCGAGGCTTATAACCAGGTGCGCTCTAGGCCGGGAATTACTGTAAATGTAATTAAACAAGAAACGTGTTGCAAAAACTTTTCATTTTGACTTCAGTCAATTTACATCATTAATGTATGTTTTAATAAAATGTCAAAGTAGAGTGCTATTTTTTGAGTAAAAAAATTGATTTCTGTTTTTTTTTTTTTTTTGGTGGGGGCGTAGGCTGAATTGCATTTCCATTCATACGGATCAATACATAAATAGAGAATATGCTTTTAAGTTGACTTCCGAGCATGGTCAAGAAACAAATGAAACAACTGTGCAAGTTTTCACCTGCCACACATTGACGCGCTTGTCCGGGTCTTCTCGATGTCATCCGTTTCCCCTCGTTGACCCCACCCCCCCAGCTGAGCTCGGCAGAGATGAAACAGTTACTGCATGTCTGCATGAGTTGCTGCACCCTTTGTGCTGAACAAGGATGCCACAGGCATCTTTGACATTTGCCATGTTGGGTTAGCGTTCAGTTGTTCGACTCATTGCAAAGCTCTGTCCTGGTTTTGAACTTGTCTGATGTTTAGTTTGACAATAAACTGTAAGCGGGAGTGGCACGATGCAGTTTGGAAGAATGGAGGAATTGTTCACCATCTGCCAAAGTGTCTAAGTCTGCCTGGTTGTCAAGTCGAGTTCAGCGCATTTTGCTCTTCTACTTTTACGTGGATTAAGAAGTCCTAAATCCGGAAAACTTTGTGAAGCGGTTCTCCAATGCCGCCGACGTGGTCCCGCGTCCCAAGTCGTGAAAAGTTAGAAAGAGACCCGATGCTTGTACTTTGTCCGCGTGTGTTCAACTAAATTCAACTTTTAAACGATTCCCTGAGCGATAAAGTCCCTTCCTCACCAGTCCCACCTCAACCGCCAGCCTTTTAAAAGTACACGCGAGAGAGAGAAAAATCAAATATTACGAACGTCTGCAAGAGGAGTCATTAATCAAGGCCTTTATCTGGCGACTCTTCGGGGGTCAGGTCAAACTCTAACCACTTCAGCTATATAAGTCAAGTATTACCTGCGTTACGATCAGCGTTCAAGTGTGACTCAGGTTACTTGATGTGATTTTACACTTTACCACTGCTTTTTCTTCTTCGTGTATTTCTGGAGTAGTTTACAATTTAGTTGAAATGACAAAGTTATGGAAATGTTTTAAAAATGATAAATGAATATAAAAAAAAGATTTGAAAAAACTGTCAGAATGATCTGATAGTAGCACTTGAGAAAAATAATCTGTGTGGGGGGGGGGATCTTTCCTCTCTGATGTGCTTGGAGTTTGATTTGCAAGAAACCAGCGCATCAGAGGAAAAACAACCAGCGACACAAGAGCTGTCAATCATTCTCATGGACTGACTAGTGAGCAAAACTCTCGAGCTTGAGAAGCTTTTGCCGCCCCCGGAAGAGCAAAACCAGGTCCAGCGCTGGTTTGCCAACAACTGGGCACAAGATTAGCAAACAGGAGTGACGCGAAAGGACTTCTGGCAGTCAAGAGAAGTAGCAACATTTCTGCCTTTCACCCTTTTTAAAATTCCTACTTGACTGTACATTTCCTAAAATAAAACTTCAACTGGATAACCTTTCGTGTCCTGCTCTGTCACCCGTGGCTAACTCGTTTCCAGCGCTAATGCTATCTCGGATAAGTCGTTGGAGGATTTCCAGTTGACATTCCGCTGGCAACGTTTGCTGTCTTTCACCCGCCTGGGGCGCCGCCGCACGACTGTTCCGCCAACCCCAGTTTTCAAAGCGAAAAGAGCAGCGACGTAATCTCCGCCTGGTGACTTTATTGTGCTGTGTAAACACACGGAAATGGATTGAAGACAATTTCTTTTGGGACAAATCGGCAAAATCTACGTTGCTTTATAAGGATTACATGGATTATTGTTTCATTTACCATAATTCCCGGATAACAGAGCAGAGCAGAACAGAAAGAGTGTGCGGCGCTAGCGTTAGCGTGATGCTAGCGTTCGCGCGGCGCTAGCGCTAAAAAGTTTCTGTGCACCGAGGCTGCTAACCAGGTGCGCTAACGCTAGCGCTGCATCACCGCATAAACCGCAGGGTTGAAAGCGTGTGGAAAAAAGTCGCGGCCCGCAGGCCGGAAATTACGCTAATGTGATATGGTTGACGCTCGTCAGCGAGTGTGCGCGTACGATTAACCACCCCAACGTAATCGCGTTCGTCATCCACTGACGCCGATTTGTTTTTGTTTTGTTCCTTCAGCCGAGCCACGCGAGGGAATCCGAAAGGCGGCGCTCGCGGCCGCTTTGGGTCCTTCTGCCGGTGTAAAGACAAGCGACAAGACACCGACCGGGAGGCAAATTTCGCTTCAGGAGTCGCCCGGTGGCACTTTAGACAAAAGAGAGGCAATTCGCATAGAATCCACGCACGGAATTTTCCGTTAGCAAGAAGGCTACTGTAGCGCTGGCAGTGTTGCTAGCAACAAATTAGGCGAATGAATGAAGCAACAATTTGACAAAACGGATGAACCAGACGTGACCTCCGAGGGGGGGGGGGGTCAATCGCAATTAGCACCAACTGAACCTGCGGCGCGTTATCTCAGATAAACGCATATTTGTTTGGCACAATTTTACGGCGCTATTGTTCATCGGCACTTTATTTGCAATCTCATTGCAGAATTGTTCCAAAATGTCCGCTTGATCTCGAAGAATGACTGAAATTGCGTTTTGGGGTTTTGAGCGTGTTTTGTTTTTGTTCCGCACGGGCGGTCCGCTTGCGTGTGTCACGCACTTCCTCTTCACCTCTGCTCGCCCGCGCCGACGACCGAGCACCGGGCAGGGGCGCAGATATCGCTGCCGCAGATCGTCGCGCGTGCATGTAGGTCAACGCGTCGGCGGCGCCCCCCCTCGCCGCGGTCCGCTTCGAGGTTCCCGCATCCTTCCTCTCGCAGATGGCGGCGAGGGAGCGATGACGCTGGCGGGGGCCTCGCGTAAACAAAACCTGTCACCTCTGCGTACTTTGGGGTTGTTGCTGAGGTATTTTGGATCACAACAAACAAACATAATATTTAGGAGGGACCCGCGCGGCTGCGGTCTCTGTGACCCGCTGACGTTAAGCAACGAGGTAAAAGGTGTGGGGGGGGGGGGCAAGACCTCCTCAGTCGTACGTTCCGCTCACTGTGTAAACTTTCTAAACGGAGGTCGATACGAACGTCGTGCAATGTGAGCTGCGAGTTTGATTTGTTCTTTTCCGCGCTCGTCACTCAAAGCACGCATCATAAATCATCTTTCGCTGTTGAAATGAAGGGAACCCTCCCCTGCATTTTTTTTGAAAAAGTGTTTTTTTTTTTTTTTTGGTTTTTGTTTTTTTTAACAGTGGCGGGTGGCGAGTTTCAGACCTGCCTGGGCCTCAAGTGACCTCATCTACCTTTTATCAACACCGCCGTGTCGGAAAATCAAAACGCTTCATAAGTGTTATTCGCATATTTGGCGGCACGGTTCTGAGGTCCCGGGTTCAATCCCGGACCCCGCCTGCGCGGATTTTGCATGTTCTCCCCGTGCCTGCGTGGCTTTTCTCCGGTTTCCTCCCAACATTAACTGGACACTCTAAATTTCCGCGAGGTGTGATTGTGAGTGCGACTCTTTGTCTCGATGTGCCCTGCGATTGGCCGGCGACCAACTCGGGGTGTACCTTGCCTCCTGCCCGTTGATAGTCTCCAGCACTCCCTGCGACCTTTGTGAGGATAAGCGGCAAAGAAAATGGACATATTTCAAGATGAACACCGTTATTACTAAAGCGAGAAACGCGAGCGTCATCTCCCGATCTGTCGCCTCGAAACAACTCGAGACCTCAGCAGAACTTGTCCGACATTGTGGCTAGGCCACAGCTCATGCTCATAAGTGAGGGTCGGAACGTAGATCAACAGGTTGCCTTTCAACGTAGCTTCCTCTTCACCACAAATATACGGCAAAGACAAACTTCAGTGGAGTTAATGAATGACTTAAACAATTCATAAATGATTTTTGCCGGCTGTTGTCATGCTAGCACAATGCTAACAGCTACAAGCGCTAGCTTCGGTAGCAATGTGGCCGAGTAACGACCCAGGAAGGTAAAACGTCTACAAAAGTCGTCAACGGGAGGCCGCGTTGCCTCGGAATGCAAGCGGCCGTTTGCCAAAATTGTCTCCGGACGGGGGGAAAAAGCAGATAGCAAGCGGCAGCGGGAGGGCGGAACAACGCTGACAACTTCCAGCTGCTTTCCATCTTTTCTTTCAAAAGCTTTTGTTTTACTCGACATTTTTGGCAAAATAGTTCACATATTTTCCGTTTTTCATCTCGAGGAGCGCGCTCTGTGAAGCGGCGACGTTACATCGGATGCCGTCAACAGATGTGACGTAATGCGGAGGCGCCTGCGAGGACGTCATCGTTGCCAGGTGAGCTGCGAAAATGTACCCTATGATATATCATACGGGAAATATGTAAGATTAGATGTCACATATCGTATTGGAATGAAAGTGCGCCTTTTCTACAACTTATTACAAAATGAGCATTTTGGGGAGAAAAAAATGCACATTACACACAAGAATTTACAGTTTCTGTTTTTTGCAGATTACAAAGAATAGTCTGCGTGTGAACGTCGTTATATTGTCTGTCTTTGGGTGTTGCTGCAACGTTGGTCTTCAAATAGCCGTCGCTTAAAGCTTAGAAGCTTCCACGTAGAATCGGCCGCTTAATGCGTTTATCGCGTGATCATTAAATTCATAACGAAAAATTGGCCTCGTTTTGTTCACAGTAAACGTCTAACTTTCAATTCAGTTAATTTAAAAAGTGCTGCGCGGTGGACCTGGTGGTAAAGCGTCGGCCTCACAGTTCTGAGGACCCGGGTTCGATCCCGGACCCGCCTGAGTGGAGTTTGCATGTTCTCGCTGTGCTTGCGCGGGTTTTCTCCGGGTACTCCGGTTTCCACCCACATCCCAAAATCACGCAACATTAATTGAACACCCTAAATTGCCCGTAGGTGTGATTGTGGGTGCGGCTGTCGCGATTGGCTGGCAACCGGTTCAGGGTGGACCCCGCCTCCTGCCTGTTGACTGTTGGCCTAGGCTCCAACACTCCCGTGACCCTTGTGAGGATAAGCAGCTAAGGAAATGGATGGATGGATAAATTGCCCATAGGTGTGATTGCGAGTGCGGCTCTTTGTCTCCATGTGCCCTGCGATTGGCTGGCGACCAGTTCAGGGTGTACCCCGCCTCCTGCCCACTGATAGCTGGGATAGGCTCCGGCAGTCCCCGCGACCCTCGTGAGGATAATCGGCAAAGAAAATGGATGGATGGATGAATTTAAAAAAAATTAAAAAACTATATGCCGCTTGTTACAAAGTCAACTGAGTTGAGTTCACTGCCACCATCCCGCGCTCATACCGCAAATTTTCGCGGTAAATGAAGATTATTAACATCAGAACGGACGACGGCCCCCGTGTCGAAAAACGCGGATGTGGTGACCCCCGTAACCTCAAGGCGGCGCTGTAGAGCACGTCGCATGCACGTAACACACAAAAGCGTGCTCGTGAATTTTGACACTTTGGAGTAATAACGGCAAAAACTGGCAACTATCCATCGCGTTGAAGACAGAAAGTGTCGGAATTGTTATTGTGCGCTGCCCTTTGATTGGCCGCTCCTCGGTTTGGAGGTGTGGCTCAGCCAATGGGCCGCCGCCTTCCATAAACTGCGTCCGCACGTTTGCATTAGACCTCGTAGTGTAGTTAAGACGAACGTTATCCATATTTGAACCAAATTTTTAGTTCAACTCGCACCACCCCCCCCCCCCCCCCCCCGCTCGTATTCCGTCAATTCCCAGGTGTGTTGGTCACGTGCTCCGTTCCAACGTTTTCTTTCCAATATTTCACGGAACAAGAATAACAGCGCCCGGGATTTATTTGGCCTCCTCGCCGACGTTACAGTTTCTGAGGGGGAGGCGCCCGTCATCGTACGAGTGAGCGATCGGACATCTGGCGAGTGTAACCCCCAAAAGAAATTCCAATAAATGATGTACGGGCCCGGTTCGTCCTCCCTACCTGAACTTTGGTCCAATTAGAAGCCGCGAAATGATTGTGACTTTTCCCATAAATCTGCCGTCCCGGCGCGCTGCCGCTCGACGTTTTTCCCGCCCTCTCACGCTCTTTTGTCACGTCGAGTCCTACCGCGGATGCGAGGCAAGCGCTGCAAATATTTGCACATATCTCGGGTCAAATGTTTCCAGCGCGGGGATGAATCCGTGTTTTTTTTTTTTTTTTTGAGTCACGTGACGTCACGTATTTGAAAAGGACTGACGGTGCCTTTTGTAATCTGGCTCTGTTGTAACCTCAGCAGCGAGCAGCACTGATTAGTAAGACATTGAATTCATGTGAATTTGGTTGAGTTCCTTTCCATGAACCGGGTTATGAATATCCATGCATCCATTTTCTTCACTGCTTATCCTCACGAGGGTTAGGAGAGCCTATCCCAGCTGTCAACGGGCAGGAGGCGGGGTACACCCTGAACCGGTCGCGGGGCACATAGACAACATAGACAACAGCCGCACTCACCATCACACCTACGGGCAATTGAGAGTGTCCAATGAATGTTGCATGTTTTTGGCATGTGGGAGGAAACCCGAGTGCCCACCCGGAGAAAAGCCACGCAGGCACGGGGAGAACATGCAAACTCAGCGCAGGTGGGGCCGGGATCCAACCCGGGTCCTCAGAACCGTGAGTCCAATACTTTACCAGCTGAGTCACCGTTCCGCGACGTCTGAGAATATACTTAATCCCAAGACATTTCAGTTTTATATTTTTAATTCACGACACTTGTCCTGGATGGTTCTTCTCCTGTCCTGTCCTGTCCTGTCCCGTCCTGTCCGGTCCGGTCCTTATCTGGTCCTGCGCTACAGCTCCGGCCAATCTCTACATTTAACGTTACGTTGTTGTATTTACCGTAGGAAATGATTCCTTTTTTTCCTTGTTCCTCGTTTTCTATCCCCTCCAGAAAGCTTGTCCTGTTGGACTGATGGACTCTCAATAAACATCGATTATAATTTAAAAAAAAAAAAAGACCAAAAAATTCACAGAGGAAGCGGTACTTTTGAGCGCGGTCGCATAAGAATTCATCCGCCGTACTGGACTACAAAACTGCAGCAGACGGCGTCTTCCTCTTCTCTGGCGCTTCGCTTCGCACAAGATGCGATTTCACTTCCGCAATATTCATCATCAGTTGGGCCCGTTTGTCAAAATAAAACAGGATGTTTGTTTTGTGTAGCGGTCGCTCTGGTAATTTAGGAATGTTTTTATCGGAGAACTTAGAGGAACAGAGCAAGAATCCGAACTTTCAGTGGCCATGGGCGCACTTTTTGGGTGACGAATCAGCACTGGCTCTTGACTCATGTCAAATGTGCTGATTGTGGACGTTTTGTCCGTTCCGAGAGGCCACACCTCGCGGGGAACAGTCACAATTCCCATAAATTTTACGCAAACGTCGCTGGTGTCAACCGTGACGGGGCGTCCCCTCGCCTGCGACTGCCGTGTATGCGCCGCCGTGATTTGGATCACTTTGGGATGGATTTCGTTCATCAATCACCTTCGCTTGCTGCTTGATTTTTCTGGGCCACATTTAAGGGGGAAACGCACAGTTTGGGGTTTGGGTTTGAAAGCGACCTTTCGTGACGCCAGTCCTGCAACTTTGAGGACACAATCTGATGAATTTTGGTGGCCGTCGGGAGGAATCCGTGAATGGCATTTCAACCGGGTCCAAAATGCCACCGGCCCACCAATGTTGCATTTGAGAAACGAGGAAAACGATTGCTAACCAGACCAGATCACTACACGCGGGTGAACTCTCTCCGACTTTAGCTTTTCAAAAATAACGGAGGAGGAAATGGCAAGCGAACAGAACCAAGTGTTTCATCATCATCCAAGTTTTCCTTTCTACCTGATTGCTACAAAGATATTCTGATCTGTTGTTTGAAACATCTTGGCGGTACGGCTGCGCAGCTGGAAAGTGTTGGCCTCACGGTTCCGGGGAACGGGGTTCAAATCCCGCCCCCCGCCTGTGTGGACTTTGCATGTTCTCCCCGCCCTTAAAAATAGAAATGTACTATTTGGCGGTTGGGAACGGATTAAACTCATTTACAATAATTCCTATGGAAGAAATGTTTCGGTATTTGAACAACTCTGACATTGAACACTTCACAAGAACTAATTAGGTTCAAACTCAGAGGTTCCACTGTGTATATAATAGAAAAAAAAAGAAATGTATTCTCCATAGATAAATTATACAGATTTTTAAGGTAAACTTTGTTGGCGTGGGAGGGGGGGTGTATTATCGACATAGGTGCGCATTATACATGAATTACGGTACTCAAGCATTAAGGTCAAATGTCTTGAACAAAATCTGAACAAAAAGTGGATCAGCTGGTAAAGTGTTGGCCTCACAGTTCTGAGGTCCCGGGTTCGATCCCGGCCCCAGCCTGTGTGGAGTTTGCATGTACTCCCCGTGCCTGCGTGGCTTTTCTCCGGTTTCCTCCCTCATCCCAAAAACATGCGACATTCATTGGACGCTCTAAATTGCCCCGTCGGTGTGATTGCGTTTGTCTCCGTGTGCCCTGCGATTGGCTGGCGACCAGTTCAGGGTGTAGCCCCCCCCCCAACCCCAACCCCAAGATAGCTGGGATGGGCTCCAGCACTCCCCGCGACCCTTGTGAAGATAAGCGACGAAGAACATGGACGCATGGATGCTTGAAAAATCTTTTTAAACAGAATAAGAATAATAAGGTTCATGTTTTGAATTCATATCCTCCCGAGTTGAAAGAACCTCTTTGATATTTGTTTTTGTGTATGATTTTTTTTTTTTTTCAATACTGTACACATTTTCCCCTCAGAGTCTCCGATATGGAAAAGTTAATTGTGGGCATCACCTTTGCTCTTTTTGAATCCAAATGAATCATAATCTATCCATCCATCCATCCATTTTCATTGCCGCTTATCCTCACGAGGGTCACGGGGAGTGCCGGAGCCAATCCCAGCTGTCGACGGGCAGGAGGCGGGGTACACCCTGAACTGGTTGCCAGCCAATCGCAGGGCACATAGAGACAAACGATCACAATTTAGGGGCAATTTAGAACGTCCAATTTTTTGGGGGATGTGGGAGGAAACCGGAGTGCCCGGGGCCAGGATCGGGATCGAATCAGGGTCCTGGGAACTGTGAGGCCAACGCTTCTATCAGCAGATCCACCGTGCGGCCATGAATCGTAATACTTGAGTAGATTTAAGTGCATATTGTTTAGGTCTACGTCGTCGGCTGGAGTAAAAATTATGATGGCTTTTTGTCGCATAAAGATCGGAAGAATCAGAATCAGAATCAGAAAGAACGTGCCGGAGGCTGCCACATTGGTAGGCGCCATCTTGACAGTGACAGTGTCGTTTTTTTGTATGCGTTGTGCAATATTTCCACACAAGAAATCGTATATGGCAGTCACAGTCTACGTTCACGTGTCTGTAATGGCGTCTTAATTAAAACATTCTTAGTTTTATGAAGAATAGCTATCATTTTTGACATCTCGGAGTTCACGTTATCCATATATATCTAATCCCTCCCCCATACAATGTGCATTATTCATGTGTGAAAAAAACAAATATGAACGTATTGATGAATCACAGATTTGCGTGTCAAACGCTAGTGAACGAACGAGGCCATTAAAGCTGATTCAGATTCTGAATGATGCCCATTGTCTTGTTGCTGGTGAGCAAGAGCAGCACACCTGCTGCAAGTATTGCAACAATTCCGCACACCGTCACGTGCGGCGTATTTAAAGGGAATGAGAGGAGCCGCTTTCTTTGAAGGAGAACTAAGTCCGCTGTAAACACACCCGCAATGCAACCTGGCCGCTCATCACGACCAGAACACTGAGTCGGATCCAAATGCACGACTCGGGAGACGCGGAGCCGGTTCGGGAAACGTTTTTATTCGGTCCGGTGTCGGGGATCAAGGAGGCGGTCCAACGGGAGCGGCAGTAACAAGGTCGTCAGGCGTGAGAGAAGCGGGTCAGAGGGTCGGTACACGGGAGATCAGGAACGGAATGACGAGAGTGCGGGAACCAGGCACGAGGCAACGATCTGGCAAAGGCCAGACCGTACCGGGAGTCCTAGTTGTATCAGTCATAATTACGGGAAAGGAGGCGGAGTTGTGTGCCGTGTCGGGGACCGGCAGGACCGCGACACCGGACTCGGCTCAGCCGTGCGGCCATCTTACCCGGTCTGGGCTCGTCTACGAAATGACCAACGCCGGTCTAAGGTGCCTCCGGCCGCACCGTTACATTCACACTCGTGACCCAAATAAGGGTCCAAACGTTTTTCACCATTTCAGAATTCAGATTTTTTTCGCGTGTGTGTGTGTGTGTGAATAACCGGTCGGTCGCCGTAATGACAATTTTCACACCTTCAATAACTGAAAATTGCGCTTCCCCTCCCTCACCAAGTCTCGGCCTCGGATCCCGACGCTAACGTTGGTTTTGCAAAGCCGAGCTGCTGTTGCACAATCGGCGGCGGGCAGAGATGTTTGCTGCGTAGTGACCACAAGTCACTTCTGCTCCTCGCTCTGGCGTCCTCGCACTCGTCTTCGGCCAAATTGCAGAAGTGGAGAGCGATGTCGAAACGTCGGTTCACTTTGAGACAGATGATGTTCGCGGCCGTTTACCGTAGCTCAGGCGCTCCAGCTTCCCGTATTCGGGATGTCGTTTTGCACACGCGACTACCACCAAGCACGCCAAACGCCAAATCGCTCATTTGGTGAAATATGGCCACAACACGTTTTTTTTCCTCTTCATTTTCTTTTGTTTTGTCCTGACTAAGAAGCGGACGCTTTCCTTTTTTTAGTCGACGTCTCGAAAATGACATTTGTTAAACCGTCGTAAATCGCAAGTTCTCTAAAATGAATCTTATACGAGTCACCGCGGCGAAAGGTCAGCCTGTGAAGAATTGACGCTCCAAAAACCGTTTGAACAAATGATCGTCTTTAATTGACTCACATTTGCTTGCCAAGAATGAAAGTGAAAATCATTAACACACGCTCGGTGCTCCGTTACGTCGTTTTGCGCGTTCGTACGGCTCAATCTGGACCCATTGGTCGACCGGGACTGTCGAATACCGCGCCATATTGCATTATTTTAATGTCTTTAATTACGTACACGTTATGCTGTTCATTAGATGAGTTGGGTGTGCTACAATTCAATAAACATCATTGAAGGCAAAATATGAAGACGTCACAAAATGAACTCACCAGCTTTACTCTGGTTAGCTAGCTAAGGAGCTAAGTCACTAAGAGGGATGGACCAGACTTTGCATCTTTATAAACAAAAGATTTTGGGCTTTATGTGATGTGTACAAAAATGTCCATTTTTGTACCTCGCAACTTTGTCTGTTCTCTGGCAGTTCACGGCGCTTGCGGGCAGAATCTCAAGCGCTGTTTACTTTCCTCCGCGCGTCAAAGACTAAAAATAAACGGTGTGAATAAGGAACTTAACGTGGTTTGTTTGCAAAAATGAAACAAGACAGAAAAGTCACTTAAGAGACTCTTTTCAGTCTCAGAACCGAAGCACCAAAAGAAAGAAAATGTCGAATGTTCATCAGGAAAATTGCACATTAATGTATTGTAAATTATGAAAAGATTCACCAGCAACATTCCATTCATAGATGGAATGTCAAGAATCAAAATGGAGACCCTGCAACACGCATCACCACCCATTGACATGGTGCTGCTCCCTCTGATGCGCGCCCCTCAGCCACAAGGGGGCGGTGTGAAACACGCGTAAACTGTGGCTGTCGTGGACCTAACGACGCCCTGTGTGAGGCCCCTCCCCGAGAATGCACCCCCAGGGTTGACCCGGGAGGGGGGGGGGGGGTCTTAGTAGAGGGGAGATTGTCAAAAGTACTCTGGAAGCAGCAGTGATAGTACGACAAAGACAATCAATATATGCCTTTTAATAATCTTAGATCTATCTGTCTATCTCTCTCTCTCTCTCTCTCTCTCTCTCTCTCTCTCTCTCTCTATATCTCTCTCTCTATCTAATCACATCACATCACGCGCGACATTATGTATCCATATTTGACTGTCTTGTATCTATCAATCTGCTCCTAGAAGAGGAAAGCCCTCCCCTCCCCTGCCCTCCCCTCCCCTCCCTTCCCCCCCATCACGGTTGTTCGCAGCCAGCCGAGCAATGTCAGGTGTGTGTTTGTGTGTTTGTTCTGTTTGAACGGCATAATCAGAAGATTTTTTTTTTTTTTTTTTTGAGGCCATTTGGCTTGCGAGGGGCTGTGATGCAACTGCCGAGGTTCCGGACAGCCACTGCCCACTGACGGTAAAATGAGGAGAGGAGGCCGGGCTAAACTTTTTAGCGAAGAGGTCATCCTGTTGTGGGAATTTCCCTCACTCCTGTCAGCATTTGAGCAAGAAGTAAGGAAAAAGGCAGCGTGTGGATCCAAGGGAACAAGGGCGGGGGGGGGGGCGGAAGGGGCTGGGGAGGCGGAGGGGGAGGGGGTTCATCGCTTTGAGAGAGAGAGAGAGAGAGAGAGAGAAAAAAAAAAGAAATTCCATAAATGTTTGAATTGGAGCCATACAATCACAGCTTTCTTCAAAGTCGGCTTTAATTGCAAGTCATTGTTTACACAGCGCCCGTCTGACTTGAATTATTGTCTTGACATAATTAATATTGTAAGCACAGACAGTGAAGCAACACGTGTTGATCAATACACGAACACACAAATTAAAACATCCCTGCATGGGCGGGTACACTAAACACTCTTCATCATTTACTGCTTAGATCTCTGGGAAAAATGAGAAATTAAAAAAAAAAAAAAAAAAAAAAAAGCGACCCGTTTCTTGGATTTCGCGATTTCCAGGTGCCTTGAAATAGGAGTTCAACTTGTTCCTTGTTCGTCAAAAATATCTTAAGGCATCGTTCCCCATCGAAATGAATGAAACGCCTTCAATCTGTTCCGACCTCTTAATGGAAAATACCCAAGTGAAAAGTTTTGTGATCTGTTTTTTTTTTTTTGCACGATTGTCGTATTTATTGTCCATTATTAAACATACAGTCATAACATAATTAAATACGATGTCGACTGTGGAGCTCCTTGCTGTTTGTGTACGAATTATTATTATTATTATTTTTTTTTTTTTTACACGACATCCAGATTGAATGCGCCCCAAACACTGCCGAGACGCTTCAGTTGCTCAGCGATATGATCATAATAATATCAGTGAAACAAAAGGCGAGACTGCGATAAGTGTTTTCTTGTAGAAACGTCGCCAGCAAACTCCAAACGCAAAGTTTGGTTTTTCCGATTTGGGGACCACGCAAAGACTTGACGACGCGTCGCGGCTTCCGTCCGACGGTTGCCGACCGCGGCTTTTGCGCCCCCCCATGCGGGATAACAATTGCTTCCTTCATTGTGGGCGGGGAGCGCGATTGCCTAATAGTCGAGAGCTCGGAGAGTGGAAATCTCCTCGCGAGCGTGAAGAAACAAGCAAGGGGAGTCGAAGGCAGCCGTGAAAAGGTGAAAAGCGGCCTCTCTTGAAAAACTCGCAGAGGTGGTTTTTCTTCTCTCCTGGCCGGCGACTTGTCAACAGTCCCCAACCGGAATTGTCACGGATCGACTCCGCATCCCATTTGTCTCCCGTCCTGGTTTTGCTTTTTGACCGATATGCTTTTGTGTTGCGTTGCGTTGCGTTGTGTTGTGGTTGAGGTTGAGGCCTTCTTTACAAAAGTCGCTCTGCTGCTCCTCCGACTGCGACGAGCTCAATCAAGGATAGCAAATGTTTGCTCGCACGACTTGAAAGCTGTTTATTGATCCGGGCCAAGTACCAAAATGCTCCTTATCCTCACGAGTAAGACAGTTCAGCTCACCAATAGATGATGATTAGGTACTAGTAGAGCAACTGTGTTCAGAACTAGCACAGATTTTTATTTTTGCCACTACTAGTGCCACTTTGGCCAGATTTGGCTTCCCATAAAGCGTTTTTATTGGATATTCTTTATACCCAATCGTGATTAGTATGCTCATTGTTCTCACTAGTAGGACAATTCAGCGCACTAGTAGCTCAACTGTGTCTTTACCAATAATATTTTTTTTTCCCCCCTCACACTTCCACACTTTTGGCTTTTAACATAAAGTCATGTGACATTTTTTTTTTCCCCAATATCATTGATATCCATCTAAAGGTCCGGGTACTAGTTGGCTCTGTATCCTCACTTGGAAGAGAATTTAGCACACTTGCGTCAAGACTTGAAAGCATTGGTAGAAAAACTCTCTTACTTGTATTGTTATTTTTACTCCTGTTTGACATTTCTGCACGCAAGGAGGACAACTTGCCATACTAGCGGGACAACTACACGCTACTAGTGAAGTGAGACACTTGACAGTTTGTGCTGGACATCAACTAGTTTGCAACGACGAGAGTCGTACCAGCAGCACGAAGCGGTCAACTCGTATCATATAGTTGTCCTACTACTAGTGCGCGATGGTCCTCTACTGCATGGTGCTGAGGGTGCTCATTCCAGATGGATCTATGTGCCTCTCCACCCCTGGTGTCACCCAAAGTCTCCAACCCCACAAGTCCGAAAGGTCAACCGTTTTTTTTTTGCTTTGGCTCACTTTCTGGACCTTGATACCGTATAACGACCGTAGCACTTGTGGCTGCTACAACAACAATCGGTGCTGAGAAATCTCATTTTCCATTTTTACAGAAACGTCTTTCAAGTTGCACGCTAGTAGTGCATTTAGTCAAGAACCTCAAACAGGATGTTGAATGGCACTAGTTAGTGGCGTACTAGTGCCCCAAAGGCTTTCCGCTGACCGCCATGTTTTTTTTTGTGTGTGTGTGCGCAGAAGACGGTCTTAAGGCTTGCGGCTTGTCGGCGGTCTGAAGCGTGACCCGAGCCGGTGTGAGGAGGGTTAGTTGCTGATTAATTTGCCAGCAACCTTGAACCCCCCTCCAGCAGGCCAGTGGACCCGGCAGACTATTGACAGAGCCGCGTGCCGCAGATAAAGCGAACATTTCTGTTCCAGCCGTTTTTTTTTTTTTTTTAAATGTGCTGCCCTCAGCAAAAAAACGTAACCTGCAAAGATTTGAGGACATTTTGTGTCAAATCAATATGTCAACAGCAGCTTGGAGAACGCATGAAAATCTTGGAAGAGAGATGGCGGCGGGCCACGAAAACGTTACACAAGCTCTTTATTCAGCTCCTTGTATGCAAATTTATTGTTGGCATCATAAATCATAAGAAAGCACGACATTGTAGCACTTGGGCCTACTGTTATGTCATTTATCAAGACAGCTGTAAGTTGTTGTTGTTGGGGTTTTTTTTTTTTTTAGGAATTAGAAAATGCTGCTTGTATTCTCCCCCACTTTTGAAAAGGCTGCCAGACACGGTCCCCCCCCCCCCATCAGGGTTCGAGTCCGCCCGATCTTCTCCCCCAAAAAATAAAGACGTGGCAGTGAAATCGTTTAGACCAAAGTAAAAATGGTTTTAATTCCACAAAATATCAAGTACATTTAATGCATGTCACCTCGTCGATATTAAATAATTCCACTTATTTCATCCATTGCCCGTACTATTACAAAGAGTTGCATCATTTCACTGCAGCGCAACTCTTCGTTTTGACAAGCAGCCGCTGCTCCACTTCGGAGCGTTCACGTCGACATCCACGCGCGTTTTTTTTTTTTTTTTTTTTTTTATCGAACCCGCACACAAATACTGCATCCACGATGAGACGAGAAGAAAGCTAAGGTGTCCCCCCCCAAAAAAACAAAACAAAAAAAACCCAAACAAAAAACACACACACGCACGCACGCACGCACGCACGCGACGCACAAAAAGAATGCTGCGTGATTGCGCAATCCGCGCAAGCCACTTCTTCAGTTTCATCGCAAAGGGTCCTCGTAAACCGGTTGCCGTACCACCGTGCAGGCCCACGTGCACCCATCCGACATCCGAACAACGTCTGAGAGTCCGCGGATGGGTCGGGTTTTGGGTCAGGGCGGGGCAGCCTAGCACTGGCCGGTGGCCGAGAGCAGGTTGCGCAGGGTGGCCAGCTCCCTGGACAGCTGCTCCACCCGCTTCTGTAAACGGTCGTTCTCCGCCGCCAGTTCCAAGACTTTGTGCTGCGTCTCCAAGTTGCGCATTTTGGCTTTGTCGCGGCTCTTGCGCACCGCCAGGTTGTTCCTCTCGCGCCTCTGCCGGTACTCCTCGCTGTCCTTGTCCAGGCGCTTCTTCGCCTTGCCGCTGGAGAGCTTGGAGCCGTGCGACGGGGACCTCGGGGACCTGCTGTGGGCCGCCGGCGCGGGGGTCCCGGGCGGGCTGGAGCAAGTGGACGACGCCGTGGAGACGTTGCCCGCGCTGCCGCCGGTCGACTGGTACTGCAGGTAGGGGCGCATGTCGAAGGCGGCGGCGGGCGAGCCGTTGTCCGCCTTCACGTCCTCGTGGTTGCAGTCGTCTCTGGCGGCTCGGTAGCGCACCAGCTCCGAGGCGAGCACGCTGTCCACGCGCGTCTCCTGGAGGTCCGTGTAGCCGTAGGACGGCGGCCCCCGGGGGTCCCGCGGCCCGTCTCGCTGAACCGCCTCCAGTTCGTTGAGCAGCGTGTAGTTCTTGAAGTTGGCCGCCCTCTTCAGTTTATTCTCGGCCAGGAAGTCGGAGAAGACGTCGCCCTGCTGAGGGTGCGAGTGCGGCGCCAGCTGCGGGCAGTGCACGGCCGCCGCCGTCGGATCCAGGTAGACGCTGAAGTCGATCGCTCTCTCCCGCTCCTCGATGCCCAACTCCGTCATGGAGTCGCCGAGCCGCCAGTACGAGCCGCCGTCTCTCGCGTGGATAGCAAAGCCGCCCTCGTCGTAGAAACCGGCCACTTCCATGGATCTTAACACCCGCCCGGTTGCACGAGCATGGAGGGCTGAGGGGGCGCCCGCGTCGCTTTCGGCGAGTGTCGCAATGTCGGGTTTTTGTTGTTGTTCTTGTCTTGTGGGGGCTTTCTTGTGGTGTTTTGCCTCGAAGAAAGTCCTGCGTGGCCCCGGTGCGTACGCGCCGCCGGTCGCTGCTCGCTGAGGGTTCGGCAGGGATTGGCAGGTCTTCCTGTCACGGGGCAAGTTTTATTGCGGCCGAGGGGCGGGGCTTAGCTGGGCAGGTGTGTGACGTAACGTGACGTTCGCACTTTTAAAACCCTCACCCTCAACTCCACGCTTTTCACTCTTCCTATCATTATGAATTTCATTTGAAACATTGCAACTTTGACACAGCCGATATGGATCAGCTTCGACCGCGCTGCTGAGTTGCGCGGCGCGTCAACAACAGCCGCAGCACTTGTTGACAGCTGGTCCGATCACGCCCTCTAAAGACCATCATGGAAAATTTCACCAGGCGCTCAAAAGCCTTTTTTACATTTTTTTTTTTTTAGGCTGTTGCGTAGCTGTGACGTCAGCACTCGACGCAACTCCAGATTGATTTTTTTCTGGTCTGTCATTGTCTGGCAACGTTGTATTTGGGTTATTCTTACTACATCCCTTTTTTTTTTTTAAACAAAAATTTATAACTATGATGTGTGGCTGTTGAAGAAAAAAAAAAAGACCACAGCAAAATGAATATTTTCAGATTTTGCTATTTGTAGGTATTAAGTAAAATAAATGAAGCTAAACCATGGTCAGGAACATGCCCGTTGGCGGCTGGGATAGGCTGCGGCGCTCCCCGCGCCCCTTGTGAGGATAAGGCGCCAAAAGAAACTGGATGGATGAATGGATGAACGCTGTGGCGATCCCTAACGGGACAAGCCGAAAGAAAAAG
This sequence comes from Syngnathoides biaculeatus, assembly GCF_019802595.1. NCBI lineage: Eukaryota > Metazoa > Chordata > Actinopteri > Syngnathiformes > Syngnathidae > Syngnathoides > Syngnathoides biaculeatus. The sequence goes on from NC_084641.1 coordinate 30,364,139, forward strand.
AAGTAAAATGAACGTTTTGTTTTGCTTTCCACTCTAGTGACAAGAAATCTTCAAAAATCCAACTAATAATGTTATTTGCAGAAATTGCAAAAAAATGTTCACAGTACCATAAAAGTGCGAGTCCCCCCCAAGTTGTTGTACTGTAACTGCTTTGTCACGGAAGCAGAAGTGACCTATAAATTATCAATGTTTTTCCTGAACATGTATGACCCCTTTTAATGTGTTTGATTGCTCTTTTCTTAATTTTTAAAAAAATAAATCACGATAAAATATTCACGCTTCACGGTGTCCGACTGGCACTCCTGTTTCTCGGTTCTCGGTAGTAGGAGACCGGCTGGCGACCAGTTGCGGGCGAATCCCGCCTCCCGCCCGAAGATGGTTGGGTTCGGCTCCAGCATTCCCGCGGCCCTTGTGAGGATAAGCGGCTCAGAAATATACAGCCAATTGAGCGGTACCGGTGATGTCGTTTTCCCAACCCCGATGGTCTTGAAAGTTTGAACTTGAACATTCTCTGCCATCTCGTGGCAAAGAGAAACACGTGGCGAACATCTTTGAGAAGCAGTTTTAGCATCGTTTTCCGTGTGTGTGTGTGTGTGTGTGAGAAACATTTCACGACTAACCCCCCCCCCAAAAAAAAAAAAAAATGTTCCAAAATGATACACTTAAATAAAGATTGCATGGAAATCTGCTGAAATCTGGGCCCATTTTAGCAATTTTGTTGGGTTAAATAAATACCCACCATCATCGTAACATGAATATTATTGGTGATGCCTAATCGCACAATTCAGGTTAACTTGAGCAAATGTTGCTTTCCAGAAATATGCTTCAAATTGGTTTGAATAAATCAGTGCTGGATTATTATTTGTAATGTATTTCGGAATCAGATTTATGATGGACATATGCGGGTCCAATCGTTGAAATAATCCTGGAGAGAACCATTAATAAGGCGTCCTCTTTGAACTTCTCACGGCTTGGGAATTCACGCAAACCCGAAAATCAGAACCAGAATCTCTCGCTCACAAGAGGAGCACCCCAAAAGCGGAGTCGAAATCCCAAGACGTCGTCGGTCTTGTCTTCTTGTTTCCAAAAAAAGGTCGGCGACCCCTCAGCCCGCGTACATGACGCTTTGTCGCCACCTGCTGCCCGTCGTTCGTAGGGCTTCCAAAAACAGTTCGGGTGGGGTCAGGCGTCGTCAGGAAGTACGTTCTCCCTCTCGCAAGGCTATTGGTCCGACGTCAGCAGCTTTGCAAGTGACGATTGGCCGCCGGCCTCGGCTCCCCGCAGCCGATTGGTCCGGAACGCTTTGGCTCCGTGTGGGCTGAGAAGTTGACGTTTCCGTTGATTCCTGCCGAGGAGCAGCCAGACTCGACCGAAGGGCCCGGGCCCAAAGTGGCGAAATGGCGAGAACGGTGGACGAGAGCGGCTGTCGGGAGGAATTACAGAAGTCCGAGCGGGGCGCGGCCAGGTGGGGTCCGCAGCACGCGGGTGCCCGTGAATTGGCCAATTTATATTCGCCAGGTGAGTCGATGCGTGTCGCCAACTCGCTCCGGCGGGTCTTTGCGATGACGGCTTGTGACATCTCGCCGGCTGTCGCGCACCCGAGCCGGGCTTAGGACGCCAGAATCAGTTTTTTTTTTTTTTGGTGTGCGATTGAGTCACACACCAAGCGGCGACACAACAGAGCTTGTTGCACAATGGAACCAATCACGTGAGGTCGCTTGAATTTGCATGATTGAGTCCTAGTTTGTTTTGTTTTGTTTTTCCCGTCCCGACTTGCATTCCAAACACGAAGGAGGAGCTGCACAGATGTTTGCCTTTCGCCGTATGTGCACGGATCAACGCCAAAAACCTTTTTGCTCATTTTTTTATTTCGCGATCGAATTGCATGCAGACAACACGAGCACCTGATGTCGATTTGCATCGTACAGTTTTGACTTCGTGCGAGATTTGAGTCGCGGAGGAACGTTACGTCACCGCGTGAACGTCGCCTGTCATGACGTGTTAACCTTTTTGGACAAAACGACGTCATGGCAGGTGACGCTGCAGGAGATCGGACGGTCGCCACAGTTCCGCGCTGAGATAGAAATGACCCGACTGGTGACCCATTTACTTATTTCTTCTGCTTAAGACGACTTTCTGGGGCAGGACCCGGGTTCGATCCCGGACCCGCCTGCGTGTAGTTTGCATGTTCTCCCCGTGCGTGCCTGTGTGGGTTTCCTCCGGGTGGGCACATCGCCCAAACATGCAACATTAATAGAACACCCTAAATTGCCCGTAGGTGTGATTGCGAGTGCGGCTGTTTGTCTCGATGTGCCCTGCGATTGGCTGGTGACCAGTTCAGGGTGTACCCTGCCCGATGACAGCTGAGATAGGCTCCAGAACTCCCGCGACCCTTGTGAGGATAAGTGTCTAAGAAAATGAATGAATGGATGGATGGATGGATGGACAGACTACTTTCTGCTTTGATATGCAAAGAAAACCAATCCTGCTATGTGGACTGGGAAACCGAGTTCGATCTCGTCACAATAAGAAATTTGTGAACGTTTTTGCATATTCTTCAAAATAGAGGCAGCAAGTTGAAGCTTAAAGTTCCAGAAATTCCACACAAAATAAAGACAATTCAAAACAAAGTCATCAACTTTGCTTCCCGGTATGCTAACACTTTTGTTGTTGTTGTTGAAAAAAATGACATTTACACACAAGTCACTGTGACGGGTGATGGCGGCGCGCCGATCAGATCTGCTCAAATCTTGCCGTATTTTTCAGGCTATTTGGCGAATGCCCGAGAATGACGCATGTTGCGAGGCGTTGGCCGCGGTGCGCTCTGCTGTTTTTTTTTTTTGTCAAATGCTCACTAAACATATGATTTTGCGTTTCTGTAGCAAGAAATAATCCTGTAGTAATTGCTGAGTAGATGAAAACGACGAAGTGGGCGCAATGTACCCCGACTACGCTGTCAGTGATTGTCCGATTTTTTTTTATTTTTTTTTTTACATTGATTGAATTGCGTTCTAATACCGTAATTACCGGTGTGGCGGTCTGAGCGCTCCCGGTGCTGAAAAGTCTCTTTGTGAGTTTTGTATTTTGTAAACTTCTGGCCATTCCCAAACATCCCCATCCACGCTTCAACATGTGCCATAAGCCTCACCCAGTACATTTGTAAAGGAAATACCATTTGGTACATACATACGTCGCACCTGTGTAAAAAAAACTGCAAGCGCCCACATTGAAACACGAGTTATTTACACGGAAAGACGGTACGCAGAGTTTAACGCTAGCGCCGCCGCGTTAACGCTAACGCTAGTGCTAACAGGGTCGGTTAAAAAATAAAACATACTGGTAAAAATCACTGACACAGCAGTCACATGCTAACGTAGTGCTAACAGGGCCGGACCGGTAAAAGTCACTTCCTCGGCACATATATTCCACCGTCGTCAATCTTACTTTGTCCGCTCAAATGGCCCCTTGCGGCTGTCAGAAAAAAATGCACAAATTAGCCGCATCACTGCATAAACTGGCTTTTTTCCATTCGTTTCAACATTAGCCAAAGGTGCGTTTTGCAAAACTCGTCCGGCCTCGCATTCCAGGCGCATTCCAAAATGGCTGTAACAGAAGCTGCTCCTGTTCTCGCAGGCAAACGATGTCAAGAGTGGGTTAGCGTCCTCCTGTGCTTCTCTCTCATGGCCTTCAATTTCCTTCACCTTCTTGCCAATTTCCACTTGGGGCATCTGTGGTACATCCTGTTGGGCATCGGTAAGTACCGATCGAAAGAACAGACGCGCGGCACTGACGCCATCCTGAATTTGAGCCCGTGCGCAGCGGCAGGAATCCTCACCGCAGACTTCGCCTCGGGCCTTGTTCATTGGGGGGCTGACACGTGGGGATCGGTGGATCTTCCCATCTTCGGAAAGGTCGTCCTTTTTTTTTTTTTTTTTTTTTCTCCACGAGGAGTCCTTTTTTCTTTTTTGAACGCGGGTTCTCTTTTTCGACCGTCTCGCAGGCCTTCATCCGACCCTTCCGAGAGCACCACATTGACCCCACGGCCATCACCCGTCACGACTTCATCGAGACCAACGGCGACAACTGCATGTTGACCATCGTCCCGCTCGCCAATATGGCCTTCAACTTCCTCACCCTTTCCCCCGGTGAGTCCTTTTTTTTCGTTTTTTTTTTTTTTTTTTACTCAGGGGGTGTCGACCAGGCCCCGGAGGGCGTCGGATCCGGCGTGCCGTGCAGAAAAATGGCAGGTGCGCATTGAGGTCGTCGTCGAAAGTGTCGCCAATCAAAATGCGCGTAAAGCATCACTCGCAACAAAAATACATCTTTGGGTTGCAAGCGAGGGGGACGGAACGTCCCCGAGCCGCACAGTTGGGGTATTGTTTCACCACAATACTTCGAGATATTCATAAAATAAACCGCCGGGATAGGCTTCAGCCCCGTACACGGACGCGTGTTGCGGCCACATGTCACATGTGACCGATTCTTTTTTTAAATACACATTGGACTAATTTGAGAACAATGCATATTTTAAAAAAAAAAAAAAAAACATCTGTCACGGAGAGGGTTACCGGAGTTTAAGGTGTGGCCGCAACACGCTTCCGTGTACGTTGGAGACGACTCCCTGTTGTTTTTTTTTTTTTTTTTTTTTTCACGCATTGTTCTCAAATGAGCCAATTTGGCATGATGAGTACTTCTTGGGAACTTGAGATTGAGAAGAATCATTTCTACCTGAAATGAAGTGATCGTTACACAGGCGTGTGTGTATTTTGGTCGGGCACCATCCATCACGTTTGATTGTCGAAATCCATCCATCTTTTCTGTTTTTTTTTTTTCCAGCTGGTATTCCATAGAATGAGCTCTTTGAATATCTGTCTCGTCTGTTGTGACAACCAACAGAAAAACCAGTTTTGGGCATTGCGAATATTCTGCGCCGGTTCAATGTCCCAAACACTGTCGAGCAGCTCTGTTTGACCGGGAATATGGCGGCGTGAAAATGGTGATACACGGTTTCGGAAAAACGTCTAAAGATGGCGACGACAGAGGAATAAACATTCATTTTAGAGCCGACAGTCAACATTCCAATCGGACACTCCCTCAAAACGTTCAACATCTCCACTTTGTCGAGGTTCCTTTTATCGCGGACAGCCGAGGGGGCACCAGCGCATGAATCCCGCTCCGTGATCCTTCCTCATCTTTTCATGATCGCCTCTCGATTTCTCGGTTTGTGACTTGTTTTTTGCTTTTTTTTCTCGAGTAAAGAGAAGTTCTCTCACCCCGCTGGCGGTTTTCGGCCGTGACCGCTTCCTGGTGTGCGCTTTCGGTTGGAAAATGTCAGCGGGGGGGAAAGGAGGAACAGAAAACATTTGTCCGGAGACGAGCGATCAGAAAATTAGCATCTTGATACCTCCAACCCGTGAGCGGATTGATTATCTTTCGAAAGTACAAAATTCTACCTTAACGATTTAAAACATATATTTTTTTTGCACTTAGATGAAGTCGTAGGTTATGTTCACACAACATTTGTTCCGATTTTGTTTTTTTGCCCATGTGACATATATGCGATTCCCCCTTTTTCTTATCATCAACGTTAGCGGTCCAATCCTGATATTATTGAAGTCAGACCCGGGCCTCTCTCGTGTGTAGCCAGAAGGTGAAGAACGTCCCAACGGTCGGACAAAACGGAGGCGCGAAAAGCTCCGGGTGCCGAAAGAAGGCGGCAAAAATGGCGGGAGGGGCGACGCTTGACCGAGCGCAGGCGTGAAATTGTCACCGCTAACCCGGCCTCCGCTTTGACCCTCAGCCGAGATTTACCACCTGTACCCGTGGTACTGCTACCTTTTTGCACTGGGCATCTTCGTGACCCTCACCAACCAGATCCACAAGTGGTCCCACACCTACTTCGGCCTTCCGCGCTGGGTGGTCTTCCTGCAGGACTGCCACGTCATCCTGCCCCGCAAGCACCACCGCGTCCATCACGTCTCCCCGCACGAGACGTACTTCTGCATCACCACAGGTTTGCCCCCGCGCGCCGCGCCCCCCGGAACGGCGGCCGAGTTGACGTCTTCTTCCTCGGCAGGTTGGCTCAACTACCCCCTGGAGAAGGTGGGCTTCTGGCGGTACCTGGAGGATCTCATCCAAGGGGTCACGGGAGAGAAGCCGAGGGCTGACGACCTCAGATGGGCTCATAAAGTCAAGTAACGTCGCCGGCTAACTTCGCCCTACCTCAGACGACTCCCCCCCTCTCACCCCCCCCCCTCCCCCGAATCCCCCCCGGCCCGGTTTGGCCTGACCGTAATCCATACGAAGACAAACTAAGCAGGTTCTGATGCCATAGCAGTAGTAACTCTTGCACATTTTTCTGTTTTTCAAGAGGATACTTTTGTCTTTCGTTTTTGTTCACGATACGCACACGGTGGAGGTGGTGATTTCATAACGGCAATATGTAGACGTATATTTTCACATCCAACTGCTCGCATTATGAAACTGCACGCAAACGTAAGGAGATGATCAAAATCAGGAGTGACCCCCCCCCCCATTTGGGTTCTGGTTCTGCCCCCCCCCGAATCCAAACGTCTTTATTTAGTGCCGCCCGATCTGTCGTCTATTTGGCGCTCAAGAGTCAAAATTTTCATTTAAAAATGCTTCATTAACGCTGATAGCAAAAGAAAAACTATGAATAACTGCGGGTACATTTCAACAATTTACAATATGGTAGAAAACTTCATTTATTTCAGTACTCAGACTCATGAAACTCTTTTTGGAGAAAAACATTTTAGACGGCAAATTCCCACCTAATTTGTACGTTAAAAATTGTTGACATTGCTTCTTGATTATGACGTAATATTCTAATTTCTAGAAATGGTGAATTTAGGCTTTTCGTTTGCTGTACGCTACAATAATCCAAATTTAGTGTATTTCCCGTTTTTAATTGAGCTACTTAACTAAATGAAGTTTTTGACACACTGAAATTTATTGAGACGTACGTGGACTGTTACATTTTTTGAGCCAGCACATTTTTGACTCAAGATGATTTATTCAAAGCCATCTTAAGCGTGGCTTTGCAAAGATGAGACGATCGTTACATTTTAACTCGAAAATCAAATGACAAGTTTAAAAAAAAAAAAAAAAAGACATCAGATCAGTTCTGACCCGGCTGGCGTCATAAAATCTCATCTAATATTTTTTTGCATTCCCACAAAAATTACAACATTTTCATTTTATCTCCAACTTTGCTCTTGGCCACTTGCAGCTCTGTAGTGAATTTGTTATCTCAAGCGTGGATGTTTTCTTTTTCTTTTTTTTATTAGTTTGTATTAATAGTAAGTGGATGGTATACCGGAGTCCATGATATTAAAAGTTGTCATATTTAATTCACTCGATGAATGAAACGAAAAGGCCGACAATAAATCTTGGTAAAAAAACAAAACAAAACATGAGGATTTGAAAGTAAACGTTTTCGTGGAGGAGGCGTCGAGCTGCCGCGATGACTCGCGTGCGACTGTACCGAAAGTCGTGACCCGAGTGCATTAAGTCCGGTCCGGTCCGGTCCGGTCCGGTCAGGTCAGTCGTCTGTTCTGTCCAACTGCCTTACGCGCCGCACATTTTTTCAACTTGTGTCTCACTTATTCACAGATGCTACAGCGCAGATGTGATTTTGCGTCGGCGTCGAGTCCCTCGGTGACTTTAAAAAGGGCTTCGTGAGTCACCGGCGGGATTGTGGGAAGCTTTTTCGTTTCATTTGTGTTTACCGCAAACGAGTCTGCGGCGTCAACTTCATGTCTTAACTCGTCGAATGCCTTTTTTTTTTTTTTTTGCTTTTTCCTGAAGCGTTTACAGCGATTTAAAGGCTCTAATTGAGACACTTTTGATTTCAAGTGCACCACGAAAGGAAATCCTGCCGCGTTCCGCGTACGACGTGGCGCCGGCCCGATTGAGCGAAGGAACGCGTCCCCTTTAAATTGTCGAACGCGAACGCAGCAGGTCGGAATCCGATCAGCGGTTCGTTCGGTGACCTTCGCCACGTCGTCGAGCCAACGTGTCTCAGGCTCGGATCGCCTACGCAAACTGTCTTCATTCCGAGGAGCGTCCTGGTGAGCAACCAGCTTCAAAGTTTTGACTGTCGCGGCGCTTCCGCTCCTCGAAAGCCGGCGACATCTTTTTATACCATGTAATATTAATATTTGAATGCGTCATACTTGATTACATTCAAATGGAGCTATGAAAACGGTGTTTCCCGACCTTTATCGAGCCATTAAGAAATATCTCGCAGCGCGTGACCAAGTAAAAACACCACAAAAAGTATCAATGCCGAAATATGGATCTTTATTTTTTGTGTAAATTTGTGAAATCTCTGCATATTTAGTTCAACACTGCTATTATTCTGTTGTATGAACGACGACAAGTTGTTCATTTCATCTTCTGCCTGTCACTCTTGCTCACCGGCACACAATGAACCAAGATTTATGTATTTGTAACAAATAAAAAAAAAGATCCATCCATCCATCCATTTTCTGGGCCGCTTATCCTCACGAGGGCCGCGGGGAGTGCCGGAGCCATTCCCGGTCGTCATTGGGCAGGAGGCGGGGCACAACGGAGACACAACAGTCGCACTCGCAAACACACTGAGGGGCAATTTAGAGTTGAACAAAAAAAAAAAAACAAAAAATCTGGATAATTTGAGTGAAATTCGATCTTGATGACGATTTCTCACGGCAGCTGCACCACAGTTCTTAAAAAAATGTTGGCATTATTCCGACAATTCTATTTGTATTTTAGGTCTTTGTGAGTGGTTATAAGGAAAAGTACCGTCATTTCCGGCCTACAGAGCGCACCTGGTTATAAGCCTCACCCAGGACATTTGCAAAGGAAATAACATTTGGTACATACAAAAGCCGCACCTGTAGAAATGCCGCAAGGGCCCACATTGATAGCTTAACATGGCAACAACACGGTAGCACCAACAGGGCTGGTACAAAAACAAAACAAAAACCAGCCGCGGCAGCTACGCAGTAGCAACGCGGTAGCACAGCACTAACAGCCGGTTAAATAAAAACAAATATGACTACATCACTGTGATGCGGCACTAACGCTAGCGCAGTGCTTACAGGGCCGGTTTAAAAAAAGACTACCGGTAAAAATCATTGCGACACGGAAGTAACAGCAGCGACACGCTAGCGCAGAGCTAATGCTAGCGCGGCGCTAACAGGGCTGGTTAAAAAAAAAAAAAAAAAAAAAAACACCGGTAAAAGTCAGTTCTTCGGCACATATATTCCACCGGTGTCACTCTTAACTTTTCTGCTCGAGTGGCCCCTTGTGGCCGTTTTAAAAAAATGCACAAATTAGCCGTTATAGGCCGGAAATGACGGTATACGGTTTCTGGTCAAAGTGATGCTGCTGCAACCTTGACAAAAAACAACAACAACAACAAAAAAACACATTAACTGTAGTTTCCGTAGTACTTGTGGAGTTGGTCATTTGAGAAGCAGTTTTGTGTGCAGTAAAAAGTACACGCTGGCCATTGGATGTTGCTTTGTGCCTCTTCTGGCGCCACCGGTCCGAACATTCGGGCCGACGGGCGACGTCGGTGTTTGGTTCGACACCACAGTGGCGTATTATTATGATGATTATTACGATGATTATTGTGATTCCATTCGGACCAGGTTCCGTGTAAATATGCTGCTACAAATGTTAACAATTTCCAACATGCCATAACTCATTTTGTCCTAAAAATGGGAGTTCACGTCAAGTCAAGCCCATTTTTTTTATTTGCGATTAAGGCTCATCTAAATTCTCAATCGCTTTGAGATTCATTGATCGAAAAGCATCGATTGACATTTTTGTTCTTGACTTTGCGCCGAGGGATTTTTCTGCTCCCACCAGATGATGATGATGATTAAGATTCATGTGAGTCGGCGGGTCGGTCTGTTCATGGCATATTTTGACAAGTTTTTTTTTTTTTTAATCCCTTTTGTTGACTTGCTCGGATATTGAATTGCCTTATCAGCTTCCTAATTGGACTTATTGTACATGCTGTCAACTTAAATGTTTAAAAAAAAATTAATGGATTGATTTAATTTTGCCCCTCGTGTGAGGCAAATCAAATTCTAAATATCACAATAATATACCTTGATGCCTTTTTGTTGTCTTCCATTCGGGAGATGTACAATATGTAGACTGTATTAAACTGTTTATTTATAACTAAATAAAAGTCCAGTACTTATACTATTTTTTTTTTTTCCTCTCTCATTTATTTACTTTACGCGGTAGGCAACGCGACCGAACCTTCAACTGAGTTACCTGAAACCAAACCAGTCTCATATCATTAATTGGATAAAACAAAAATGTCTACCAACACAGTTGGCAGGTTTTTGTGATGTACTAATTTAAAAAAAAAACACAATAAAAATGGAGACCAAGATGGCGAGGGCGTGTTGACTCCCATTGAACGCGAACTTGGATGGGATTGCTTCATTCTGGACCTGCAGTTACGAGGGTGTGCACACTTATGCAAGTGCAACTGCTTCATCCCAATTGTTTTCTTTTACCTTTCCTCTCCAATGTTTTAAAACTCCAATTGAATGGTGCGGGCATAGGTCGTATTATTATTTAAAAATGGTTACTTTTGCATTCTCACACTGTCGAGCAGCTCTTCTTGACCGGCAATATGGCAGCATGAAAAATGGTGTCGTCACGTGCACGAGCTCCATAAAACCAATTTGAACTGCACCTTCCTGCACTCGCTACTTCCTGTCAGCTTCTGCGTTTGCCTCCACTTTACTCTTAATTTGATTGTAAAACTAATAAAGTTACATCTGACCTGCCCCCTAAAGAAAACAACAAAACAAAAAAAGACTCGGCGGTTAAGCTATCTTGCGGGCGCATATTATTTAAAAATGGTTACTTTTGCATTCCCACGCTGTCGAGCACCTTTTCTTGACCGGCAGTATGGCGGCGTGAAAAATTGTGACGTCACTTGCACGAGCTCCATAAAACCCTAACCCTAAACCTGAACTGCACCTTCCTGCACTCGCTACTTCCTGTCAGCTTCTGCGTTTGCCTCCACTTTACTCTTAATTTGATCGTAAAACTAATAAAGTTACATCTGACCTGCCCCCTAAAGAAAACAACAAAACAAACAAAAAAAGACTCGGCGGTTAAGCTATCTTGCGGGCGCATATTATTTAAAAATGGTTACTTTTGCATTCCCACGCTGTCGAGCACCTTTTCTTGACCGGCAGTATGGCGGTGTGAAAAATTGTGACGTCACTTGCACGAGCTCCATAAAACCCTAACCCTGAACTGCACTTTCCTGCAGTCCCTACTTCCTGTAGGCTTCTGTGTTTGCCTCCACTTTACTCTTAAGTTTCTCTTAAAAGAAAGTTATATCTGACCCGCCCCCTCGAGAAAATAACAAAAACAAACAAACAAACAAACAAACAAGACTCGGCGGCCGAGCGAGCTTGCGCGCGCATGCCCGTGACGTCGACCGCGGGCTCAGCTCGGTGCGCGCTCCCGTCGTGCACCACCAACATGGCGCTCGCCGCCGGATCAGGTAACTTCTCGATAACGAAACGATTCAATACCGCCAATTTAAAAAAAAAAAAAAAAAACAAAACAAAACAATTCCCATTTTTTCCCCCCCCTAAACAGTTAATGAGTCGCCAGCGGGCACGTCACCAACGCCGAGTGTGTTCGTTATCTTTTAATATCCAAAACGTCGCGTCGCCGGAGCCGCCAGCGAGAATGACTTGGACGCAGCGGCATTAGCTCAATAAGCTACGTGCCAGTGATTAGGAACCAAGCAAAGATATTTTCTATTTTCCATGTTAATAGGCGAACGACCGTGCGAGGCTACTTAAGCGGCGTTTGGCTGGAAAGGGCTCGGCTGTTAGCCACTGGGCGAAAATTGCTCTTTCTTTGCCAAGTTGCTAACACTTGTAGTCAGTCAGCCTCCTTTAGGCGGTGCCGACCGAGCGACCGAGCGAAAGTCAAACACGACTGCGTATTATGGACTTGCGCGTAGCTACCCTAGAATCGTGTAGCCAGGAAAAGGAGAGGGAAGACTGCCAGGTGAGTTTTTTTTTTTTGTTTTTGCATCGCGTCTCTCCCGTCTTTTTTTTTTTTTTTTTTTTGCATGCATGCTGTACGGTCACGTTTCACCGCAGAGGCCGAACGATGCAGCAAATCTCCGTTTCGTATTTTTTGCTCGACTTCTTTGACTCCGCTCACCCTGAAACGAGGTGCGGGCCTGCCTGCGGAATTTGCTCGGTTCGGCGCGTCCCGGAGATGAGCGACACCGCCTGATTTAGTTCCTCTTTCCCGAGCTCGAGAGGACCCGATTTGAAGATGACGACAGAGGAACTCACAAGAGAGAAGCGGAATTCCGTTCAAATGGATCTGAGATGTGTTTTGTGGCGACCGCGAGTGCGAACTCACATCTGGCCCGCAGCCTACAAATACTTGACCTTTTTGTTTTGCTCTTATGAAATATTTAATTAGATTTTCCAAGTGGCTGTACTTCGATCGAGTATGGAGTTTTCTGATTTCTCTGAAAAAAAAAAGGGCTTATTTCCTTTCTCAACGTCCAGGGATGTAAAAAAAAAAAAAAAAGCGAATAGAGAGGTAAAAGCAAACAGATGAAATCTTGATTGATTGACACCGTGCAGATAAAAACACCAGGAACATTAGTTACAGTAATGGAATACATTTTGGAGAAGATTATCAAATATTCCCAGTCCCCATCCGGGGTCTTTTTGAAGTTATGCTAATTGTTCAATGTTGCATTTTTTTGGGGTGTGGGAGGGAACCGGAGTGCCCACCCGGAGAAAAGCCACGCAGGCACGGGGAGGACGTGCAAACTCCACGCAGGCGGGGCCGGGATCGAACCCGGGTCCTCACAACTGTTAACAGCATTAACAAAGCTAACATTTTCAAAGTTGGGCCAAAGCTAGCTCGCGCTTAACAATAGTGGGATTTTTTTTTTTTTCCTTAATATGAATACAACTATGTTGTGTGTATTTTTTTCTTGTGGCAGGATATTAAAATGGGCATTGAATATGACTGACCGTTTTACTTTAGTACATTTCGAGTTATATACAAGTTAAACACTTGTATTTCAGTCAGTATTACTGCTTTTATCCATTTTATGTATTCTGTGCAGGTAATTACCGTACTGTAGAACGCATGAGTACCTTTTTCCCACCTCTTGTTTTGTTTTGTGCGCTCACAGGAGTTAAAGTTCCTCGCAATTTCCGGCTACTGGAAGAGCTGGAGGAAGGGCAGAAAGGCGTCGGGGACGGCACGGTGAGCTGGGGTCTCGAGGATGACGAGGACATGACCTTGACTCGGTGGCGAGGGGTCATCCTCGGCCCGCCGCGAGTGAGTACAGTACTCGAGTACTCGAACTCCGGATATGTAGACAAACTTGTAGGCGGCAGGATATTGACTCTGTAATCCCACAAAAAAAGCAATCAATTGGCTTTTCATATTCCCCTGGGAAATAACAACAATGAATATTTTTGACAAATATGAGCATCTGTGACAAAAAATGCAAAACTGCCAAAAAGAGGAAGTTACACAAACTTGTAAGCGGCAGCATCTTGACGCTATTACTCCAGATAAAAATAAAAAGCAATCAATTGGCTTTTCATATTCCCCTTGGAAATAACAACAATGAATATTTTTGGCAAATATGAAGATCTGTGACAAAAAAAAAATGCAAAACTACCAAAAAGAGGAAGTTACACAAATCTATAATTAGAATTAAGTAGAAATCTTGGGGACTTGAGTGGGTTTTACAAGTTTGCGACAAATACATAGTTGATTTAATTTATTGAAATAACGCCGATTGCTTATTGTTTACAAAATATTCAGTGTCAAGTCCCACCATTCAATTTACATCCGGAGACAACCATAAATAATGTGAAAATGATGATGATAAGCGCATGACGCAGCCCAATGGTGGCGGTCCGGAGTTCCTTTGTCAACACTGGCCTTCCTTCCTTCCTTCCTTCCTGCGTGGCGTTCGCACGTTAGGCTCGTTGAAAGTCGTGCGTCGGCCATAATGTTTGGAGGGCGGTCGGGCCACCGTTGCGGGCTCTCCCCCAGAATCAGCCGGGATGGGTCCAGCGAACCGAGGTCACGCGTGACGAAATGTCGGCCTTGTCGAGCCTTTTCGACGCGCACTCACCGTGCGACCGCTTTTCTTTTTTTTTTTTACAGACGAGCTACGAAAACAGGATGTACAATTTGAAGGTTGAATGCGGGCCAGGATACCCAGAATCGCCGCCCTTTGTCAGATTTGTGACCAAGATAAACCTGAACGGCGTGCACACCTCCAACGGCGTGGTATGTACGCTCGATCCTCATCTTACTTCCTTCTTCGGCGGCTGACCTGTCAGCAGAAATACATTTTGGAACGCTGTCTTGACAAAATAAAAAGAAGAACGGGACTGGCCGCAGATATTGTTTCTCGTCGCTGCTGTGCTTCTGTCGTCTTGGTTTAAAGGGCATTTTTTTTTTTTTTTTAATCTCCATTTAGTCAAGTAAAACGAACTCGAGGCCGACATCCTTTCAGCTAAACATTTTTACTCTTGTCGTCGGAAATGTTGTTTGAAAAGGTCACAAACTTGTGCTTGTCAAGAGCTCTTTCAAGTCCAACTCACATGTCTCCAAACGTTCTAAAATCGATATTGTCATGAAAAATACATATAGTATTATTTACTTCAATGTCTACATGAAAAAAATAAATAAATATGAGCGAAGAGCATGTCAACTGCTATGAGCCGGTATTGTGGTCGCTCGCTGAAAGAAGGGTTACGTTCCCCCTGCCCCCCGCAACTATTATTCTTCTTCTTTAATAGCCGTATACACACCTAGCTGTCACTTGGAACCCACGAAGCTCTCGTCCTTTGCACCCATGCAATACATTTTTCACCACGAATCGCGTGTTTTTGAAAAGTATGAAGAATGAATCCATCCTCCCGAGTGTTCGAGCAATATCCAGCAATACAGCGAGCCGCCATTTTGGCTAACATGAAGGAACAAAGCGCTACCTTCCCGCAAGTAAAACTGGGACAAACACACGAGGCCGCCCGAGTGGGTGTCTGCTGATGACGTCACTTCCTGCTTCTTCTCCAAAACAAATCCCTCGAGAGGATTTTAATGGTGGGCGTTACAAAAAGCCTCGGTTCTCAAACGTCCTCGTTTGCGAACAAATCGGTTCTCGAATGAAAATTTTGGGATTTTATTTTGCTTCTGTTTTCAAACGAAAATCGGTACTCGAGCGCCCCCGACAAAACCCGGAAATAACATATTGCGTGCGGCCAGACCAGCTGACCCACGCTTTGTTGTGAATTCCCACGCTGTCGAAAAAAACCCGGAAATAACAATGCGCGCGACGCGAGCAGCTGACCCACCCACGACGTGTTTTGTTATTGTCAATTCGAACGACCACCGAAAAAACCCGGAAATGACCGGCGCACTTTTTTTGTTGTGTGTAACACAGCCTCTGTACACAGACGTGTCGCGGTAGTGACTGTTGTTTTCCTTCTTCTGGAGGACGACCGTATTAACCCCCAATCATAGCTCCAAAGAAGGCAAGTTGCTTGTTTAAAGTTATTCTGCACCTTTTTTAATAAAAAAAGTTTCCAAGGCTGGGGGCCGAGTCGCTACAGGTACGGCGATGCGCTCCCAACCTCGGTGACGCTCTAAAACACTCTAAAACATACATTTTAAGCAAAAATTAATATATTTCTTGAATTATTTTATTATATAAAGGATTTTAACTATACATGTGTTTCTACTATGCAGTTCATTATCAGGAAAAGCTTTAAAAAGGCAATTTTTTTTAGGCTTGGAACGCATTATTTTTTTTTTCCATTCATTGTAATGGGAAACATCGATTTGGTTTTTGAACAAATCACCGTTTTCTGGAACAGATTGTGGTCGAAAGCCGAGGCATCACTGTACGTCACGATCATATTTTGTGGTTGAAAAAACAGATGGGTCCTTTCCGGCTGCCTTTTTTAAATTATTTTATGAAAAAGGTACTGCAAATCATGCTTTTCATGTCAGTGGGGCTTTAAAGAAAACAATGAATGGCGCGTTCTCGGAAGCTTTTTGCTCAAGAGTCGAAAGATACTCGAATCTGACACAGACTCCAGGAGGGAGGCAACAAGGCCCCCGCAAACATCGTCAGAGCGACAGGTTAGGAAGCGTGACAAATTGATTTCTACCTTGAGTGTGAATTATTCTTTGGCGAGCCAATTTACGCTCCGCGACGGAATCAATCATCCATTCATTTTCTGAGGTGCTTATCCTCACGAGGGTGACGAGAGTGCTGACGGCTATCCCAGCTCTTAGGTACACCCTCAGCCGGTCGCAGCCCAGGGGACGAATCAATCGGAGTGGATCTTGAGCAACAAGCGCTTCTGTTTGACGTGTTTTTCTTTTTTCTGATTTTCTATATACATATATATACATATATATATATATATATGTATATATTTTTTTTTTTGTAGGTGGACATGCACGCGGTGACCGCGCTGGCCAAGTGGCAGAACTCCTACAGCATCAGGACCGTCCTGCTGGAACTGCGGCGGCTCATGACCTGCAAGGAGAACATGAAGCTTCCGCAACCACCCGAGGGCCAAATCTATACCAACTGAGGCTGCGTCCGTTTGTCTCCCGTCTTTTCCTCCCCTTCGCGTCCGACCTTCCTTTTGGCCGGCTAACTTCCCGTCATCGCGAGAGCCCAAACGCTCGGCAAGAGTGCGGACGCGCACTCGTCGATAGCCGCACACATCCCGCCATTCCGGCTGACTTCCTCGGTTGTGATCATTGCTCGACTGTACGTCCTTTTTTTTATGATTTGTGGACATGGCAGATTGTACGATAACATAAATAATCTTATGACGTACACGTGTTTGTGTGTTGCCTTCTTGTCACAAAAAAAGGTGGTTGACGTCTTGACGTGGGCAGCGCTCACGCGAACCCGATGACAATTCTGACCAGCGTACATTTTTGTCTGCAGGCACGGCTAAGCGGTTTCTGTTTCGTCGTAATCGGATCGCGTCGCCCGTCAGCTGTCCTCGAGAGGAGAAATGAATCGACCCTTTCCCGTCAAAATTGTCATCGCGCTTTCTTTTGATAGTCATAATTTACAATCATATTCAACGAGCCTCCACTTTCAGGTTTTACTTCAGCGATGTTGACAAAAGTGGAACCAAAGTATAAACTGTACTCTTACTGGAGGCGATATTAGGCTTGACACCACGGGTGTCAAACTCAAGGCCCGGGGGCCGGATGCGGCCTGCCACGTGGCTTTGTGTCGCCCGCCAAGGCAAATCATGTGTATAACTTCAAGGATTTTTAACTGTCATATCAACAAATGATGACGTTGATATTTTGCAAGCATTTTTGTGTTACAAAACATCAACAATAGTTGAAAAACAGATTAGCCTTGATTTCTGATTCCAAAACTAGTTGTGAAGATGATGGCTCAATTAAAGATTTTCATGGTTTCAGTCATAATGGCCCTCTGACAGAAACCGTGACCACAATGTGGCCCGTGATAAAAATGATTTTGACACCCCTGCTTTACACGATCAGGATTTTCGGGACCAATCAGCAAGTTTAAAAAAAAAAAAAAAAAAAAAGATCAGCGATCCGATCACACGATGGGGCGATGGGTCCACTTAAACGACCCGTTCATTCAATGTATACACTTGTGTGTAATTAAATTCGTGGGCAGCGTCCCATTTTTGGGACGTCCCGATTTTCACGCAGTCTCTCCTTCAGTATATCAAAATATTGAAGCGTTTTAATCTGAAGGCATAATTTGGTATCAGGAGAGGATAACTCGTCGGCCAAAGTTAGCACGGAGTTAGTTCCTGACCCAACGTGGCTGCCTCAAGTACTCGTGGAGCGTTTTCCGCGAGAAGAAAGCGAGAAAGGTCAGTGTGCAACCAAGTTTGTCTTCAAAATGCTAATCCATCAGTATTAGTAATGCGTAAGTGTCGTTCTAGAATAACAATCAATTCATAAACACGTCTTTAGTATGCACCACTTCACAGAACTGAGAAGAAAGCCGTCCCAGTTCTGGTACGCTGCCCGCGAGAGGCCTTAAACGAAAAAGAAGTGTGGCCTGCTCCTCTGATCTTTTTTTGATTTCAAGAAGGCAAAAAAAGCCAACCCTGACCATCAATGGGTTCATTATTCCCCAAAAAAAAAAAAAAATATTTACAATAAATGTATCTTTGTTCATCTGTTTATGGCAGCGAGGCACAGCAACAGAAATAAGAAATGAATGGTCTTCTATTCGATGGTGGCAAGTACATACGGAAATTAATTTATCTACTGCCATCCTTCCATCCATCCATTTTCTACCGCTTTTCCGGGTCAGGTCGCGGGGGAAGTAGCTTCAGCATGGGATACCCAGACTTCCCTTTCCCCAGCCACTTCTTCCAGCTCTTCCGGAAAGATCCCAAGGCGTTCCCAAGCCCGCCGAGAGACTTAGTCTCTCCAGCGTGTCCTGGATCATCCTCGGAGTCTCTTTCCAGTGGGAAATCCCCCGGAACACCTCACCAAGGAGGAGTCTGAATCAGGCGCCCCAGCAGCCACCTCACCTGGCTCCTCTCAATGCGGCTCGACACTGAGCCCCTCCCTGATGACCGAGCTTAGGGAGAGCCCGGACGCCCTGCGGATGGAAAAACTCATTTCGCCCGTTTGTACCCGGGATCGTGTTCTTCCCGTCACGACCCACAGCTCGTGCCCGTAAGTGAGGGTAGGAACGTAGGTCGACTGGTAAATTGAGAGATTCGCCCTTGGACCGAGCTCCCTCTTTACCACAACAAAGTCCGCACGATCCGTCTGTCGACGTCCCGCCCCGTTCTTCCCTCTCTCGTGAGCAAGACCCCGAGATACTTGGACTCCTCCACTTGGGGCAAAAATAGTCAGTAGCATTAAAATGTACTGGATGTATTTCCCCCCCCCCCAAAAAAATAAGTTTACACCAGCAGTATCGTATTACTGATCCGCAGCAGCGGAGCGACAACGGTACATAAAGTAATATAGTGTATACTGTGCAGATTTGAAAAGAAACCAACGGCCGCACAGTTTGAAATGAAGACAAACACACATTCAGTTTGTTGTGCGTGTCCAATCATGAGCTGACATCTGAAAAGCGAGCAAAGGTGCGATGGCGCGTCTTGATGACGCGGACAATAATTACAAGGAAGTAAAATTGTTCAGTCACGGTGACGCGTTCAACCTCCCCCACGGCACGCCGCCGGCCAACGAGGGCGTGACTACTTGCTGAAAGGTCACGCAAAAAGTCACAAGTTGAGCCGTCTCATGTGACCCAGGAAGAAACCGGCGCGTCGCGTGTTAAAAATAAGCGACGGCTGTTTTGAACGCTGTCGTATGTTTAAAAGCCGCCATCTTTCAAAATGATCTCTGATGAGAGATGAGCTTGGACGTGAGTCACGCGTCGCTCTCGCTTGTGGGGGTTTTCCTTTGCACTTCAAATAGTTGACCAGCGGGTGGCAGTGTCGGGCAGCGCTGGAAAAAAATGATGCACAACTATCAGGACTCACGTCAATCTCCCGTTCGGCCACTCGATCGCGGGTCACCTTTCACCAAATTCCTCACTATGTGCTGTTGTTATACTATCATTTGATTTGATTTTTTTACAGCATACTTAAACAGCCGAATGCTCGCACAGATGGCAAAATAGAGGCGCAGTTGTCGATGGACTTTTTTTCTGGCTCGTTGTTGAATGTTGTTCCCCCAAAAATGGGAATTTTTTTTTGAAAACTCTCTGAACAACGATATAACCCCCCCTTTTTTTTTTTTTTTTTTTTTGGTATGGTGTACACTTTTAATTGGAGACTCTAAATTGCCCCTCGGTGAGATTGCGAGTGCGGCTGTTGTCTCCATGTGCCCTGCGATTGGCTGGCGACCAGTTCAGGGTGTACCCCCACCTCCTGCCCGTTGACAGCCGGGATTAGCTCCGGCGCTCCCGTGGCTCCTTGTGAGGATAAGCTGCTTAGAAAATGGATGGATAGGCGGTGTACAGCAGGGGTGCTCAATGCGTCAATCGGCAGTTTTGATCAGTCACGACTGCATACAAACATACGTTTACACAAAAACAATCCTTCATATATTTTAAAATAAATATGTTTTGCATTTTTGTTGTGGGTAGATCTTTGTGACTTGGTTGTTCTAAAAAAAAAAAAAAAAAAGACGTCAACCCCCCCCCCCCTTGATCTGAGCGGCTGGCTGCTTGAAAAGTAGATCTTGGGGTAAAAAAAAAAGCCCCGGGGACCCCTGGTGTACAGTATATGGAAGTATGGTTTGGAATGAACACCCCCGTGATGAACATGTTGATATTTAAGGGAGGGGGCGTTTTTTTTAACTTCTCCCCCCAAAAGAAACATTTGATGAACAAAATTAAAATTTTCGTATTTCATTTTGTAATAACATGGGCAATATTGCATTAATTCTCAAGTTTTGAAACGTTCCACATAATTATGTGAAACGGGACATTTTTTTTTTTTTTTGGGTGTGGCAGTAATACGCTTCGGTACTCTACTTATGGCAAGTAGGGATTTATTTTTTTTCTACATATTTCATTTTCACGTTTCAACTTTTATTCAAGGAGATCCAGTTATGAATAAAATGGAAAAAATAAATGAATTAAAACATAAACGCAAGGTGGAAATAAAAATAATTAGAAACCAACTTTATAAACAGTTGTAGGTCCAACACGCACATTCCGAAGACAAAGTTGTTATTGAAAATACAAAATCATTAAAAAGGAATGAAGGCAAATTGATCCATTTTGCATGCTTCAAAAATACTCCAGATCATTTTTTTTTTCCCCATCTTCAGTCCTAACATTTGGGACATTAAGATCCAAGACATGATAAGCACGTGTTGCGTAATACAATAATTGCCAAATCAGCACATTGGTGAAAACAACAGGGCAGTAAAGAAAGGGCGTCAATAAGCAGTAAACGCCGAGAGTCGACGCGGTCCAGATGATAAGTGACCTTGATAGTTATAAATCTATAAATGTGATCAAAATGGAGCTTGGACTGACGGAGATAAGATTGATTTCTTGATAAGAAAACCAAAAAAAGTGTTCAGTTTG
The DNA here is from genome assembly GCF_019802595.1 of Syngnathoides biaculeatus. Classification (NCBI taxonomy): domain Eukaryota; kingdom Metazoa; phylum Chordata; class Actinopteri; order Syngnathiformes; family Syngnathidae; genus Syngnathoides; species Syngnathoides biaculeatus. The sequence continues at coordinate 30,385,293 of NC_084641.1, forward strand.
CCTTCAAATGTTGTCCCGCGTGTCCCAAAAACCTTGAACAGGAAACCCTTTCGAAAGGAAGCCCATCAACAGTCACGTTTGGAGTATTACGACTTCTCTCACTCGCACTAATTATTATTATTATTATTATTACACGATTATATAATGGGCCATATACAGTATTGTCGTCTGCTGATCGGTCAAATTTTTTGAAAGGCGTCGTTGTTGATGTCATTGCCGTTGCGTAACGACGGCGCACCAGATCATCAACTGGTGGAACTACTGTCCATCCAGCCATTTTCTTAGCCGCTTATCCTCACGAGGGTCGCAGGAATGCTGGAGCCCGTCCCAGGTGTCAACGGGCAGGAGGCGGGGTACACCCGGAAGCGGTCGCCAGCCGATCGTAGGGCACATGGAGACAAACAGCTGCACTCAGAATCACACCTCGGGGCAATTTGGGGTGTCCAATTCATGTTGCGAAACTCCACACAGGCGGGTCTGGGATTGAACGCGGGACCTCAGAACTGCGAGGCCATCGCTTCCCAGCTGAGCCACCGTGCCGGGACATCAATCGACAAATTATAATATTGTCTTTAGCTGCGTCATATCATCTAAAATGAATACAAAGAGAATGAAGTATGTGTTGTGACGTTTTGCAATATTTTTGCAGCAATATCGGTGTAATGCGTCACGTGATATTTTTGATCATCTCGTGAGCGTTGTTGCGCACTACTACTACTATTGAGGATGCGTCGTGCAATACATTGAAGGCACCGAGAGGGAAGAACGCCAGATCACGACACATTCCAATGTAAAGGCCCCCAAAAGCAAAACTCAACGTGGTTGAGAGACGGGAAAATTCAGTGAATCCAAAAAGTGCCACGTCATACACAGAACGGCTTTAAAAGCCTCGGAAAGATCAATCTCAAACACCTGGGAAAATGGATGCGGCTTCATCGAGAGCATCTCTTATGCCCGCGTGCACCCAGACGCGACAACGGGGCACTCTAAAGCAGCCGCGCCGGCAGGCAATTTGCATTCTGGGCATGAAGGCATAATTAGCAAGCTAACTGCATGTTGGAATTGCGTTGGATAATCACTGAGGCCGACGCAGGTGGTGGGAGGGGCAACTCCTGCCAGGGCCAAGGAACCTCGCCGGGCCCCCTTAAAATCAGGAAAGCAAATCATGTTAACAGTTGAATTCTGTATCTCCTCAGCTCAGTCCAACATAGAGGAGTTGTGTCGTATCGCGGCGGGAATCTCTGAGTTTGCAGGATCCTTCAAGGTTGCGGCCGTCGTGGTCCAGGCGAGCATAAACGTCAACGACGTGCTTTTGGAAACACGACGCCGCTGTCGTGCCTCAAGAGTGCAAAACGTCTGACTCGAGCTCAGTCGGAGCGACGCGCCTTCTGTTGCGCAGCGCTCACAGCCGGACCGGACTCTGACCCGCGTGGGAATCACGCGATCCCACCCGGTCTGCACAGCCGAGAAAGAAGTCCGACACTCGAGCAGTCCGACGCGTCCTCCCGCCCGCCCGCCCGCCCGCTCGCTCGCTCCTTCCGTTGCGTGATGACATCGAGCCGTCTCTGAGGCCGGCGGGGGGCAGCAAAAAAACAACGCGTGAGTATTTTTGGGACCAGAACACAGCTGGCCACGCGTCACGCGGGTGTTTTTCTGCGGGTCTCCGTGGCTGCGTCAGGATCTGAAACTTCGGATGAGGGAACTGGTGACTGTTTTTCTTTGTGGGAGCGACGCTTCCCCCCCCCACCCCCTCCAAAATTCACTCCGGGAAGGATTTATCCTATTCTCAGCTTCAGTGACAGTTAAGAGCGACGAAGGGGCGGAAAACTTTTCGATTTCACGGAAAATTAAGATGGGTAAGCGCGGAAATATTCCAAGCTAGAAAGCTTTTTGATGGCAATTGAGTTTAGAGTTTAGGGCGACCAATGAAATGGGCCGATATCGCCCGAAACCATGAAAAGGACCATTGCCCCCCCCCCCCCCCCCCCCCCCCGTCCACCAAAATCTGCCAATTTTTTTTTTTTTTCCTGGATGGTGTAAAATGAAAGAAGGAATTGAGCGCGTCAACTGTTCCGCTCTTTGTTTCTGTCCCCCTCAGACGTGAGGACCAGTCGTCGTAGTCGTCGCCGCCGCCGCACGCGAGATGGCGCTCTGGATCCACGCGCTGGCCTGCGCCTTCGGCCTGGGCTCGTGGGTGGCCGTCAACGGCCTGTGGGTGGAGCTTCCGCTGGTCGTCAACAGCCTCCCCGAAGGCTGGGAGCTTCCCTCGTACCTGACGGTCCTCATCCAGACGGCCAACCTGGGACCTCTGCTCGTCACGCTCCTGCACAAGACCAGGCCGGGCCGCCTGAACGAGCGGGCCGTCATCTACGCCGTCCTCGCCGTCGGGGTCTCGTCCTGCGCGCTGCTGGCCGCCTTCTGGGACCGCACCAGCGTGGTGGCCGGCGCGTCGCGCAGCACGGCGTTCTTCGCCATCACTTTCTTCCTGTCGCTGGTGGACTGCACTTCCTCGGTCACGTTCCTGCCGTTCATGATGCGGCTCCCCGCCAAGTACGTGACCGCATACTTTATCGGGGAGGGGCTGAGCGGCTTCGTTCCCGGCGTGGTCGCCCTGGCCCAAGGCGTGGGCATGGCCCGGTGCGTCAACTCCACCGCGGGGAACCTCACGGGCGGAAACGCGTCCTTCCTCCAGACCGAGTACCTCCCGCCAAACTTTTCCACCGAGGTCTTCTTCGTCCTCTTAACGATCATGATGGGCGTCAGTCTGGCCGCTTTCGTCGGCCTCGACAGGCTCCGCCCGCCGCCCGGCGAAAACCTGACGGCGGGTTCGGCCACGTCCGTCTGCTCCGGCCTGGACAATCCTGCGGCGGACGCTGACGGAAAGGATAGGAAACGGCGCCACGAGGAGGAGAGCAAGACGGGCCCCCCGCCGGCCAGGCCCGGTCACTCCGTACACCAGATGACCTTCATCTACTTTCTGGTGGTGTGGGTCAACGGCGCCACCAACGGGGTCCTCCCCTCCGTGCAGACGTACTCCTGCATGCCTTACGGCAACCTGGCCTATCACCTGTCGGCTGCGCTGGCTTCGGTGGCCAACCCGGCAGCTTGCACCGTCGCCATGTTTTTCCAAAACAGGTACCGTCATAGTACTCGTTCTTTGCACTGTGGAACTTTGAGCGAGTGGACTCGTAGGGGCACCAGTCCCATACAACCGATCGTCAGTTACAGTGGATTTTTTTCAGGCCCCTACATGCAGTACAAATCTTTTGTTTTTTCCTGGGTTGAATTGCAAAAGTACAGTACAAAGTTCAAATTCATATTTCTAAATGTTTGCAAGTTTCACATGTGATCCAATCGGTGTGCTTGATCATGGTGACATTGTTGAGCTGCGATAATCATCGTAGGCAGGTCACTGACATTCATGAGCTGTTAGGATTTAGTGTGCTTCCTATTCCCAAATCTGCTGCCAAAGGTGAACGGCTCGACGACAAAACTCACTGTGTTTAAAAAAAAAAAAAAGCATGTTCCAGATTCCAAAAAGTCGTCTTTTGTACCCGCTCCGTTCTGTCTATAAACAAGAGATAGAACCGTCGTCAGTCCCGGGACGGGAGGCACGTCTTTTGGAATCGGATCGAGTCAGATTGTATCGCATCGGTGACATGGAAATATGTCAGTGCCATTCTCCGCCTGCATTGCACCACAGCGCCAGTAAAGCTCTAGTGGCCGATTGTGGAACTCACAGACTTTTTTTCATGACATTTGAAGTGACAAATGGAGACGATTTTTGGACCCTAGAGTGGTGAGTCCAGGTGGTCCTTTTTTTTTTTTATTTTTTTTATCTGATATTTTTTTAATACCAGGGTCCGTTTCAACGACGTTCCTCTGGCTGGGCTGAGATAGAAAGATGGATGCAATGGACCCCCGCATATTTGCAGTTTAGCGCTCGCAGATTCAACAATTCAGATTTTTTTTTCCCCAGTATTCCCAGGAAACTTTTCCGGCTTATTTAATTTCTTAAAAATTCAAAGAAAGTTGCGATGAGCATCAATTATTTACAGATTTTCGCTATTTGCAGTCGGGACTTGGATGGCAAGGCTACTTTTATAACAAAGAATGGATGATAGCACTAAAAAAAAAAAAAAAAAAAAAAAAAATTATGCGAGTCAGCAAATTCCTGAATTTTGAACCCCGAATATGCACTAGTTTACCATCAAAGAGAAAATGTAAACGTATAAACACGATTTTTATCTCCACCAAAAATCACGAGTCTATGTGCAAGTCAGTTATTGGACGGTGACTTTGACGTCTGGAAAAAAAACTTTGCATCAAATGTCATTTTTGCTTTTCCAATCCAGATTGGGATTTCTTCCTTGTGCTTTCAGGTCTCTCGTGTTCCTCGGGGCGCTGTCGCTGCTGGGGACAGCTTTTGGCGGCTACAACATGGCCGCGGCCGCCATGAGCCCGTGTCCTTTGCTCCAGGGCTCCGCGGCGGGGGAAGTCCTCATTGTGAGTGACGCGCAAACACGGTTTCGAACCACATCCCGTCGATGTCTGTCAAGTTCTGCTTCTGAACAATGTTGAGCAACTCCGCTCGGACCCGTTTTTTTTCGTCTGGGTTGCTAGTTGGGAGACGAGCGTCCGTCCGTCTTTGCTCCGGCAACCCGAACTAACCAAGATCGCATACTTTCAAGATCTGAAAGCTCGTTTCCTGGCGCATATTTTGCATTCTAAATATCTAACAGCACATCAACACACAAAGATGTCACGAAAAGAAGATCCATCTGTACATTTCTGTGGCTGCTTATCCTCACAAGGGGCGCGGGGAGTGCTGGAGCCTATCCCAGCTATCATCAGGCAGGAGGTGGGGGACACCCTCAACTGGTCGCCAGCCATAGAGACAAACGGCCGCACTCCCAATCACACCTACGGGCAATTTAGAGTGTCCAATTAATGTTGCACGTTTTGGGGATGTGGGAGGAAACTCCACAGGGGCGATTCCGGGATCGAACCCGGGACCTCAGAATTGTGAGGCCAACGCTTTTCAGCTGATCCGTTGTGCCGCCAAAAAGATTAAGAACTCAAAAAAAAAAAAAAAAAAAAGTGTTTGTACAGTGTCCAGCCCACTTTCAATTTTCCCTTCATCTTGCAGCCATTTGCTTAAATCATTTCAGTTGGTAATTTTTCATGAATGTACAGACAACTACCACATATCGACAAAAAAAAAAAGAAACCCCAACAAAAAACAAAAACGCAATTTTGAAACGTCACTCTGGTTCTGTCCACTTCTTCAGATCATCCTTAGGAAGGTTCTACACGAACGTTATTTGTAGTCCAATTATATTTTTCAAAACAAGCAAAGTGACTTCGTAATCTTCCGACGGGTTAATCATTGATGACTGTGACGACGGTAACGGCCGAAAACTTTTGCGTCCCGTGCGTGGACTGGACCGCTTTTTGCCTTTGACAAGAAGTCCCGACCACAAATGTGTTCCTCGGGATTTGAACCTTTGGTGTAGCACGTGACTTCCTGTTCAATACGCTTGACTCAACAGTAGTGAGCGCCGAGGAGGAGCGCAAAAAAAACAACGTTCGGATACACGAACAGTAAAGAGTATTTCTCCGCTGTTGAATGGCAGGAAAACGTTTCGAGGGGCCCATCTAAATAATTAAAGTCCAAATATACCACAAACGGAAGCCAAAACTATTGAATATGTAACGTCAACATTTTCTAAAAAGTTACCCTTTAAAATGTTTGCAGACCAGATTTGACTGCAAAAGCAACACAAAAGTTCATCAGTCCTTGAGGTGAAGACTGTCATTTCCCCTAACGACCCCGACTAAACTGACCTCTGTAACATGCAAAGATCTTCGTCTCGTAGTCGAGATTCTCACTTCAGTAATACTTCCTTGACACCAATGATGCCGTCAGTGCCATCTGGTGCCATTTAAGTGCATCACAGAAAGACCATCAAAAAATATACAAAGGCTGAGGGTGGGTTCCACAAATTCATATCTTCAAATATTCCTTTTTTTTTTTTTTGCTGCTTCCCCAGGTCCTCTCGTGGCTCTTGTTCACCGGAACGCTGTCGTACGTCAAAGTGATGGTGGGCGTCATCCTGCGCGACCGAAGTCACAGCGCCCTCGTCTGGTGCGGGGCCGCATCGCAGGCGGGGTCGCTGCTGGGCTCGGTCGCCATGTTCCCGCTGGTCAACGTCCTCGCCCTCTTCAAGGCCGGAGACTTCTGCAACACCAAATGTCCGCCCTGAGAACTCCCGTGCTCTTTTAAAGACTTTTTTTTTTTTTTGTTCAAGTGATACTCCACCCATCTTGCTTGTTCTCATGAACTTCAATGATTCTGATCATCTTTCCTCATAAAATGAATGGAAATCACATTGATCCGTTGAAGGCCCACAAAAAAACCTTGTAAACTTTCAAACATTTTGTATTATTATTTTTCTTATTTGGAAAATTGCACTCGGTGACACTGTATTTTCTAAAAACAATACAAACCATCAAATACAATGTACAAAAATACACTTTGTGCATCACATTTAATTCACTGTGACTGCGCTGTTCCTGGTCTGCGTGCCTTGGCCATCTGGGGACAATATAACATACACAGTCACCATTGTCTCAGTAAGGTTCTTTCGGCTTGTCCCGTCAAATGATTTTGGCACAGTTTCAACGCCGGACGCAACGCATTTAATCTGAGGAGAGAGCCGGAGCCTGTCCCGGCGAACGTCGGCCAAAGGCAGACCACACCCCAAACGGGAATCGATCCCACGCTGCCTGCGCCAAAGGCAGGCGTGTGTGTACCACTGCACCGTCAGTGACCTCAGTCAACTGCAGTAATATCGTCCTTTTCCCCACGTGATAAAGAATATACGCATGTGAGGAGGCTATTTGTTAGCCCGCCGATGACGTTTAGCATTAATGAATGCCATTTTTTTTTTGTTATTATAGAATGAAATCGGAGCACCTCTCCTGCGTCAAAAGCAAAAGAAATCAAAGAAAAATTACTTCTTGTTGTGAAGTGCGCTCTTCTGAGCATCTTCTACTTCTGCTCCCAAAATCAGTGGAATGATATGAAAAACGTGTAGTGCTGCACACTTGTATCTCAAGGCACCATTTTACCCCCTCCCCCCCCCCGCATTCAAGAGACAATGTTAAAATATTGCACAATTTCAGATGAACTTTCAGCTTTTATTTGTTGTACCAGTCAAAAGATATGATTTTAACGTAACGTTTCGCAGATAATTTGTGTTCATTGTAAAAAACACAAAAACATTGTATGCCATATTAAAAAAAATGCAACTGTGTGGAGAAGGTTAACACAAATATCAAAACTATTTGTCTTTTTTTTTTCCTCATTCCCAAAAAAATTGGGTTCCAACTCATGGCACTACTTTGTTTGAGCACTGGGTGGCGCAAGCAGCCTCCTAAAAACCTTGACAGCGTTTGTGCAGGTCAACCGTTTTCCTTCCTGAACCATAAAAAAAAAAATATATATATATTTTCTGCACTTGGCGCGTGTTTGTCGTCGGAGCGTGGCGGGATTTCATCAGCCCAAATCGATTTTCACGACAGAGAGTCCAAACTACTCTTCAAGCTTCCTTTCTCCTTCTCCTTCTTCTTCTTCTGTGTTTGGAGTTTTTCACTCTCCCATTTTTTTTTTTTGCATTTGAAAGTGCAAAGTGAAACTGCGAAAAAGTCACTGGCCTGTGACATGATATTATTATTATTATTTTTACATTCATGCGTCGCATAGGAGTCCCCGTCCTCATCCTCGTGAGGGTTTTTTCTCCAGTCCGTACAGGAAGGCCGGAGTCGAGATTCAAACCCTGAACCTTAGAAATGTGTGGCGAGACATGCTAACCGCCATGATACACAGCTGCCCCATCCTGGCAATTTATTATTATTCAGTAAACTGATCAATTATTTCCACTTCGTAGTGTATTTTATGATGTACCAAACAGTTACTGTCCTCTGATATGAAGTCAACACAGGAGTGGCTTGAGATATGAATTTAATTTGTGAATTTGTTGCCCAAGAGAGTGCTTTTTTTTTTTTTTTTTTTGCTGCGGCATTCTTAATTCATCATCATTCACAAGAAAAATGAGCCTTTCTGTCATAAATTTTACACAAAGTGTTTAGGAATCAGCTCCCGGCCTCCCCAAAATCTGCCATTTGAACAAGGGTGTGTTAACTTTTTATATCAACTCACCTCCTTTGTTAATAATTGTATTTTTGACCGTGCTCTACAGTCGGACATAGTACTTTTTTTTGTTTGACTCGTGCACCTTGCCCTACATGTCTATGCGCGTGCGTCCTCACCAATATTGCCGATGTTGTTTTTTCGCTTCGTTTTTGCTTTCTTTTCATTCGCTTTTCTTATTCCTCGTTTGTGCTCTCGTGTATGTAGAACGAGGTCGATTGTTCGTACGTTTGTTTTCAGTTCCGCTTTCTAAGCTTGTGTAGTTTGGAGTGTGTTCCTTTTCTTTGTTCTTGTTTCTTCTTTTTGAGGCGTTAGTAGTATTTTGTGTATTTTTTTTCTTTGCGTTCTTGCCTGCTGTCTGTCATGTCCATTTTTGTATTTTTCCCTTTAGTTTTTCCATTTGGCCTTGCATGTCCACCTTGGTTTTTTTTTTCCCCATCTCCCATATTTTCGTATATTCTTGTCATCCTTCCGCTGTGGAAGTTTTTCGTTGGCGTTATTAAATACAACTATGATCTGTAATTATCTGCGACTTGTCAAATCGTCGCAAAAGCAAAGCAAAGCAAGTTTATTTGTATCGCGCATTTCATACGCGAGGTGTGTCAATGTGCTTTATATGATTAAAAGCATACAATGCTAAAAAAAAAAAAAAAAAAAAAAAAAAGATTTGGAAATAAAAAGTACCATTAAAACTACTTTTTGGGCAAGAAATATCACTGAAAAGGGAAGGTACTGTTACCCTAAAATAATATTGGAAACACCCGGGCCGACGTCACTTCTGCTGGCAATTTATTCCATATTTTTTTTTGTTTTTATGCAGCATAATTGCTAAATGCTGCTTGGCCACGTTTGCTTTGGACTCTGCACTCCATTATTAGACGCGAGTCGGTCAATCGCAGAGCCCGACTGGGTTTGTATTCCATGAGCACCGCTTTCCCTGTATTCAGTCCCTAAAACATTTAGCGATTTATAGACCAGTAGCAGAATTTTAAATTTTTTTTTTAAAATAATTTACTTTGGAATTGGGAGTTTGACACTGCATCATTCTAGACGGACTGCAGCGGTTTAATGCTCTTATTGGGGAGTCCAGTCAGAAGACCGTTACAACAGTCAAGTCTACTTGATATAAAAGCATGGACGAGCTTCTCCTGGTCTGCTTCTTAATAACAATTACGTGACGTAAAGAATCAAGCAGCGTGCACTGCATCACTTAATTATTATTACATTAAAATGTTAATTATTACTATTAAATTCATTGTGCTGCTCCTTCTTGTTTACTCGCCTTAGCCGACAAGCGGCAGTATGATAAAGTCGTACAGACAGGAGGAGTCCGCACTACTTTCAGTGACTCAATACGCTGTCTCTTATTTTCAAGAGCGTAAAGAATATATGGCAGTCAGTATTGCCATATTGTCAGTCTACATGTGTCGCTTCTGCATTTGTGTTCAAATGTCAATATATCCTCACCAGATACGTGTTACACAGTAGCCCATCTATGGCATTCTACATGATGTGTTAGCAGGGGCTTTTCTAAAGTTTGTAAAAAAAAAAAAAACTGAAATACGTTATGCTCTGTTCTCTTAGTTTGATGTTTACTTTGGCAGCAAACCTCAACCGGGAGTGGCCTCGAGCATCTTCAAGCTTGTTGCTTGAACAATGGATTTCCGTCTGATGCGTGGCGAGTTGAGCTCGCTGGCGCGCTACGGCACACGAATTTTAAATCTCGCGCTTGCAGGTCAAAGCGAAACAAAACACGACAGAACATACCTTGAAAAAAAAAAAAAAATGAAGTTGGGTCAAGGCCTCATTGTACTTGTGTCACCCGAGATGAATTGACACGTTTTCAAGACATTGGGCCACACTCGCGGAGCCGCCGTTTGAGTCTTTTGGGAGCGTTTTTGGAGCTTCGGCGGCGATTTGAACCCATCGTTGGTAACGCGACAAAAAACGAAAAAGCTGTCATAAGGCTCCAAAATATCAGTTGAATCCCTGTCAGAAATACTGCCGCAAAATGAAAGGATGGGGCGCTTACCCGAGAATCTTTGCCCATCGGCAGCCCTTCCTAAAAAAGGCCCACCGAGGACACCGAGGGGTTGCGTGGGGGGGGGGGGGGGGGGGCTCTAATTACTGCTCCTCAGCGGGGGCCGTCTCGCTTCTCGCTTCTGCCGCCGGTCACTCGGGAGATTCCCTGACCCCGACACGGAGTAAAAACAAAACAAAAAGATACGGGAGGCAAATTGGGCCCCGATTGGCCCCGCGCAGCCTCGGACCGCGAGCACAGATGGGACTTTCTCACTCGGTTACTTCTTCTAGTCTTCAGTGCGCTTTTTACAAGGACATCGCTCGTAAATCACTGCAGCGTTGACTAAACCCTGTCCACAGGATCCTCGACGTTTTTCTGGAATCCCTGGCATAAAACCCCATTTTGAAAAGAGGAAAATCCCTAATCTGGAACCAGAACCCAGGCTTGAACAAATCTCAGTTGAAACCTTTGCTTCCAACACTATTTCCAAAGCCGAACCCCAAAACTAAAACCCCATCCTATGTTTGCTACTTACAGAGCCCCTAAAGGGACATTGAAATCAAGGAAAAAAAACAAAACAAAACTGGTTTCTCATTGTAATGAGTTACTAGCCCATTTCATGTGTGCATGTATAAAAGACCTTTATTCCTTATTCAGGAAGCTACCCTTAGCAGGTAAATCAGCTACGACCCCTCGGTAGCCATTTTTTGACACTCTCATTGTAATGAGTAATTTACTCATGAGTTACAATGAGTAACTTACTCATTACAATGAGAAACCAGTTTTTTTTTTTTTTTTCAACGTCCCTTTTGGGGCTCCGTCCAATCTACCTGAATTTTGATTTCATCATTATTTTATCCCCTAATCATGACTTTGCTCACCACAAGAAAAGTTACAATGAGTAATTAAATTATGAGTAAGTTACTCGTTACAATGAGTAACTTACTCATTATAATGAGAAACCATTTTTTTCCCCCCAATGTCCCTTTGGGGCTCCGTCCAATCTACCTGAATTTTGATTTAATCATTATTTTATCCCCTTATCATGACTTTGCTCACCACAAGAAAAGTTACAATGAGTAACTGAATCATGACTAACTTAATCATGAGTAAGTTACTCATTACAATGAATAAGTTACTCATTACAATGAGAAACCAGTTAGGTTTTTTTTTTTCTTTCCCCAATGTCCCTTTAGAGGCTCCGTAGATACAATTACAACACTTAATCTTTGCTTTGCAACAACGACCCTTGTTTGAGGCCCCAACGATAAACCCTAACCCAAGTCTCAAAACCCTACTTCTAAACCTCAAACTTGGTTTACAAACCTAATACAAAAAAAAAAAACAAAAAAAAAAACTCTATCCCTGTCCAGAACCCCCACTGTGAAACCCTAAACCAGGCTCAAAACCCGAAACCTGTTTGTGGCCCTAAAGACACGTCCAAAGGTCTAATTACAAACCATAAATCTGTCTTTCAATCTTACTTTTGAAAAGGACCCTCCGACCCTCACCGGACACCTAAACTGGAATCCCTCACCAGTGACGCCCCCTGCTGACAATCGTTTTTCGGTTAGTTTCTGGAATTTCAAAAATGTTTACGCGAGTGGAGAAGTTCCTCTTCCTGCCCCCGCAATCAGCCACCGCAAGCCGTTTCAAGCGCGACATTGCACACCGTAAATAAAAATAATAATGAAAAAAATAAGAATAATTAAAAAAAATATATATATGTATAAATATAAAAATAAAACACGCTAAATAGGCTAATTGTTGGCCTATTTGAGCATTTTTCGACGACAAGAACACCCCCCCCCAAAAAAAAAAAAATAAGAGTCTGTTAGCTCTGGTTCAATGTTTTCAGATTACCCATATCCGTACTATGTATAATAATTTTTTAGAAAGCCCTTTTTCAAAATTTGACATTGCGAGAGTAATTTCCATATGATTTTGGCAAAATTAAAACAAAATAAAAACGTGTATAAATACAAAAATAAAAAATAAAAAACACGGTAAATAGGCCAATTGTTGGCCTATTTGAGCATTTTTGGACGACAAGAAGCCCTCCCCAAAAAAATATAAAATAAAAAACACAAATTTGGCAAACAAGAAGAGTCTGTTTGGTCTGGGTCAATGTTTTCAGATTACCCATATCCAAACTAGTAAATAATTTTTTAGAAAGGCTTTTTTAAAATTTGACATTGTGAGAGTAATTTCCAAATGATTTTGTAAAAAAAATATATGTATAAATATAAAAATAAAAAATAAAACACTCTAAATAGGCCAATAGTTGGCCTATTTGAGCATTTTTGGACGACAAAATAAAATAAAATAAACATTTGGCAAACACGAAGAGTCCGTTTGCCCTTGTTCAAAGTTTTCAGATGATCATATCCGAACTAGTAAATAATTTTTTAGAAAGCCCCTTTTTAAAAATTTGACATTGTGAGAGTAATTTCCAAATGATTTTGTCAAAAAAAGTATGAATATAAAAAAAAAAAAAATAAAACACGCTAAATAGGCCAATTGTTGGCCTATTTGAGCATTTTTGGACGACAAGAAACCCCCCCAAAATAAAAACAATAAATGCAAAATTGAAAAAGAAGAAGAGTCTGTTTCCTCTGGTTCAATGTTTTCAGATGACCAATATCCGAACTAGTAAATACATTTTTTAGAAAGCCCTTTTTAAAAATTTGACATTGTGAGAGTAATTTCCAAATGATTTTGTCAAAAAAAAGCTATGAATATAAAAACAAAAAAAGAAAACACACTAAATAGGCCAATTGTTGGCCCATTTGAGCATTTTTGGATGACAAGAACCCCCAACCCCCCCAAAATAAAATGAAATAAAAATTTGGCAAACAAGAAGAGTCCGTTTGCTCTGGTTCAATGTTTTCAGATTACCATATCCATACTAATAAATCATTTTTTAGAAAGCCCTTTTTAAAAATGTGACATTGTGAGAGTAATTTCCAAATGATTTGGGCGAAAAAAACCAAAACAAAACCACATATATATATATGTATAAATATAAAAACAAAAAAATAAAACACGCTAAATAGGCCAATTGTTGGGGCTATTTTAGCCTTTTTGGACGACAAGACCCCCCCCCCCCCAAAAAAAAAAAAAATAAGAGTCTGTTAGCTCTGGTTCAATGTTTTCAGATTACCCATATCCGTACTATGTATAATAATTTTTTAGAAAGCCCCTTTTTCAAAATTTGACATTGCGAGAGTAATTTCCATATGATTTTGGCAAAATTAAAACAAAAAAAAAACGTGTATAAATACAAAAATAAAAAATAAAAAACACGGTAAATAGGCCAATTGTTGGCCTATTTGAGCATTTTTGGACGACAAGAAGCCCTCCCCAAAAAAATATAAAAATAAAAAACACAAATTTGGCAAACAAGAAGAGTCTGTTTGGTCTGGGTCAATGTTTTCAGATTACCCATATCCAAACTAGTAAATAATTTTTTAGAAAGGCTTTTTTAAAATTTGACATTGTGAGAGTAATTTCCAAATGATTTTGTAAAAAAAATATATGTATAAATATAAAAATAAAAAATAAAACACTCTAAATAGGTCAATAGTTGGCCTATTTGAGCATTTTTGGACGACAAAATAAAATAAAATAAACATTTGGCAAACACGAAGAGTCCGTTTGCCCTTGTTCAAAGTTTTCAGATGACCATATCCGAACTAGTAAATAATTTTTTAGAAAGCCCTTTTTAAAATTTGACATTGTGAGAGTAATTTCCAAATGATTTTGTCAAAAAAAGTATGAATATAAAAATAAAAAATAAAACACGCTAAATAGGCCAATTGTTGGCCTATTTGAGCATTTTTGGACGACAAGAACCCCCCCAAAATAAAAACAATAAATGCAAAATTGAAAAAGAAGAAGAGTCTGTTTCCTCTGGTTCAATGTTTTCAGATGACCAATATCCGAACTAGTAAATACATTTTTTAGAAAGCCCTTTTTAAAATTTGACATTGTGAGAGTAATTTCCAAATGATTTTGTCAAAAAAAAGCTATGAATATAAAAACAAAAAAAGAAAACACACTAAATAGGCCAATTGTTGGCCCATTTGAGCATTTTTGGATGACAAGAACCCCCAACCCCCCCCAAAATAAAATGAAATAAAAATTTGGCAAACAAGAAGAGTCCGTTTGCTCTGGTTCAATGTTTTCAGATTACCATATCCATACTAATAAATCATTTTTTAGAAAGCCCTTTTAAAAATGTGACATTGTGAGAGTAATTTCCAAATGATTTGGGCGAAAAAAACCAAAACAAAACCACATATATATATATGTATAATATAAAAACAAAAAAATAAAACACGCTAAATAGGCCAATTGTTGGGGCTATTTTAGCCTTTTTGGACGACAAGACCCCCCCCCCCCCAAAAAAAAAAAAAAAAAAAATTAAAATGTTAAAAATCTGGCAAACAAGAAGAGTCCGTTTGCCCCGGTTCATTGTTTTCAGATGATCATATCCGTAGTAGTAAAAAAATTTTTAGAAAGCCCTTTTAAAAATGTTTGACATTGTTCCAGTAATTTCCAAATGATTTTGGCAATCATGCCAGCAATGCACAAAATGAAGTGCACATTTGGCAAAATACGCGCCTCGATCTCACCCAGTTGCCAGTTCAGCTTTCACGTTTGCGTACGCCATCAGAGAGTTGCGCATAAAAATCAATAAATCAGGCTCGATATGAAAATGAAACAATGAACAGCGTGTAACTCAAGAGCTCAATAGAGCGCCGACTCTCCTTTCTCAGAAGGTGACCTTGAGCGTGCTGATGCAGGATTTTGTCCTTGCGGTTGCCGAGCTAAATTCCTCGATTAGCGCGCAGAGCTTTTGTGCGGGCAAAGAAGAAGCGCATCATTCGGTCACGAGCGTCAGATGGTCCCGTCGGTCCTCCAGCTGGTCAGGAGGGGCCGAGGCCACCTGGATGCCGAGCGCCGGTCCTGCGAGATCCTGCGCTCTCCTGTGCCGCGCGACGCCACTGAGAGGCCCATCTGGTCAGGACGGGCGCCCCCCCCGAAGAGCCGAGACCCCCCCGCCGCGCTCGGACCCTCACGCCCTCGACTTCCCCCCTTGGTTCAATCGAGCCGGGAAACAGAACTCGCGGCTCCGATCGCGTTTGCCGAATCGACAGATGCGGGGAAAAGCTTTTATATCCCGATGAAGGTCAAGATACTAGCACGCTCTTTATCCTCACCAAGAAGACAATTCAGTACACACAGTGTGGCACTAGTAGCATTTCCCCGCCACTACTAGTCCCAATTTTGGCATTGTATAAATGCTCCAACAAGCGACTTCCGCATTTAACTGATATCCTTGATATCCACTTTAAGGTCCATGCACTAGTTTTCGCTTTATCCTCACTAGTAGGATCTTTTTTTTTTTTTTACCTACTAGGACAGCTACATGTTATTAGTGAGGCAAAAACTGTGCACTAACTGACGACTACACACTATAGGTACTACTAGTGACACTATCAAGTACAGATGAATACTCTAATTTCTGGACTATAGAGCGCACCTGATTATAAGCCTCAACCAGTCCATTTTTAAAGGAAATACCATTTGGTACATACACAATCCGCACCTGATTAAAAGCCGCATGTGCCCACACTGAAACATATTTACAAAGAAAGACGGTACACAGAAAGAGTTTTCAAAGTATTAATAATATACCTAATCATTTCTGTGACACGGCAATAACAAAGCAGCAACACGCTAGCACAGCGCTAATGCTAGCACAGCGCTAATGCTAGCACAGCAATAACAGGGCCAGTTAAAAAAAAAAAAAATCAGCGAGACGTGGCAGTGACACAGCAGTAACACGCTAGCACAGCGCTAAGAGGACCGGTTAAAAAAAAAAAAAAACATATCGATAAAAGTCACTTCCTCGGCACATACTTTTTACTTTTTCTGCTTGACTGCCCCCTTGCGGCCGTTAGAAGAAATGCACAAATTAGCCGCATCACTGCATACGATGCAAGGGTGAAAGCGTGTGGAAAAAAGTTGCGGCTTCTAGGGCGAAAATTACGCTACCTAAAAAGTCACAGGTGTCAAACTCAAGGCCCAAGGACCAGATGCGGCCCGCACAATGATTTTATGTGGCCCACGAAGGCAATTTGTGTGTGTCAACTTCCATGATTTTAGTTCAAATCTGAACCAAAATTTCAAACTGTCACATCAAAAATGATGACGTTGAGATATTGCAAGCATTTTTGTGCTACCAAACAGCAACAGTAGTTGAAAAAGACATTAGCCTTGATTTCTGATAAATTCAATGCGTGACTATGACGGGTCAATTCAAGACTTTCGTGGTTTCAGTCATATTGGCCCTCTGACAGAAACCGTAACGACAACGTGGCCGGCGCTAAAAATGAATTTGACACCCCCGGTGGAGTGGAACACACGCCTGACTTTGGCGCGGGCAGCGTGGGATCGATTCCCGCTCAGCGATGGTGTCGATATCTGCGTGGTGACCAGTTCTGGGTGCAGTTCACCTTTTGGCCATCGATACCTGGGATAGTCTTCCTTGTGAGGATAAGCAGCTTGGATAATGGATGGATGGAAGTTAGCACGTAGTCTCGCGCTTTAAATAATAATCAGTTGACAACTGGTTACGAGCTACGTCTTAGTGACTTTTTTTCCCTTGACTAGTGCTACCTTTGGCCTACTAGTACGCAATCAAACCCGCCGCAAGCTGTTTAAACATTTCTGAATATTTATTCCATAGTTTTAATACCCAGGGCCAAAATAACAGCAGCTTCGGAACCGTTTGGCATTTCGGCAGCCGACGTTCACCTTTCGGGCGCCCTGGCGCACGCGGACAATATTGCGCCGCTGACCTCTCCGCCGCGCGCTCGGCACGTGATAAACGGCGTCCGTTCATTTGAAATTGAACGTGACGGGCCGGCGTCATTTCAGCGCGGAGCGGAGCGTGACGCGCGCGTTCGAGACCCGCTGTCAGCGGCTATTGATGTTGCTTTAATGAAGTGCCGAGCACTTCACTGGAGGAAGAGACGAGCCTGTCAGCATATGGAAATGCTTCCTGGCCGTCGGGGGCGTGGGGAGGGGGGGTTCGGCATCGGTCATCACGCCCCCCCCCCCCCCCCCGGGGAACTCTTTGTTCTAGGGCCCGACTGCGCCACTTGAGGGGACCAATTACGGCGCTTCACAGCAGGGCAGGGCGCAAACACATTCCCCGTTTGCAGCGGGTGAAATTCTGACCTCCGCGCTACGAGCCCGGCCCGGGACCGGTTCTCGGCGGTCCGGTACGGCACCTCTCGGCACACAAAATTGTTTGCGTTCACGTTTGACTTTGCCGGGGTTCGAATGGAAGCCGCCGCGAAGGGTGTTTGGGGGAAAGGTCATGCTAATTTCGCAGCCGACGGCGCCGATCCCAGCGGAGCTCTTTTGTGTCGTCAACGCGGAGGCAATTTACAGGCCGCCAGCCGCCCTGACGACAAAATGATTTATGAAAATGCATCCCGAGTTAGACCCGGGCGCTGACACCTCGCGCACGGAGTTGCATTTATCAGTCTTCTGGCGGAGATTTTGCCAATCGCGGCCGCAATCGTGACGATGCTTCGTCTTAACGAGCGGGCGCACTTCCATTTCTTAACATGTGAGCAGAAAGTGCATGATGGGATTTCTTTCGAAGGGTACCCGGAAGGACAAATTGCCAACACCTCTCGACGCAAATAGACGTCCGTCCTTCCACGGTCGCCATTAGCCTGCTCCCAATACATCCGGCCCATTCATCTCGCCCCCCCCCCCACCAATCCCCCAGTGGCCTGTCGAGCCCAGCTGCTGGGGGTGGGGGGGTGGGGGCGACCATTCCCCCTTGTGTGTGGGACCAGTCAAGTGGAAAATGGCTGCCACGGAGAGAGCCCACTTTAGAGAGCCATCATCCTTTGAAGGGGGATGATGGCCTTTGACAGGCGCAATGTTAACACGGAGGCCGCACGAACACGGCGCCGCTATTTAACGCGTTCACTAAAGCAGACGCACAGCAGCGGGGATCGGGGGGGGGGGGGGGGGGTCCGAGCCGCGCCGCCGCTCAGGGCCGATCGTCCGCCAACAAGTGTGAGCTTGAGATTCGTGACGGCGAAGAACGGGGAAAATGTTTTGACTCCTCCCACGCGCCGGAAACACCACTTGCGAGTGGTTGCGTCGTCCCCGGCGCGTTCATATTTTTCTGCGATAATCACGTCGTAACCACGTCTCAGTGCGCTCGGTCGCTGATGCGACGACGGCTGACCTCCGGCACGCGAGCTCAGCGGCGAACGAGAGCCACGTCGGCGTCACGTCAACCTGGCGAACTCGACCGAGCAGCTCTCAAAACTTGCGACGAACGTTTTGCTCCGGGACAAAACTGCCGACGAGCAACAGTGATTTTAACCGCCGCGAATGGCGGAGGAGCATCGTTAGACGGATTTTGGGAGAGGGGGATCATTACCTGCCACAGATGCCGTTGTTGTTTTACGTCTCCAGATGTCCCGAGGCCGCCGGCGACCCTGATACTTGAAAAGAGCAGCGGGGGCCTTCGTGGGGGACGCGCACCTGATTGCGGCCGTCGCAAAAGTCTCCCCGGCGCCGCCCCAAGGCTGCCCCGTCTGCGGCGTTTGCGCTGTGAAAGATGCGAGCGGAGGAACTTTGCCTTTCCCATAAAATCTGACAGGAATTTCCCAAAATTGATACGCTTTCATACTAAGGATTTTTTAAGTTGCGTGAAATCGGTTCAAGATGCATTTAAGGAATCCAAGCTTCTATGACAACTCAAGACAATTAACAACCCTCTCGGTCTGCTCGGCAACAAAGTCCGGCCTTCAAAATAAAAGCACACACAGTGTACTCACAACTTCAGTCCTCTTTCTTGGGCCAAACGGTGGCTTGTTTAGCAGGCACAAAATATTTGGACTGTGGCTGCTATCCTCCAGCCTCCAGTCAATGTAGAAATCTGGGTAAATTTTCATTTGTCCACCTCATTAGCCATTTATGTTATATTAGAGTTTTCATAGGGCGGCACGGTGACTCAGCGAGTAAAGCGTTGGCCTCACAGTTCTGAGGTCCCGGGTTCAGTCCCGGACCCGCCCGTTTGGAGTTTGCATGTTCTCCCCGTGCCTGCGTGGGTTTCCTCCCACATCCCCAAAAACATACAACATGAATTAGGCACTCTAAATTGCCCAGAGGTGTGATTGTGAGTGCGGCTGTTTGTCTCCACGTACCCTGCGATTGGCTGGCGACCAGTTCAGGGTGTAAACCGCCTCCTGCCCGTTGACAGCTGGGATAGGCTCCAGCGCTCCCCTTGACCCTCGTGAGGATAAGCAGCAAAGAAAACGGATGGATAGATTTTTTTTTTTTTTAGTACGCAAAACTTTAGTCATTCTCTCTAAAATATCTTCTTTGGTAATATTTTTGTGTGTCTTGTACGGATTAGGTGGGTGCACATTATTTTGTATCGAAAATATCGCTTTGGTTTTTGAACAATTCGGTTTTTGTCCGATTGTTGGCACAGATTTATCAAACTGAAGTTGTGGTGTAACTTGAGATTTGGAGCAGTCGTTGGTGTCTCTCTTCGCTCTTTGCCGTCACGGAATAACAGATTTAAAATTGCAAGCAGGTGGCAAATACACTGTATGCAATTTGTGTAATTACCACAAACAGATAACGACGTTGCTGGAAATCGGGACTTGGACGTCTTCACTCTCGTTGCCCCGTCTATAACCAGATGAAAAGATATGCGGAAATCAGGGGTAAAAAGGACAAAAATCTGCAGCCCTGCAAGCGTCGAGCGATAAGATAACGCTGAGTCGGCGCTCGGACGCATTTTCTTCTCGGAGAGGCGCTGATGGCGTTGCCGAATGTTTGTACATCGGAACGGTCACGCGCGACATCGTTCCCTTTTTTTTGGCAAAGTCGATTTGGAAAAACATTGCGGACAATCATGACTAAGTCGTGATGGAAAAAAAAACGGCACCGGGTCGAATCCAAAGAGCCTTCGGCATCGCTCAGGGTGGGAAAAAAAGCGTCCGAAGCAGCCGTTTTTCCACTTGAACGCATCGGAGGGGGGGGGGAAAAATGTCTGCTGTCGTTGAATGACTAGACTGTTATGACGTTATGGAATTAACGCACAATCTAAACACACTGAACTGGACAAAGTAGCCAAGGAGGGTTAGACACGGTCAAGACGGAAGACCTGGTGAACCCGGACGCAGATTGACACGTTTAACAGCTATGAAAATAAACACATTTGAACACAAGTCAAGAATTGTTATTACACCTTCCACGACGTCCTTTCAAGCAGTGGTGTCAAACGTACGGCCCGCGGGCAGGAACCGGACGCAAGGAGGTTTGATAAGGGCCCACGGGATAATTTAAAAGTGTTTCGATCGGAGAAGAAGACCACGGCGTGCACTTGTACGGGCCAAAAGATGCCAGACTAGACTAACGTCTTTAAAACGCTGCCTTACAGTAGATGCTGTTTGCATTGAAAATGGATTTTAAAAAAATGTGCAATTTAATCTTAGCCAGCAGCGTCATTACAAAAATACTATGGTGCAATTCCACTGTTCATGCAAAAGTATTCTTTGTCTCCGTGTGTTTCATGTATGAAGTTTACATATTTTTATCATGAGGTGTGAATACTCCTTCTTTAGACATTTAATAGCGCTCTCCGTCGTTTGTTAAGTGGCTAAGTCAGGGATTCAATCTGGATTTTATACGCGCGCGTAAATTCCTTTCTTTACAAATCATCTTCAAGTGCATCACGCTATTTTTCAATACCAGTGACTGATGTTCTCGTGCTTCTTTCCACCAAAACAAAGGAAAGACGTGATATTTTGGTTATTTATAGCAGATAAATGGTATAATTTGAATGGTCCGGCCCACAATGTGACACGAGTGCTTTAAAGACTTCAGCCAGAGCAACTGAGGGTTCTTGCCCATGATGCACCTGGTTGAAGGTGATTTGTTGCTTTTGAGGTCATCACTTCATTTTTCAGCTGGTCAATAGTGAAACGTTTGCGATGGCCCGAGCCAGTTTTGTTCTGTTGCTCAAATTTGACGTCCATAATACATGCGTATCAGTCTTCCATAACGAGAGAGCCTCCGGCGCTCTGGTACTCTCCGCATTTAAGTGGTTACGTTTGCACTTTTCCCGGCTTCTAAAATGACTTGTCCGTGCTGCGGATTGTTCCATTTCCATGACTGATATCATGAGCTCATCCTGAATATCGATCCCTCTCATCAGCGCTCCGAGAGCGCGACCGCGGCAGCCGAAACAGTAACCCGCCCTCTATCCTTGTCGGCTCCCGTGTTAGGACGATTTCCTTAACGACGTCCCCGTCCGGCGCCGCTCAGAAGGTCGTATGGCGAGTTAACCTCCGCTTGCCTCACTTGGCTGTCAGCCAGACGCCGAAAGGACACGGACGCCCTCCCTGTGACGACGACCACTGGCAAAGTCTCCGACATTTAAAACGAGTCGAGCCGCCGCCGCCGCCGCCGGATCCATCGCATGGCTGGAGTGCCCTCGATAAATCAGCGAGGGTCTGATTCAGACTCCCACACATCGCCGTCCTCGAACGTGCGGCCAGAAACACGAAATCTCTCCGCAGTGGCACCGGAGAGTCGTCCAGGACGCATTTAATTGCGTGGAACTGCGCCGATGTCCGTTTTCGAAACGGACAGCGTCTATTCGCGCATCATTTCCAATTGCGTCTTTTCGCCGGACGACCCGGCGCGAGGACGGCCAACAATCCCATTGAGAAATTAGCAAGGTCCTCTGCGCTTTCCGCTGCTTCAATGAATAATTCAGCCGTCAGGGTGAAAAAAAAAAAAAAAAAGCAGCGCGGGGAGACTTTGTCATCCGCAACTGACTCAGCGCTCTCCGGCCGAAGGGCGACACCAAACCAAAACCTAAACGGCGCATCGTGGGGCCTCGCGAGCAAGAATCACAAACGCTTCACTGAAGGGAAATCCAAACGAGACAACAACAACAACAACAAAATCCTTGTAAAGGTCAAGTGTCATCCCTATAAACATTAGAAAATAGATATTGTAACGAAAAATACACATAACATTCTTCACCTCAATGTCTATACGACAAAAAATAGATGTGAGCGGAGAGCGCGTCATCCATGGGCAAAGTTGCGGAAGTGTCATTCTGCGATATCCAAGCGGTCGCCATATTGGCTGCGTCTCCTGTCCGTGACGTCACCCGGACATTCGCCAATGAAAACACGGTGTGCACCCTAACTATGGGAGACACGGAACATCACACAACCGAGTGAAGTCACCGGGGCAATATTACACTATTGTTTCCAGCCATATTCAGATGATACGCTATCACGGCCAAGCCGCCTCCCCGTCCGATCCACTTCCGCAGCGGGGATGAGCCATCGCGGCTAATTGCAGCCGGCCGGTGTGGCTCATTTTCGGCGCCGAGGTGGCTCATCACGGAGCCGAGCCGTGCCGCTTGAGGGGGTTGTTCATAGCCGCCGCGGTACGCGATGAACAACACCGTCGAGCCGGGGGCGCTTTACTGCGTTGCTGTTGTACGAGTGAGGCATTGGTGCTGCGTTCTTCAGAGCCGCCGCCATCCGCGAGCCTGAAGCGCAGCCCGACGCGCCCATCAACACATTTCGTACACGTCATGAGAGGCCGATTACGTGGTCCGCCCCAAACTATTATTATTATTTTTTTTGTAGCTGTACACACACACCTAGCTGTCATTCAGAACCCACGAAGCTCTCGTCCTTTGCACCCGTGCAATCCATTTTTCACGACGAACCGGGTCTCTTGCAAACTTATGAAGGGTAAATCCATCCTCGAGCGTTCGAACAATATCCAACAAGACAACGAGCCGGCATTTTGGCTAACACTAAGGAACAACGAGCCGCCTTCCCGGAGGTAAAACTAATAGAAAGAAACGAGTCCACCTGAGGGCGGTCCCGCCGTGTACGTCACTTCCTGCTTCTTCTCGAAAACAAATCCCTCAAGAGGATTTTCGTGGCGGGAGTTACAAAAAAGCCGTATTCGTCAAAATCACGTTTTGTGGTGAAAAAACGCATTTTTCATTCATAAACTAAAAATCCACGTTTTCTTTGAACGGATGCGTTTGGTGGAATGACGATACAACAAACATCGTCGCTCACTTCAGTTCAGGGGGGAGGGGAAGAAGCTTCATGGCTGTCGCGCTGCTTCAACGTGTCGTACAATTTATTGCGTGCATGGCAAGTTTCGAATAATTTGGATCTCACATTGAAAAACCACAAACGCACGCACACACACCGCCATTCCTGCTACAAGCACCACTGATGAAAATACTGAAGTCTTCGAGCAGCTGTTAGCGCAAAGTCCGCCGGGGGGGGGGTAAGTCGACCCCCCGGAGGGCCGCGCTGGAAATCGGCCTCAATAAAAGCTGGATTCGGCTGCACGAAAGCTTTCTACGTACCGGCTTCAGGTTGTTGAAAGGCTTCAAACGGAACACTTTGATGCGCAAACACCTGAAATCTCCACGGGTGAGGGAACGACATGCTTGCAAAAAAAAAAAAAAAAAGACATTCCAAAGGCTGAGCTGTCAAATACGAATGGCCTCACACATCCGCCCAAATAACACCTGAAACAAAATACAAAAAAAGGAAGTGGAAAGTGTTTTGGGACACTTTGTGTACTCGTGTTCTTTTAATACGTACTTCTGAAGATTCCAGGATGTTTTAGGACTGAATAAGGGCACAACCAACAAATCAGTCATCAGTGATCACGATCGGCTGAAGCTGCTCATTGCCTCCACCAACATGCAAAACAACGGCAGACTCGAACAAATTCTTTTGGGAGTCAACTTTGCCCTCTGAGACCAGGATTTTTGGACCAGGCACCACTTGTTGAAGACCCAAACTGTCAGCTTCAGATGAATGAAAACGGGAAGATTGTTCAGAAACAAAGACAAAACCTCCGAGGCTCAATCAAACCTGCCGTGAAATGGAGACTGGTACGAGACCAGGGTCGGTACAAGACCACAGTGACGCAGCCTCAACGTGGCTGCGGACTGAGCGGGTCCAGAGCGGGAAACAAACCCCGGCAGTATTGCACGTACCGTATCCACGTAAAAGTACTTTTTTTTTTCGGCTTGTCCCGTTCGGGGTCGCCACACAGCGTGCCATCTCAGATGAACGCTCATATTAGTCTGGAGGAGCCTTATTGAAATCTCTTCATGTAAAAACTGACCCCCAAATCTTCACCCTTTGTCCTTTTCTTATCCGCGCAACACGTCTGTGCTTTTCTCCCAAATTCGTAGCTCGTGGGTGAAAGTGGGCATTTGGGCAGGGTTCTAAAAAACTGAACTGGCATCCGGGACACGTCATCCCATCTGAGTGCTTCCTCGGGCCCGTGGGGTTCTGAGCTCACATCGGTTTTTCCACTCCAGCCGAACGAAGATGCGCTGTCAAAAGGATGAAGATCTTCACAAATACGCCAAAGGGAAAGTGAGCACTCTTTTCCTGTTATTGACGAGGAAGGGCGAGGTCAAAGGTGAATCATTTCGGGGAGCTTACTCGTAATCGTCACACAACGCGAAACAAATGCATCTTGCCGCCGTCAAAATTCGCTCGTCGCTGTTTTCAACCTCCACGGATGATTTTGCGACGTCAAAAAATGTAAATGGAAGGGTGAAATAATGCATCTTGATTGATTGACAGCTCAGATCATTTTACGGTGGAAAAAAGAAGCGACGCGGAAGCACGTGAACCGCGGTGCATTAATAACAATCACCCAAAGAAGCCAAATATTATCAACTCTCAAAAGGGGAGTTTGTTCCGGTGGAGATTGTTCTTCCCTTTCTTGTGTTCGTTTACACTTGTCCCCCCCCCAAAAAAAAAAAAAATAAAAAATAAAAAAAATAAAATAACAAGCTCTTGTGAGGTACGTTCACATTTCGCGAAGGCATTTAAATCTCTTTCAAGCAATATTTGCCTACATTTTGTGGCTGAATTCAAATTCAAAAACAACCAAAAAAAAAAAAGCTTACGTGACACAACAGCCCTCTCCCATTAATTATTAAAAAAAAAATGCTTTATTGAGAATTCAAACAGGTGTCTGACTGGCTTCTGAGAAGCCAAACAAATGATGAGCTACTGAGCCGTAAATAGCACAACAGATGAAAGGGAGATTGGCCATATGTCCGCCGAGCGCCAGGAACGCCGGCCTTCTTTCGGGAAGGCCGCGAGACGGAGACGCTTTGACTCAAACGGCTGAAAAAGGAGGCACACTTGATGCCGTTTTGTCCACAAACGTGTCCCGATAACGTCGGTCAAAAGGGCGCAAACGCTGCTGAGCGCGCCCCCGCCCCGCTCGGCATGACTGTGGCTGTGCGTTACCGTGGTGACGAAAGACCAGCGACCGCCGTATACCGTCGAAACTTTGCCGCTTTGAGTCAAACGGCTGAAAAAGGAGGCACACTTGATGCCGTTTTGTCCACAAACGTGTCCCGATAACGTCGGTCAAAAGGGCGCAAAAGCTGCTGAGCGCGCCCCCGCGCCGCTCGGCATGACTGTGGCTGTGCGTTACCGTGGTGACGAAAGACCAGCGACCGCCGTATACCGCCGAAACTTTGCCGCTTTGACTCAAACGGCTGAAAAAGGAGGCACACTTGATGCCGTTTTGTCCACAAACGTGTCCCGATAACGTCGGTCAAAAGGGCGCAAACGCTGCTGAGCGCGCCCCCGCCCCGCTCGGCATGACTGTGGCTGTGCGTTACCGTGGTGACGAAAGACCAGCGACCGCCGAAACTTTGCCGCTTTGACTCAAACGGTCCTGAAAAAGGAGGCACACTTGATGCCGTTTTGTCACACAAACGTGTACGATAACGTCGGTCAAAAGGCGCAAACGCTGCTGAGCGCCCCGCCCGCCGGCTGACATGACTGTGGCTGTGCGTTACCGTGGTGACGAAAGACCAGCGACCGCCGTATACGCCGAAACTTTGCCGCTTTGACTCAAACGGCTGAAAAAGGAGGCACACTTGATGCCGTTTTGTCCACAAACGTGTCCCGATAACGTCGGTCAAAAGGGCGCAAACGCTGCTGAGCGCGCCCCCGCCCCGCTCGGCATGACTGTGGGCTGTGCTGTTACCCGTGGTGACGAAAGACCAGCGACCGCCGAAACTTGGCCGCTTTGACTCAAACGGCTGACTGAAAAAGGAGGCACACTTGATGCCGTTTTGTCCACAAACGTGTCCCGATAACGTCGGTCAAAAGGGCGCAAACGCTGCTGAGCGCGCCCCCCGCCCCGCTCGGCATGACTGTGGCTGTGCGTTACCGTGGTGACGAAAGACCAGCGACCGCCGTATACCGCCGAAACTTTGCCGCTTTGACTCAAACGGCTGAAAAAGGAGGCACCACTTGATGCCGTTTTGTCCACAAAACGTGTGTCCCGATAACGTCGGTCAAAAGGGCGCAAACGCTGCTGAGCGCGCCCCCGCCCCGCTCGGCATGACTGTGGCTGTGCGTTACCGTGGTGACGAAAGACCAGCGACCGCCGAAACTTTGCCGCTTTGACTCAAACGGCTGAAAAAGGAGGCACACTTGATGCCGTTTTGTCCACAAACGTGTCCCGATAACGTCGGTCAAAAGGGCGCAAACGCTGCTGAGCGCGCCCCCGCCCCGCTCGGCATGACTGTGGCTGTGCGTTACCGTGGTGACGAAAGACCAGCGACCGCCGTATACCGCCGAAACTTTGCCGCTTTGACTCAAACGGCTGAAAAAGGAGGCACACTTGATGCCGTTTTGTCCACAAACGTGTCCCGATAACGTCGGTCAAAAGGCGCAAACGCTGCTGAGCGCGCCCCCGCCCCGCTCGGCATGACTGTGGCTGTGCGTTACCGTGGTGACGAAAGACCAGCGACCGCCGTATACCGCCGAAACTTTGCCGCTTTGACTCAAACGGCTGAAAAAGGAGGCACACTTGATGCCGTTTTGTCCACAAACGTGTCCCGATAACGTCGGTCAAAAGGGCGCAAACGCTGCTGAGCGCGCCCCCGCCCCGCTCGGCATGACTGTGGCTGTGCGTTACCGTGGTGACGAAAGACCAGCAACCGCCGTATACCGCCGAAAATTTGCCGCTTTGACTCAAACGGCTGAAAAAGGAGGCACACTTGATGCCGTTTTGTCCACAAACGTGTCCCGATAACGTCGGTCAAAAGGGCGCAAACGCTGCTGAGCGCGCCCCCGCCCCGCTCGGCATGACTGTGGCTGTGCGTTACCGTGGTGACGAAAGACCAGCGACCGCCGAAACTTTGCCGCTTTGTTGAATACGCTAGCGTGAACGTCATCTTATTGGGGGGGGGGTTAGTACTTCATTCATTCATTTGTGTTTGCATCTAAATGAGAAAGTCGTACAGTGATTGTTGCCAGGGATGTCCGGTCAAGTGATACGTCGCAACCCAGACAAACAAACAGTCGATGTCGAGGAGGAGCAAAGTTTAACCTGGGTCGATAGTGGAAATTACGGAGTCTACAAATGCATCTACTTGGTGCATCATCTCAAATCATCTGCAAGTACTTTTAACGGTGATATTGTAAGATGAGCTATAAATCGTCTCAAAGTCTTTCGGGATCTTTTTTTTGTGGTATAGCTATAGTTGAAACTATTAACTTTGAACATTTTTATTTCTGGGTGCATACAGTATTTTTTTGTCACTGCAAGTAAGTAAATTGGTCCACAAGTCGAGTTAATTATTGTTCTTCTGGCTTCGGTACGCGGTGTCTCCTATCACGATAATGTTCAATCCTTCGCTCATCACGGCAAAAAACGTCAATCGCGACGAGCATACAGGAAGTGAGCGGGTCTTAATTTTCTCAGCGAGTGCCGGCGCAAAGCGCACAGGGCGGTTCTCCGAGGAGCCGAAAAGCTCCACCCGGGCCGAAGTAATTGGTCTGCCTTTCCTGTAGCGATCCGTCGCTCGGTCACACGCGGTCGAGTTCAAGCGAACAACGAACCGTTTCGACGTCAGAATTTCCAAATGATTCGTGGAGAAAATCAGTGTTTGCTGAAACCTGTTGAGCATTTTACCCCCTGAAAAAATACAAAGCAAAAAGACAAAATAAAACACTTTCATTGTAATTTTGGTTTCTGTCGGAGGGGTGTTCGAACTGATGCATTATCACCTCATTTGATTATTACCTACACACGATAGCCCCCCTATTTTATTATTTGACCATTTTAAAATTGGCACAAAATAACACTGGATTTATAGAAACATACAATTGTCACATCATTCAATAGAATGTAAAGAAATGCCACATTTTTTTTTACTTCAATTTAATGGCCATTGTTGTGCTCCTTCTGGTTTCCGAGCCTTGGCCTGAATATTACTGCCATATGGCTACGTGTGATGGAGACAGATGGAGAGTATTCGCTGCGAGAATTAAAACAAAAAAAAAACCACCTCGTGAGTCTTGTCATCTTACCTTTCTACATATGTTGTTCCACCGCTTGTATTCAAGCATCCATCCCTTCAAGGACAATTAGCACGTCTGTGCCGTTTCCCATTAAGTGTTAGCATTAAGCTAAGTAAACGTGAAAGCAAAGCTACGTGGTTGTTTCAAATACACGACAATAAATGCTCTTTGTTTTACGTTTACTTTTCTTGTTTTTTTTTTTTCCCTCAAGATGAGTTCACCTTTTGCCAAAATGCAGCTTGTTGTGAAGCGAGTTGCGTTCACTGCCACCTTCCAGTGCTTGTATTTAAAACATTATACCCACAAGGCCAAGTAAGAAAAAATACGCATATCTGAAGGGGACCAAGATGAACAAAACGAATTTGAAACCAGAAGAAGAAAAATTACAAACCCACTTGGGGCGAAACATGAAGTTAACACAATTGATTTGCTTTCCTGCGGCATATTAAAAACGGATGTGGATCTGTCCGACTCGCAGGCCACGACTTGGACGGCGAGAGGCATCAGAGATGACCTCCCACTTAGTTATATAATATAGTTAGAAATATAATAGCTCATTGCTCCGTGGCCTGATGTCTCGAAAGTCCTGCATTCCCTGTCAATCGACTGCCCGTCTGCTGTCGTACATAAACGCGTGCCGAACGTCGTACCGGGCCGGGTCCAATTACCGGAGGCAAATTCATTGCGTGCTGTTCCCGTACTTTGCCGATAAAGATGATTCTGATGGAAATGCTAGCACCTAATTCGTAAAGAATTGCATTGCTTCACCAGTTACTGTATAATTTCCGCGAATGAATGCTAATACAATTCGTAGTCTGTTTTTTAAAATCTATAATTTCCATTCCAAGCGCTTCATAAAGAATTATGAATGCTCGTGGAATCACGGCGTGGCCGCGCAACATGCACGCCGAAGCGAGAACATCAGCGCGCCGCAAATAGAAGCCGCTTCACTTTGAATAAGGAAATCTGCCCTCTTTTCCTCCGAATGACCCGCAGCAGTCCCAAATGGAGGCAGTGAAGCATCAGGAACACGCAGCTGCGCCGAGCAGTCATCATTTCGGAAAATAAATGAAGAGATTTCGGTGTCAACAAGTGGAGTGCGCGACGCTGACAAGACGCTTCATGCAAAGGAGCATTTTGACCGTTAAAACTGGAACAAACCAGATTATTTCACCATTGCGTCAGGCTGTGAATTGTACGGAGGCCTCTGCGACAAACGGGACACGCCAGATACTTTTGCCGTTCGAAAGACAAAACACTAATCATTAAATCCGACGGACAGAGCTTCGTACATCTACGACTGTCGGAAAGACGTGGAGGGCGGGAGGCCCGCTGGACGAAGCGCTCCCCATCCGTACAGTGTACGGCGTTAGAAAGATAAAAGTGCAAGTCCAGAGCGAGCGCCGACATGAATATCTTCAGGGCGAAACCTCAATCATACGCAAACCGTTTTGGTCAAAGTTTGACCTTGATGAGTTCCGTCCTCTAATTAAGTTGCCGTGCTCGGGGACCCGGAGGAGGGGCTCCAAGGAGAGAGCCCGGCGGTGGCCAGGCCTACACCCGTGGGGTCCGGCCAGGCACATCGTGTGTCCCCCTTTCCCACCTGTGGGAGGGGGCTTGGAACGGATTACGCTATTTGCATCTAAAATGCGCTTCTACTTTGGGAAAAATTCACATGACAGAACGACTTCGGAAAGGAATTTTGTAAGTAGAGGCACCACTGCATATGGATATAACGCTCCTCAGCGTCCCTGATAAGGTTTATTCACGGATTCTGCGGAAGAGGGTCCATCAGGAAGTTGAGTCTTGGATTCGTAAAGTGTAAAGTTTTCTGTTTGGCCATGGAACAGCGGACCAATCTAAAACCCTCGGCAGAATCCTCGAAGGTGAAAGGGAGTTTGCCCGACCAGTTGAGGTGTATTGTGGACTTGGAGAAGGCATTCAACCGTGTCCCTCGGCGAGTCCTACGGGGGTTGCCCCCGGGGTACAGGACTCCCCGACACGGGCTCTTCATTCCCTGTACAATTGGTGTCTGAGTTCGGTCCCCACTGCCGGCAGAAAGTCAGATTTGTTTCCAGCGGGAATAGCACCCAGCCCAGGCCGCCCTTTGTCACTGATTCGGTTCATTACCTTGAGAGACAGAATTTCAAGGCACACCGGGGTGCTGAAAGGTTTTGGTTTGGCGACAACAGCATCGCGTTGCTGCTTTTTGCAGATGAGATGATTCTAGTGGCCACATCAAGTCGTGATCTCCAACTCTGGCCGGAACGGGGCGGGAGATTCACAGGCAGATCGGCGCTGGGTCTGCAGCGATTCGGTCCGTTAGGGTAAAGAAGGAGCCGAGCCAAGGAGGCAAAGCTCTTGATTTTCTGCTCATTCTACTGTATGCTCATAGCTTCCCCTATGATCACAAGGGTAGGTCATGAAGAACTGAAGAACAAGATCGCAGATACAAAACGGGCGGCTTTCCTTCACAGGGTGTTTCGCTTCGCTCTCGGAGAGAGGCTGAGAACGGAACTGCTGCTCCTCGAGTACCGGGAGAGCCAGATGAAGTGGCTTGGGCATCTGGTTAGTGTGGATCCTGGACGCCTCTTTGATGAGGCGTTTTGGCCACGTCCCACCGGTTGGAGCCCCTGGAAGCCACCCAGGGCACGCTGGAGGGACCAGGTCTCCTGTCTGGCCTGGTAAAACCCTCAGCATTCCTGTGATAGGGTTAGGACTATGTGGTTGGGGAGCGGGAAGTCCGAGCTTCCCCCGAGATCACACCTTGGATAAGCGGAGGAAAATGGATGGATGGAAAACCTGAAATTTGTCCAAATTCAAACCAAAACGACAAACTTCCCGTTGCTTTTCCAGCTCCGCTCTAGCAAAATGTCACATGAACAGGCCGGCGGAATTCTGAATTTGAGAACAGGGAAATCCCTAAATGTCAGTTTATCTGGGCTGACAATCAGAACGATAAAATAAAAATGACTTCAAGAGGCTCTGAAAGTGCCCGCGGAATGGAAGAAACAGCCTCCATCATCCGATCATCCCTCGACAAGGTAAATACGGCGGTCGAAGCATTTGGAGACAACCGCTGTCCTTTTGGCCGCGAGGGTTTGGAGTAGTGCATTTATCACGGTTTCAAGTGGCGTCTGAGTCCACCGATTGTTCGCAGCGAAGACGAGCCGCCGGCTCGACGTCCCCCGCAAAACGACAACGCAAAGATCCGCCTCGGAGGGCGGCGTCGGTTGGGTCTCAACAAGCTCTCGGCCATTATCTCCCGTTCCCCTTTCCCTCCCAAAGTCTTACAGGTTGCACAGCCCTCATCACTTCCTCTCGTTCTGCCAGACTCGGCAGCTCCGCCCCCCCCCCCCCCCCGTCCTGATGAGCCATTGTGAGACTGAAGCAGATGGATTGGGAACAAAGGGCCGAGAAGGGGCCCCCGCTCTGCCTGTCCCCCCTTGTATCACAGCCAGCAGGCGCCGGGTAATCTTCTCAAGCGTTCAGAGCGGAGCAATGAATAACCTCGGCCTCCTTCTCCGAGACCCCCCCCCCCCCCACCCCCCTTATCTCACCCTCTGCAGGCTCGCCAGGGCCGGCTGCTCCCCGGATAGCATCTCTCGCCCTCGCTGCCTCGGCCCCGCTCACCCTATCAGAATTTTTTTTATTTATTTTTTGTTTTGTTTTGTTTGCGGGGGGGGGGCGTGTTACCAGGCGCGGAGATTAATTAGGGCTGCGGCCGGATGACATCTGGTCCCGGCGTCATAAAAGTCTGGGTCCTTAAGGTCTGCGGGCTTTATAATGAAGTGTATATAAGTTAATTTTCTCATCAACAGTGCATTAAATGAAGCTTCCGCAGTCCCCGTTTCAACATTTTCAACCGGAGGCCGCTTTGGTCCATTCGAAAAGAGACATTCGTCAAAAAGGGTTCCACATTGCCGTCAATTGGGATTTAGAAATAATGAAATAACTTGCAAAGGAACCTCAAAATGTTGCAATTTGCGGAGCCAACCACCAAAAGAACATCAAAAAATGGCCCTTTTTCTTTTTCCAGCATTTAGTTTGGATTTTGCAAAGGGGGTGTTTGTTTTCCATTAAAAAAAAAAAAAAGCGAAATAATATCTGACTGGACTATAAATGAAAATATTTTAATTCTACAGTCCATAGACGTGAATAATTGTATTCGCCAAAATATAGAAGAACAAAACCCCTAAAGCCTTCAAACACAATCATCCATTCAAATACAACGTACGGCAATATCTTAAGTACACGCCGAACTGGTCGCCAAGCCAATCGACCAAACGACCGGTCGCACTTGCAATCGCACCTGAGAGCAATTTAGAATCCCCAACGAATTTGTGTTTTTTGGGGGGAGCGCCGGAGAAAATCCGTGCAGGGACCAGGAGAACGTGCAAAACTCTACATAGGCGGGGCCGGGATTTGAACGCCAGTCCTCAGAACTGTGAGCCAGACCCTCGAACCGTTCACTCACCGTTCCACCCGTTCATTCTTACCAACTTTCCAGACGTTCGAACAAGCATAATAGCAAATGCAACAGTTTAGAATCATGTAGCGCCTTTCAAGGGGGGGGATAAGATCTCTCAACACGAGTTCTCAATAATAATAATAATAATAATAATAGGCTCTATGTATGAGGATCATACAAGGATGTCATTGTATTTGTTTTAAACCTGGAAAAAGACACTAATGTAGCCTTTTTCTAAGGTCTCTATAGGCTGGGAAAAAAAATAATCCACCTGTTCTGCCTTGCAAGAGCCACTCGAGCACTCCACGGCTTCCTTGCACGGACGGCCCTGTTAAAATATTGAGCGCGTACTTAAGTGCTATTTGGCTAAGTGTCATTAAGGCTGAAGGGCTCTCCATCCACAAAAGATGTCTTCAAGTGACTGGTCGCCAGCCACGGAGGCAGGTGCTAAATTATTTAATCTCGATCAAATATTGATGTTTTCCTCCCACAAACTACTAAATACAACTAAGAAGCAAGACACGCTGCTATACAACAAAAGCATATGGGAATAATAAAAAAAAAACAAAAACAAAAACAAAAACGTTTACTACGTACTTGCGAGACAAACACAGTAAAATAGTAAAGCTGCCCTTTCAGGTACAGGACTGACGTCGTTTCCGCAAATATTCACGTCTGTTACGATTAGCTAAGATTGACAAATAAAACCAAAATGGAAGCCGGGAGCAGCATCGAACAGGTGAGCCGTTTGGACTGACAAAAAAGGTTTAAAATCTGTCTGGCACGCGCGTGCTTCAAGTTTGGTTTGGTCAGGAAAAAAAAAAAAAAGTGATTTGCGACTCTAAAAATAACCACTTCCCAGCAGTTATTATTTTTATCAAAGCATTTCCACACATTTTCTTTTCAGCTAACAACGCTGGCAATCTATTTTTGCACAGAACAACGGCACAAAGAGCTCATCTGTACACTCCGTTTCAACGGCGATGACGCTGATTAAATTACAGCTGAGTTTACTTTTGGGAAGCACTCGCCGAAATCTCCAAAGATTAGCCGACGATGAATGGCGGACGGGCACTTAATCCTTTGTTGAAATTGCGCCGTTCAAAAGAGACGATGGCTCGTCTCTGCTTCCACCTGCCAAATAGCATCCACCGCATTCATCTTACTACAAAGCTGCGACGTTGAGAAGCAGAACTGCACAAATAGTCAAAGCTCGCCTGCTGGGGGGGGGGCGTCCGGGGGGTGGGGGGGGGGGTTTGCAGTTTCTTGCCTTCGCTCAGGTGGGCAGAAGTGGGGAAAAGTTGCTTCCGACGATGAGCTCCGTTCCAAACTTTTTCATCTCACATCGGGGGCTGCGCAATGGCGTGCCCCAGGGATCCGTTACGGGACAAATGCTTTTATTCCTTTTCATGAAAAGGAAATACATTTTTCATTACTGCTTTGCGCAGAGTGTGACGGTGAAGCCTAAAAGTCTTAACAGCGTCTTCATTTGCTTTACTTTCTATCCCTGTTAAGTGATTGTTTCTTGTTCTTGTTCTGGTAACAATACGTTACGCGCAAAATATTTCAGTTCCTTTGAAAATATCCGGTTAAATATTCCTGCATGGGCTTTTTGAAAAAGGAGCTATTTTTACCTGGACGACTTGTCAGGAGGAGACGGTTTTCATGTGCCACGTGAAGAGCTGCAATCTTCGGGACAAAAAAAGAACACAGAGTTGGAGCCTTATTTAGAAAAAAAAAACCAAAAAAAAAAAGCTTTGATGGGACATCAGACATGATTGCGTGACACCTCAGTCACTTGTTTCTCCATAATTCCTTTGTACTTTCAGCCGCTCATTGTGCGGTTGATGATATTCTCTTCGATGTGACCTGTTGTGCATATTTACTCTATTCAGAAGCTCCGCACACACGACGCGTTCATTACTGAGTAGCCTGTGGCGACTGTCACGCGCAGACAATGGCGAGATGCGCGTCGAGCGCTCTTCCGCACTTTGCGGCCGCCGCCGCCGCCGCCGCCGTGTTACGGGGCGTCTTGTTTTATTAATTTTCTTTCTTTCTTTTTTTTTTTTTTAATCACATTCACATAATCTTGCCAGAGTCGTATTCGGGATCCCAGATAAGCCCCCTTATGTCGCTCCTATATTGGCGCAAATCAGCATGTCTGAGAAAGGGAACACCTTGCGCAGGCGCTCGCATTCTAATTTCGATTGCATCTGTGACCGGTCCGTCGCCTCCCTAACCCCCTTGGGGGGTGGGGGGACCCGCAGCAGCCTCTATGTAGCAGACCCCAAAGCCCAGGGGGGGGGGGAGCGGAGGTGCTGTTGGTGCCGGGGCAGGGGGGGCACATTTGATTGATGATGGTGTGAATTAAACAGAAAGAGATGGAGAGAATCCTTTTATCAGTCCCGAAACACGAGTGGATTAAAATGTAGTTGTACAAGCCTTGCGTATAATGCGCCGGCGGCGTATCACGAAGCCGCAGGAGCTGCGGCGCACACAACGCAACCGTGCCACCATGACCCTCCCGGTCACGTCCTTCACGTTTGGTGCATTTGGCACAAACGACATCACCCCAGCGGAAACCCGTCACGTGGCGAACGTTACGAGCGTCCTCGCGTGCAATCTCGACTCGTTCTCGCCGGACAATTTGATGGAGCGGCGCCCGCCGCAACCTGCGGAGCGTCTCCGACCGGCAAACCCCGACCCTGGGCCGGGCGCTCCGGGGTCTGCTTTGCTTTGCGCCCCCCCCCCCCCCCCGCATAATTTATCGCCCTCTCTTCGCAGCCGGGCGAGAGTTCAGCTGTCGGCTTGGGGAAAACGCTGACCTGCCGCCGGAGCAACGCAGGTGACAAAAGCAATGAGAGGGAAATACGCAATTACTGCAATCCCGCCTCTCTCACACGGCCAGGCAGAACAATTTGTCAGCGATGGCCCGGCGGTATCTCCCGAGCCCGGAGGTAACGTTGTCCCTGCCGCCGCCTCCTCCTCATCCGGTGCCGAGGGAGGCCCGCAAAGAAGACGTATGGCCTGCGAAAGTACACACAACTCAATTGTAACGACACGCTCTTTGTTGTACTGGAGATGTATTTGCTTCCACGTCGCCTGTTCTCCACTCCACCGAGGATGGGCTCTACCCGGGTGAACGACGGGAAGCGGCGCCACGCTCAAAACCGAGCTAGCATTTCCGTTTGACACGACACTCGCTAACGTCTTTCCACAAGCACGTTTAAAAGTCACTCGTCATGAAGGAGCCAGTGTATGTTTTACCAAGGGTCCAGCCATCCGTTTTCCGATTCGCTTATCCTCACAAGGGTCCCAGGAGTGCTGGAGCCTATCCCCAGCTGTCACTGGGCAGGAGGCGGGGTGCCAGCCAATCGCAGGGCACACAGAGACAGACAACAGTCCCACTCCCAATCACACCCGGGGGCAATTTAGAGTGTCCAAAGAATGTCGCATGTTTTTGGGACGTGGGAGGACTTGGTGGTAAAGAGGGAGCTAAGTCAAAAGGCCTAGCTCTCCATTTACCAGTCGATCGACGTTCCTCCCCTCACCTGCGGGCATGATCCGAAAGAACAAGTTCTCGGATACAAGCGGCCCAAGTGACTTTCCTCCGCAGGGCGTCCGGGCTCTCCCTTAGAGAACGGGTGAGAAGCTCGGTCATCAGGGAGGGGCTCAGTGTCGAGCCGCATTGAGAGGAGCCAGATGAGGTGGCTGCTGGGGCATCTGATTCTGAAGCCTCCTGGACGCCTCCCCGGCGAGGTGCTCTGGGCACGTCCCACCGGAAGGAGACCCCGAGGACGAGACCCAGGACACGGCGGAGAGACCTGGAAGAAGCGGTTGGGGAAAGGGAAGTCTGGGTATCCCTGCTGAAGCTACTTCCCCCGTGACCCGACGCGGAAAAGCGGTAGATAATGGATGGACGGATGGAATATGTTCACCTAAAATTTGAAGCGTTTGATCGTATTAGATATGTATTGTTCGGTTGTTCCAATGCGCACCCGCCGGCCAAACCGGTGCTCGAAAAAATGCGGATTACAAAATGAACCTGACACTTTATTTCATGCCTCAAGACTAATAAAAACACTCGGGGGAAAAAAATCCAGAGGGGGAGCTGATCCCAATTCATGCATGAAATGGGTTAATAAAGTCCGTCTTGGAGTCGCTGGCTCATTTCATTCATGTTTTAACATCCATCAAGCGATTTGCACTTACTTCGGAGCCGCTCACAAAGATCTGCTCGTTGTCTGAGGACGCGCAACGAGGCACGAGTGACATAGCGCATGTCTGTAAAACGCTCGTGATGGACAGAAATGGAGCAACGAGCATTGACCTGGTTTTTGGCGGCAGTCATCGTGAAAACAGAGCCGGCGTCCCGGGGACAGAACGACGCGGGACCTTTGGTGTAATTCACCGTCGCAGCGTGCGAGCCATTCGGTCCGCCTCGCCGTTTGAATTCGGGTGACGGCGAACCCCCGCGATGGAGTTCCCGA
This sequence comes from Syngnathoides biaculeatus, assembly GCF_019802595.1. NCBI lineage: Eukaryota > Metazoa > Chordata > Actinopteri > Syngnathiformes > Syngnathidae > Syngnathoides > Syngnathoides biaculeatus. The sequence goes on from NC_084641.1 coordinate 30,422,968, forward strand.
TGAGAGCGGGCCTGTTTATTAGCCGCACGCGACCGAGCGTGGCAGGAACAGCTGAGCGCAGGCAGGTGCCCGGCCCGCGAGGTTCGAGGCAACCCCCGGCGGGGCCCCGGCGCTCATTTCACGCACATTACGGCCACTGCGGCTCGCGTAGAAAAAGGAGGTCGCCGGGTGCACGCCGATATAACTGCTGAGTGATTAGCTTTCCTCTGACTCACGCAGAGCGCCGACACCTCCGAGCAATTTGGATCGTCGGCTCAAATCGATGAGTCATCTGCGCTTTTTGCTTTGTGTCAAAACGAAGGGAGAATTGTTGCCTTTTTGGAGCCACGTCGCATGAGATTTGCGATGTGCACGTCAAAAGTGAGCACGCCGCTAATGATGTGAGAACAGGGGAAAAAAAAAAAAAAAAAATCACACAGGAAAAGGGAAGTGAAGTCATTTCTTGGTCCACGCGTGCTCGCCGACATTTACCAAGCCTTGAGGAGAAAATGAACTTCAAATTAAAATGTCCGTTTGATGCATTATCGTAACAGCGACGCCGACGTGGGGAGCGTCCGCGATCGAGCGCAGGAACGGTCGGCTCTTTTGACGGGTGTGGCCGCCACTTGCTTCATCGGGTCATTGTCGGAGAAACGCGCCATTGATCAGGTCACAAATGTATTTAACGTGTTCAGAATTGGCTTGCGTCCAAATAATTCATCAAGACGTTTGCCTCTCGACCTCGCCAGCCGACTCCTTTTTAGCGGAGTCCGTCGGGCAAACCCGCTGACTGCGAGGTCTCCGGTTCATTTGCTCCGGTCGGAATTTTTCCATTTTCCGCTTGGTTGAGCTTGTTTACATGCAGAGCGAAATCTAAGGACAAGCCACATGAGATGAGAAACTCACCTTATTGGCTGCAATCAAAACAAATGTCGTAAATAGGGACGGGCACCCAGCCCCCGTATTAAACTTGTGCCGGGACGCCATTTTTCAAGGCTGCAGCATCGTCTTGGAGAAACGATTCAAATTGATTTGTCATGTATTTTCTCTATATAAATGTTGTTTGGCAATGTCGTTCCTAACTTCTATTAACTCTGTCTAAAACTTCTTACACAGATGAGGATTTTCCCAATCTTAAAAGATGTTGGTTTTTTTTTTTTTTTTTGTTCCTTCTGAATTGCGTCCACAGGGCAAGGTCAGAAGAATCTGACGTTTAACAGTTTTGGTTGCACGCGGTGTGCTTCGGTAATCGCAACAAAGTACGACCACCGACGTAAAGATGACGTTCCACCGCCGATCTCGAAATCCCATCCCACGTGAAGAAGTAGAAGAAGAAATAGAAACGTTCCCAAAGCTTGCCGGAGCCTTGAAAAGGATGTTGTCTATGAAAAAAAAAAACGGCTTGCTTTGAAAAATACTTTTTGTCGTCTCGGGAACCTACAACTATTTAAAAAAAAAAAATAGAAAAAAAAATCCTCGTTTTTCTTTCTGGTCTTTTCCTTTTGTTGAATCCGGGCACTTCTCGATTGGTGATGTTCTGTTTTACAGCCCAATTTGGGGAATCGTGACTCAGGAAAACTCGTCCCCCTCCCCACAAACAGAGAGTGAGGACAAAAACAACAACAACAACCTCGTTTCTTTTTTTACGGTCACGGTTAAACACACGTCTTAAAAGATCGCCAAGCCCGGGGTGCCAATTGTTTTTTTGAGCGTGACTGTAAAAACCTTTGTTTGTGACTGATGAATGAACAAATTCATTATTTATAACGAATAACGATAAAGTAGCAGACTGATGAGAGGAAAGCTGAAGAGTAATAGCAGCAATGAAATCTTACAAAGGGCCAGAATTGCTCTACTACACGCTTGCTACAACATTTTGCACGCCAGGGAGACGTTTAGATCGACTCGGGATTTGTTTTTTAAGGTTAGCGTTTTATGCGGCAATGATTTGAGATATTTTGTGCTCTGACCACACTTGCAACTAAAAACCTCACGTACGGTACCTCAATCGTCTTTCCCCTTTCAAATGAACACAAATGCCATGAATCCGTTCCAGCATCGCCCCACCAAAAAAAACATGTTTTCAATAAGAAAAAGTACACTCTATAACATTGCACCGTATTTAAAAAAAACAAAAAAACAAAAACAGATTGCAATAACAATAAAATAGAATGTCAAGAATTACACAGTTTCTACATTGTGATTTAATGCTAAAATCAATTTAGTGTTTGGATTCTTCCGCCATGGCCAAACGGGGGCAAAATAATACAGTCACAAACCAGTAAGAGTCCTCATTACTCTTCGTTCGCTGCACTAACAATAGTCTTATTAATTTTTTTGCAAAAGATCAAGTATAAATGCCTGTGAGTCTTGTGATACTGTCATGTCTTCACGTGCAGCTGGGCAAATATCAGTTGCTTCAAAGGTAATAAGTCTGCAACTCTGGATGTTATCCTTTAGCCCACCAATGGCGTTTTCCTTTACGTGTTAGCATTAAGCTAAAGGGGGCCTGCTTTAACTCAAAGTTGGAGGGTTGTTTCATAACACAGTGTGAGTAAGTTATTGCCGTATTTTCCGCACTACAAGCTGACGTTTCGCCTTATATATGGATCAGTATTGAGCCTTTAGTGCAGCTCCAACTAATGGATGCATAACGTAACCCCAGCCTCGACCGTAGCGTCTATTCTATGCGCCTTATAATGCGGTGCGCCTTATATAGGAAAAAAAGTTTGAAATTAGGCCATTGATTGAAGGTGCGCCTTATAATGCGGTGCGTCTTACTGTATCTTTGTTTTATGCTTAGTTTGACTTATACTTTGAAATTATGCAGTTTAGGATTCTTTTTTTTGAATTGATGACCATCTGCCTATGCGCTGCTTGTCGTGACGTGACGCCAAACCGTGCTGCTATCTCACATATGAGCTCGCAAATCAAAGTCCGAATGACGGCTCGTGTGTCAAAAAACTCAAGTCACCGCTCGAACCCGAAGGCACCACAGTAAAACATCATGGTAATCAGTCACTCACGTTTGAAAAATGTATGGGTGTGGTCAGTCATGCCCGCAGATATAAACTTACGGGTGTGTATTCTGTTTCCAATTATGAGTGTACCCCTTTAAGAGCGGAGGGGGGTGGTGTCAGGTGAACTAGGAAGTAGAGGTAGGCTGAGCAGCAGCTGGTAGTTAAAATAAAAAAAGACGTCAGGCTGTGGTTCACTGCGAGTGTGCGACAAGTGCGCAATTGCGCAGTGGCGCAGCTTAGAGGGAACTTTGGCCAAGACTACACAAAACAAGCCACGTCTTTCAATCGTTATGTATTTCTACTCATAACAAATTTCGCACGCGTGATTTTTCGTGCTCGACTGTGCAGATTTGCGAGTGGGATGGCGCGTAGTGAGTGGGTAATACTTTACAGATTCCTTTCTCATTTTCATGACTTATTGGTGGAAGATTTGTCATCTTAACTAGAAATATTTCTCGAGCTCGCAGCGGCCTCAGATAAAACTCCTTCCGGATAGATCAACAAACGGAAACCAGTCGGCAGCAAAGATATTTCGACCACCGACTAGCTGCAGTTTGAAGTCAACGGTTGGAGACGGCAGACGGCCACGCAGCCTTGATGTAGCCTATATAAAATGTCACCCGGCAGCCAAGGTTTTTCTGCAAGTGCGCCAATGTGGACTCGCTTCCAGCAATCGTCACGGTTATGCCAGCTGCATCATCTGTGGCTGCACGCAAAAGCGCGGCCTTTGAAAAGCGCCCTGCACCACACAAAAGCAGCCATGCGTGCGCCGCGCCGCAACGCATCGGCGTGCAAATGCTCTCGCTCGCGTTTCTCCGCTTTGGGAATCAGCGCCCGTTTTTCCGGGAGAAATGGAATCTCTCGAACGTATCTCTTTTTTTTTTTTTTTTTTTTTTAATCGAAGCCAAAGATCCCTTTTGTCGTTTTCAAAGGGACACGGAGAGAAATATGTCAACGCGAAGAAGCGGCAGATTGAAGTCATCTTGTCCTCCAGCGGCAGACTCACCGTGAGTCAGACCAAGTGCGCGCATCGGCGTAGAGATGCTGGATTATGATTCAAATCTCCAGAACGGGGCGATAAAGCCATTTGTCACGTGAGCATCCGCGCTGCTTTTTCCTGCCTCGTCGGCCGGGGCTCCGAGCGCCATCGCGGCAGGACGTAGCGCATTTTCCCCTTTGCGGAATTTGCTCGGGAACAAAGAGAGGCCCGCGCGGCCGTCGCCGTTTGAACGTAGCGTAATCACCGCCTGCCTGCTACGTCGACGGGCCAGGGCCTCGTAACAGGTGACGGAATGCCTGCCGAGCCCTCCCCCGGTCCCCTGCCCCCATTCCGGAATGGTGACTATTATATAAACCCAAAACGTATGCTCTCAATATATATGCAAATGACGCGCGGTCCCAAGGTGAAGTTGGCGGAACGGCAACACCGCTTGCCTCTGTTTTGCTCATTTGCCAAAAATGTTGAGCGTAACAAAGACCGCAGGAAATTGAAAAATTGGGACTAAGTATGAGAAAAAGCAATCATTTTCCACGCGCCGCCTAATCCTGTGGAAATTGATCTCAGCCCTCAGCCCGACAAGCGCCAGGACAAAAACACACATCGCTCGCATATTCCGCTTTTCATATTGGTTAAAACGTTCCGTCTCGCGGGGGTCACACGCTGATCGTCTTTGTGTCGTTGCCTGCACACACACACATTTTAGCGAGTGGTACGTTTTCCATATTCCCCCCCCCCCTCAAAAGTGCACCGTGCAGCCCGCGCGGCTCCAATAGCGGCCCGTCGTTTATTGTCTCATTTTAAACGAGCAGATCCGATCTCACTTCTGCATTTGCCAGGAAGTACAAATTAGCTACGACAGTCGATTACGCGGCGCTCTGACCTTGCTGACGGAACATAATGCGACTTTATTTGAGGGACGAGATAGGTCGAAGATGCGCTGGTGATTAATTAAGATAATTAATTTAGACCAAGATTATCGGAACAATTATATCTCAATAAATCAGAGTGAGGTGACGGTATAATGTCCATTGCGCTCTGCTGAGGAAACGACGCCGCGGTTTTCCAGCCGACTCTCACGAAGGAAATACGCGATGATGATTAACTTCAATTGTAGCCAAAAAAAAAAAAGAGAAACATTTTATAATTTACAAATTGCCAACAGATTTGAACGCAAATCTACTACTGCAGCAGTTGTGTCCAAATATCCTTTACTTAAAGCGTTATCTTAAAAGCTAATTTAAATGATTACATATATAGAGTTCCCGCACGTGACTCCGTCTTTTTTTCTCAATCGTAGTCAAGGAATGCGAGTTTGCGTAAAATCAGGAGTCATTTTTTGAAATATTGGTACTTGTATTGAATAACATCTGAAATGATCGATGGATTTCGGCAAAGGTTAACGTGTAGCCGAACACGCTTCCGCGTTCACGAGCAATCAAAACCGTCACTATGTGGGATTTAGTCTTGATTGAGAACAGATCCATCAAGGAAGTATTTGTACGCGTCCAGACTTTTGTACGCTTTCAAACTCTTCCGTGTAAATCTCGACAACTTCCTCGCCAGATGCATGTGAAGATCCAGTTGCCCAACACAAGCGGAAGCGGGTTAACAGTTGACTTTCTTATTGGCGAAAACGTGGACTTCGGCATTAAATATGGGTCCTCTATGCCGAGTGTCTCATTTTTCCACGTACCTTCGTTTATTATCACCTTCTAAATGTCTAACGGCATCGGACAAAACTCTGGGAGACGTATTTTTGTGTCCTCTCCAACCAACTTAGCATTGAAAAATGCTTTGTTTGACCGGCAATATGGCCAGTCGCATGATTTTATGACATAGATGCGCGAGCTCTATACATTTTTCATCACGTGTTATTGTTAGCATGAAGCTAATGGACTTACAAAACCTGTAACAAAATGCCGCACATAAGAATTACCCAACATAAAACAAGAATAACAACAACAAGGAGTAAAAATAAACACACCACAAAAATATCACAACATGAGTTCTGTTCCGCAGTCTGCGATTGGCTGGCGACCAGTTCAGGGTGTACCCCGTTGACAGCTGGGATAGGTTCCAGCACTCCCCGTGACCCTTGTGGTGATGAGCGGCTAAGAAAACGGATGGATGGAGTTCCACAGTGTGAGATTTGAGAAGAACCAAAGCAAAGTCGGAGAAAGGTTTCCCCGTGTCCAGCTCGAAATGATTTCCCCAAGTCCTCCTCACCCAGACCGGCGGTCCGGTCCGCTTCTGGCCCAGAGACCCCTTCTGACGTGCGGTCAGTGCCTCGGGGTGTTACCATGGCGACGACCCGCCCCTCCCTCTTCACTCACCGAGCCGCCGCTCCGGTGGGATGGGGGTGAAAAAGCTGCGATCCAATCAGGCTCATTAAGATCCTTTACGGCCCCCGCGGGGTCGGCAGCCGACCCGGCCGGCCGAATTAATGAAGTCAATCAACTTGATTTGTTCCTCCGCTCCGTTCCGCAAGCAAGACACACCGCCGGGAAGGACCTCTCGGCGGGAATGTTTATTATCTTTTTACAACGCGCCGCCTCTTTAATCACGTCAATCCCGGCTCATTCCTCCACCCGACGGCAGCGCGGAATACGAAACTTTCGGCGGATTTGTTCTTGGCTCCGCTCGCGTAAAGCCACTCGGGGCCCGGCTGAGTGAGGTGAAGGGACCCAAAGAGTCCATTAGGCGAAGCCATTTAGAATTCACCTTGCTCTTGCTTTCTGGGTCACTTCAATGGGGGGGACGGACACACACACACGAGCGGTTCAAAAGCTCGCAAAAGAAACGTCGCTTCATTCCTGATGCAACAAGTCCGCGACTCCATAAACATTTGGCATCGGTTTGGAAAAATTCTGGCAGCGACCACGCGCGCATTTCGCACTATATCCTTTTTTTTTTTTTTTTTTAAACGCATATACTTGGCTCACTGCCAGCAATACGTAACATTTTGCTGCGGATTTCGTGTCCGACACGTCGCCCGGACGGACCCGAACAGACTCGGCGGTCGTCGTGTATCTAATGCCGCTTGGCAGACGGTGGAGTGTATCACTCATGCCCCATTTGGCTCGTGCGCGCATTTGTTGTCCGTGGGCAAGTGTTCAGTAAAGAGGCCAATTAAGTGTGAAAAGCAGAAAGGAGCTCACTCACTCCTTCCCGTCCGTCTCTTTGGTGGCAAGAGATAATTTATGCTAATAACATCTCTACCACTCAAGCTGCCCAAAAATGATAGCAGGCCCTTTTGGCTTGACGAGAATCTTTTCATCCTCTTGGAGGGAGGGGTGGACGGGACGACAGGTCTCTCAACACCTTGCAAATACGACAGCTGGGTGGTAGCGAACGACGCTCTCTCTGTCGCCCTTTTCGTCTGCAGATAATCATCTTTCCTCCTTCGCCGTTTGTTCTCCGTTTAGCCCGTGGAATCCCTTCCGAGCCCTTTTTTCCTCTTTTGTCTCACGCATACGCGATCCGTCGCCGTTTGCCTTCCTCCACTGACTGGACGTTTGCGACGTTGCGCGGGTGTAAATGCAAGCTCAACCGTGAGCGATGCTTTTTAATAACACTTCAAAGTCCGGCTCTGAACAGCGTCCGCGTGGCGTACATTCCTCCGTCATCTATAACGAGGGGCAACCGAGTCTTTGCGTGGCTCTGGAGAGCGCGGGGGGGGGGCTGAAGGTTCAATGAATAATCCCAGAGAGAGTGGCGGCAATAAAGCATATGAAATCGGTGCTGCTATACCCCCACACGTGGGGCTCTCAACGGGGAGCCGCTGTGACGGCTTCCAAAGGGGAAGATCAGTTCTTTTGTGCTCGAAACGCGGCCCCAATAAAAGGACTTACTGTCGTATTTGTTTAAATTCTCACTATAAACCTGACAACTAGTACACCAACTGTAAAAAAAAATAAAGACGTCTCTCGCCCCATCTTGTACCTCAAATTTGATATTTAGAAATACACCGTGCCCGAGGAATAATCGCAAATCAATCACAAACAGAATCGTCTGCTCGCACGTTCTCGCGTTGACTTGTTACCTTGGGCTTCAGGAGCTTTGCTGAACTCAGTTGGAATATGTCACATAATATTCCTAATAACTGGGCACAAGACGAGCAAAAGGACACAGAGGAAGGATCCTCGGGCAGCTGCGGCTGGAGCGGCGTCGTGGTGTGGGGAAATGTTCATACCGCTAATTCCAAGATGGCCTCTCAAAATGAAATGATACTTTTGAGGGATTGTAATTTCAATAACGTATAACGTAAAAAGGAAACCTGCGGTCTGGATCATTAGCAGACACCGGAGCTCGACGTTGACGGATTTTCCGATTGTCGCGGCAAGCCGCGGGTAAGCTAGCGAAAAATTGTCGTCGTCTCGAGTAGGGATGTCACAATATTCACATTATCGTCATATTAAAAGTGCCTTGATATCATTGACTGTCGTAGCCGTTGTGCTTAAAACGTGTATTTTTGGAGATGTCATTTTCAGCACACCCAGTTAGGGAATCAACAAAAACAACCAACAATCGCTTAATATGGAAAAGTCTTCACGGTTGCCTCGCACGACACACCACGCGCTAGTCAGAGAGTCGCGTCACGATCGACTGGGCGAGGTGGAGGCGCCTTGTTGTGCCCCAGCAAACGCTGACTCAAGGGCCGCGATCGGTTTGCCGCTGACCTCCGCCGAAGGCCCGGGAGCCGGATTGTTACAGTGTCACATTTCTGTGGCGCGGGGGCGAACCCGGAAGTCACGAACGGGGAGGAACGATTGGACGTCCCGTGAAAACATATTGCGCCTTCGTCCCAAAAGGGACGTAATAAGATAATAAGATAGGTCCGCTCCGTATCGCTGCAAAAATAAATCACCTCACATGCTTCCCTTTCTTCAAGTCATGTCATGTCTATATTTCAAATCTAAATATCGCACAGGGGCTGCTCATAAAAAGAAATAATTTTACAATATCACTAAATGGAGGGAAAGAAATTTTGAATTATTTTGTTGATTGTTACATGGTCGTTTCCAAACGTGCTTGTGTTCCTACCTTGACTTGAATTTTTGGACTCAATCAAATAAATAATCAAACGCAGTTTAAAAAAAAAATATATATATATATATATGTACATATATAAGCAATTTTCTAATGTCTTAAACATAGGTCTGTCAAATTACTGAGCAGACAATTTTCTCTGGACGGTTTAGTTATTGTGAGCATAACAGCGTTTTGGAGGCGCTGTACATGAATGGAAATATTGGGTCGATGGGGATACACGTGCACGGTATTACATCATGCGAAGATACATTTTTCTCAGAAACCCGGAGGGAAACGCACAGAAACTACGAAAGGAGGACTCAGGCAGCAAGAAGGAGAGAAGTTTGTCGCTTTTCCTCCTTCCATCTCTTCGCCCCACCTGTACCGTCAACCTTCCAGTAATATCGTGCGCTTCCCCACAATACTGCAATAATTAACGTACCGCGAGATTCATCTCGTGATGAAGCAAAACCGTCTACGGCGAACATTGGAGTGCACTTGACCCAACGGGGCAATTTGAAGTTTGCTAGATGCAAGCAAAAAGGGAAAAGGCGCCTTCAAGTCCCCAAAACCCTCCAATGCTCGCTGACCCGACTTTTACATTTTTCCCAGATACGAACAATTACTTTGCCGTGATTGAATTAGTTAGCGTCAACGTGCGAGTGCTCTCTTGAGATGTTGCCGTGCAGTTTTTCCTAAGGTGGCAAAGAACTCAACTCACTTCACACTAAGCAGTACTTAGGCAAATATCGAACAATCAGTTCAGTTTTCGGTTTCGGGTTTAAAGCCTCCCCAAGGTGACGTTTACTGTCAAAGTAAACTTCAAATTAGGAGAATTACACATTGGTTATTTAAACTGATCAAATAGCTTAGCGTTTTAGTGCGCTCGCTACAAATACAACTCAGTTGAGTTGTGTCGTGTCTTTTTCTAGTACTCCCGTTTCTAATATCCCGTTTTGGCAGGTTCACGTGCCACTTCAATTGTACACGACTCGGCCACTCGCGGGCTCCGTGATGCAACGCATGCGATACCGAGCGGGATAATGCATAGATTTGATGACAAGACACAAAGACGAATGTTGCGGCAAAGCTGCAGTAGTGTAACTTGGTTCTCCCAAAAATAGTCAGAGTATATGTCAGCGAATATTGTCACATCATTCTGTACAAATTATGTCATTCCATCCGTCCGCTATTGATATGCTTAGGGTAATAGCGTCCACGCTACACTGCTTTAAACCTTTCATCAAAGGATTTAATACGCGTGGCGCAACATCTAAACGGAAAATATAACAGTCGCCACAAATGTATATTCTTCATCCTCCGTGTAGAACGACTAGTATGAGTGCCGCATTGATGAGCATGAACGAGGAATTCTTATGAAATCGTACTTGCGTTTCAGGAAGGACCTGCCCTTCTGCAAGATGATTGATTGGCTTTTGCATCCAAGCAGGACTGCCTAGAAGTCAAGTGGTTTCTGTCTTTCCCCAGGTCGCCAAAGGCGGGCACACAAAAAAGGTGCAGCATGCAATTGATAAGACAATGATTGTTTCATTCTTTTACATTGTATTTGATAAGATCATGACTTTAAGTTTTTATAAAGTACAATATTATGGAGTGGCTGCGATCGGCTGGCGACCAGACGGGTTCAGGGTGTACCCCGCCCCTCGCCCAAAGATAGCTGGACACGCACGATCCTTGTGAGGATAAACGGAATGGAAAGAGAATGAACGAACGTACGGACATTGATGGTCGCCTGACGTTGGTGCGGGCAACGCGGGTGCAGTTCCCACGCGGTCACTGTGCCGATATGTGCCCTGCGACGGACTGGCAAGCAGTTCCGGGCGTGTCGACCTTTCCCCTGATGTTGGCTGGGAACTGGAACGGATTAACCACATTTCTGTTCATTTCAAAAGAAAATGATGCTTCGAGCTCGAACTGTTTTGAGTTAGAAACGTGGTCTCGGAACAAATTAAACTTGTATATCGAGGAACTGCTGTATATGACCGGCTGGTATCGGATTTTTTTTACCGGTTCGAGTGCAGATGTAGACTATCGGCAACACTACCGCAAAGCGCCTCAAACACGCAACGGGGGTCTGGCTCAGGACAACCGAACCACGGTGGGATTGCATAATCATCCACATGGAGAAAATCCCTTCACGCAGGTCGTAATTTCACCCAATCCTTCTTGCCTCGACCTCTCTCGTCCTTGCCTTGGCAATCGTACCGTGAAACCGTCATGAACAATCATAATTGCGTGATAAATCGCCGCCGCAGTGATTTGTCACTTTCGGAGGGGCAGAGAGGCCCAAACGCCCGCAGAAATTTGCGGCAAATTTCAAGACATTCGAGCGCAACACATCAACATGGAAGAAGGCGACGGAGCAAGACCGTTCATCGCAAAATGAAAGGATTGTTCAGTTGCAGCAGAGGACTTCGCAAGTATTCTTAAACGTTTCTGCTTAAGAACTCTTCAAACATGCCAAAGATTTCGAAACACAACAGCCCTTTTTTTATGATTTAAAAAAATATTACAATGCCAGAGCTTGAAGAGATTATTTAACCACTCAAGTTAAAGAGCGGAGTTTGACCACTGAAACAGCAGTTTACATTTCAAAAATATGTTTTTTTCGTTTTTTTTTTTTTTTTAAATCACTGACGCAACTGAGTTCATCGTCACTCAAAAGTTTTCATCTTATTAAATATTTTTGGTTGCTGAGAAACTACTGCTCGAGCCTCAGTGCAGAATTGGGCTGGGTTGCCAACCGAAAGAAATGCAAAAGGAAGACGAAAGGAGACAAACACCAAAGAAGAAGAAGGCGGTCCAGGTGTGTGAAAGCGGCAGTAGCTCCAAAAATGCTCATTCGCCGAGGACACTAATTGCCGCTGTTGTACTTCGTGAAGAATGTGGCATGGCATTGTCTCGCTGAAATCAGAAGATGTTGCTTGGATGGCAGCATGTCTTTTGCTCCAAGCATTCACGGTGCCTTCACAGATGTGTAAAACGACCCACGCACACAACCCATCACAGATGCTAAATTGTAAACTTTTCTATTCGTTAAAAGTTTTCCCAAAACAATTTAAAATATGGCCCGCCCCTTTTTATTTATTTTTTCCCAGTCCATCTCAGATGAGCTCAGGCCCAGAGAAAATGGCGACCCATCTGGGTGTTGTTGACATGGCGAACTGTGAGAACTGCAACTGGTTTTTTTTTCCCCTCACCATCCACTGCTGGATTTCAGCCTCTGTGCTTATGTGAATTTCTCCAGATGACTTTTATGGATTGTGGATGAGGAATTTCCCAACATTCCCTGCAATTGTTCACAAAGTAGTGAATGTGGCGCCATCCTTGCTCATGAGTGACAGACTTTCCGGGGAGCTCCTTTTATACGCAATCATTTTCGGTTATCCTGGTTTCCTGTAGAACGTTACCAAAAGGTATTTTAAGCATTTTTTTAATATTCATAATCTTTTGTTGCGCCTATCCCAGCTTTTTGGGAAATTTGAAATGAAAAAAAAAATATAGAATAATTGAAATTTGTCTTCATTTATATTTTACATAACATTCCAATATCTTTGGAATTTGGCACATTGCTTTAATTCCAAACAGAATTGAGCAGAATTTATGAAGCAACCCAAATGCATTCATAAGGAATTTTATACATTAATATTTGCACAATAGGTCATAACTTGATCTTTCAAGTGTATGGGATATACCGCTAATGAAAAATAAATACAGATTATTATAGTGTATATGCCCTTGACTCGTATGTAGTGACAAAAGACAAAAAATTAATATGAATCAAAGACATCTGAATCAAACAGATGCACGACAATATTTGTTTCGGTGGTTTTGCGAACACGTTCATTGTCAGGCACTCGGAAGAAAAAGCCCAAAACAAAACTGATCCAGTCCATCGCTTGCACGACCAGCTAACGAGGCCGCAGAACCGCAAAGTAACGACGCTCGGACGTGCGGCCAATTTCGCCAGCGCGGATCTAATTGTGGATTTCACTCTAATAGAAAAAAGATGTAATTAATTAATCAGATAATACCCCGCCACGCACGGCGGGACACACATCTGTCGGGCCGTAACGGGGAGGAAGCCGAGCTGCCTCGTCAACAGCCCTGGAATCCGGAACGTCTTAAAGGGGGAGGGCAAAAAAAAAAAAAAAAAAAGGTCCAGTTGTCCCAGAGATAACCTCCTCCCCCTCCTCCTGTTCCTCCTCCGGCGGCGTGCCACAAACGCACGAGGCTGTTTGAGGTAACGCAGCCGGCGCGAGCGAGCGAGCCAGGCAAACATAAACTGTGCCACTTCATCTGAAAACAATGGAGGACAGGACAGCCAGTGTGTTCTCATCCACGTCTCCATTGTCTGCCCACCTCCTCTTTCACTCCTCCTCCGTGCATGGAGCATGAGCGGGGTGAAAGAGGCAAGGGGAGGGGGGCAACGACGGGGGTCCGACTGTGTTCTTTCTCCTGCGTCTGTGTGCGAACGCACAGACGGTTCACTAGTAATTTGATGTGTGTCCCGGGGGACATTTGATGGATTAAAGCTAAGCAGCTCCATTTCGCAGCACCACCTGATCTTCCACTGCCTGTGGCCCATATAAAGGCTGGCGTGATTGCTGATCTCAGCTAGTCTGACAGTGTCTCCCTCTCCCTCCTCTGCGCTTGCCTGCCTGCCTTCCTGCCTGCCTGCCTGCCTGCCTGCCTCCTCCTCCTCCTCTTCCTCCTCCTCCTCCTCCTCCTCCTCCTCTTCTTCTTCTCCTCCTCCTCACTGGTCCTTTAAGCCGGCCGCATCACAGGAGCTATCCAGTGCTGAACAGGATCACTTTTATTTATTTATTTTCACTTTCTGGGGAACGCTGGGGGAGCCAGAGTCCGCCGCCGCCGCCGCCGCTGGGTTCCATATTTTTTACTATTATTATATTTTGAAATAATCATCTCATGTTTTTGGCCGCCGTCTCCAGCGCAAGGATTACAGTCGAGCTAGCCGCGCTCGCGTGCTCCCCCTCCGAAGCTTTTTTCATTTTGCTCATGCGTTTTCCGCCGCGCTGTGTTATCGCCCACTGAAACATGCCCCGCTCATTTTTGGTGAAGAAGATCAAACTCGATGATTTCTCTTCATCCAACGCGGCCACCAATAATCACCATCAGCACCTGGACGACTCGTTCACTTTCGCACGCTCCATCACAGACTCGGTGACCAGCCTCGGCGTTCGGCTGAGCGAGAATGGTGAGTTAACGTGCCCCCCGGTCCGCCGCGCTCCGGACGTCGTCAAACGTGCGTAGACGCAGCACGCCTGACATTTGCGACGCTTGACGCCGTCCTCCTTTGTATTTCGCGTGCCGGCCGGGCGGCCGGCCGGCCAATAGCGTGTCGGTAGTCCCGTAAATTGAGGGCTAGCTGGTATTTGCATCAATATCCCGAATAATCCTACCCGGCACCCCACCCCCACCCTGCCCCCAGACTTTTTTTTTTTGTGACTCCGAGTGAAGGACAGACACAATTCAGGTCACAGCCACAGATCATCTTATGTAAATGGGGAACAAAACGTGTGTCTAATCACTTGTGCGCCTGCATGACTGCAACAGCCCGGCGGAGGCTGAACGCCGAAACGGCGCCGAGCGCGAGATGATTTTATTTGCTCGTCAGCCGAGCTAATAGACGGATGAAGATGAGAGACGAGTACATTTGTCCTTAGCTGTTATTGTCCTTGAGTTCCCATCATGGTCCAATCCTCTATCACCCCCCTCTCCCCCTCCAAATGGAGCACGCACGGTCTCCCCACCCCCATCGCTCAGCTACATCTTTCTCTTCCTTCCGGGCATTTGGGGTTAGAGTTTCAGCCATGTAGGCCCGTGGCTCCCGCAAGAGACGTCGCGTCGCTGCAGAGTGGGGCCGGGAAGGAAAGTAGGGAGCCGAGGGGAAGGAAGGAGAAAAAGAAGATGAAAATGAAAATGAAAACGCTTTGGGCGACGGCGAGGGGCCGTCACGTGACCGGGCTTGTACAGTAAACACCGACGCTCAGCTCGGACAGCCCGAGATGCACTCGGCGGCGCCGACAGCGACCTCCTCTCGCTTCCATTTTGTGGGCCCTGCTTGGAGGACCATTTGTGCATCTTTGTTATCGTTTGTCCGGATATCTTCGCAGCGAGGGAGGCGTCGCAGCCCGCAGATTAACGCCGCTCTAATGCCCACCTGTTATTCAAGCCAGCGAGCGACAATTTCAGGGAATTTTTGAAGGCTTACCGTGAAAGCCAGGATGAACGGGGCTATTTTTTTTTCTCCCCCACAAACATTTTACTGGATTAAAAAAACAACAAGCCTTAAATTCCACCTCATTTGCTCGAACTTTAGATTCCTTTCCAGCATAAATTTGACTTCACGGCAAAGGCAAAAAACAAAACATTTTCTTCTGTCGAGCCTACAAAAGGGGGAGCAGAATAATTAGCAGCAGACATCAAGCATCAGCATTTCTGCTGCGCCAGGAGGTTTTTCTTCCCCCATTGTGGAGACATTTGACTTGAGTGTCTGTCGACAACAAAGGGGCTGGCTGAGAGGCTCCATTAATTACATGCTCGCTTTGCATCTGAGGAATGAGTCTCGCAGGCCGGAAAGGCCGATACAGCCGGCGTCAGTCCAAAAGGATGCGCTCCCTTCCTGACCTTGACTCGCTCAGACGCCGACACGGGAGACGAATACCTCACATCAAGTGAAGTCGTTTGCTTTGGGCAACTCATATTTAATCATCCCAAAAAAAAAAAAAAAAAAGCATTATTGAGTTCAAATAATGTTGAGAAATACTTTTTTCCACTTTGATATGCGTTGCCTCCTAAACTGGATGGGCCAACCCTAACCAGGCCTTGTAGTTCCCCGTCACGGCTGCGGCTGTTAGGGCAACGGAGACAGTCTTCTTCTCCGAGAGCACTTGATTCCTATTGGAGAGGTTCCTCGACGAGACTTGAGCGTGCTGGTCGCATTAAACGGGTGACCCCCTTGACGGAGGGAGCGACGTACGTCTCACAGCGTCAGCGCTCGAGCAAGCGATCATTGCGCTCCTCTCGCTTTCTCTGTCCTCTCCCAATAACTGCACTCGTTTACACCGGATGGTCCATTGATCAGTTCCAAACGTTGAATTCCATTAGAAAGCCGTCAATACCCAATTTCCACTGCTTGCGGCACAAAGTGCTCCGGAGTGTTACTCAGAGAAGAAAGTCAATCGCAAATGTTGTTCTCCTTTTCCTTTCGGCTTGTCCTGATTAGGGGTCGCCAGAGCGCGTCATCTTTTTCCATCTCAGCGTATCTCTCGCATCTTCCTCTCTTAACACCCACTGTCCTCATGTCTTCCCTCACAACATCCATCAACTTTCTCTTTGGCCTTCCTCTCGTTCTCTCTTCCTTGACAGCTCCATCCTCACCACCCTTCTTACCCATATGAAGGTAGACTCTCTCGCCTCTGGACAAACCATCCAAGTCTTCTCTCTCAAACCTGCTCTCCAAAACATCCAACTTTGGCTGTCCCTCCCTCTAATGTGCTCATTTCTAATCTTATCCAACCTGCTCACACCAAGCGAGAAGCTCAACATCTTCATTTCTGCCACCGTCTCTAATCCGTACATCATGGCCGCCCTCACCACTGTTTTATGCTTCATCCCAGAGGAGACTCTTTTGTCACATAGAACACCAGACACCTTCCGCCTCCTCAAAAAACTTCCCCTGAAGATAAAATGCATTTTGAACGATCTCGAGAATCACAGCACAACAATGCTGTGAATCTTTTTCGGCTGACTTTTAGCTTGCCAATCAGCCTTTTGAGCTCGTTGGCACTCGACGGCTCCAGGAAGGAAACGAGCGAGTTGAACAATGCCGCTGGAAATCGCTGCCTGCATTCAGGCAGCCGGAATATCGCCTCGCCTGCTGCTTTGCTGCATCTCTCCTGACCCTGTGTAACCCCGAAAAGACTTTACGATACTGGAAGACACACATCCAGTCTCACGGTAATCGATTTTATTGGGTGGGGGGGGGGGGGGTGGTTGCTCGATTGGGGGTTTTAAATAACTATACTGTAGAATGTGCATATTACCACAACTCGCTCACCAAAACGTGCACGTGCCCGTCTAAATGATCATTTACCGCTCACGAGCACAAACCCGAGGCAAAAAACAGAAAGCTAACATGTAGCGAGGTAAAACCCCCCCCCCCCCCCATTCATCTAAAAGGGCTGCACGTTCAATTGGTGGGGAGTTATCCTCAGTGGGAAGTTGCCAGCTTCCTCAACGCAGCTGAGCTCATCAGGTTTTCCTGCACGACTGCACTATTGTGCGTACAACCTGCGGGATCTGGAAGAAACGCAATTATCTCCACGCGGCTCGTTCACTATTTCATCCGACGCGATGATCACGTAATCAGCGGCGCGTCAAGCGCGTCCTCATCCATCACAACTTCTGGCCAACTGTGTTTGCGTGCCTCTCTTTACTCAGGCTACATCCAGGATTACATCACGCCATCTGTATACCGGGGAGAGAAGAAGATGGAGCACAAGCTGGTGTCGGACCCGCTGTACACCCACGTGAGCAGCGGCGGCGAGTACTGCGACCCCGACCTGAAGCACCCCGACAGCCCCCAGTCGGGCATGACCGCCAGCGGCTTCTACAGCGGCGAATCGGAGGCCCTGGACGAGGGCTACACCATGGATGCCTTCTTCATCTCCGACGGGCGCTCGAGACGGAAGGGCGACGGCGAGGCCCGCGAGGGCGGCTCGAGGAGCAGCAGCGTCAACGCCGGCCCGCAGGAGGGCGGCGCGGCGGCGGGCGCGGCTCGCCACACCTGCAACGAGTGCGGCAAGACGTACGCCACCTCGTCCAACCTCAGCCGGCACAAGCAGACGCACCGCAGCCTGGACAGCAAGATGGCCCGCAAGTGTCCCACCTGCGGGAAAGTCTACGTGTCCATGCCGGCCCTGGCCATGCACATCCTCACCCACGACCTCAAGCACAAGTGCGACGTGTGCAGCAAGGCCTTCAGCCGGCCGTGGCTCCTCCAAGGTCACATGCGCTCCCACACGGGGGAGAAGCCCTTCGCTTGCGCCCACTGTGGCAAAGCCTTCGCTGACCGCTCCAACCTCCGCGCCCACATGCAAACACACTCTGCCTTCAAGCACTACAGATGCAAGCGCTGCAATAAGACCTTCGCTCTCAAGTCCTACCTGAACAAGCACTACGAGTCAGCTTGCTTCAAGGGCTCCGCGGACGAAGACGACTCTGGATCAGACAACTAACCGCGTGGGAGACGCGGGATTTGAACCCCGACCCCGACCCCCGACGCAGGTTCGCGACCCCTTCTCCACTCTGCTTCCCATGCCTTTTTTTCCTTCCCTTTTTTAGAAAGCAATATTTTCACTGAGATTACGAGGAGCTCTAACGACAACGGCAAAGACAATTTCGGAAGATGCTGGATCCCCCGCCCCCTGCCCCCCGCCCCGCTCCCCCCTGCACAGTAGCTAATCGTCCACAGACAAATACAATCAAAAACCTTCCCCAAATAGAAACTGTAGATGATAGTTGTACACATAAGCAACATGTGCTCACACCAAACACCTGCACGCACGCACGCACGCACGCACACACACACACACACACACACACAATTATATATGAGGCCTGGCATGTGAATTTTTATCAATGACTATACTAATATCAATAGTAATAATATTTAGATTTCTGATATTTTATAGGAAATAGTCATGAAAAAATTGACCAAAAAAAAACAACAACATAAAAAGGACAGTTTTCTTTGGCTTTTTTTAAAGAGACAAAATGACCTCTTGTATTTTTATGCTGCTTTTTATTTGCTAAGAATTGAATTCTTTTGCAACTGCCAACTTTTTATGAAAATGTGAACTATAACAGTATTTGCAAAAAAAAAGAAGAAGAAGAAGAAGGGGAGATGATTTTAAAAAAGTTGAAAAAGACCCCCCCCCTCCTTTTCCACACCAATGTTATTTTTCTATTTGATTTTTCTAAAATTATTTTTTGTGCTCAAAAGGCATCTTTGTAACTGTGGGTAATCCAAACATTTCCAGAACGCGCCACGACTCGTTTTAGGGGGGGGGGGGGTCCCGCGCCCAAAGCAAAGAAAACACTCGTTCTTCCTCCGACTCGGTGGCGAGCGGGCGTCAGCTGGCCTCACAAAGTTCACGGTGCACCGTCTTACCGAGAACGAGCGGCCCTCGCGTCATGTTTGAGGTTCTCCTCGTCCGCCATTGTGACCGTCCCGAGGCGCTTCCGACGCTTTCCAAACTCGCCCACCCTCAGTTACAAAAGTGACTCTTTTATACGTCGCTCGAAGCTCCGTCCGTTTGTTTAGCTGCATCCAATTATCGTGTAAATACTTTTGTTACTATCTATCGATTTATTTATTTTGGGGGGTATTTATTGAAGACTCGATTGCTATGTATTTATTTATTATTTATCATTTCAAATAAGGAGCATTCATTGAACTTGTAAGACGCTGCTGCTCTTCAAAGAAAATGTTTATATGCATGAAAACTGTAGAGTCCGCGGGACTTAGTTTGGAAAGAGGAACAATGTACAGCATCCCCCGCTAGCCGAGGTCCGACTAAGCGATGCAGAGTCTCTTGTCTTTCTTTTCATGGCAATAACCTTAATGACACGGCAACTGACCTGTATAGCAATCACAGCTGTCCTGTTTTTACTCAATTTAGGGCAATAAAAAGAAACAATGAAAATGAAACGCCAAAATATTCTCCATCTTGTCTCCAAAAAAAAAAAAAAAAAAAGTCAGTCGCTGCCTCCTCAGGACCAGAAACAAAACAACTCCAGCAATAACTAACTTCCTTGACTCCGACGCGATGCTTCATGTTGGATTAAATTAGAGTCAAGTAATGTAGGCGCGATCGTGTTACATCGAGGCTTCAGAGGTGCAAAAGCAATAACGACGCCGGTGCAGTGAGAGGCTGCTTAATCTTGGGTTATTGTCTCTGTTGTTGCCACGTGAGGGACCCCGATCAAGTAACGCCGTTAAAATGACCACAATGACGTGCGCGAGCCGTCCGGGCAAAATAACCAAACGGCCCTAAATGAGGTTTGCGCCTTTCCGAGCTCGTTTTGAGCGACGTGGCGCGCTCCAACGCACGTCCAAATCCCCCATCATTTGTCCACGACAACCCCGCACCCTCCCCCACGCACCGTCGGCCATCTTCATCCCGACTGCCTCCAAACAGACCCGCGGAGGAAGAAACGCGCTGAAGTGGGCTCGGCGGAGGGCGGCCGAGTGTGGGAGGATAACAGGTGTTTGCAGACAGACTGCAGATAGGGAGCGTAATTGAGTTGGTGAGCAACCTCCAAGGGGAAGGTCAAGCACCAGCAGGCAAATGCACCGTCAGCTATTTGCATATTTCAAATGGATGAAAACCGACGCACGCCGAAAAACAGCCCCCGCGCGCGGAAGAAGACCAAAAAAAAAAAAAAAAAAAATGGGAGAGAAGAGAGAGGTTTCCGCTCTGTTTATCCGTCGGCTTCATCCCGTCAGCGCTGCAGCTGAATCGCCGCGTGAGAGCGTCCAAACCACCTGTCTCCAATCCGCACTCGCACAAAACACCATTTGGCACCACGCTGAATTATTGACCTTTGAACGCATACCCAAATCACTGCTTGTATTGCGCTCCCGTTGCTTTGAGATATTTTAATGCGGGGGGATCAAATGTTTTCGCAAACCTGCCCCGTTGCATCGTGAAGATAAAGGGATTGAGGCGAAATAGCAAAACGTCATTTGAGGACGTGCAGCAGGCCCAACGGATGGCAGACGGCAGCCTCGCCTCGATTGCGAGCGCGGCATTGTTCCTCTTTGACAAAATGTGTTGTACATAACAAGTGTAAATACATGACAGCAATAATATGCATGCAGACGTTGAATTGCCCTTTTCTATTTAGCGGTCTTATTTTTTACATTTGATCGATGTACAAAAAAAAAAAAAAAAACAGGTACCAATTACAATCCGGGTGGCCACGTGAATCAGGGACTGTCTTGGTTTCCAAACTATTTGTAGGACAAGGCAACAACACTTCAGTGTATTCTCAAAGAATTGATCATGCTCTGTTTCTTCTTTCTTTTTCTTTCTTTCTTTTTCTTTTTTTTAAATGTGCCCAGCTCGGCTGTGCAAAGAGAAGTGCCAAATAAATATGATTTCCATGACAAAAGCCTTCAACATATGGTTGGCTGCTTGAAACCTTCCATATGGCCCTCAAAAAAAAAAAAAAAAAAAAAAAAACAGATTCAGATTTTCCACTTTCTTGCTCTCTCTCTGTCTCTCACTCACTCTCTTTCTGTCTGTCTGTCCGAGTATGAAGAAACTTAAGCCATGATTGCTGAGGGGATGTTTTGGTTTCTCTTGTTCTGCTACAATTTATGACAACAACAATAGCAATGATAATACTAATAAATAAAAACAAAACAATAGCACAAGCAACCTGCAAGTCTGCAATTATTTCTTTGGAATCGCGATAAGTGCCGCTAAACACGCTCCCCGTATCGCTTTGTGAAAGAATCCCTCAATTAAAAGGTGCAAACTTTTGTTTTGTTTTTTTTAATTTATCAGGTGCATCATATATTTAATCTATTTAAGTTTGAAGTACAATACATTTGGATTTCATCTTTAAGAAGAATTTGTTGTGTTTTAATTTTTTTTTGTGTACTTTAATGTGTAATACATTTCATTGAGTTATTATTGAAGTCATTTTTCCCCCCATTTTCCTACAGTTAAGCACAGCGTTAATGTTAAAATGATGCACAATGTTACTAGAGGTTCCCGTAATATTAAATGTACTTTTGAGGAATAATAAAAAACAAAAGAAAGACTAAAATTCGACTCTCTTTTAATGTTGGTCATCATGATGGTACGATCGACATGAAATCTTCGCCGCTTGAGCGGTTTTATGAGCTTTATTGTGACTTTCCACGAAATGTGCCCACTATGAGGCAAAGAAAATGGCAACAACTTATCGTTGAAAGTGGGTGGCGAGCCCCCAGGACAAGACCTCCTGAGATGAAAAGCCAGTACATCTGCTTGAAGATCTTCCTGCTCGTTACATTTTTAACGGAATGAGGATTTTACGTCGCAACGACTCTTTCTGAATAAAAAATATGGAACAGAATGAGAACGAATGCGGGGATTATTGTTCTGGGGCTTTTCTTGATTGGCTTTCAGGGAACGTGCAAGACTTGAAGTGAGTTCCTGGTGTCCTTCAGAGTCCTCCGCGGCAGCTCGACGAGGGGGTGCGCGGGCTCCGCCCTCCGTGTGGAAAAGAAGCGACTGAAGGCAAACAAATCGAAGCATCGATAAGCGCCTCCTGCTGGTGACTGCATTCAACAGGAAGTTGCCAATTTCAACAGCTGACAAAACTTCCCCCTCCCAACATGTTGCAGCTGATCAGGTTTTATGAGGAGAGTAAAGAACCGCTTTCATGACATAGCGACAGCCTGTAAAGTGGGGGCCCGAGGAATCCAATTACATCACATTTGGGGCAGCGACGTGGGCCCGCGCGGGAGCAGCCACGAGACGACGTGTCAACGAAGGCGCCCTCCCGCTGCCTCGCACATCGACTCAGTGATTGAAAACGACCGGCAAAATGGTCACACGTCAAACAAAAATGGGGGACCGCAAGGTTATCCGACAGTGGCAGTGAGCTCAAATCGGTTTTATAATAATTCATGCTGGATTTTGCTTGCTCTGTTCAAAAACAGCCGATTGCTTTGTCATCTAAACCCACCCAAAATGGTACAACCTAACAAGGTAAATGAAGGAAAATTCCAGGAGCAGTGCCACAAAAGATAGATTTGCAATCCAAACTTCCCCGAGCCTTCTCCGCCATCCCTTCTTGCACTCCTGGAAGAACTTTTCCGCCATCCTCCGCGCCACAGTCGTCACGACCGTCTTGTCGTCGTCCACGTCTTCAAAACGGGTCCCACGTGAACTCGGGAAAGAGGAATTAAACCCCAAAGGACCAACTCGGGTGAGTAAAGACGTCGCCCCAGCGCGGCGACTTTCAGCCATCTTGCTAAAACTCTCACCGAATAAGGCGGCGTCGCTTCGCGGACGTGCTGCTCGATCGTGTGGCCAACGTTGAAGGGGGAAACCTCCGGGTCACGGTTTGAAATCTTTTCGTGCACTGGCCGGAAGTGCCGGTCAAGCAAAGCATTTTTTTCCAATGCTAAGTCGATTGAAGACTGCAACGAAAATACGTCTTATAGCACGACGCCCAGAGTTTTGTCCGATACCGTTAAATATTTAGAATGTGAGAATAAACGAAGGCACGTGGAAAAATGAGAGACACTTGGCGTGGAGGACCCGTATTTAATGCCAAAGTCGAGGTTTTCACCGATAAGAAAGTGGACTGTTAACCCGCTGGCGCTTGTCTTGGACAACTGGATCTAAAAATGGATCCGGTGAGTAAGTCGGCGAGATTTACACGGGTTAGACTTTGAAAGCGTACGAAAGTCTGGACGCGTACAACTACTTTCTTGCTGGATCTGTTCTCAATCAGGAATCCATCCCACGCAGTGACGGTTTTCACGGTTCGTGAACGCGGAAGTGTGTTCGGCTACATGTTAACCTTTGCCGAAATCCATCGATCATTTCAGAGAGTATTCAATACAAATACCAATATTTCAATAAATGACCCCTGGTCACATTAATTAACTATGATTGCAAAAAAAAAAAAAAAAAAAAAAAGTGTAGCGTTTCCCAAGAAGTACTTCTAATGCCAAGTTGGCTGATTTGAGAACAATGCCTTAAAAGAAAAATAAGACAGAGTCGGCTCCTCCGTACAGGAAGCGTGTTGCGGCCACACGTTAACCTTCGTAAACCTCTTGTGTGACCGATGGTTTATTTTCTTTTTTAAAATATGAACTGTTCTCAAATCAGCCAACTTGGCATTATAAATACTTGTTGGGAATTTGCGATTGCGAAGAATAATTCCTACCGGAAGTGAAGCGATCGCTACACAGTCGTGTGCATTTGGTTGGGCACCGTCCATCACATTTAATTGCCGAAATCCATCGATCTTTTCAGCTGGTATTCTATAGGAGGATCTCTTTGAATAGCTGTCTCGTCTGTTGTGACAACCAACAGCACAACAATGAATATTCTGCACCGGTTCAACGTCCCCCACAATGTCGAGCAATTCTTTTTGACCGGCAATATGGCGCCGTGAAAATGGTGACGTCACGTGCACGAGCTCTGTCCAGTTTATAAACTGTACTGTGTACTATTCTTTGGAAAATTAAGGATCCTGGTGGTCTGTTCTGTTCAGTTCTGTTCTGGCCAAAACTGTCAAAGTGGACAAAAGTGAATCGGGTTTAAGGAAGTGTCACCAATGCTGGCATCAGACGGCTCACTTGTAAGCGCTGCTGGCCGCCCAGAGGAGACGACAAGAAGCAGCAGCAGCCATCCGTGCAATTCCGACAACGAGCACGACTTCATTTAACACTCCTTCCATTAAAGCGGTGAAAGTCCCCCCCCCCACGCTGACCCCCTTTGTGTACACGTGACGCCATCTGTTGGCGGGAACTTTGACGACCGGCAGCTTAAACAACAACACTTACCATTTGCTCCAGGTGGCGAATGCTACGGCAAGGAAGCGTCAATTTTGCGTGGAGGCGAAATGCGAGAAAATACAAAGATCCCGACGAGTATCCGGGCCGCGAGCCCGAGCGGTGCGCTGGAAGCGGCCATTTCCGACGTGAGCAGTTCATCGCGGGAGAGCTGCTCATTAAAACCGCCATTCCTTGGTGGTCCATCAAGTGAGACTGCCAAGCTCTTGAACTCGCTGTTCTTGATGTTTGCGCTGGTTGTGGGAAACCCATCTGTT
Organism: Syngnathoides biaculeatus; assembly: GCF_019802595.1. Classification (NCBI taxonomy): domain Eukaryota; kingdom Metazoa; phylum Chordata; class Actinopteri; order Syngnathiformes; family Syngnathidae; genus Syngnathoides; species Syngnathoides biaculeatus. The sequence goes on from NC_084641.1 coordinate 30,447,892, forward strand.
TCCTTATCGCTCTGTCGGCACCGCGTCCACCTCATCCGTATGCCTCACTTTTTGAAGTGGTGGCAGAACTGCATTTTTACGCATCGAAGATGTCCAACTTGTCGTCGGCACTCGGGCAAAAGTCCAAGAAGGGAGGGGCGGACCTGGAATCGCTTTTAGTAGAAAATATTTCATTTCCTCTCGTATGACCATTTTGAGGCAATGACATTTCCCGTCAATCGTTTTCAAATACATAATATTGTTGTACTGTATAATTGGCAATTGGAAGAATATCACATCAACCTTGGCATATCTTTATCTTTGCAATTATTAGAGAACTGTCCTATGAGTAGTGGTGCACAATAGTGGTTCTTTTTCTCTCTCTCTTTTTTTTTTTTTTTTTTTACACCACTCCCACCATCCTGAACCAATATTAAAATACAGGAGCACAGTAGGCTTAAATAATCATAAAAAATGAAGCTGAAGGGTTACCCATAAAACAATATATATATATATATAAATGTATTGTTCAATAAATGGAGTCACTGATGGTGTGGTGGTACACACGCCTACCTTCGGTGCAGGCAGCGTGGGATCGATTCCCACTCAGCGACGGTGTCGATATCCGCCCCGCGACTGGCTGACGACCAGTTCGGGGTGTGGTCTGCCTTTCGGCCGAAGTTAGCTGGGATAGGCTCCAGTTCTCTCCCTGGATAAATGGAGAGGGGTTGGGTCAGGATGGGCATCCGCCGTAAAAACTGTTCCAAACAAATATGAGCGTGTCATCTGAGATGACACGCCGTGGCGACCCGAAAGAAACTCATACACGCATTCGTCAATAAGTGTTTGAAAACAAACGGGTCTAAAACATTAAATGTAAATGCACAGTATTTAAAAAGTCAAATACAAATGTACTGTACTCGATTTAAAAAAAAAAAAAAAGTTCAAGACACTAACATTATGCTGAGTTTGGACATTTAATTTTGTTATTCTTTCACACACCACTAGAGGGAGCCCGTGGATCCATCATTTGACTCCCATCACTGAGAATCACTGGGGTACTTGTATACTGTAGTAGAACTATAATGCTAACATACAAGTATTTCTAATGAGTAGTAATGTGACAAGTTTCACCACAATTTATGACTGACTGACAAAAACGTTCTGAACGTGGTACCAGGGCGCCACCGACTGCCGGAGACAAATTCCTTGTGTGTTGTTACACACTTGGCCATTAAAGCTGATTTTGTTAAAAAAATGTCGGGAGGCGTCCATATCAACAGAGTACAACGAGTACAACAAAAATGAAAGAAATTGGATCAGGGGGGTTCTGGAGAAACTGAGGTCCCTCCTCAATCTAACTGGATCCATGTGACTTCTTTCCCCTCTTTCCCAAGCTCACGGGGACCCATTTGGAAAACGTGGAGGACATCGAGACGGTCGCGTCGAAAGGGCTGCGGAGGATTTCCGAAGAAGGCGCGGCAGAAAAGGATGCGTTCCCATTCCTGGGGGATTACTTCCGAGGGGGAAATTTTGGAGTTTGGATTTGAACTATATCGTTTGTGATGTCACTTCTGGAGCATTTCAGACACCGCTCGCGTCGTAAATCACTCGCACCATAATTTGTAATACTGCTCCGTACTTTCCACTTTTGTTTCTGTGAATTTACTTCAAGCCAAGTAAGATTATAAGCAGAGGTCCCATTCCAAATGGAGATGCTGAAGTGGAGAAAATCAGTTCGTTTAGCCGGAGAAACGGGAAAAAAAAAAAAAAAAAAAAAACAATGAACACGCGTCACAAAATCTGACAATATTGGCGCCGCTTTTGCTCAACGCTGCCGCGCTTTCAGATCCGATCGTCAATCCCGCGACATTGTCAGAGGCACGATCACCTTAAAAGCGCGTCAGCGCGTGGAAAAAGACGGGGAGGGGGGGGGGGGGGACAGCGGTGAATAAATATAGCTCATTTCTGGCAGGTAATTTTCTCCAGCTGCTCTTAAGTGTGACAATCCCGTGAGGACCGAAAATCTAATATTAACAGCAAAATCATCGTGTGGGAACTGTTGGCGCGTGACCCGCAGCTGCACCTGCGCGCCTAACTCAACTCAAGTCGTTGGGAGACGTTAGCATCTCCGCTTTGACAGCAGAGGGTCGTACAGACAAGAGTGGGACTCGGATCAATTTACTCGTCTCCGCGCCTTGAGTGACAGGGTCCCTTCTTTCGCACGTGATGCGCTTTATTTTGGCGGGGAAGCCGCACGACGCGTTCTGACGGAAAATAAAGCGCCGGCTCGAAATTGATGCCCAATAAAAGAGTGAATGCTGAGGGGTAAAATGTCACCTTACATATTTGCGGCCGGCTGCACACGACGCACTTTTTATGACAGACGCCATCTGATGTTTTTCAACTACCGTAATTCCCGGCCTCCAGAGCGCGCCTGGTTATAAGCCTCACCGGGTACATTTGTAAAGGAAATCACATTTTTTTACATACATACGCCGCAGCTGTGTAAAAGCCGCAAGTGCCCACATTGAAACACGAGATATTTACAAAGAACGAAAGTACACAGACAATTTAACACTAGCTCAGCCGCGCTAACACTAGCCCCATGCTAACACTAACGCCGCACTAACAGGGCTGATTAAAAAAAAAAAAAACTTACCGGTAAAAATCACTGAGACATTGCAGTAATATGCTAGCACAGTGCTAACAGGATCGGACCGGTAAAAGTCACTTCCTCGGCACATATATTCCACCGGTCTCACACTTACCTTTTCCGCCCCCTTGCAGCCGTTAGAAAAAATGCACAAATCGGCCGCGTCACCGCATAAACCGCGGGGTTGAAAGCGTGTGAAAAAGAGTCGCGGCTTGTTGGCCGGAAATTACGGTACCCTGATATCAGATCACGGGAAGAAAGCGAGAACATTTGATGGAGATGATCAGACAATTGTTGTTACACCATAGCTGCACCAATAGTCGGGACGTCGCCTTAAACATGAATGAAAAGAGAAGGCAAAGATTTGCAAATCATGCTCAAACTATATTTCGTTGAATACACGACAAAGAATATGGAATATTTCATGTTCCAACACTATTGTTTTTAGCAAATAAAGGTTAACTTTGAATTTTATGGCTGCAACACGTTCCCAAAAAGCTTGCATTCTGTTTTTATTTATGTTTAACACGACGTCCCACCTTCATTGGGATTGGAGTTGTATTTTCCACAGTTCCATAACAGCGAGATATACTGTATAATGCACGGATAACGATTACTGACTATTTAAAGAGCTCCATGTTGGAAGTTATTCCCACGTGACCAATTAATTGTCGTTGAAAGTGTGTGTAATAAATCAGTCCAATGACCTGCGTCTTCCGTCCAAGAACTCATTTTTAACGGTCTCGTCTCTTAGAAGAAGCGACGGCTATACGTCGGGAACAAACAATGGATTTATTTCCGCGGCTCTTTTGAAGATTTACCTGCGCAAAGCGGCGAGCCCAGATGTCCCGTCTTTGTAACCACAGCAACCCGCGCGGCGCTTTGAAATCTCGACAAATATAGAACGGTACAGTACCAAGTTAAGCGCTTTGAAGCGGCGCGCCTCCATCACGCAACACTCTACACGACCTCATTAAAAGACAAGTTACAGGATGGAGGGCTTGTGCCACCTTATTTTTCAGAATAATTGCTGGCGTGAATTTTGAAGAGGCACCCGTGTCTAAGCACAAAAATAAAATGGCTGTTTAAAAAAAAACAGCACTTCGATACATTAATCGCTGAATTTTTTTTCATAATACTGCCTAACATAATTGGATCCGAACCTTGCCGAGTTCAGGTAAGAGGCCAGGATGCAAGTCAATTGCCCCACAAGCATAACATTATGGCCAGAATTCTGAGATGATACATATGAAATAGGTGCATCGTAAAGGATTAAAACAATAATAATCCATAATTTTACAGAGTGAATAAAAAGCCTTCTTTTTTTATAAAGGATCTCAGATGATTGATGACGGCGACTTTGTCCAATTACAATTTACCGATGATAGTACAAACAATAGACTTGATCCTGAGGTCAAGTGGACTGTTCTGTTTGTCTTAGAGGAGGTTTCCCTTTTCATCGGCGGTTCATCCACAAGACAAACAGAGCAGCCCAGTTGTGAGCCATTCAGTGCCCTGTGGATGAAATGCCCTGGATGATTAGGAGCATTCACAGGCAACACGCTACATCATTCAATGGACAGCTTTCCAATGATGTCATCACCCTTAGACCAATCAGATGAATTAACTATAGAAAAAAAAAAAAAACTTCACGCTTCACCTTTCACCGGGTGTTCTTTGACCTCAATGACACACAAGATGGCGTAATTGGAAACCGGTGCACTTTTGTATCCTCGTTTGTTTTTAACAACTTGTGCAAAAACTTTACACCAAAGTGTAAATAAAGTACCGTATATTGCTTTATGGCAAATTTTCAAGTTGACTTTAACCCGACTGTACAACATCAAAAACCGTCCAGCTGGAGAAGCTATCTTAAAAAAAAAATGGCAGTCGTCAAAAAAATACATTTTGTCTACACAGGCACGGGGAATGTATTTAATTACTGGTCACTTTTATCTATCTATAACCACAAAATACATCTAATTCGGCATTCTTGTTGACAAATACGATCATAAAACACATTTTGCTCACCTGCTGTTTTGACAAAAGTCCCAAAAGTAAATTTGCCATAAAACGCACTTAACAGCTAAGCGGAAACAGTATCGTGATTGACAGTAACGTCAGCCAATCAGAAATCCCCGTCAATGATTCCCGCCTCCCGCAACGTACCCCGGAAGTAACGACTCGAGAAGCGAGCCGAAGTTTGGGCTCAAATGTTCCGTTTGTGGAGCCGCAACAGAACGCTTGGCACGCAGTCTGGTTCCTGTCGCATAAAGCAGCCGACGATGAGCTCCCAGCGCGACGTAAAAACGGACGAGGGGGAATCGGTTGACTCCAAACGACCACAGGAAGTGAACGACGTTCCGATGGACGTCATCATCAGGCCGCTTCCTCCCGTTCTAGACGAGCAGAAAGTCCAGAGCCTCGTCGATACTTTAAAGGTACATTAAACCAAAGTTCGTCTGCCTTCCTTGCAAGCATTGAAAACTTGTTGGTATTCTGTCATCTGTGCAGAGTCGCCCAAGTATCGTATTATAAAATAATTGAAATAAAATGGTCCAAAAGTTTGGATTCTCCTCCTTCACCCAAGTACTGTACGAGTTTCAAGTACCAGGGCTGTTTGCAGTATGGACTTTACGCTGAACTGTAGTGAAGTAAAAATGATTTTTTTTTTTTTTTTTTTTTTTACTGGCCCTTTTGATAATAATAACAAACTTCCGCGTGTAAAATATTTCCCTTTTAACTTGGAATATATAGTAAAATATAGCACAGGGTGCAGTTTAGCTGCAAAATAAATTCTGACAGAATAACTAAGGATTTTTTTTAGTTCCTCTCTTCCCAGCACTGCATCTGTGTACACTGTTAATTGTATTATTTAATTAGTATTATCAACTAATTAATTAATGGGTCAACGTGTGCACTACGCGTTACAAAATTACTAATAAGAACAAGCAGTATAGAAAATAGATGATTTGGAGCACTTTCATTTTTACAGACCGAATCAATCGGGGTAAGTCAAACACGTATGAGTAGCTCATCTTTACAATGTGGTCATAATATTCATGAATGAATGAATTAAGTGATTGATTTATTGATTGATTGCTTCCAATGAGGTAGACACAAATCCATAACAAGGCCTAATTTTGCTCTTAATAATAATCCCAAATTCAAATTTAAAATGACCACATTGCCTTGCATGCACGTGAAGTAAATGAATTCATCCAAAATTCAAGGTTTATGATTTCCCCTCTGTTGCTTATTTTTCCAACGATGCCAGATAAAGCCTTTTTTTAAATTTTGTTTTATGTTTTTTTATTTGATTTGATTTTTTTTTCAAATAACATACGTTCACGTACGGGGAGGTGTGTTCTTGCAATGGTCTCTGCCAACCAATGTTGGCTTTCCACGCAGGCCGGAGCAAGCGTCCACGTTGTGCCCCCAATCGATGTCCTCTGGATCAAAGGCAGAGAAGGAGGAAATTATTTTTACTCTTTTGGGGGCTGCCATCGCTTCGCTGCCCACCAGAGGCTGCAAATGCAGACGATCCCCGCCAAGATCATCAAATCAAGCGTGTCGGACCTCAGGACGTACCTGGGGGCCTCAACCCCGGATCTGCGGTGACCAAATGCTCCCGTGGTGTGAACCTGCAAGTACGAAAATTTCTTTTCTTTTTCTCTCTTATTTTTCTTTCTTTTTTTTTTTTTTTTGCTTTTGTCCCTGAGGCAAGGGGATGCATAGCAGGTAGTCATCCGTCAGGGGGCGACAGATATCAAGAACAGACAACATAAGTGTCAAATGAAGAAAATATGGATTATCGCTACACTCTTCCTGGTATTGTTTAAAGTAATGATGACATCATTAATTATCCGTGGGTATTAATCCCGGTACAGTATTTTGAAGGTTGTATAATGGCTGACAGGTGTTTATTTGATCTAATGAAGGAGTTTATGCCACATAAATTTTAGTTTTCCGAAATTGGGGAATTCTCATTTTTCTTGCATGACTGTTTAGGTTTGACTGACTATTTAAGTGAAGGTAATTTTCCATACGGGAGAGCCCACATCAGAGATTGCAAATACATTTTTTAAAAAATATTGATGAATATTTAGGAATGTAATTATTTGAATTATATATTGTTATACTACAATGTTATGTTTACTCATAAAATTCATTGCATTTATCCTTTCTCTGATTTTCTTTGTATTATAACTCAAAATGTCACTCAAGATAATCCCACATTCAATAATTATTACATTGTTCTGACAACAACAAAAAGAGGTAAATGTGTTCCACTTTTAATTAACATTTAATATCCCCAAATCTTTCCAATGGAAGCTTTTTACAACACAACCTGTTGATTCATAAATGAATGCTCTTTGTTGAATTTGATATGCGAGCTTCTTATATTTCATTTGTAACTATTGCTGCAATCATTTAAGATCATAGAGAAGACTCCTCGTTGTTTTTATTGAGCACAAATCCGCTTGAAACATTTGCAACATCATATTTTCATGACAACAACATGAAATTAAATGATGCCGTTCTATTACGCACATTGCGTGCGCCAATATCCACACTAGGAAATGGTTTGAGAAAGTGGCAAATATCCATTTATCTGTTGTCTGAGCAGCTTATCCTCACAAGGGTCGCGGGAGTGCTGGAGCCAATCCCAGCTATCTTCGGGTGAGAGGCGGGGTACACCCTGAACTGGTTGCCAGTCAATTGCAGGACACAGAAACAGCCGAGCATTCGCGCTCACAATCACACCTACGGGCAATTTAGAGTCTCCAATTTCTAAAAAAAATTTTAGGGGGGGGGGGGGAGGGGAGCAGCGGCGTGGCCGGAGAAAAGCCACGCAGGCATGCTAACAAATGGGTTTAGGAAGCGGCAAATATCCATCTATTCGTTTTCTGAGCCGCTTATCCTCACAAGGGTCGCGGGGAGTGCTGGAGCCAATCCCAGCTGTCAACGGGCAGGAGGAGGGCGGGGTACACCCTGAACTGGTACCCACAATCACACCTACGGGCAATTTAGAGTGTCCAATTAATGTTGCATGTTTTTGGGGATGTGAGAGGAAAGCCACGCAGGCACGGGGAGAACATGCAAACTCCACACAGCGAGGGCCGGGATTGAACCCGGGTCCTCAGAACTGTGAGGCCAACGCTTTCCAGCCGCTCCACCGGTTTAAATTTACACAATTGGAATGACTTTAAATTGTTCCCGTAAATGTATTTGGCTAAAATCGACAGAATTTGTTGTTGTTGTTAACAGCCCAGCGAGTGCAAGTCCCCGCTTCCATTTTGTCGGGCAAATAATCGGGCTTCCGTAGACGGCGGCGTAGAACTTTCCTCTACGTCAGCAGCCCTGCTGATCTCCCTTTGTGGAGACCAAACCCAAAAGCAGCGCGCGTGTTCCCTTGTGTGAGAAGATTTCCTTCCTGTGGCTCTCGCTGTCTGGAAGTAACCGAATCCTCAAAGGCCTTTTGACACGCAACACCAGCATTAAAAAAAAAAAAAAATACACACAACAAAACATTGCACCTGTTGCTTTTGGGCAGGACTTTACACGGGAGGCTCTGGTGGATTTCATCTTGAAGGATTTAAATGTGTCAAGGGGGGGGGGGGGATTTGCAAGTTTCAAGAGGATTTAAAAAAAAAAAAAAAAATCCCTTTCATATATCTCATATGTATACAGCTCAAAGTTTTCAGAGCACTCAAATGTTCTATTTAGCCACTCAACTTTCACTATACAGAATAGCAAGACATATTTTCCATGAATAACTCAGATTAGCTACCATCAATTTTGTGAAGTTTACATAACATTGTCATGCATTTCTCTGGAGCTAAATGATCATTATTATTAATGATTGAAACTGAGTTTTACATGATATTCCATCGTTTTGGCATCATAATTTGGGTATTTGCTGTTTAAACTAGCAGCTCGTTCACTACTGTATTTGTCAACTGCAATCCAGATGTTAAGTGTCGCACATGAGTACGTTTTGCAATTGGTATTCGTGAAAGGGGCGGAGGGGGGGGGTCGGGTAATATACAGTAGAGCCTCGGTTTCTCGACCACAATCCGTTCTAGAAGGCGGTTCAAAAACCGAATCAACCGCCGCCCGCGTTCTGTTATTTCCGGGGGGTTCCCGAGGGGTGGGAATTCACAACAGAGCACGTCGTCGTAGGCCGCGGGCGTTCAGTTATTTCCGGGTTTTGTTGGGGGCCTTCGACTACCGATTTTCATTCGAAAACAGAAGCAAAAAAAAAAAAAAAAGAAATCTCTAAATTTTCGTCCGAAAACCGATTTGTTCGAGAACGGGGACGTTTGTACTGTAGTTCGTATGTGGATTTCAGTCTTCTTCAAACCTAATGACAGACAGCAGTGCAGGTGCTATGGATTTGATATCAGAACAGCTTTTGAGTGGAAGACAAAGATTAGGTGCTGAATCTCATCTTGTCACGTCAATTATGAGGGAGGAAAAATGGCAACACGTCAAAAGTTGGACACGTATAGACATAAGTAGAGTAGTAATAGGTCAGGTATAAACACAGTATCTGGTTACGTAGTAGAAAATGTGTAGCAATGGTGAGAAAAGTTGACAGTTCTTGGTGTGAGCGCCATGTAAAAAAAAATAAAAAATGTCTTGGGGCAAGTCATCATCATCATCATCCGGCATGCATTTTTGTAGTTTTATATTAAATTGTAATAGGTCTGTTATTTTGTCGTTAAAAGCCTTTTGCAGCTTTGTGTGTGCGTGTGTTTTTTTTTTAAATCTTACAGTCTGAGGTGTCACAAAAGCAAAAAATACACACCTGAGAGTTGTGATCTGCCTTTGATGCTTTTTTTTTTCCCTCCATTCTTTTCAATTTTCTGAAAATGGTGTTTTTTTGTTGTTGTTGTTGTTGTGAAAATCAGCCATCATTCCGCTGCTGATTACTAAAAAAAAAAAAAAAAATGTAAAAAGCTTGAAACAAACATTTTTTTCTTTCTTTCCTCTTTGATGTTCAATTTTGATCTCGTCACGGAAGAAAACCTTCTGCGCGTCCTTCAACCCATTTTCGGGACGTCATGATTTTCACGCATTATATCCTTCAGTATATCAAAATAATGAAATGTTTTAATGTGATTCTCATTCTGGTTTTTGTGACGATCTACTAAGAAAAGCCCAGAACCCTCTCGGCGGCAGCGTCCCATTTTTGGGACGGGATTATAAAGTAGCAAAGTTATCATATAACTTAACCATAAACAAAAAAAAGAAGTGTTATTTCCTTGATTGTGGCCCGTGAGGAGACTTTTATCTCAATAAGGCAAAAAATTGCCACCCTGCCCATGAATGGGTTGAAGACCAGCAAAAATGTTCGTGAAGGGGCAACTTTCATCTTTGAGAACGGCAATCTTTCACATTTTTTAAGGGGGCGTATTTCAATTGCAGAAATTTGCTGATTATGTTGACTGTCAATTGATGATTATTAAGATACAGATATGATCAATTGGAGCGGCAATCTTTCACATTTTTTAAGGGGGCGTATTTCAATTGCAGAAATTTGCTGATTATGTTGACTGTCAATTGATGATTATTAAGATACAGATATGATCAATTGGAGCGGCAATCTTTCACATTTTTTAAGGGGGCGTATTTCAATTGCAGAAATTTGCTGATTATGTTGACTGTCAATTGATGATTATTAAGATACAGATATGATCAATTGGAGCAACACATTCAAATGAAGACTTCATGTCAATGATTGTCAAATCCAAGTCTGCCCGCACCAACTTTAAAAAAATAAGAAAGGGCGGAAAGAAAAACGACCCCGTGACCCCCCCCCCCCCCCATCGGCAAAAATGCTTTCTCACTGGTTAGTTCCACTATGGGTGGTTTTTGTTTTAGGTGTACGATGATTTCTCCCCGCTTCCTATCCCCGAGTGAAACCAACTGCTGCCGTGTAATTTGGGCCAGATTTTGCGGCGCTGGTGTGCGACTCCCCCGCTCGCACGAGCGCTCACCTCCGTTTGTGTCGGCGCAATCTACATTTCACGCTTCAACCCTGTAAAAAAGTCTCTATTTATAAGGTTCCCCGTTGCAGTCAATCAGCACGGAGCGAACGCACCCGCATGCTAACACAATCGTCTGAGGAAAGAGAAACGTTTTAGGGCGGAAGACGTACTCGCGGGAAGGAGACGCGCTGACTCACTAGCTAAACTGGTAGCGGAACAACGTGCAGCTAGTCGGCAAGCAAACATGCTGTCACCCACCCACCCGCCGGAATCCCAAATTGCACGCAGAAGAGGGAATTTCGGGAGCGCAACTTCCTCAAAAATCAAATATTGCCTTCTGTACCACACGTCGACGTTACGGTGATACGGTCAGCACGTGGGGGGGGGGGGGTGAATCCTGTCATCCTGTCAGGGGAAAAAAAAAAGTCTTCTTTTGGTTTGGGTTTCCGTGGAAATGACAACGCAATCGGGTTTCCTTTCGAGACCAGGTTTCACTCGGTCTCAGTCAGGTTTGCAGTATTTCACCCACCAATTTTCTACTGCTTCTCCGGGTCGGGTCGCGGGGGAAGTAGCTTCAGCAGAGATACTCAGACTTCCCTTTGCCTTTCCCCAGCCGCTTCTTCCCCGAGGGGTTCTCCCCCCGCTGGGACGTGCCCAGAACACCTCACCGGGGAGGCGTCCGGATCAGATCCCCCAGCCACCACATCTGGCTCCTCTCAATGCTCGACACTGAGCCCCTCCCTGATGACCGAGCCTCTCACCCGTTCTCTCAGGGAGAGTCCGGACACCCTGCGGAGAAAACTCATTTGTATACGGGATCTTGTTCGTTCGGTCACGACCCGCAGCTCGTGCCCATCGGTGAGGGGAGCGCGAGGGAACGTAGGTCGACTGGTAAATTGAGAGCTCCCCCTTTCGACTTAGCTCCCTCTTTACCACAATTTTTTTGTTTGTTTTTAATATAACGTGTGCTATTCTCGAGTAGCAGTCGGTTCTTCTGCAGAGCGCCCCCTAGTCTTCAGTCTGAGACATGACATAACTGATGCACCTCGTCTTACGGGCCATATTTACTGTACACGAAATGTGTGACATACTATGAAAAAACCTGCAGTTGGGTCTTAAAATGTCAAAAATGACAAATTACTTTGGAAAATGCGGGTGGGTGAAACGTGTTCTCTTCAAGTTGGTTTTCATTTCATTTGTTCAAAATAAAACATTTCCATCTCAATTGTATGACATAATGGCATTATCAAGTATCAGGACTCCTTATCGGCAAGTACTTGCGTGTGAGTATCGGACCACCGGTCCTAAAAATGTGCTTTCGGTGTATCCCTGACATCGGTGTACTGTATTTTAATGGCAGGTATTATATGACACTATGTGTAAGTGTACTTGTTTGTTTTTTTGTTTTGTTTTTTTTTTTAGATCCATCCATCCATCCATCTTGTACCACTTATCTGAGGTCAGGTCGCAGGGGAGGGGGGGGGGGCAGTAGCTTTAGCAGGGACAGCTAAATGATTCCAGTGAGTTTTGCTTACTAAGTACTCTTCGGTATTTGCAGTAGCAGGATCGGTACCGATTCAATGGGATGCAGTAATAAGCGGTTCCCTTTGCGATGACCCGAGGCAAACGTGTCCTCAGCAGGGGGAAAACCGCACGAGAGCGACCGGACCGAGGCGACAAACCTGCACGGCTCCGACAACGCTGTGTTGCTCAAGCCCGAGGTCTCGGATCCGACTGAGAACTTTCCGCGGGAATAAGAAGTCGAGCCGGTTTGAACTGCTCCAGAACGTCTTCCTCTTTGTTCCGTGGCTCAGACGGATCATCAATAAGGACCCGGTGGGTGGCGGAGCCCAGCGGCTGCGTCCTCATCACTCAGATAAATGGATGGACGTACTTCCGTCAACTAAGCGCCGTAACGGTTCACAGCTGCTTTGAGAAGGCGATCTGGCACGACTGGCCCGTCCGTCCGTCTTCGGTCTGACGTTAGCGAAACCTGAAAATCTGACACACGCGTAATTCACACTAAAACCTGGCACCTTATTTCCAACTTTGCCAAAAGGAATAAGGTTGGAATCCGGAGTGCCACTGAAGTCCAACCTCAACTTGTTTTCGTCCTTCGGATGTTGCACGAAACCGACTGGTCGAAGCACTTTTGCAGAACTCACGAGACTTTACCTCAGCTAACAGGAGCAACGTTTCTTCTTCTTCTTCTTCTTTTCCTTTCGGGTTGTCCCGTACGGGGTCGCCACAGCGTGTCATCTTTTTCCCCATCTAAGCCTCTAAATCTCGTGCGTCCTCCTCTCTAAGTCACCGACTGTCCTCATGTCCTCCCTCACAACATCCATCAACCTTCTCTTTGGTCTTCCTCTCGTTCTCTCTTCCTTGACAGCTCCATCCTCAGCACCCTTCTACCAATCTACTCTTTCTCTCGCCTCTGGACATGTCCAGACCATCGAAGTCTGCAGTCTCGAACCTTTCCCTCTAATGAGCTCATTTCTAATCCTGTCCGAGCGAGAACCTCAACATCTTCATTTCTGCCACCTCCAGTTCTGCTTCGCGCCACCGTCTCTAATCCGTCCATCATGGCCCGGCCTCAGCGCTGTTTTCTAAACTTTGCCCCTCTCCATCCTAGCGGAGACTCTTCTGTCAACCAACCCCCCCCCCACGCCCCCCAGCTGTTCCAACCCGCTTGGACCCGTTTCTTCACTTCTTTACATTTATTGGCGGTCATTGGGAGCACATTTTATGGTCTCCGTATCGTCAGCCATTTTTGGGAAACTTTGATTGACCCTTAGAATGTTGTGTTCTTTGCCAAAATAAACACCAAATCTACCAAAAGACTTTTTTGGGGGAGTCCACCAGGACAAAAAAAAATTTGTTTCTAGCTTTATCCTTTGTGTAGTTATCAGCTGTAATGAGAAAAACAAAAGTTTCTCCCAAAAAGTGCAAAAAATGAGCTTGGAGGGAAAAACCGATGTTTGCATTTGATGTCACTTCAAATTTGAAAGCAACAAAAACGAGACTGAGGAGGAGGAACTGACTGAAAAAGAATCTTTTTTTTTTTTTTCAAAAATATATATCCAACTAAGACTCACCACGTAATTTGATGTGATCGTCTTGAATTGCGTCACCTTTTAAATCGTATTTGACGCCTGCAGTACTTGTTCGTGCCAGTAGACGTTTGAATCAAAGTCGGCGGACGTAAAGTTCGGCGGCATCGACCGAGTTACTTATTTTCACACGCTTAGTAACGAGGCAAGTTTGCGCCTCAAATTGATGAATTCATTTAAAAATGTCTGAATAAATCAGAGCTGGTCCAAGATGCCACAAGGCCTCGTGGTTTTGTTTTGAAAGAACTTTGGCGCAATCGAGTCCAATTGTCCTTTTCGTCCCAGCACGCTCTCGGCACGGCGCCACTAAATCATCCCTTTGCCGCGTTTGTTGTTTTCTTTTTGCACCTGGGCCGAGCGAGTCAACATTCCAGGATCATCTGTTGACTCTTTGTTTACTCACCGCTGACTTTCTCCTTCTGTGAGCTCGCAAAACTTCATTTGGCCTCACAAAGCGCAAAATGTCGCCTGAGCACGCCGCGTCGAACTAAGGTGAGATCGTCATGCTGCGTAAATTGACGATAAGGTTAGTCGGATACCGTAGCAGTACTTGAACTTTGTGTTCCTTGAGATCCGGAAGACATTCTGCATGAACGTCTTGGACTTCCTTTTCACCAGGACCGTTCTGGTAATCTCAACAAAATGGCTGACCTGTTTTTGTTTTTGTGTCTTTTTAACACAACGTTGACTAAAAAAACATTTTTATGGAGCGCTGCTGTAACATTGTAGCTGGGTGCGGTTCTTTACTTCCTCCTTGAAGCAGTATCGTCAAAAAAAAAAAAAAAAAAAAAAATTCCGGTAATGCAGTACGAAGTCACGTGGGCGGCGGATATTACCGATAATAACACATCGAGTAGCGCAAGATTAGCCGCGAACACTCCGTTTCACATTCTCGTTAATGTGTTTAAAACTTACTCGTTTTAATATAATAATTGAAGAACACTAACACAAGAAGTTTAGTAATTGTCTTCTTAACATTCTGCCCAAGTTATTATTGCACAGAAGACTAAACGTGGACAAAAAATACTGATTACATTAAATACAGTACCGATGGGTATAACGTGGGCATCCATCCATCCATTTTCTTTTGGCGCTTATCCTCATAAGGGTCGCAAGGAGTGCTCGAGCCTATCCCAGCTGTCAGCGGGCAGGAGGCGGGGGACACCCTGAAGTGGTCGCCAGGCAATCGCAGGGCACATCGAGGAGACAAAACAGTCGCTCTCACAATCACACCTACGGGCAATTTAGGGTGTTCTATTTTTGTTGCATGTTTTGGGGATGTGGGAGGAAAGCGGAGAAAAGCCACGCAGGCACGGGGACAACATGCAAACTCCACACAGGCGGGGCCGGGATCGAACCCGGGTCCTCGGAACTGTGAGCCCAACGCTTTGCTAGCTGATCCACCGTGCCACCCGTGTGCATGAAATTCATATTTGTGGCTTCAATATCATCCCAATGAGCAGCTTGGATATGTGGGTAAAGAAATGGAGCGCACCCGCCCCGCTAATTCAGGGCTCCGACTCACCGGCGGCCTGCAACGCCAAAAACGTTTCTGGCTGACTTTGTGGCGCATCCCCTGCTGCAAATAAAATCCCGCCAAACTCGCCCCCTGTCCATTGTCTTTAGCCCCACCCTCTTCCTCCACCTTTTCGCGTTTCTCAAGAGGAGGGAGGAGGCCCTTGTTTTGTTTTTTTACCGACCTCTACTCGATGGAAGCGCAGCGACTTCGCGGTCACAAAGTAGTATTTAGCATGCACGCCGTATTACAGCGCACGTTGTGACCGCAATGGACGACGTCGACCTCATGTGTGGGGCCACCATAGTATTGTGTCATATTCTGCTTTCTCTTGAAACTTTCTTTTTGAATATTATTAATTTCAGAGGTTGCACTTTAATTGACTTGACATAGTTGAAACGGAGCTTCCACTGTGTACCAAATATTTATGAACACAAGGATCTGTACTTGGCAGCGCGGTGCGGCGACTGGTTAGGGCGCTGGCCTCACAGTTCCGAGGACCGGCCCCACCTACGTGGACTTTGCACCTTCTCCCTGTCCCTTTTCTCCAGGTACTCCAATTTCCTCCCACATCCCAAAAACTACCAACCTTGATTGGAGACTCTAAATTGCCCCAAGGTGTGATTGCGAGTGCGACTGTTGTCGGTCTCCAAGTGCCCTGCGAATGGCTGGCGACCAGTTCAGGGTGTCCTGCCCAAAGATAGCTGGGATAGGTTCCAGCACGCCCCGCGACCCTTGTGAGGATAAGCGGTTAAGAAAAGGGGTGGGTGGATCTGTTCTTCTCCGTTAGTCTGGTGCAGATACAAAAGTCCTTCATTTGATTATGCACAGTAACTGTACTTTCTCAAAAATAATAAAAATAAACACCAGTTGACCACATTTTATTCATTAGCAACTGATTTACATTTTCAACATGAATGAATTCCATTACTTTTTTCCTCTCACGTATACACCCTCTGTACTAGTTTATGTCATAATATATGTTGTTTTACATATCCATCCATCCATCCATTTTCTTTGCCGCCTATCCTCACGAAGGTCGCGGGGAGCGCCGGAGCCTATCTCAGCTGTCAACGGGCAGGAGGGCAGGGTACACCCTGAAGTGGTCGCCAGCCGATCGCAGGGCACACGGAGACAAACAGCCGCACTCACAATCACACCTTTGGGCAATTTACAGTGTCCAATTAATGCTGCGTGTTTTTGGGACGTGTCAGGAAACCGGAGTGCCCACCCGGACGAAGCCCACGCAGGCGGGGCCGGGATCGAACCCGGGTCGTCACAACTGTGAGGCCATTGTGCCGCCTTGTTCTAAATAATACAATATTATTTATTACTTTGGACGATTGGTTAGCACATTGGCTTCACAGTTCTGAAAACGCGGGTTTGAATCCCGGCCGGGCCTGTGTGGAATTTGCATGCTTTCCCGGGGCTCGCGTGGGTTTTCTTCGGGTACTCCGGTTTCTTCTTCCCACATCTCCAAAACATGCGGGCTCGATTAAATGTAGATGTCAGTAGGTGTGAATATGAGCGCAAAGGGTTGTTTGTCTATGTCCGCTCTGCGATTTGCTACTATCCATTCTGAGTATCGTCCCTCTTGCCCAAAGTCAACGACATAGACGGTGACACTAGTGAGGATAAGTGGAAAATTGAATGGACACATAAAACGTCAATATTCTGCGTCCTGTACTGATCGTGATATCATATCGGTACAGATCCTCGCCCACGGTTCGCATGACGATCTTTGATGTCTGACGCGCGTTTTTCCCTCACGCGTATCGATTCCCGTGTCGCCGTATCGGTCCGGGCAAGACGTCAGAGCCGAGCCCTCCCGCCGGACCGCAGCAATAAAGTGAACACAACCCAAGCCGCCGCGCTCAAGTTCCACGTGCAGCCATGTAGAGCCGCGTGTTGACATGTAGCGCCACAGTTCCCAGAGACGCCCAACTCGAGCGGAGCCATGACGTTCGCCACGCTGCGCCCGGTCGCCGCGCGCTTCTACCCGGACCTGGGCGTCGCGTCCGAGGACGACGAGAACCGCAGCGAGAGCGACGACGGCTCGGAGCGGCTCTACTGCGGCGTGAAGCGAGCGAGGATGCCGCGGAAAGCGGAGGGCGAGTCCGCCTCGGTGGTGATGAAGCAGCGCAGCGCGGCCAACGCCAGGGAGCGCGGCCGGACCCAGAGCGTCAACAGCGCCTTCACGGCGCTCCGGACCCTCATCCCCACCGAGCCGGTGGACCGGAAGCTCTCCAAGATCGAAACGCTGCGCCTGGCCTCCAGCTACATTTCCCACCTCGCCAACGTGCTTCTGCTCGGGGACGGCCGCGCCGACGCGCAGCCGTGCCTGGACGCGGTCCACGCGCAGCCCGGGGACAAGGGGGGCAAGCAGCCCAGGACCATCTGCACTTTCTGCTTGAGCAACCAGAGGAAAGGGGTAAAGAAAACAAACGGCCGATCTGCCTCCGTCGACAAAAGATCCGCGTAGTCCGAACTCCTGGAGTTAGAACCGCAGGGAGGCCCACGTGCTGCACTCTCTCGCGGTTCTTCGCAACCGTCGGAAAGGTTTTTGGTGCCATTTTCAAACTAGTGGATAATCCTCGGTGCGCGATTCATCTACTTAAAACAGGGCGCCAGTACCTCGCAATATATGAACGCACATTCGAAATATTAAAATCTTGTTTATTTTTACATTTAAAAAAAAAAAAATCTTAACGATGTCGAATTTCACACTGAACCAGTTTTTATAAAAAAAGACAAAAATGATTTGTAGCCCCTGAAGTTGTTGTTTTTTTTTTCTCCTCCTCCTCCTCCTATGAAGGACGGCGGGGAGTGTCTGAAGATGCGCCGACTGGGCCCGCTGCGGCTGAGACGCGGACTCAATTGACCGCCGGAGGATTAAGCAACCTGAACACCCTCAAAAGGACTTTCTCAGGGAAGAGTCGGAACCACACACACACACACACACACACAAACGAACTGGATCCGACAGCGGAGCCGACAGACTACAATATTTATACTTGACCGAGAAATGTAAGCATAAAGCCCTCAGAGATGCTGTGCATTTCTTTGAGACTTATGAGCATTTCACCTTCTTTGTTTGCAAAAAAAAAACCGAAATAAAGTTTATTTTATACAGAAAAAAAACACGTTTCTTAACATTCTATTGATTTTTATTTAACTATAGTTGTGTCTACCTTGCACAACCATCACGGTCGATTTTTTTAATATTTTAATGTTATCTTTAAGTTGAATTGATTAATTTAATTGTATTAATTTGAATTGATTAATTTAATTTAAACTTTTTGATTAAAAATGTTGTTTAATTTAGTCATTATACTTGCAGTAAAAATGCATTGTGTAATGTTTTTGTATTTTTTTTCCCCCGTCAAAAAGGCAAAACCGCACGCACGGGCTTGCAAATGAGTTTAAACGCGCAAAAAGCACAACAAAAGTGCAAACTTTCTGCTGTCATTTGCTTTTCTTCTCAATCTCACGATTGTTTTTTTTTTTTTTTTTTTTTTTTTTTGAAGTCTGCTATCGATTAGTCATGGCAAATAGTAGCCCGCACTCTGGTCGGAACCCCCAAACACAGCTGTTGGTATGCCAGAGGGATAAATCACTGCCGTGGGGGCGTCGGCGGCGGAGGGGTGGGAGAGGGGTGAGAGGTCAAAAGTGAAAGCCTGTTTTCTCGCACTGGAAGCAAGTGACACAAAAGCGGTGTTACTTTGTATTTTCATTGTGTGACGCGTTCGGTTCGAGCAGAACGTAACAAATTGTTAGAGGGATGCGGCACTGTACGAAATCCATAGAGCACCACTTGCATTGTTGCTTTAATGGCCTGTTACACAGCACGCATTTAGTAAACAGTAAATACAGTGGTAGTACACAAAAGGATTTAAAAAAGATTGAAAAACTTTGTAAGCGGGATGATGCATGAGCCAAGGGAGAAAATAATAATAATTTACGAAAGACTCTGTTATCTATGTTGTAACAATGTTGTTGCTGTTTTCGTCCCGGTTTTTCGTACGTTCACTTGGTTTCAGCACAAATGATGGCGTGGCCGGCACGTTGGGTCCCCCAAATCGATGCGCGTCCATTTTTCTAATTTGTGTGTAACACAAATAACACGATATGAACATTAAAGAAAAATTCCAGTTGTTTGGCGTAACAATGTATCCAATTGATCACGTAATATGTACTCTATCTTGATAATGTGATGTTAAATTCTCTCTCATTTAATAGTGTTTTGAGAAGTTTTTTTTTTTTTTTTTTTATCGACAATTGCGAATTTTCAGGTGCATCGCCATTTTCGCGGTGACCTACGTGCGCTGACTCCGCGTCATTCCGCCAGAAGAACCATCCGAATATTCAACATTATTTACAGCCACAGGTTC
Organism: Syngnathoides biaculeatus; assembly: GCF_019802595.1. NCBI lineage: Eukaryota > Metazoa > Chordata > Actinopteri > Syngnathiformes > Syngnathidae > Syngnathoides > Syngnathoides biaculeatus. The sequence goes on from NC_084641.1 coordinate 30,467,541, forward strand.
AAATGTGTACGGAAGTATTCCTCCGTCTTCATCAGATGAGGATAAATCCGAGAAATCGGCGCTGGGCCACGCCATCATTTGTGCTGAAACGTACGAAAAACAACAACATAGATACAACATAGATAACTGGATAATTGTCGATAAAAATCTTCTCAAATCACTATTAAACGAGAAAGGATTTAACACCACATGATCAAGATATAGAGTACATATTGCATCTTACTTGCATATTACTCCAAACCACCGGAATTTTCCTTTAATGAGCGATTCAAGGCAATATCCCTCCCCATCCCGGAAAGAGTCAGACCTTCAAAATAAAACCACAGAGCGTGCTTATCAATACAGTTTCCACCTTTTGATGACTTACTCAACAGTCTCACTTGATTAAAAAAAAACCCGAAAAACTACAAATACTTAAAATTCCTTTGATGCCCCAAGCCAGCACGGTGGCAACTTTTATTTGAATGCCTGACTTCTGACAGGATGTTACGCTTACGTTACGGCCTTCACGTGTTCAAGTGTTGCCGAGCAGTTTGGGAGGCTTGTTGGGCGAGCGGTTTGATAAAGAAGATCAGGAAGACCACATAATTGATAATAACTTTTCCTCCCTCTCTCGCTTCTCTTTGCCGTCCGTCTTCCATACATCACAAATCTGAATCAGAACGATCTTTATTGGCCAAGTATGTCAAAAACATACACGGGGTGTGTCTCCGGTAGTTGGAGCCGATGTAGTAGTAGTACAACATGCATGTCGAGTACACCAACAGACAGTCAATTGAAACGTAAAGATTTAGCGGTGCGGTGCAATAAAGCCCGCTTGTAGTCTGGCAATAACAGAATTTAAAAAAAAAATAAAATTGAGAGAATTTTGCAAAGGATGCAAGAGTCCTCTTGCATTTTGAGCAGTTGGAGTGCCTAATAGAACAATCCCGTGCAACGACCGTTGTGCAAAGGATGCCAGGACTGGTTGGTCAATAATAAAAGAAAAATCGAGGCAAGAGTCATATTAAATGTTCATTTTCCACTTAATAATTAATCTTTCACAGTTTTCTGGATGAAAACCTCAAGTTTTTTGAACGAGAACTATATTATTGGTAGTATTTTTTGTGTGGTCTGGAACGGATTCATTGGATATACATGGTTTCCTATGAGAAGTAGTGCTTTGGATTTTATACAATTTGGTTTTACTTGGATTTTGTGGATTGAATTTATCCCCCAAACCGAGGTTCCCTTGTTGATTTTGGCATTGATTTAAGTCGCCACCCCCACAGAATCCCAATGGAAGTGTCTGTTGTTATCTTCCACAAAGCAGAATGTAGTCTTGCTCGCTAACAAACAAGCATGTAGCCAGTGGTCCATTTTCCTTAGCGTCATGTTATCGTGGTTACTGCAAAACATCCAACTTCCGTTGTGGGCTACCTGAGATGAAGTACATTTTCAAGTTTTCCATGAAATTCTGCTGATGAAAAAAAAAAAAAAAAAAAAAAGACACGTATTCGTTTCTACCGGGTGGAACTTTCCAGGTACATGACGTGGTACTCTGGACTGTACATTGCAGCTCATGTGCGCTTCCAAGTTGGAGTTTGGCCTCGCTTTAAATCATAGCACAAATTTCCTCCACAGACGGACAGTGGAAGGTTCCCGGGTGTCAGGAAAGTGAATTTCAGTAACGCGTAGGGGGGTCCAAACACTAAACCAAAGCCCCCATCCACCCCCCCCCCCTTCGGCCGTCGCAGGCTACCTGGAATTTTTCTGCGCCAAGACCGTCCACCGGGCCCCCTCGAACGGCTCCCTGAGGCTCCCCCCGGCAGGAAGATGTCACCCAGGCACAGGAAGGAAAAACAAAGTGCGGTCGACCTCTCCGAGTAACCCTCGGTGCGGCGGGTTTTGGGTCAGCGCCAGTCTTGACTTCATCCTGCGCTGGGACCCAGATGTAGAGCTCTCTGGCGGCTCCAGTCAGGGCCAGCACCAAAGTCGGAAGGGTGATGGGGCAAAAACTGTTTTTCGTGTCTGTCAAGTGAGAATGTGGATCCACTCAATTCGCTTGCCACACTCTTCTCCCCGTCCTTGGCCAGACGTTTCGACCAATTCCATCTTCCCAAAAACCTTTCTCAGCAACTCGATGTTTGGTAAACTCGCATCGCTGACCTTCGTCAGTCGTCTGCAGGGGTGTCAAAGTCACTTCCGCGAACTGTGCTGCCATTGAGAGATGAGTCACCTGGGCCAAATAAAAATTTATGACCAACCAAGTGGATAAATGAACATTGAATATGACGTTTACCTTTACTGATGAGGTGTAGCATGCAATGCTGGAGCCATGACAAACATTTTGGCAGAGGAAGGGTGGTGCAACACACGTAGACTCACATAACAATTATTTACATTTTATTCAATTCTGAAAATTTGTAGTTAACGTCATTTCAAAGTATTTTGAGGTACAAGCGTGTTTACTTTACGAATTCAACTCTTATCTCAAGGCACCAAACCCTATTAAAAAAAAAAAAAATCCCCATCTAGTGCGTGAGAAGCGAATGAGCTAATCCCGCAGCTGCATTCAGAATCCTTCACTCTGTTCTCTACTCCCTGAAGCAAGGCATCAATATTGAGTCGGTACATAAAATCCATTTCACGACAAATATAAATAAATGACAGGCTGTCATATGGCAGGTATCGTCATTACAATGATTTTAAACGTTTTTTTTTTTGTTTTTTTTTGGAGAACCTTAACGTGACACGTTAAAGAATGTTAATCATTAACTTCTGCCTACGAAAGCAGTTACGAGTCGACGCAAAGATAACGCAACGATGCGTCAACACAGCTGTGAAGACGAAGAAGATGAAGTCAACGTCTCGTGTACGACGTTCACGAAGCGTGGAGAGGACGACGCAAATCACGAACTCTGTCAGCGGAGACTTCAAAATAAAATAGATTATCCAGAAACAGGAAGGATGTAACACCCCCCCCCCCCCTCCACGCAACATCATCTGCGAGCAGTCCGAATTCCCAGATGGGCGCTCACCTTGAACTGTGCTGCCGTCTCCTGCCAGAAGGCCCGCCGAACATAAACGCGAACACGGCCGTGTTCTGACCGCGGAGTCGCTTTATGGGCCGAGGCCTCGCATGCTTTGCTTGAAACGAGCAAGTCCGGCCGACTTCAAGCGGAGGGGGGGGGGGGGGGGGGGTTTTTAAGTCTCCTCAAACGTTGAGGAACGAACAATTGTTTGCATGCGGCAAAGGACTTGGCAGGGAGCTCTGACAGCGGCGGGATGATGGACGGCGAGCAAGTCGGATGGGTGGGGGGGGGGGGGGGGGGGGGCGAAGCTCCGCTGCTAAGAGGAAATCCCACAGATGAAATTACAGAACAATACAGACCATCGGAACTGTTTTGTCCTACAGCAGACTCCGACAATCAAGCTCCGACCTTCGGCGCTTTGTCTGCGCTCACGGGCTGATGATCAAATAATAACGTGTGTGTGCGTGTGAGACACACGCACGCACGCACGCATACATAACTGCAAATTGCAGCCAATGTGCACGTGAACTTCACGACAAGACACGAGACAGTGAAAGATTCCTACAAAAAGAGGCGGAGTTCTTCCTGTTCCCATTCCCAGTTGAAAAGTACACGTCGCGTGTTGCAAAATGTCCGCTTAGCTTAATGCTAGCGCACCACTGTGTGCTAACAAAGCAAGCGTCAACATCGCGGTAGTTGCACCGCTTTAGGCACAAACGGTGCAGTAACACACCGAGACAGACAATATAACAACACTCAGAAGAATATATTTTTCATACTTGACAAAAAAGGAATTATATTGCCTCAGTTGTGACCGTCTTCTTCGTGTATATGTGTGACCGTCTGTATTATCCATGCTAAAAAAAAAATTCTCAAGAATTTTTCGAAAGAATTTCTATAGAACTTTAAGACCTAAGTAAAGTAAAATCACAGCCAAAGTTCTATAGAACAAATTGTTTTGTACAAATTCTATGGAACTTTTTGAGCAGGGATACTGCCTTTCTCTGCAGCATAAATATCAATCGTTTGCTTCATGTTTAACGTATTTCAGCTTAATTTGTTGTATACAAAAAAAATAGGGGAATAATAATTCAATTTAAACGTCCGTCCATTTTCTTTGCCGCTTATCCTCATGAGGGTCGCGGGGGTGCTAGAGCCTATCCCAGCTGTCAATGCGCAGGAGGCGGGCTACACCCTGAACTGGTCGCCAATATCCAATAGATTACGTAATATGTACTCTATTTTGATAAATTTTTTTTTGACAATGTCAAATGTTTTTTATCGACATTGTCAAAATGGAGTTCATATTACATGACCAATTGGATACATTGTTAATGCAAACCGGTGGATTTCAAAATTGCACCTAAATAAACGTTTAACCGCCAGTTCTTTAATATCAAATGAAAATGTAATTTACAACAAAGCTCCCACTGGTGTGAATCCTACTGTGTGTGTGTTTGTGAGAGAGACAGACAGACAGACAGACATATATTGTATATATCTCCCCTGTACTAAGACCCCCCCCCCCCCACACACACACACACACACACACACAGGGCGTCGTTCGGTCCACGACAGCCACAGTTTACGCGTGTTTCACACCGCCCCCTTGTGGCTGAGGGGCGCGCATCAGAGGGAGCAGCACCATGTCAATGGGTGGTGATGCGTGTTGCAGGGTCTCCATTTTGATTCTTGACATTCCATCTATGAATGGAATGTTGCTGGTGAATCTTTTCATAATTTACAATACATTAATGTGCAATTTTCCTGATGAACATTAGACATTTTCTTTCTTTTGGTGCTTCGGTTCTGAGACTGAAAAGAGTCTCTTAAGTGACTTTTCTGTCTTGTTTCATTTTTGCAAACAAACCACGTTAAGTTCCTTATTCACACCGTTTATTTTTAGTCTTTGACGCGCGGAGGAAAGTAAACAGCGCTTGAGATTCTGCCCGCAAGCGCCGTGAAATGCCAGAGAACAGACAAAGTTGCGAGGTACAAAAATTGACATTTTTGTACCCATCACATAAAGCCAAAAATCTTTTGTTTATAAAGAGTTTATAAATGTTTTTTTTTTAATTCACTGATCATTGATCTGCCTCAAAAATTCTGATCATGAGAGAGAGAGAGAGAGAGAGAGAACAAGATGATGACATTTCTAGTTTAGAACGTCTAACCATTTGGGCTATTTTTTTGAAATGGGGCTGGAACCGACAGGGCATTCGTAGCCATTTCAAGGGGGGGGCAGATTTGCACTAGGACGGGATTCGAGTTCCGAGCGATGATTCAAGGCAAGCGCCGCAGCGTTGGTACTTGTGCGGTCGATCAAAGAGCCATAAATCTGTCCGGCCGGCGTAAACATTCGCAGTCTTGATGGGGAGGCCGCTGGGAGAGGCGGCGGAACCATTGGGACCTTTCATGTCGGCGTACACGGCAAACAGTCAGCGGATTTCCTCAATCAGACCCCGAACAACCTCGCTGACAGAAAAATGGAGGCCCGCGCTAGCAGCTGGCCACGCTAACAACCTCTGGGACCGACCTTGGCGTGCAAGGCCAGGACGCCCGCGTGCGTGCGTGCGTGCGTGCGTGCGCGCTCACTTGGATTTAAAACCGGCCGAGGGTTGTCACCGTGGTGACTCGGCCTACTTTTAAGCAACACAGCAGGCAAAAAAAAAAAAAAAGCACAACAAAAACTCTGCACCGTGAAACACTCCCGTCCGTTTATGCTGTTTTCAAAAGTTCATTTGACTTTTTCACGACGTCTGTCGTGAGAAGAAAAAACATCTCGAGAACAAGACGCAGGAAGTCTGCCATTTTGGAGTCATTTCCGACATTTCCTCAAGGCCCTCCGAAAACAAGACCGGTCCTGGATCGAGCTCAAATTCGGAGTGACACGCGACACAAGCGACCCGACTTGTGACTTTTTTCGCATTACAAGTACGACATTATTGTTACTATTATTATTTGTTCTTGCAAGTGTGCGGTGGCAATTGATTCCACTCCGCTCACAATAAGAAGCCGTTTGGCTGATTGTGATCATTTCTTCAAAGCAAAACGCGCAGATGTCATAAAACACGTAGCCTTTAGTCCACTAGCTTAGCTCGCGATGGGAAACATGTACAGTTTGCGACCCTTTACGGAACCGATTTTTTAAACACAAATGGCGCAACAATGTGTTTTCTACGCAGGTGTCAAACTCAAGGCCCGTGGGCCAGATCCGGCCCGCGGCACGATTTTATGTGGCCCGCGAAGCCAAATCTACAGCGTCAATTTCCATGATCCTTGTAAAAAATGTCAAATTGTATCGTAAATGGTTGAGATATTGCCAGTATTTTTTTAAAATACTACCCCTGATTTCAGATTCCAAAACGAGTTCATAAATTGATGATGTAAACGTGATGAGACGAGTCAATATTTTCGTTTCCCAGTAAAGTAAAGCCCCTACGAGGGAAACCGGAACTACAATGTGGCCCAGAAGAAAATTGAGTTGGACAGCTCTTTGTTTAAACATTTAAATATAATTGTAGGGCGAGAGGGACCCAGAAATGACAGATTTCAGATTTAACAGAGAGAAAACAGATTTTGCTTGAAACTCAAAACAGTTTTTTTTTTTTTTTTTAGCGGACAATGTCCATTAGTTAGCTCCAGAATTGAACGCAACGTAATGTTTACTGGCGCCATCGCCAGACAGCGACCGGTACCCGAATTTGCGGATTGTGCTACCGGTGTCACAACGATGAAGACGAGATCCGGATCTCTTATTCCGTTAAATCGATGTTTCACCGCACATATATTCTTTATCTTCTGCGAGGAGCTGAGACGAGATGAGAGGACCCGAGACGTCCGCAGAAGACCGTAACGACGTCCACGTTAGACGTCGGCTTTGTCTTCGACTGCCGAGCAAGGCACGCAAGAGCACACTGGCCTTTCAAATCTTCATTTTAATCATGTAATTACTTTATAATTACTCGTCACTCCCATTCATTTTTTTAAAGTGTACAACACGTACGCATCTTTCCGGAGTCAACGGACGTGGATCAGATCCTCGTGTGACGTGTGCGCTAACGCCGCCAACAGTGTCGAGTGTTCACAGACGTTTGGTCCCCGCATATACGGGCACGTGGCCTTCGTCTTCACTTAACCGCAGAAAAACGGTTTGTTTATGTTCGAAGAAACTACAGTAGGTTTCTTTCGGCTTGTCCCTTTTGGGTCGCCACAGCACATATATGTTTGGCACTATTTTTACGCCGGATGCCCTTCCTGACGCAACCCTTCTCAGGGAGTGGAGGCCCCAGTGGGATACGAACCCACAACCCCTGGTTTACCAAACCAGTGCTCTAACCACTGAGCTACGGGGCCTCTTTTGAAGAAACTACAGTACCTTGACAAAAAAAAAAAAAAAAAAAAGTTTAACTCAACATAGAAACGCTGGAGCCCATGTTCGAACCCCCACCGTATGAACTGCGAGGCGAAAAGGTGAAGCGCTATCAGCACCACGTTCACCCACCACAATGACCCTTCCAGTCAGGCGCCCCCTACTGGTGCAGCAACTCGGTTCGTGACGCTCCCATGATTAGGTTCCAAACTCTGAAATCGTGGCGGCACGGTGGCGCAGCCGGTAAAGCGTTGGCCCGGGTTCCATCCCGCGGACCCGCATCTGTGGAGTTCGCGCATTCTCCCCGCACCTGCGTGGCTTTTCTCCGGGTGGGCCTCTCACAACGTGTTTGTCTCCATGCGTCCTGCGATTGGCTGGCAACCAGTCCAGGGTGTCCGTAGGCCCCCGTGAGGATAAGCGGCAGGAAAAAACGGATTCGGCCCGCATTTCCTCCCGATTCCGTTCCCGACATCTGCGACTTTGAAATGGAGCGCCCGAGCGGCGTTTGAACTCTGGCGCCCCGCCGGAGATTCGGCCCGGAGTCGGCGCCCGGGCGTGCCGAGGAAGCGGCCGATAACTCCTCGTTTCCACTCGCCGCCCGCTTGGCTTCCAAAACGTCATTCCGTCTCCGCGTCCGTCCCGCCGGCAGCTGCTGCAAAACGAGCCATTGTTTGATGCAGATGGCGAGCTCCATTCTTCTCTGGCCCATTAAGCTTGTCAGCTATTAATAACCGCACACTCTATTGACCTTTTTTGTCAAACGAGAGCGACAGCTACAAATAATTTGCTCGAGGGGGGGGACAATGGGGAGTTCCCTGCGGTTGAAACAACAACAGGAGCCTCATCCTGTTTTTTGCCTCATTTACTCCGTGTGCGTGTGTGTCCGCTCCGTAGTCCGGTTTCAAAGACGAAGCCGTCGTTCACGTCGGAAAATTGGTTATGAATCGAATGAGCTCTGCGGGTGGGGAAGGGGCGATTCGCTCTCCTTTGCAGAAAATGCTCTTTTCAACGTTGCCAGGGCAACGGCAGGTAAACGCACCCACATTCCGGGCTGCGATCAAACAACGTGAACCCGAAAAGAAAGATTTCATGGACATTTTCGGAGTTGTATTCCACCGTGTGTAGTGAGATTAAACTAACGCAGAAAATATCATTCCCAGTCTTTTTTAAAGGCTTATTTATTGTTGAGAATTTTGTAATGATCCTGGCTGATGACTATGGATTTCCCTGTAATGTTGTACAGTGAAATTCAACTCAAGTAGAGAACGCACGTGTCATTAAATGCTTTTATTGTAGTTTTTTAAAAAATGATTGCAGGACGAATCAGTGATCTAAAAAAAAAAAAAAAAAGACTGGATGGCTCGTTGGCCACCAAAACTGAAGTCGCCATCCGCCATCTTGATCCTCCCGAAACAAGCAGCTGTTAATCGCCAGTTTCGTGGCTGTGAGAAAAGATTCCACAGGTAAGTTAGAAAGATTTACTTTGACACTGTTGAAGTTTTTTTTCCCCACATGATCTTACTTCACTTTAACAAAGTTTTATTTCCAGTTGTCGTCGTTGACTGTTCACTCTCTGCTTCGCCTTTATAGGCCGACCGTTTTTCGCGAAAAAGCAATGCAAATATTTTCCCAAACTTCATCTTTGGATCAGCAAGAAAACACATTTTCTGTGAAATTTTCGATGAATTTCATAGAACAGAACTCTGCAAATTGAATTTGATTTTGAAATGCGAGGAAACGAGTTGAAATTTTCTGTGTGAAATAAAGACGTCGCGGAGACAACAAATGAAGAATGCGTTTAGCATGTATTTGCCCAATGCCAGTCCTTCTTTCCAAAAATATATCGAACTGATTGACTTCAAATTTCACGATTTTATGACAAAAAATGCTTAGTTTTTTGCTATGTTATGATGGCAGTGCTTCACAGCGTATTTTGGGAAAAGTTAACATGTCTCGGAAATCGGGCCCTAGCTAATATGCAAGGTTTTCTTTGCTAGTCACGATGTTTATATGTCTTTCCTTTGTACTTGGCATTTTTGGGCTTACTAAGCCGAATAAAAAAATCCTTCATGTTACCAGAACTGGAAAACATGTTAAGCTCACACGACCGGTTTGAATTCTACATGCCAAACTTTGAGGGACCCCCCCCCGGCATATTCCAACAGCGTAAACCATGTTTTCCACACGTGTTGGGAGTACTAAGATGGCGGCCAACTGGCTTCAACCAATCAACACACCGCTAGATATGTATGTGTGTTTTTTTTTCTCTTTTTTTTTTTTTTAGGTCAGTGAAGAGGACTCCACTCTGTCGAAATTGTGGAGGATGCACTTGCTTGCCACCACCACCCGGTGGCGCATGCGTGCTTGTAATTTAATGGAACACTACCGCACAATACCAGTCAACACAAATCCTTTCCTTTTTTGTTATTTATAATGACAGCAAGTTGAAATTAGCCTCTACTGCGTTTTCTGCATAAAATGTATACATTTACATTTAAATCTAAACTCCTCCAAACTTCATTTCCTCCATTCCATTTCTTAAACCAATTGCATTTCTTTGACCCCAAAACGTCTCGTAAATTCATACAACATCTTTGTTTGTCACGAGCACAAAACCAATCTCGGTCGACGTACAGCCTGAAGATGGAAAATGTTTCCTCCCTGTTCCAATGAGGTCCGCGCGTTCTGTTCGCGTTTGAGGAAGCCAACTTCAACCCGAGTAGAAACCGTGTGTCAGATCAGTTCCTGAAGTGAGGGATGACGAGCGAAACCCTGAGCCGGGCGCTGCTGCTGTTCATCGAGGTGAGCTGCCGTCGCGTGCGTTGGGCGATTGCTGTCTGGTTAGCGATTTATTCGGTGAACTTGTCGGATGGCCGTCCGTCCAGAACGCCGGCCCTGTCGTCCTTTTTTGTACCGCGGTGCCCCGTGATCAGTCGCTGTCACTCAAAGTTGGAATTTGAGCAAAAAGGTGCCCCTCGTCAACAGGTGATGGCCGCGTGCTCCGTCACCCAAAGCGCGGCGACGGTCGAAGCCGACTGCGGCCAAAATGTTGACCTCGGCTGTTCGTGTTATGACGGCACAGATTTCCTCTTGCTGAGCTGGTACAAGGTAAGTCGCCGTTTTCGCGGCCCCTCGCCAGAGCTTTGCCATTACCGAAGTTGCCGGTGTGCACAGAAAGGTGAGCGGGGACGACATTTCATCATCAGCATGGACGACGGCCACACGGAGACGGACGACTTTTGCCCGGGGGCCTCGTTCGGCAAGAACTACGGCCTCTCCTTGCCTGCGGTGCGGCCCGGCGACTCGGGAACCTACAACTGTGTCATCGCTGCGAATGTGGGCGGTCAAAATCAAAACTGCGTGGTCGACCTTTTGGTTCACGGTAAGGAATTCCGTTTCCGCATGGGTCAGTGAGGTGCCGTGAGGATTAGCGGCTCGGAGGCAAATTATGATAATGTATCCTTGTGCAACCATCTATGCCGGTGACGTATTTTGACAGGCGGGACAATCGACCTTTCCGATAGCGATCTTGAGCTCCGCCCCCTGAGCCACGTCCCGCAAGCTTTCAAAATGCCGATCGAACATGTTTGAAGTCCATTCTCGACGCTGTATTTCCAGATAATATTGGGGTATGTTTTTTGCCAAATGCGGCAGACTCGTCCAAGAGAGTTCTACAGAGCGGTCTCAACTATTTCACGCAAGGATATGTACACGGGATTACGATTTTGGACGGAGCAGGACGCCGTGTCAGAGTTGCAGCGAAACGTTGGCAATCGATGCGAAAAAAGTTTGACGCCTCACAAACTTCATATTGAAATCCAACTGGATCAAATGGCGGAATCGTACTGCGCATGTAAAGCAGGGTGAGTACTTTTTACTTGGAAAGATCACCAGCAATATCGTTGGAGTCTTTAGAAGTATTCATTTGACTTGGCTCGTAATGGAACCCAGCGCTCTGTCTTCAAAGTCCGACGCGATCCAAATGGGCAAATGGGCATTTCTCTTGCATGACGTGGCGCATTTACGTACCACTAACCCGACTCTTCGCCATAAAACACGACGCACTTCGTTCAGCAGGTCAGTGACGCGCTTCTCCTGCAAGTCATAATAATTCCATCAAACTCGGATAAAGTACTTCTCCCTCTCTTACCTTCAAACATAAAGCCTTGTGTTTGTTTGGTATTGTCCACACTTAGTGGTACGTGCGCTCTTCCGCGAGCCCGAATCCGTCGCAGACGCTTGGTCAACTGCGTTTTAGGCTTTGGAAAATGAATCAAGCGGGCCCCTTGTCACCTAGCGGGATATCTTTCATCAGAACCGCTCGTTCTCCAAGACCATTTTCTTCGGAACATGAACTTTTCCAAGCGCACGCTACTGACGACCGGCGTTGCTTGTGGGACGACACGGCGGCGGGGGCGTGTCGAGACAACGCGGCGATCTGATTGGCTATTGTCGTAGGAGTGATTGACAGGCCGGAAAAGTCCATTAAGCGATTAAGCCACCAGATGGGAAAGGTACACTTTGGAAATTATTTTCTTATAAGCACCAGAAAGAGACGTTCTGTCATGAACGCGAGAAAGTTTCTCTTTTTGGTGATTTTTTTTTTTTTTTTTTTCGCCCAAGAAACAATTCATCGTTTGTTGACTTCATTTCAGTTTAAAGGCCATCGATGGGACACATCATAACACAAAGCGTTTGCAAGAAACTCTGACAAGGTTACACTTGGATCTCGACGCGACTTTGGGCAGGAAGTGCATTGCGGTTCACTGTGTGGGTGGTCGTGAGGGGGAATGAAAACATGACGAAGGTGTCAAAAGTTTCCTCACTTGAGGGCAACGTTGGTTTTGTTTAGAAAAGTGCAAGCGTCCAAAGATGTCCAGTCAAAAAAACCAGCGCCATAACGACCAACATTGCGCAATGGTAGTAGGAACTGAATGAAGAATTCCTTTTTCCCCCCGAAATGTATATTTAATAACTCCTAGCCACTGTAGTTTTATGGCAGTTTTGAACATGAATAAAAGAAATTAAAATGACCAAAAATAAAAACTGCAAATCTGTACTTCATGGCTGAAACATCAGTGACCATTCTTGAAATCACTGAAGGTGTCACCAACCTCCGGTGCGGGGGCCGACCCAAATGCAGGACTTGGAGGCAGAGGCATAATGTTCAATGCGCTTTATTGCGGAACCTCGGTCAGTCCGACAAGGCAGAGGCACAGAAACGCTAGGCTAGGCGGGACCCAAAAGACATACAGCAAGGTCCGATGACTCTGGGGCAAACTAACAAACTCAACGGAACAAAATCAAACTAAAGGGCACAGAATCGCTGCGACTAAGGTTACTCTAACTTACGCGTAGAAGCGGAGAGTCCCACAGGCAGTGAATGCAACTCACTACCGCTAGGCAACGAACTGGCAAATGCCAGCAACAAAAACTCCAACTTAAATGTCTGTCTAATGGACCTTTCCGACCTGACAATCACTCGTACAATAATAGCCAATCAGATGGCAGCATTGTCTTAACCCCTGGCTTGACCCGCCCCCTCTTGTCGTCATGTCCCACAAGCAATGCCGGTTGTCAGTAGCGTGCGCTTGGAAAAGTTCATGTTACCGAGGTAACTCACAAGTTGCTCTTTCCTCGAGTAGTTTTTGTTCGTTGAGTACTCTCTCACTTTTACTCGTGTCAACATTTGTCTTTATTTTTACTCGAGTCATATCGTTGTCAAGTAAAAAGTACTCCGAATATAGAATATTTGGTTACGCTAGCCGGCTGCGATTGCTTTTGGCCTTTGCCATCTTGTGGAAAACGAGAGTTTTTCAGTTCCCGTTTCCTTGGTCCCACTTCAGCTCGCGTGACCAACACCTCGCCGCCGTTGCCGACGCTCCTCCTCAACACGGTCGGCGGCACTTCGAACGGCAGCCGACACGGAGAGGAGCTGCCTCTCAAGTGGACCGTCCTGGTCTGTTTGGCAACGGGCTCGGCCAAGGTGCTCGTGTCATGCGCAAGTATTTGGGTAAATGAACTCCGACCCGACCGTTGAGTTCCGTGGATCCGTATTTATCCGTATCCGGATTTACTGCGCAGGTCATCCGAGCTTTCCGGGACAGATCTTCTTGACGAGCGTGTCAAAATCGGAAAGCGTCTTGGGGGACGCTGGGCACCGTCTCTCCTACGTGATTCTGTTTGTTCGTCTTTGAATTGTGTGGGAAGAAGAGGAACCAAACCAGAACATTCCAGAAGTCTCCATTTGTGGCCTCCACCTGAGCTTCCCCAACCTCTGAGGCAAGGCACAAATCTTACACGTGAAACACCTCACGGAGGACCGACAAACGTCACAAAAAGTCCATTTCGACACTTTCGCCTTCCAATAGAAGAGCATTTATTGGTTCTGTCTGTTTTATGTGCATCTGCCATTAATAGAGGAACATTACTTTTCTCTAAATAAATGATATTTTCACATTCCGTCCATTTTCTGAGCCGCTTATCTTCATAAGGGTCACGGGACCGCTGGAGGCTATTCCCAGCTAGCTGTACACCCTGAATTGGTCACCAGCCAATAGCAGGGCACATGCAGACAAGCAACCAATCGCACTCACGATCACACTGACGGGGCAATCGAGAGTGTCCAATTAATTTCGCGGGTTTTCAGGATGAAGAAAAGATTTGAACGTTCATTGACAGGGATCACGCCGAGTCTGCAGTTCCTATCTGCGACAGCGGGTGGCGCTTTGGGTCCATGTTCCAGGAATCAAGATTGGATGAGAAGCTGCTAGTTAGCTTCCGCTCCTTTGTTGTGTCCTCAGTCTTTTGATTGGTCAGGATTGGTGGCACCTTTTGGGAGGCCAGACTAAGAGGGCAGACGTTAATTCGTGTTGGGAGCCAGCAAGGCTCCCAATTCTAAAATCAATCTGGCAAAACGACGCGACAGAAGAGTCTCCGCTAGGATGCCGGCCAAAGTTTCTAAAAACAGTGGTGAGGCCGGCAATGCAGCCCTATGGGGGCACAAACCAGTGCAATCTGTAGGCCGGTCCCAAGCCCGGATAAATGCAGAGGGTTGCGTCAGGAAGGGCATCCGGCGTAAAAACTGTGCCAAACAAATATGAGCGTTCATCTAAAGAATCCATACCGGATCGGTCGTGGCCCGGGTTAACAACGCCCGCCCCCGGCACTGCTAACCTGCAGGGCGTCGGTGGAAATTCAGCTACTGTGGGTCGAAGACAAAGAAGAGGAGGAAACGGATCCAGCGTCAGAAGAAAAAGAGGAATGCACAGAGCCTACAACTGAGTGTAGGGACTTTGAATGTTGGGACTATGACAGGAAAACACAGGAGTTGGTTGACATGATGATTAGGAGAAAGGTTGATATTCTGTGCATCCAAGAGAGCAGGTGGAAAGGTAGTAAGGCTAGAAGTTTGGGAGCAGGGTTTAAATTATTCTACCACGGAGTAGATGGGAAGAGAAATGGAGTAGGGGTTATTTTAAAGGAAGAGCTGGCTAAGAATGTCTTGGAGGTGAAAAGAGTATCAGATCGAGTGATGAGACTAAAATTTGAAATTGAGGTGTTATGTATAATGTGGTTAGCGGCTATGCACCACAGGTAGGATGTGACCTAGAGTTGAAAGAGAAATTCTGGAAGGAACTAGATGAAGTAGTTCTGAGCATCCCAGACAGCGAGAGAGTTGTGATTGGTGCAGATTGTAATGGACATATTGGTAAAGGAAACAGGGGCGATGAAGAAGTGATGGGTAAGTACGGCATCCAGGAAAGGAACTTTGAAGGGCAGATGGTGGTGGACTTTGCAAAAAGGATGGAGATGGCTGTAGTGAACACTTATTTCCAGAAGAGGGAGGAACACATAGTGACCTACAAGAGCGGAGGTAGAACCACGCAGGTAGATTATATTTTGTGCAGACGATGTAATCTGAAGGAGGTTACTGACTGTAAAGTAGTGGTAGGGGAGAGTGTAGCTCGACAGCATAGGATGGTAGTGTGTAGGATGACTCTGGTGGTGGGTAGGAAGATTAAGAAGACAAAGGTAGAGCAGAGAACCATGTGGTGGAAGCTGAGAAAGGAAGAATGTCGTGTGCGGCCTTCCGGAAAGAGGTGAGACAGGCTCTCGATGGACAACCGAAGCTCCCGGAAGACTGGACGACGACAGCCAAGGTGATCAGAGAGACAGGCAGGCGAGTACTTGGTGTGTCATCTGGTAGGAAAGGGGAGAAGGAGACTTGGTGGTGGAACCCCAAAATACAGGGAGCCATACAAGGAAAGAGATTAGCGAAGAAGAAGTGGGATACTGAGGGGACTGAGGAGAGGCGAAAGGAGTACATCGAGATGCGACGTAGGGCAAAGGTAGAGGTGGCAAAGGCTAAACAAGAGGCATATGAAGACATGTACACCAGGTTGGACACGAAAGAAGGAGAAAAGGATCTCTACAGGTTGGCCAGACAGAGGGAAAGAGATGGGAAGGATGTGCAGCAGGTCAGGGTGATTAAGGATAGAGATGGAAATGTCTTGACTGGTGCCAGTCGTGTGCTAAATAGATGGAAGAATACT
Source organism: Syngnathoides biaculeatus (assembly GCF_019802595.1). Lineage (NCBI taxonomy): Eukaryota > Metazoa > Chordata > Actinopteri > Syngnathiformes > Syngnathidae > Syngnathoides > Syngnathoides biaculeatus. Next base: position 30,483,482 of record NC_084641.1, read on the forward strand.
TTGAGAAGTTATGAATGAAGAAAATGAGAGAGAAGGAAGAGTTGAAGAGGCAAGAGTGAAGGACCAGGAAGTGGAAATGATTACCAAGGGGGAAGTCAGAAAGGCACTACAAAGGATGAAAAATGGAAAGGCAGTTGGTCCTGATGACATACCGGTAGAGGTATGGAAGCAATTTGAGAGATGGCTGTGGAGTTTTTGACCAACTTATTCAACAGAATACTAGCGGCGAAAAGATGCCTGAAGAATGGAGGAAAAGTGTTCTAGTTCCCATTTTTAAGAACAAAGGGGATGTTCAGAGCTGTGGGAACTATAGAGGAATAAAGTTGATGAGCCACACAATGAAATTATGGGAAAGAGTAGTGGAGGCTAGACTCAGGACAGAAGTAAGTATCTGCGAGCAACAGTATGGTTTCATGCCTAGAAAGAGTACCAGATGCATTATTTGCCTTGAGGATGCTCGTGGAAAAGTACAGAGAAGGTCAGAAGGAGCTACATTGCGTCTTTGTGGATCTAGAGAAAGCCTATGACAGAGTACCAAGAGAGGAACTGTGGTACTGCATGCGTAAGTCTGGTGTGGCAGAGAAGTATGTTAAAATAGTACAGGACATGTATGATGGGAGCAGAACAATGGTGAGGTGTGCCTTAGGTGTGACAGAGGAATTTAAGGTGGAGGTGGGACTGCATCAGGGATCAGCTCTGAGCCCCTTCCTGTTTGCAGTGGTAATGGATAGGCTGACAGATGAGGTTAGACTGGAATCCCCTTGGACCATGATGTTCACAGATGATATTGTCATGTGCAGTGAAAGCAGGGAGCATGCAGAGGAACAATTGGAAAGATGGAGACATGCACTGGAAAGGAGAGGAATGAAGATTAGCCGAAGTAAAACAGAATATATGTGTGTGAATGAGAAAAGTGGAGGGGGAAGAGTGAGGCTACAGGGAGAAGAGATAGCGAGGGTGGACGACTTCAAATACTTGGGGTCAACAATACAGAGCAATGGAGAGTGTGGTCAGGAAGTGAAGAAACAGGTCCAAGCAGGTTGGAACAGCTGGCGAAAGGTGTCTGGTGTGTTATGTGACAGAAGAGTCTCCGCTAGGATGAAGAAGGGCAAAGTTTACAAAACAGCGGTGAGGCCGGCCATGATGTACGGATTAGAGACGGTGGCACTGAAGAAACAACAGGAAGCTGAACTGGAGGTGGCAGAAATGAAGATGTTGAGGTTCTCGCTCGGAGTGACCAGGATGGATAGGATTAGAAATGAGCTCGTTAGAGGGACAGCCAAAACTGGATGTTTTGGAGACAAGATTCGAGAGAGCAGACTTCGATGGTTTGGACATGTTCAGAGGCGTGAGAGTGAGTATATTGGTAGAAGGATGCTGAGGATGGAGCTGTCAAGGAAGAGAGAGCGAGAGGAAGACCAAATAGAAGGTTTATGGATGTGGTGAGGGAAGACATGAGGGCAGTTGGGGTTAGAGAGGAAGATGCAGGAGATAGGCTAAGATGGCAAAAGATGACACGCTGTGGCGACCCCTAACGGGACAAGCCGAAAGGAAAAGAAGAAGAGTGGTGAGGCCGGCCACGACGGACGGATTAGAGACGGCGGCGCTCTCGAGAGACGACAGGAAGCAGACGACAAATGAAGATGTTGAGGTTCTCGCTCGGAGTCAGCAGGTTGGATCGGATTAGAAATGAGCTCATTAGAGGGAGGGACAGACAAAGTTGGAGGTTTTGGAGACCAGGTTTGATCGAGAGAGGAGACTTTGATGGTTTTGGACATGCCCAGACGTGGGAGACTGAGGAAATTGGTAAGCGGATGGTGAGGTTAGATGGAGCTACCGGGGAGAGAAGAGAGCGAGAGAGAGGAAGACCAAAGAAAAGCTTGATGGATGTGGTTTTTGGGAGGACATGAGGACTGTGGGTGTTGTTAAAAACAACAAAAAGATGACACGCTGTGGCGACCCCTGACGGGACAAGCCGAAAGGAAAAGAAAAAGAAGAAGAATCTGGCAAAACGCAAACTAAACTAAACTGCACGGTGGGCGGAAAGGAAGAATGACTCACGGAAAGTCGCTGTCACTGCCGTTGGCAGCGAATGCAACGTTGTGAGAGTGTGACATTAAAAAAAAAAAAAAAATCACAATAAGTCTGGTGAGATTAAGAAAAAATATCATAAAAATATGGATTAACTCACGAGCAGATGAACAACCAGCCACAAATGAAATGCAACAAGTGCTGTGCATAATGCTGCTGCTAATGTTCAGTAAGCTGCATCGCAATTTGTAGGAAAACGACATACAAGCGGCCAAAATCGGTTTACTCCGCAGGATCAGAATCAGAATTATTATTTGGCCAAATGTGTAAAAAAAAAAAAAAATGCATGTTCTGGATGTCCTGGTACGACATACAGAACAAAGAACAAGAGACGTTTTGATTTCTAGGAACTATTCTATCTATCTATCTATCTATCTATCTATCTATCTATCTATCTATCTATCTATCTATCTATCTATCTATCTATCTATCTATCTATCTATCTATCTATCTATCTATCTATCTATCTATCTATCTATCTATCTATCTATCTATCTCTATCTCTCTCTTTCTCTCTCTCTCTCTCTCTCTCTCTCCATCCATCCATCCATCTCTGTCTCTCTCTCTCTCTTCTCTCTCTCTCTCTCTCTCTCTCTCCTCTCTCTCTCTCTCTCTCTATCTATGCACATCCAAACTATTTGGCTCTCTACGTAGTGCAGCTCTATGATGTGTTGTGAGTTTGACTTGATAAATTGGCCTACCTGGGTAAAGTAATCTGTTGCCGCAATTCCAATTTATGAAAAGATGTACTTCAGAACAATTTGATCCGCTCTCGCTCGCAGTTAACCGTCACGTCGAAAGATTTGAAGCGTTCAACCCTTGACGCATTTACAGAAGCATTTGAAGGTGTCGGAATTCATGTATGAGCACGAATTTGTTTCTATAAGTCGACGTGTGCCGACACGAATCACATGTAAGGGTCCGTACGCATACTCCGCCAGAGGTTACAACATTTTACACACTTAAGCACTTCGAGAGAAGGACACAAAACTTGTGTTGTGTTCAATCTGTCAAATGGTTCGGTCAGGATTTTATCAACTCACTTTATCTTGCGCGTCTGCAACTTTGATTTTTTTTTTTTTTTTTTTTTTTGGATTCACGTAAAAGGCTTGGAGTCACACGTTTATGTATGAAAAGCGCTTGCAATTAAACAAGTAGCTGTCAGAGGGGAATTTTCTGGACACTCACATGACAAAAAACAATTTTCTCCCCCCCACCCCCAAAGAAATTGACACCTTTGTACTACGCCCATGTTGGAGATCTAAATCGCCAAAATGTGACACCTTTAAAGGTCTTTTTGAAACCAAAGGTGAACATTTTGGTCCCCAAATTAGCAACAAAACCGCATTGAAGCGTTTTGAGGTGGAAGGAAAGATGACCGGTTCCAAATTTCAGTCAAAACATTCAGGCTGCTGCAAGAAAGCAAAAACAAAAGTCGAGAAAAGCTCACTAGAACATCTGAAGGGGTTTTTTGTTTTTTTTTTTTTTTTTTTTTTTTTTGATAAGACAAACTTAAAATGGCAGCAGGTCTGCACTGACTCCCATTTAACACGAGTTTGGTTAATTCTGACAACTGACGTCCCCGGTTTTCAGAGGGTGTGCACACTTTTGAAAAGTCCGTTGTTTGTTTTACAATCCCTCGGAGAAGGTTTTACAATTTTTCGACTGAGTTTCACTTGTCTTAGGGGAAAAAAAAACGGTGGAGAATCTGAGATTTTCTCAATACTGCACTCTCACGAAAAAAAAGATCAAATTCAGAAGTCCATACAGCCTCATATTTGATTTTATCCTCTGCTAAAAACAGCAACTTTTACAGTAACTTAGTGAGTCACTTACAGTAGTTGTGAAACTCTTTTGTTTGTGCATGACTTTATTGCATTGACCCCCCCCCCCCCCGAAAAGTATCAAAGTTATGCAAGCAGCAATGAATTAATTATTGATGATGCAAAAACTGTCGAATTCATGTTCTCACTTACAAATGCAGCACGTTTGTGTCATCGACTTTTCTCGCTTAAATTAGCGACCGCGTATTTCTCTGAAAATGATTTTGCGATCCGGTCGCAGGCGGTCCGAACGGGGAAGTCGTAAAGCCGCGACCCGGGTCGCAGAATCGGAGGCCGCAGCTGCTCCCTCCCAGCGCGTGCGTGAATCTCTGTGCCCGTGAGGGCCTCAAACGTTGCGCCGCGATGGAAGTGGGAGAGGCCAAGTTTGGGGAAAAAGCGGCGTGTCCCGCTCAACTATTTGACACCTCCGTACGAGGAGTTAACCTGTAGCCCGAGCGTGCGGTTAATCTTCCTTGCGCGCCTGCCGACTGCCGAGGCTTTAAAGTGCCGCCTGGCCGCTTTGCTCTCCGCCACTCGGGAGCAAACTTCAACGCGCCGAGATGAAACTGTCCGTCGTGACCAAGAAGCTGTGGTGCGTTCACAAGGTCTTGGTGCTCCTGATCACGCCGCTGCTTTTTTCGCCTTTGCTCGCGACCTTGCCGGAGAAGGTGAGTGAGTGACTGAGTGAGTGAGTGAAAGAAAGAAAGAAAGAAAGAAAGAATCGCCGTGAATCTTTTCTGCTTGTGATTAGGAAGGACGATGCCTCTACGTGGTCTTGCTGATGGCCACGTTCTGGTGCACGGAGGCCCTCCCGCTGGCCGTCACCGCCATGCTCCCCGTCTGCCTTTTCCCGACGCTGGGGATCATCCCGTCCAAGAAACTCTGCCCTCAGTACTTCCTGGAAACCAACTTCCTCTTCTTAAGCGGCCTGGTGATGGCGTCGTCCATCGAGGAGTGGGGCCTCCATCGCAGGATCGCGCTCAAGGTCCTCACCATCGCCGGAGTCAAACCGGCCTGGTGAGGAAAAGCCAAGCGGTCATTCCCGACCGTTCAATCTCATTTCATCCATCCATTTACTGAGCCGCTTATCCTCACGAGGGTCCATCCCAGCAGTTATCGAGCAGGAGGCGGGGTACGCCCTGAACCGGTCACAATCGCACCTCGCGTCAATTTACGAGTCTCCAATCACTGCACGTTTTGGGGATGTGAGAGGAAAGCCCAGTGCCTGAAGAAAAGCCACACAGGCACGGCGAGATCATACAGTCGAGTCCTCAGAACTGCACTTAGTCTGCGTTATTCGGTTCTACAGAACAGCAGTTCATCTTTTCAGCGTTTCATTGTTGTTCGTGTCACCGCACGTCGCTAGCATGGATCGGCAAACCAAGCTAATACTACGTCTTTGTACTACTACGCACCGTACCATATACGTTGTGGCTATACGGCAGTTGGATCGCCGGGACCTCATCGGCTTTGCCGTCCGTCTCTTTTTCTCATTTTCCAGGCTCATACTGGGCATGATGGTGACTTCGTCCTTCCTGTCCATGTGGCTGAGCAACACGGCCACGACGGCCATGATGCTCCCCATCGCCGACGCCATCTTGGAGAGTCTCTACGGCGATCTGGAGAGCCTCAAACAAAAGTGCCAGTCGGCGGACGACGGCGACGGCGACGTCGTCAACGGTACGTGGAATGTGAATGGTCGCCGGAACGACGAAGAGTTCCCCCGGGTCATCGGTAGATGAACATTATTTGTCGGAAATAAATTACATTTTCACGTTCCATCCATCCATCCATCCATTTTCCCAGCCATTTATCCTCCCGCGCTGGAGAATTTCTCGGCTATCTTCGGGCGAGAGGCGGGGTCCACTCGGAAGTGGTCGCCAGACAATCGCGGGCCAAATAGAAACTAATACCGTAATTTCTCAAGTATAATGCGTCCTGAAGTATAATGCTCACCCCCACTAAGTTGATCTAAAAAAAAAAAAAATCAGGAAAACCATTCTACCAATGTATAATGCGCACCACCAATTTGCTCAAAATATTAGGAATTATCTGCATTTATATTTGGTTAGGTTTGTACTTGTGTTGTTTTTGTCCGTACAAGAATCATGAATGATAATCATCGCGCATGTGCTGATGGTAGCCGTTCACACATACGACGCAACTTAGTGTTCTCAATCAATCGAACGTGTTTGACGCCAGGTTTTGAACCCAGATCCTCAGAACTGCGATGCAGATGTGATGAAAAAATGATTGTCGGCTGTGGTGAAGATTTTCATGTTGCTTTTTTTTTTTATCTTTAGCTTGCATTTGCTCGTCCTGAAGCGAAACAGAGCAGAGGAAGCGAAATGTTTAGCGTTGTCTCACCAGGTCGCTCGAGGCCCTTCGCGTCTGCCGTTCGAGATCATCGCATTCCAAACTGCAGTACGAGTCCGCGAGTGACTGATTACAGTAATTGTGGCGTTCTTTACATCTTGTCCCAGCGAGCATTTCAAATTTGTTGCTTCGGGATTACTGTGTCGTAAATCATACACACGGTCGTTGTTTTGGTCTTGAGCGGGTGGTGGTGGTCCACTCGCTCTTTAGAGTGGATGCAATTCAGTCAAGTCGAATGAAGTCGGCGCGTGGACAAAGTTCACCGATAGTCGTAAATGATTACTTTTGCCACGGCGGCGCCGGGGCCCCGCTGGTTAGCACGTGTGCCTCGCAGTTGTGAGGACCGAGGTTCGAATCCCCCGAATTTTCTCCCCCTGCCTGCGTGGCGCATGCTAGGTAGCTTCTCCAGGTGGTAGGTACTGTCGATTGGAGGCACTAAAATGCCCGCGGGTGTGAACGTGAGTACAAATGCTTCGTAGTCTCGATGTGCCCTGCGATTGGCTGGAAACCGGTTCGGGGTGTACCCCGCCTCTTGCCCGAAGATACCTCCGAGCAATCCGGCGCCCCAAATGACGATAATCTGTACACAAAATGGATGGAGGGATTAATACCGCTGGAGTCGGGACAAATCCTCCCCGGCGTACGTAGAAGCCACGGCATTCATCGCGTGGCCGTTCTTGCTCATGCACGTCTTTGCTTGATTTCAGGTCAGTCCACTAAGATGCATTCGGTGCCCTCGGTGGCCTCAGAGAAACAAATGTTATCCCTTGACGGGTAAGGAGAACCCGACGCTCTTTCCATCACTTTTATTGAGGATATACTGAGGTCAGGAAGATCTTGTCACAGATTGCCTCGGTCGGTTTGAAATTTTGGTCCGTTTAGCGCATCCCCAAAAAAATCCCATCAGTTTGTTTATCCAGAGACATTTTTTGTTCTAAGAGCTTACTTTGTTTCATTGCATTGCCAATTTCAACATCGCGCGCACTCGATCTCGCGAACGGCGTCCGAGCAGCCCGACAACGTTTGACGACGATTAGCGGCTCTCATCCGAGCTAATCCGACGTTAGAAACGCGGCGCGCGACGAAGTGACGGAAAGTGTCTTGAAAAGGACGGACGCGGCGGAGGGGAGTGGCCCGAGGTCGGCCGAGGAGATCCGGTCCCGGTCGGAGAATCAGATGAGAGTGTGGAAAGGGTTCCTCGTGTGTATTCCTTACGCGGCCAGTATCGGAGGAACCGCCACCCTGACTGGAACGGCACCGAACCTGATCCTCGTTGGACAGCTGAAAAAGTAACGCCCGTTTCGAGCTGCTTCTCGTCTTTTCTTTGTCCTTCTTTTGAAAAAATTGTCCATTCTTGTTTTTTTTTTTTTCCTTTTTCTTGCAGCCATTTTCCGCAGTGCGACATCATCAACTTTGGCTCTTGGCTTGCGTTTGCGTTCCCGCTCATGCTCATCTTCCTCCTTCTGGGATGGATCTGGATCGCGTTCCTCCACGGAGGCCTGAACGCCCGGTAAAGGACTTTTCGTTTTCACGAACGGACATGACATTCCTTCATCAGCAGTTTGCGCTGGTGTGCGCTGACACCCTTCGAACTTGATCTCGTCGGTAATCCCGCGTCAAACTGCTGCACCCCCCCCCCCCCCCCGACCCCCGACCCCCCCGGGCAAAACCACCTCACGTGTTCTTCTGGGAAATTTGGGTGTGAATTCCTGATGGATCGGAGCTGACATCACGTATGCGATCTCTCGGCACGGCTAGTAAACAAACATGTCCGCCTCGTGTGACCAAAGCGATGGAAAAACTGGGGAAATGGACTTTATAAGGGTCGAATATGGTACGTGTCAGTCAAAAGGAAGATCTCACTGGAGATACAAATCGACTTTTTATGGGGAATGGCTAATTGATTGAATTTCCCGTTACACAAATTCAGACCAATTGTGCTCTTTGAACGTCGAAAAAGGAAGACGAATTTACAAGAGGGATTCTCGCAAGCGTGGTAGCACCGACTGTGGCACGGGGGCTCCCTCTAGTGGCGGACCAAAGTATCATCAAATTCAATACAAAATACAATTGACATTTATAAATGAGATGCCAACAAGCGTATGAAATATAACGCTTTCAACTCTCCATGAAGTACAGTCCATATTTTGTTTTGGATGGTGAACACCAGAAGCAAGTTACGTAACCTTCACGTAAGCAGCTTACATATCTCTATTGGCCACAAAATGGAGGCCTTTCCCCCCCCAGTCAAGCCGCAGTCACGTTCCTGCTTGAATGAACGTGCCGAGTGTTTCATTAACTCTTTGAGCGCTTCTGCGTTCCGCAGCTTGTGCTCGAGGAACCGGGACCAGGGGACGGAGGAAGAGGACCGAGCTCTGGCTCTCATTCAAGAGGATTACAGAAAACTCGGGCCCTTAAAGTGAGGACCCATGTATGTCTACAAGCCAAATCAATAGCGCGGCAATTTGGTTTGTGCGAGGTTCCCGGCCGGGTTAAAGCCATTTGGCTTCTTTGCAGTTTCGCGGAGGGAGCCGTCTCTTTCTTCTTCGTCTTGTATGCAGTCCTCTTGTTCACAAGGGATCCGAAGTTTGTCCCGGGCTGGTCCGTGTTTTTTAAGAAGGGGTAAGACGGCTCGCTGCACTCGACATTTGTCACGCCGCCCGTTTTAGCACTAATGACGTTGTGCTCTTTCCCTCCTCCTTTTCCTCCGCAGTTATGTGTCAGACGCGGTCACCGGCGTGATCGTTGTGTCCATATTGTTTTTCTTCCCCTCACAGAAACCTTCTCTTAGCTGGTGGCTGGACCCGAAAGGTCAGTGAGTACGTCGGCGTGCGCTCAGCTTGCCAAACGGCGTCCAGGATTTTGCAATGCAACGCTATAGCACACTTCAAGATGGCTACATTTATGCCACACCGATTGCTTTTATGACTCTTTATGCAGGAAAAATGAAAAAAACCCAAAAAAAAAAAAAAATCAAAATCATACATTGATACACGTTAAGACTCACCGGTGAGAAATTCAACAAATTGCGATTTAATGTTGATCGGCTACGGTGTTGCATAATTGACCCGTGTCGTCTTTTATAAGCCAGAATTATCATCATATTTGTCACTAAAATGCCACCCAAGTGTTAATTTCCGTAAGAACGTGAACAAAACCTCAAAACCAACAAACCGTTTTTCCCAAGACCAGGAAGTTATTTCCTATTAAGTAACGCAAAAACAACAAAGTCGGACTCATTTTATGAATTGTTTTTAAAAAATAATTAGCCATGAACGCATACGTATGACGTAAAATTATTAGGGAAAAACAAAATGTTGACGTTGAGATGGTTTTCCACAGTTGTGATCGCCTCAACGAAGGTGAACGACACAAACACACAAGTGCCCAGAGTACTCAAACTCTGTACTTAAGTAGAACTTCAGATATGGCTGTAAAAAGAGTTCTTAAAAAAAAATTAACTACTGTATTTAGGTAAAATAAATAAATAAAGAGTACAGAATTTGAGATAATCTCCAATACAAAATTAAATTGCTAGCAACGATTGCTTTGATTTCTATGATGGTAGCGTGAAGCGCGCTAACGTGAACTGAAGATCAAAAAAGCTAAATTAGCTAATTATAGTTGAAAATTCATATTAATTGCATCTTTTTTTTAAATGCTGTGTCATCATCCGCAGGGTTTGAAGAAAAACAAAAAAACCTAGCGAGCCCAACTTGACAAGTGAAAGAGTTGTACCTGCTATCAAAAGTATGGAGTCGGAGAAAAGAATGAAGTACTCGAGTAAACTCCAGATACCTGAAAAATGGACTTGAGCACAAAGTATTTGTACTTATTTAATGAAAAGTCAAATGTACTACGGTATCTATTGAGTATCTGGCGCAATTGCGACGTGCAGTTAGCTTGCTAGCTAGCTAGTTTGCTGTCCCCGAGGCAGAAAAACAAGTCACCAAAAGCGACAGTCGGCCTGCATCAGAGCGCCTCGAGTGGACGCAGAAAAAATGGTGGGGGGATTTTTCGATTGAAACGTCCTACTGGGCGGCACGATGGCGCAGCTGGTTACAGTTCTGAGGACCGGGATTCAGATCCCGGCCCCGTCTGTGTGGAGTTTGCCTGTTCTCCCCGTGACCTGTGTCGGTTCTCTCCGGGCACTCCGCTTTCCTCCCGCGTCCCCAAAATCACGAGTGCGACTGTTGTCCGTCTCTACGCGCTCTGCGATCGGCTGGCGACCGGTCCGGGGTGCTTCCCCGCCTCCCGCCCGACGACGGCCACCCTTGTGAGGATGAGCATCAGAGCGCCTCATTGTTGCCTGTGAGTGGACGCAGAAAAAATGGTGGGGGGGATTTTTCGATTGAAACGTCCTACTGGGCGGCACGATGGCGCAGCTGGTTACAGTTCTGAGGACCGGGATTCAGATCCCGGCCCCGTCTGTGTGGAGTTTGCCTGTTCTCCCCGTGACCTGTGTCGGTTCTCTCCGGGCACTCCGCTTTCCTCCCGCGTCCCCAAAATGGCGAGTGCGACTGTTGTCCGTCTCTACGCGCTCTGCGATCGGCTGGCGACCGGTCCGATGACGGCCACCCTTGTGAGGATAAGCGGCTCAGAAAACAAAAGGGTGGACGGACGCCCGCAGTACGGCCACAGTACGTGGACCGGGGCTTGGGCCTCGTGTGGCTTCGCCCCCGCCGAGACTCGGTGGGTTGTATTCCCACTCCCCAGAGGCTTGAAGCGGATATATTTCCACGGCTCAAACATGTGCGAGCATAGAAAAACTGTTGCGTAGTCCAAGTGTTGGATCGACAATGACACGGTTTTTGTTGATATTCGCTTCAGAATATTGAAAAGTGCAAGTGCCCTTTGGAGGTAATCGTCCCCTTTGTCATCGCTTCGGGTGACGACTCGCTTTGCACTGGTATGACAGTCTTGTATGAATGTTCACATATTCCACGTGCAACTCCCAACAGTTTTGTCACGGCAACGGTCCGGCCGTCGAACGGATTCATGTTTTATTTCCCGGCTGGGAAGCTCAACAGACGAAACGTTGCGCCGTCGTTAGCGGCTGTTGCGACATATCGCAGGTAAGCTACGGAATGTTAATAACGTAGATTAGGGGCCGGGGTGCAACGGCAGTCTGGAAGCGGGAATGTTCTGGCTGCGTTTTAACCGACCGGGATAATCTGTGAAATCTCTTTGCGGCGGAGCACATTTCCCATCCACGTGCCTCGCGCCCGTCGGAGCTCGCTTGTTTGTCGTGCTCAGCTGGACAAACAAACCGCCGGACACGAGTGAAAGAAAGCAAACAGCGCATTCTTCATCTCAAACTCGCTTCTCGAATGTTCCCTCAGCTTCCAACGCGCCGTACGTGCCTCTCCTGTCATGGAAGAAAGCCCAGGAGTCGGTTCCTTGGAATATCATTCTGCTGCTCGGAGGCGGCTTTGCCATGGCTCAAGCGTGTGAGGTAAAAAAAAAAAAAATGTAACGGACCCGGTTTACGGGTTTTGCAAAACACCAGCCATAAATCGTAGTTTTGCAGAACAATTGTGCAAAAAAGAGGCAATAAACAAAGTTGCGTATCTCAACCGAGCAAACAATTTTTCCTTACGAGTACGCTAATGCCTACACAGAATTGGAAATCGCCATAGATATGCTAACGGGTCGCGTAGACGGTCGCGGCTTGAGAACCTTTTGGGAAACAGTGGCGCAACATCCGCGGACAGACAGCTCAATCCGTTATCGTTGCGCCTCGCTGAGGGTCTTCTTCTTTTGTCTGCGCGCATGTGTTATACTGCCCCCAGGTGGCCGGGTTTGGCACACCGGAAGGAGAATCACACGTAATGGAATTGAAGCATGAAATCACGATGCTTAAAGGCTTGAATTACAGTTGTAGGTACAGTCCATTTCTGGTTTTGCAAAGTATTGTCAAGTATTATTTTCCTTCTTAAATAACACCTTGCTGGTTTTATTTGATTTACAAGATATTTCGAGAGCTGTTTGTGTGTTTTGGTCACGGAACGGACTGTACCGCTTAAACGGGTATCACACATTGATGGGCTGACTGGTATCAAGTTTTCTTCTTCATTTGAACCTCCGATTTGACCTTGGACTTCTCTCGTCCCCCTCGGCCAGGATTCCGGCCTCGCCTCCTGGATCGGGGGCCACCTCCAGCCCCTGTCCAAGGTCCCGCCGGCCGCCGCCATGATGTTGATCACGGGCTTCGTGGCCTGCTTCACCGAGTTCGCCAGCAACACCGCCACCATTATCATATTTTTACCAGTTATTGCCGAACTGGTAAGTTGCTCTTCAATACAATACGTTACCGTGGCCGTGAATCTATCAGGCTATAAGTAACATTTTGCGGCGCACACGTCAAAAACCAAATCTATCCAAAAGCCTCCCGTTAAAACCAAAACTCAAAAAAGTAAAACCCTTTTTTTTTTGTCGAAGTGAGAAATTTTATGAGCCCTGCTACATCTCATTTAAGAGTACAGAGAAGGGGTCGGGAACATTTTCGAAAGAGCCATACAATATTTAAAAAAATAATAATAATAATTTACAAGTGTATTTGCACACTCATGTAGAAGTAACACTTTTAGAGTACAATAAAGTCTCTGAATGGTTTTAAATAACATTGTTATGATGTTGCTAGGCAACGATGACAAACGTGCTTCTTACCTCGAATGCCACTTGCGGTGCTTCCTGGTTTCGCTAATGCCTCGCTAGTCCGTTTGGTACGTCGTCGGATGAAGTTTCACGCAGGTGTTGAGATTTCCATCCGTTAATCGTGAACCTAATTCAATTTGAAGTTCTTGCGTGTCTTTTATTCGTTTGGTGATGTTGTCTCCATGCGAGGTTGCTCAAAATGTTGATTGGCAACGGCGAGTACGAATACTTTGGCATCGTCCCCATCTGTGAATTTCGACACGGAGCAGAACCGTCCCTCTCCGTCCCCACAAAACAAAGTCCGTCCATTCTTGTCGAAGACTTCGCTGCTCCTCATAGTTTTCCGTTAGTTAGACCCTTCCGCGCCTGCGGACGTCGACTACCACACGAAAACTACGACCAAACTCTCGCTACATCATTTGCGTTGCCTCCCACACCCAAGCTACGGCAACCCCACTAGGACAAACCTTCTCTGCCCGACAGAAATCACACATTCAGTATGTCGTTATGAGGGCTCCGCGAGCCATAGGCAACCACCAAGAGCACAGCAAAGCAATATAATTATTTTCAATTATTTATATTTATAATTGCTTTAATTATAGCGCATTTCATACGTGAGGTAACGCAACATAATTAAAGGCATTTGAAAACAAAAAGATAAAACATTCAAAACGGGATAAAAACAATAAAAACGACAAACAAAATATATTTTTTAACAAGACAATTAAAACAGCATACAGTGCAAGTAATATGATTTTTAAACAGTGGATATATTCTAAAAAGCATGAGAAAAAAGAAGAGTTTTCAAGCTGGATTACATAAACGTTCACACTTGGGGCTGACCTCACCTCTGTTGGCAATTTCTTCCATTTGTGTGCAACATGATAGCTAAATGCTGCTTCGCCATGTTTGCTTTGGACTCTGCGCTCCACTATTTACACAAAAGGGCCGGCTACGGTTCGCGAGCCATAGGTTCCCCACCACTAGAAAAGAGGAAGTAAGAATAAATAAATGTGTGGCTTTTTTTTTTGTTTTGTTTCGTTTCGTTTTAGGCTTTGGGCTGACAAGACAAGAGAAATTTTTGGCTCTGTGTGAGGTTTTTTTTTTTTTGAGACATTTGACTGTGGGAATTTTTTGTTGCTTAGATTTTTTTTTTTTTTTTTTTTTTAGGTGAGCATGAAAAGTTTTGAAGAGTGCGTTTTTTTCTGTGAGAGTGGAAGTTTCGTTTCCTGTAGTGACGTGGGAGAGGTTTTCCGGTGGAAAAAAAAAAAGTGTTTGTTTTATTTATTTGGCCTTTAAGATTTTTTGTGATGTGAGTGATTTTTGGGGTAAGTGTGAGATTTTTTCTTTTCTTTTTGTTGTTGTGTCAGGCCGTTATCAAGATGGGACAAACGCAAAACATTGTTGACGTTTGAATGTGTGTGGGAGGAGACATTTTTTTTTTTTTTTGCCGTTGCGACAGACATGATGATATTTGTAGTCTGTTAAGTATTAACTCCTTGTCACTAATCATTATATATGTTTCCTTTGTACTTTGTAAAACTTCCGGCTCAAGGATTGTAAAACTGCAGTGGATTATCGCAAACCTACAAACACCCACAAAGTGTGAAACTGGATTAGCATTAGCATTAGCATGTTGGTCCTCCATTCCATTTATATTGTCAGTGGACTTTTTATATATATATATATATATATATATATATATATACATATATTGTCAATTGTTAAAAACAAAAAAATGTCCTTTTTTGGTTTTCATGAATACTTTTGCTATTATATTTAAACGGTATAATATATTATTATTTTTGTCGTTGATAGTCATTTTCTGGCAGTTCCTCTTGACTTTGCAAAATTTGACTTGCCTCTTCATTTTTGGAAAAAACATATCTTTATTATAGTGATGAGCCATCATCACTGACTACATTTACAACATAAATTCCAACATATGTTCCATGAAATGATATTCATAATGGAAAATTCCCTTGGTGGGCGAATGATGATAGTCCATTGCTGTAATTTTATAACCCTTCAAACAATGCCCATTTGAACACAAATGGTTGAGCAGAACGTGAAGACAGACAATATTTCAATACTTCATAAAACTTTTTATCCTCTGTGAAGACATTTTTGGTCTACACAAGGAGCAGTACAATGAATTGAATTGAGGCATTGAAGTGTAGTGGATCTTTACATTGCGTTGAATTGTCTATGTTTGTACAAAGCTGGACATTGTCGCTTGACCTCCTTTGTTGCGTTTCGGAAGGCATCCCACGTGTCGGTGAATCCTTTGTACTTCATGATCCCTGCAACGATCGGGAGTTCGTACGCTTTCATGCTGCCCGTGTCGACGCCACCAAACTCCATCGCCTTTGCGTCCGGTCACCTGATGGTCAAGGACATGGTGAGATTCTTGCTTTGTTTTGCTTTCAGTTTTGTTTTTTATCTGAAATAGTAGCTGAAGCGTTTTTTTTGTTTTTTTTTGTTTTTCCGTTTTGTTCATTGTCCTCCTGGTTCAGGTCAAAACCGGCTTTGTCATGAACATCCTGGGCCTGCTGTCGGTCTCTTTGGCCATCAACACGTGGGGCCTCGCCATGTTTAACCTGAACAACTATCCCGACTGGGCTCCTCGGCCCCTCAACCGTTCCGCTGTCCACGCATCCAACTTTACTCTCTGATCTCCCAACTGGATTCAATACAAAAAAAAAAAAAAAAAAAAAAAAGAATCTGTTGGTAGAAAAGCCCGGAAGTGTTCAGCTGTTAGCATTTTAGCATTTTCTGCATTAATGATGACATCCGTCCTTCAGGATTTTTTTTTTTTTTTTACGACTCTTTAGGCGTGGAAACGGCGTTTTCAACAGATGGTCACAACCGTTAACAGATACGATCCATCCAACCGTTTTCTTCTAACACACGAGGGGTCACGGGCGTGCGAGGACCCGACCCCACCTTTCTTCGGGCGAGGGGCGGGGCAACCCTGCTGGACTGGATGCCGGCCAATCACAGAGCAACGCTACTTTCAGTGTTGCTTCATTATCGTTCACTTGTTTTTTTTTTTTTTTATATCATATTCTTGTACTGTTCAATGCATTGCAAGAAACGCTCTTGAAAATCAATTTTTGTCATTTTGCACG
Organism: Syngnathoides biaculeatus; assembly: GCF_019802595.1. Classification (NCBI taxonomy): domain Eukaryota; kingdom Metazoa; phylum Chordata; class Actinopteri; order Syngnathiformes; family Syngnathidae; genus Syngnathoides; species Syngnathoides biaculeatus. The sequence goes on from NC_084641.1 coordinate 30,499,560, forward strand.
AGTGTCGTTCGTCGCGGCGGCGGACGGCGCTCGCGTGCCGGCGCCGACCGACAAACAACTTTGACATCGTGCGTGTCGTCACTTTTCTGAAATTAATTTCAAAAGAGTGGCCAAACGACATCTCTTTGAAGTCCCTTAAATAGCGTTGCACAGCAAACGCGACACAACACTACCCCAAAGTTATGTTTAGCGCATTCTATGAAAAAAAAAAAATGACTAATTTATGAATGCTGAGCTCCCCACAAGACAAAAAAAAAAGGTCCTCATATTCACAAAAGCAAATGATTGTGCTTCCAAATGTTCAATGCTTGACTAATCTATCAAATAAAAGAAGAAGAAGAAGATGAAATGAATCGATGTGCATTTCTTCTTGTGGCTGAAGTATTCCAGCGAAACAATCTCACTCATGTGCTAACTGCAAAATGTTCACTCATCATCTGAAGAAAAGTGTAGACCACTGAGGGTGTGCTTGATTTTTGACACTAGCGAATCGCTTCACGGGGAGAGAATCCCTTCAATGATTGATGAAAAAAAAAAAAAAAAATCTGCTGTCCAATCACTTTTGGGCTACACTGCAAAGCCACTCAAAAAGCTACGCAAGTGCGAACTGATAATTGTGATATGAAGATGCGGGGGCTATGCACATATTTGGGTGCACCCATTAAATGTGAAAAGCGCGACTGATGTTCGTCTCTTTGTGTTCCGTCTTTGAAGTGGGACATTTTGAGCCCGTACAATCAGCATTTGAAATTGGCTCGAGACGCCCCCAATAATTCTACCGCACGCGTCCGTGCCGCACAAAATTGCAGTTGGGGGGTTTTGGGCCCAGTCAAAGATTTCCGTACATCTGCTCACATGTGGCTATCTACAACCAAGGAATAGGTGAGTTAGTTAGTTAGCATATGTCCCATCGAAACGCAGTTGCGGGAATTCTGATCCCTGAAATCGAAACGTCTCAATCGGCGTATTTGAAGTGCAGTCGATGTTGGTCTGGTCGGACAGACCAGATCACCACAGTTTGTTGCGCTTGTTGCAGGCTTCCCACGCTAGAGCTTTATGAAATTCCGTATGTTTATTCAGGAACGGAAAATATTGTTCAATACAAAGAATACAAATACGTGACCTGTTCTTTGTTCTGATTGTCATAGCAGGGCAGCACCGACTGCCGGAGGAGAAATTCATGGTGTCTTTTACACACTTGGTCATTAAAGCCGATTCCGATTCTGATTCTGATATATAAGGTCAGTTCTTTGAAGTTGTGACCGAAGTACACGGCTCACTGGGAATTGGGAATTTGAGCTGTACTTTAACTGAACAACTTGGCCACCTTCACGCAAGGGACAGCCAGACTACTACTCACTAGTTAAGCGTAGCTGCGGTGTTGGTGGACGCGTCGATTAGCGGCAGCGTCCGTCACAAAAACAGTCACTAGCAAAGGCGCCGCTTTTCTAGAGAGAGAGACCAGAAACCAAAGGAATTCTGCTATTAAAACCAAACCAAACAGAACAAAGTGGAGGAAACTGATTGTTTTTCATTTTGATCCTTTTCCAGTTCTGTGAAACTCAACTTTCCTCCCCAGAGGTGTTTGTCCCATAACTGACGTGTGCTCGATCCTTGCGCTACTTTGACCAACCTGCGGTTTGCTGGAGAAATGCGCGACGTGTGAGATACGAACGAGAGATTTTCGTCCGGCAACCCGAGCGAACTCGCTGTCCTTCGTCGGGACGTCGCCAGGGCCCCCGCCGCCGCTACGTTATAAAGTATCTGGAGTCACACGGCCGACGGCAATGGTTAACCTGCGCGAGGCTGCTGCGGTTACTCAGTGTCGGCGCTCAAAAGTTTTGCAACGCAAAACCTTGAACCGCGCGAGTCGTCTGAGAAGTGAGGAAAGGAAGAGGTGGGAAAAGTCGCAAGTGCGCCCATCAAAAGTCCCAATGCGAAAAGGCGCTTTTCATGGGGAGGCTCTCCATTTCGGTTTGCAACGCCAACATTCCCAAGAACAAAAATGCCTTCTGATTCGAACATTGTTCCGTTTGAAGTACTCGTACGTCGCCATCGAGGTGATTCTTGCAAAGGCAAGATTTTTGTTTTTTAAATCAACAATTGTGTCCTTTTGTGGTTCATATTTTGTACGGTGGAACAAACGACACTCGCAACACCCGATCGGTGCCGCGTTGTCCGACGTCACAATACTGAAACTGTTGTAGACGGCGTACGTAACGTGGTCACATGGCTCCGTGTCCCGTTTTGCCAGATTTAAAGTTGCCGATTCCGTGCGGGTCGACAACGTGACCGTGACTCTGTCCACGCCACTTCCTCTTTTTTTTTTTTTTTTACTTCATATTTTTCTCATCCATTTTTTTTTTACTTCAGTCGCAAGATTTCATAGCAGCGATGACGTTTGGCACAGAGTGCCTCATTGGGCCCGTCAGGTAAGAATCGTTCTGATCTATTATTTATGTCCAAATGTGAGGAATGTGAATTGAATTTCATTTGATATTTTCCAAGCGAGAAACGTGTTTTCCTTTGTGAGGGGTTGAAAGTATTTCTGTTGTGTATTAACCCGAAGCCAGCCGATGATTAGCGTGGCGCAACATGTTATGAAAATTGTTATTGTTGAGTTCACGCTTGGGCGGGGTCGTAAAGTGATTTTTATCTCGATTTGAATGGCGGCGCTCGATTATGGATCGTTCATTCGATGTGGGATTTTGGCCTCGCCGGTTTTGTGCGGGGATTTCTCCAGATTCTTCACATTTTTCCATGAATTTCCCGTAGATGAGGAAATCCCAAATTCCTGCCACGTAAACATTTTGGAATCTAAATCACCAAATCTGAAAATAGAGATGAATGGAAGAACTTCACTGTACTCAATAGTATTTATCCTGCTCACTTAAGTCTAGATCATCTATTTTGAAACTTTTTATTTTACTATGAATATCTGTATTTAGGCGCCACAGTGGCTCAACTGGTAAAAAAAAAAAAAAAAAAAAGCGTTGGCCTCGCAGTTCTGAGGTCCTGAGTTCGATCCCGGCCCCGCCCGTGTGGAATTTACGTGTTCTCCTCGTGCCTGCGTGGGTTTTTTTTTTTTTTCCTCCGGGTGGGCACTCCGGTTTGCTCCCACGTCCCAAAAACGTGCAATGATCGGACGGACGCTGTAAATCGCCCCGTCGGTGTGATTGTGAGCGCGGCTGTCGTCTGTCTCCGTGTGCCCTGCGATTGGCTGGCGACCAGTTCAGGGTGTACCACAACCAGCCGGGATAGGCTCCGGCACCCCCGTGAGGATAGGTGGCTCAGAAAATGGACGTTGGTGCCCACCGTGCAAAGTTGAGTAGCTCCTTAGCGCCCTCTAGTGACAAGCCATCGTGCGTTTGTGAACAGGCGAGCTTGCTCCAGGGAGTGGGTGAAGTCCTCCGTGTCGTACCTGTGGGACGTTTACTCCTCACCCAAGCCCGTGGGGCGCCACCTGTGGACCCAGATGTGCCTTTGCCTCACGCTGGCCGCCGCCACCGGCGCGCTGCTCCACCGCTGGCTCTCGGAAACGCTGCGGTACGACGGCGACGCGTCCGTCTCCGCGGCGCTGGCGTACAGCGTGGGCGCGTCGCTGGCGTCGTTCTTGTGCCACCCTCTGCGCTGCGTGCTGACCTTGACCCTCCCCACGCTCTGCACCAAGCAGGGCCGCAAGCTCCTCATCTCGGCCTCGGTCATGATTCTGATCGCCAACGTCATCCCCAACATCGGCGCCAACGTCGGCGCGGTGGCGCGCACCCTCAAGTGCACCGCCGAGAGCTTCTCCCAGACCTTGTTGAACTCTTCGGAGCTCTTAAACGCAGCGAGGCGGGACATTCTCAGGGAAGCCGTTAAAGCCAGGAAGGAGGACCTGAGCATTGTCACCAACTTGAGGAGGTTGGAGACCTACACGCGGGTGGACGTGTCCGAGGTGAAAAGCAGGTTCACCGAATTGATTGGACACGTGGACGTCAACGTTTCCCTGATGAGGACCACCTTGGCGCAATACAAAATGCTATCCAACAGGATTCTGGCCGCCGTCTTCGTGGCTTTGCTCATTTTTGAATCTGCCCGCTACCTGAAATCATATTTGACGCACGTTCAGTTCGACAACGGCTCCGTCGACAACAAGCGTGAGGATCACGGCGTCCGCCAACGTTCCACGTCTTTGCTCAGAAAAGTTCGAATCTTGCGTGGGGCTTGCACGCCCGGCGCCGTATCGCTCGTGGCGGTGACCTTATATTTCACTGCGGCGGCTTCAATAGCAGCCTTGGACTACCTCGTGTATCACATCATCCAAGTCGTTCTTCCGTGGCTGCTGGACTTTCCGCCCATATCTGCCACCGTCAGCGTCAGTTTCAAGGTGAGAACGCACACCTGATCACGCGCGTAGTCCCTTGTCACATCATAAGTCTACGACAGAGTACCAAGAGAGGAACTGTAGTACTGCATGCGCGGAGAAATATGTTAGAATAGTACAAGACGTGTATGAGGGCAGCAGATGTGCCGTGGGTGTGTCAGAAGAATTTAAGGTGGAGGTGGGACTGCATCAGGGATCCGCGCCGAGCCCCTTCCTGTTTGCGGTAGTCACGGATAGGCTGACAGACGAGGTTAGACTGGAATCCGCTTGGACTGGAACAATTCAATGCTCGGCGCATTCCAAACTTTAACGGGACGAAGCTGGAACGGAAACGTGGTTTTGTTGAGACTAATTCATAAATGGATGAACTCATTCCTTTCCTGATTTTTATCTTCTACCCAAAAGCTGTGCTGATCTCAAATCTAAAGATGGTATCACTATTGCATTGCTTATTGGAATATTTTGGCCATTCGTGTGGTTTACTGACCTGAATTTCCCCCAACAAGTTGGGCGGCACCTTCTGTGCCGTGGAAGTAAATGTTTTGCGCTGACCAGTAGGAATGGCCACCGTCGTCAATGAGTTTATGGCCCTTTGGCGTTGTTTTCATTTTGCTTTTGACCGCCGACAGGCTCAATGGTTTATGCCGGCGTATTGCATCTTCTCGCCATCCTGCATCAATCCGCAGCAGTCGGACTTCCGCAAGGACTACAGGTGGAACTTCAGCTCGGTGAGGTCGCTGTGCGACGCCGCAACTTCGGCTCCCGACGCGGCCGTGAGCGCGCTGCTGGCGTGTTTGTGGCTGACCAGCTACGCGCTGCTCGTCCTCGAGGTTTACGCCGCTCGGCTACGCGGGAACATCTGTGCGTCCTTCTTTAAAAAGCAGGAAGAGAGGAGACGGGCTTACCGGGTCTCCAAAGGCCGAGCAACGGGGGACCCGAAAGAGCCGCAACGAGTTGTCTGCACGTGACGCTCACAGCGCAGCAGAGAATGAAATCAAGCAACAACAATCGACAAGTGACTGAAGTGAACGTCGACAACGACAATGGACCTTTCCGATGGCGAGCTTAAGCTCCGCCCCCCCCCCCCTTAGCTACATCTGCCATGTCCCACAAGTTTCCAAAATGGCGATTGAACAGAACAGGTTTGAAGTCGATTCTCTAACGCGTAGTCCTGATAATATTGCGGTACGTTTTTTTTTTGCCAAATGCGTCAGACTTGTCCAAGAGAGTTCTACAGAGAGGTCTTAAATATTTCACGCAAGGTTATGTACACAGAATTATAGATTTTGGACGGAGGAGGACGCAAGGTCAGCGTGACAGCGAAATGTAGGCGATCGATGCAAAAATATTTGACGCCTCACAAACTTCATGTCGAAATCCAACAGGATCAAAATGGTGGAATTGTACTGCGCATGGAAAGCAGGGTGAGTACTTTTTACTTTGAAAGATCACCAGCAATATCGTTGGAGTCTTTAGAAGTGTGGTAGGTTCCATTTTCTACAAGTGTATTTAAACAATGGCGATGAACTCAGTCAGTACCGTGGTCACCAGATGAAAAAGTTTGACTTGGCTCGTAACGGAAAGTCTGATGTGACACAAACAGCAAATAGGCAAATAGACATTTCTCTTGCATGACGTGGCGCATTTACGTATCACGAACCCGACTCTTCGGCATGAAACGTGACGTTCAGCAGGTCAGTGATACACTAGCAAAGTGAAAGTTCTTCTTCTGCGCTGATAATAATTCAGTCAAACTCAGAGAAGATACTTCAACCTCACTTATCTTCGAATTGTCCACATTTAGTTGTACGTGCGCTCTTCCGCGAGCCTTAATCCGTCGCAGACAATTGGTCAACTGCGTTTTAGGCTTTGGAAAATGAATCAAGCGGGCCCCTCGTAAGCTAGCCGGAAATCTTTCATCAGAATTGCTCGTTCCCCAAGCGCATCCGAGGACCATTTTCTTCGTAACGTGAACTTTTCCAAGCGCCTGCTACTGACAACCAGCATTGCTTGTGGGACAACATGGCGGCAGTTGCATGCGTCAAGCCAGGATGCGGCTATCTGATTGGCTGTTACTGAAAGCGTGATTGACAAGTCGGAAAGGTCTCAGGTCTAAAGATTCTTTATCATCAGTGGATCACAAAACATTTTGGCCAATTTTGTGGTAAAATTTCTTGTAGTTAACTTGGGATTCCTGTTTTTAATATTCATTTCTATTCCTCACCAGTACTGCATAATACATATCGTTCCATGAAATCAAGCCAGATTGTGTTTCTTGGCGCCACTAGATGGCGTTATGGCACTTTGGGCGGGTTCGGCCCGTGCAGTATTTTGAAGTTGTGGAATTATTCTTGCGGGGCATCAATGACGCGCTGTTCTATTTTCATCACTATATTAAAAAAAAAAATCTTTCACATCAAAATAGCTTCTGGCGATTATTTTAAGAAGTCCTTCCAGGAAGAAAAAAAAATCAATTTTTCTTCATCTATTTTAAGCCTGAGATTTGTCAGTTGTCGTATTCATTTGGCACAGAGTAGCCGTGCGCCTTGGTGAGGTTCAGCATTCATTTGACACTAGTGGAATATTTTATGGTGTACGGCATATATCAAATAAATAATTAAAAATAAAATGAACGCATTACTTGAACAACATTAGGCAAAGCAAGGGAATTTTCTTTGTTTAACGGCTTTCATACACTTTCGATGATGAAAAGAATTTTGAAATGAAGAAAAAAGACATTTCAAAGACAAAGTACAGAAAAGTAAAAAAAATATCCCGAAAGGATTAAAACACAAAAATGAAAACTGCTATAAATGAACAGTACAAGAAAAACGTCTGACGTCAGCCTGCAGATCTCAGAACACGACCACGTTTGTATTTTATTAGCATTTCTTTCAAGTATTCGGGAGCTAAATCGTTTAGTTATTTATTGATCAGCAGCAGAACTTTAAAGGGTTTTTTTTTTTTTCTACATCTGAGTGGGGGCCAGCGTCGAGACTTGCAAATTGCAGCAATATGTTCTGATCTCTCAGTTCATGAAAAACATTTCACACAATCTCCTATCAGCTGGCGTGTTGTTAAAAACCGTAAAAAAGTTAAACACGTCCTGTCCAGACTGGCGGACATGCCACCAACTCCTTCGAATTCATGCATTTAGGAACAATCGTTTTGTTTTTTTTTTCAACTATTTTCTCGCTTCCAGTCTACAAATATCAAAAACTGCTGGGCTCATCCCTCCTTCATTGCGTTCCTGAAGCTCTCGTCGTTCATGAAATATATTCAGCATAAAGTATCGTCGCTATATTTCAACGCGTCGCACGGAATACCAAAACAAAATCCACAGTTCAGGCGCAGATGTGGTTGTGTCCACTTTGTGTCGCCATCCTTCACACATTCTTCATTGTGATATCTGTGACTTTGAACGTGTGTGGCCTTCCCTGGGAATCAGCGAATGGGAGCGTAGAGTTGGCTGGTGCATTTGTCATGTGAAAGAATTTCGTTATGAAACGTTTCGATTGAAAGTGGACTGGCGGCTGTGCGCGTCCTTCACCACTCGTGGAACGTTCACAGTTCACTTCAACCAGCGGTGGTCAAATCAGCCCAAGACGTTTGCTTTACCGTAGACATGCAGTTTTGTAAGCCAGTAAAACTTTTTGTTTCTCAGTGTGAAATGAACGCAAACTCTCTTCCTTCCGTCTTTTGCTTGGGTTAATTCTGCCTTTTGTGTCCTCTTTCCTCCTCGCTTGCGATTTCTGATTTACGGTGACCCTCCTGGTGGAAAAATCCCGACTACGAAATCTCCCAATCCTGAAAAGTCTGGCGGTATAAAATTTGACATGTAGCCGTGAAAAAATGGAGCCGCGATGTGGTGAAAAGAAAAACACGGTAAGGCGATTTCAGTCGACTAGTCACTGGGGTCCACCCTTTGGGTTCAATTGCAGGCCAGTAATTACGGTACCCTGGAATTGATTTTGAAGTTGCAGTACATTACAAGTCGGTGTGGATGGTGTGTAAGGGGGATGCGAAGGGGGGGGGGGTGCGCTGTGAAAATAGAGAGTGGCAGAGGGAGAGAGCGAGAGAGAGAGAGAGAGAGAGAGAGAGAGGACCAAGCCGACAATCGCGTGTCTTGGCGGATTTCACCCGACAACTATCGCATCACACTCAGCGTTTTCCCCGCAAGTGATGGTAAGTTGCCCGTTTTTTTCCTCACATATTTACATTTAGGACATATACCCGTATATGTCATTTCTTCAGTGTATTTTAATTGCCATTGTCGATTAAGGTGCATTTTATGCACAATCATTAGAATTTAGTCTTTAAATTTGGGATTTGAAATGAATATTCTGTTGCATCGTTTTGCATCGAATGATTGCCAGCACGCTAAACAGAAGCACGCACAGCGGGAGCGGGAGCGAGGTTACGAGTACGAGTACGAGTACGAGTACTGCTGCTCCTCTTGCTGCTGCTGTATCACGACTGTCGATCCAATTTCGATACCCGTCTTCATCCCGGAACTGGCGTCTAACCCAGCTGACTTTCACTAACTACGGTAAAAGTTGACCTGACGCAGTTACAGTTTGTGAACTCGTGACAAGTTTTTGGAAAAAAGAGGCCTGACGGCAGCTGGGTCACAGTTGTCAGCTTGGAGGCTCGAATCCGCGGACCCCGAGTTTGTATGTTCTACGCGTGCTTGGCCCGGTTTCCTCTTCAACATCCCCAAAATGATTTTCCAAGATTAATTGTTCCGCTACGATGGGCCCCTGAAAGGAGAAATCCCACCCACGACGGAAATATTTGAACGCCCCTCCATGATTTAGATTAGAAACATTTGTGAGGAATTCTAGAATTTTGTATTTTTGAATTTTTGGAGCACGCATTCATCAGCCCTGTGACAGCTCACTTTCACCTGTTACGTATTAATTAGTGAGGATATTTCAGCTCCTCAGTTGTCACCTTGGAGTCCCCACCCCCACCCCCCCCCCCACCCCCCACCTCTCTGAGCAAACTCATCGTGCAAAGCCCCCCCGCAAACACACAAACAAAATGTGACACCGTTGGATGTCTTCCTAGCAACATCGCACATGCATTTTAATGTCAAGCAATTCTGCATAAATACAAAGAAAATGACCTGCCACACTTTTTTTTTTTTTTTTTGCATCTCCTGTTCAGCTTCTTGCTCATGCAAAACGGGAGGATCAGTATCGTTTTTTTTTTTTTTTTTACGTTGGAACAATTTTCAACAGCATGCGGTAATTTTCTATCCTGCTCCTGCGGTCCTTTGAAAAGTGCAATCAGACAGACCGAAAATATTGACAAGGGAAAGTCGGAAATGATATTTTAAATGGTGTCTACAACCCCATAAACATAAAAGATCGATTACGGTGTGCGAATACAAACGGGGACAAAGATCTTCATTTTTGGAGACACCGTCCGACAGAAACTAAAACCGAACTGTTTGGCCATAATGATGACTGTGACGTACATTTGGAGAACAAAGGCGATCGCTTGCGAGCCCGAGAACACCATCCCAACTCTGAAATATGGGGTAGACCACATCATGTTTTGGGGGTTTCTTCTCCTTCGGGAGCGGCTGGTACCCTTCACAAAATAGATCACATCGGGAGGAAAGAAAATATTGAAGCAACATCAGCCAGGAACTTCCATCCATCCACTTTCTTAGCCGCTTATCCTCACAATTGTCACAGGAGTACTGGAGCTGTCATCGGGCATGAGGCGGGGCACACCCTGAACTGGTCACCAGCCAGTCGCAGGGCACACGGAGACAAACAGCAGCACTCACAATCCCACCTCGGGGCAATTTAGAGTCTCCAGTTAACGTTGCGTGTTTTTGGGATCTGGGAGGAAACCGGAGCGCCCACCCGGAGAAAACCCACGCCGGCACGGGGAGAACATGCAAACGCACGCAGGCGGGTCCGGGATCGAACCCGGGACCTCTGAACTGCGAGGCCAACGCTTTCCAGCTGAGCCACCGTGGCGGCCAAATAGTCGTTAAGTTTACATTTAATTGATTCGACGCGTTCCCAAAAATCTGGCACAGGTGGCAAAAAAAAAAAAAAAGACAGAAAAAGTTGAGGAATGCTCATCAAAGACCTGTTGAACATGGCACAGGTCAACAGGCTCCTTTTAGCCACGCCCAAAAAGTCATGAAAAGTGACTAGTAGTACTTGAAAGACACAATTTCACCATTTAAAAAGATTTATTTAACCTTTATTTAAACAGGCAAAGCAATTTGCAAGGATGACTTGGCAACAGAGTAAACAAATACAAACATGAGCAGGAAAAAAAAACTGTTCTGTGTGGTTGATTTAAATTATGTAAACACACAAGAGTACTCCATAGCAGTAATGTAAAAACGAAATGTTCGAAAGTTGTCGTGATCATGCACAGTATGTTTCCCTAACTTTCTAAAATGACAATATTGCGACAAACAAATTGCATTTGATGTTTTGTTGCAGAGATTGGGCCAGAAAATCGAATGGGAGGACCGACCGGAAGTGGTGCAGACTGTGGGAACGAAGACTTTCATCAAACTGCCTGAATGGAGAGTGCGCTCGGTGGTATGCATGGTGAGCAGCGAGCAAAGATAAGCGCTTAGATAGGTAAGTTGGATACTTGACAGGATTGTGAAGCACAGCAGAAAACATTTCAGCAAGGACAAAGGGAAAATGTGTCTCTTCAAAATGCGTCTCTTCAGGATTCTTGTCGGCGCCACCGAAGGTCAAGAAACGGATTCAAAGATGGAGAACGGCAAGGGCGCCGTTCCAAACGTGACCGCGGCGCTAAATATGACGGGAATGCCCCTGAAGCCGTTGGAAGAGCAGGTGGTGACCATATTGCTGACGCTCCTCATCTGCGGCGTGGGGATTTCCGGAAACGTCATGGTGGTGATGGTGGTGTTGCGGAGCAAGCGCATGGCGACGGCGACCAACTGCTACCTCGTTAGCCTGGCGGTGGCCGACCTGGTGGTGCTTCTGACCGCAGGGCTGCCCAACATCTCTGACGTGCTGGCCTTCTGGGTATACGGCTACACGGGGTGCTTGTGTATCACCTACCTGCAGTACCTGGGGATCAACGTCTCTTCGTGCTCCATCACCGCGTTCACCGTCGAACGCTACATCGCCATTTGTCACTCCATGAAGGCTCAGTTCATATGCACCGTGTCGCGAGCCAAGAGAATCATCGCCGGCGTGTGGGTCTTCACGTCCCTCTACTGCATCATGTGGTTCTTTTTGGTGGACACCGACGAAAGCGTCTACAGCGACGGCGTGGCGGTCACCTGCGGCTACCGCGTCTCCAGGAGCCTCTACATGCCGATCTACTTCCTGGACTTCGCTTTGTTCTACGTGATCCCGCTGGCGGTGGCCGGCGTGCTGTACGGCCTCATCGCCAGGATTCTCTTCGCGAGCCCCCTGCCCTCGCGCCTCAACGCCAGAGGCTCGGTTCACCGGGGTCGCTCCGGTGACGCCGCCGAGGCCAGTAAGGGGGCCGTCTCGGCCAGGAAGCAGGTAAATACAGACAATAGCGTACTACCTTATTCCATTTCTCTAAAGGTAAAAGCGAAGGGACACGAAAATTCAAGTTGCATCGTGATAACAAAAAAAAAAAATGCAGAGATAGCGCTGGTCCAATTACACGTGAGATACAGTGGAGCCGCGCCAGACCGTGTGAATACCTAAAAAACTGTAAACTATTGACGACATTTAGCGCCTATCCCAGACAGAGTGAATGGGCAGCAGGCGGTGTGCACCCTCAACCCTTTTTCATTTTCCTATTTTACAAAAGAAAGACTCGAAAGTTTACAGAGCTGTTCTAGGTTGAGGAGATCTTGATCTCAGCCTTCTTTAGGGGTCCGTAAAATTGCCGGAGTCCTCAGGACAGCTTTTGTGTTCACAATACCGGCCGTGCAGGACTTTAGTGGCGATTTTGCCTTTGGTTTCTCCAGATAACAAAGATGCTGGCTGCGGTGGTCGTCCTCTTCGGCCTGCTCTGGATGCCGTACCGCACGTTGGTGGTGGTCAACTCGTTTTTGGAGCCCCCGTACCACGACCCGTGGTTCCTGCTCTTCTGCAGGATGTGCATCTACGCCAACAGCGCCATCAACCCCATCATTTACAACCTCATGTCCCAGAAGTTTCGAGCGGCCTTCCGGGAGCTCTGCGAGTGTTCCTGTCCCCGCAGACGGGAGGACGTGGAAAACGACGCGCCCGCGATGAAGGGTTCCCCCCGCGAGAGCAAGGAACCCATCACGGAGCACGAGGACGTCAACGGAAGAACCATCAGGAGGTTCGGTTCGCTTCGGCAGACGAGGACGCTTAGCTAGGCTGCGTTCGCGGCGACAGCGGAAAAATACTGGCGAGTACAAACAGACACTACTGCTGATTTGATTTTGTATTGTAATTCATTTGAAATCAAAGTTACCGTGACGACACGGAGAGCAAGAGAAGGGTTCAGACGCAAAAGCAAACTTCTCCATTTGGTGCGGTGACGTGACTAAAATGACTTTTTACGCTTTCCAGTTCAAACTGATCAAGTTGTTCAAAGTGAGGGATTGGGTTATCGATAAGGCAATTAAGAGGCTAACTTGGGAACAATGGAACTTTGAGGGAATTTTATTGCAAAACATTTTCTCTCATAACAGAAAAGCTCAAAATGCTCACATAACTCGAAAATTGCACTGAAAAGATCAGGATAATGCTCTGCGAATATAACGTGATAATATTGACCCTTAAACTTGAAAGGAACAAATCAAGTCCAATTGATTGCGCAGGGTCCTTGACCTTTGGCGTTTTTGCTCTTCTGGAGATCCCGTCGACCCACGTCGGCAACGGCTTCCCTGTAGAATCTACGCTCCTGGGACTCGGACAGTACAAAAATATGGCACAAGTCCTTTTTGACGGCAAAACTCGAACCCAGCGTGGAAATGTGCCTTGCCTCGCGCCAACGTCATTTCTGGCGCACGCGACGTTCTGCAGCTGCCGGCGCGTCGCCGACACTTCCTGGTGCTGCTGGGAAAACTCCGAGCAGAAATGTGCACGTGAGGCACGGCGACAAGTGTCGCTTGGTTGTCAACGGCGTGGCGGCGGCCTCCTCACTTGCGCCTCATTGGCTCGAATTAATGCCAGATATTTAAGCCTCGCGTGTTGTGTTTCGAGTTGCCGCTTCCTTGTATGAGTCTGCGTGAATAGACGAGGTTCTTGTTGTGTATTTGCCACAAGCAAAGTCGAGTGAAGTCTTGTTTTTGCCTAGTAGTTTCCCGACGTGGTTTTCATGTTTTCGGACCTAACCCTTTGCCACGTGTTTTTTGTGCCTTTGCCTTTGTTGGACTGCCATCCTCTGCCTGGAATAAAACCACACTTGACATCATGCCACTGCCTCGGAGTCCTGAATTTGGGTCCTACGTAGCCCTTGTCCCATGCTCGTGACCCCGATGAACAATTCATACCTGGCAACATTTGAGTTCAACACCGTAACAGAGCCACGGACCCAGAATTCATTTGTTAACCGGTGTATTCGATGACTGCGATTTCCTGGCGACCAGTTGACGGTGTTCAGAGGTTCACGTAAAAATAGATTCTATTTCCACCGTGGTACACAGCACCTGATGCGACAAGAGGCCACGGTCCGGAGATCTTTTAAAATGTGGTCGAGACAGAGCTAGCTTTTGCCGGCTATCTTGCTAATGAAATCCATTCATCAGGAGGAAGCGTTGTCTATGTTGTTCGACTAGAAGTGCTCTTCACGTGCTCGGGACGGATTAGTGCAGCCGGTCCTACGACGTACAATACGCTGTACGGTACATCTCATGTTGATCACTAACAACACAGGTAACGATAGCGACGTGTTTGCTCAGTTCATCGGCGCGCTAAAACCGGCCGGCCTTTCACCGCGTTGCCTGATCTAAACGCCTCTCAAGAAGCGCGTTTGAACAATTAAACTTCGTTGTCCACGTGCGATATTTGAAATGAGGACGACATCGGAATGTACTGTACTGTACTGTACTTTTGGTTTTTCTGTATTTATGCGCAAATCGTGTGCCATTTTGTCGAAAGCAAATAAAACGGGCCACTTTGTGTTCTCTTTCCAGTCCGTGCCTGGAAGCATGCGTTTCTCGGTGTGATTGTTGTCTGTCTCCACGTGCCCGGCGACCAGTTCGGGGTGTGGCCCACCGCCGCTCCTCCCCCTCCTGCAGCCCTCGTGAGGATAAGCGGCTCAGGAAATGGATGGATGACGCCATGTTTTTGCTTGAAAGGTCAACTGCTCTCCTTTGACAGCCATAAATGAACCTTTTCTGTTGCTCGACGCGTTTTGAAGGCCACACGGTTCTCTCCAAACAACTTCATTTCATTTGCTATTCACGTTGGCATTTCTCTGTTTGGATTTCCAGCACCGCCACTCTGCATAATAAGTAAAGTGGAGAACAATGGCTAAGTGGTTTTAGCGGTGATGTTGCGACACGCAAACCGTGACCTCCGTGTATCACGCAGAATTTATTGATAGCGAGCCTCGCGGACCCTTCAACGTACAATAGCCATCCGAGGGAGTCCTCTCGTCCCAGAGCTGGAGGCAGAATGAAAGTGGACTGCAAACCGTAAGCGGCGGGGGTTGGGGGGTTTTTTCTGAGCCTCTCACGTGGAGTCCTTCGGTCTTATCCGGGCTGCCAGAGTACACGCATGACGGGAACAAGTTGCTATGGGACTCCAGAGCCATTGAGCTTGTGATGCAAATTTGATTCTTCTTCTTTTCCTTTTGGCTCGTCCTGTACGTCCCATCTCCTGCATCCTCCTCTCTAACACTGTCCACTGTCCTGGTGTCCTCCCTCACAACATCCATCAACCTTTTCTTTGGTCTTCCTCTCTCTCGCTCTCTTCCCTGGTAGCTCCATCCTTACCATCCTCCTACCAATTTGCTCAATCTGTCACCTCTAAACATGTCCAAACCGTCAAAGTCTCCTCTCTCGATCGAACCTTGTCTCCAAAACCTCCAACGTTTGGCTGTCCCTCCCTCTAATGACCTCATGTCTAATCCTCTGCAGCCTGCTCACTCCTAGCGAGAACCTCAACATCTTCATTTCTGCCACCTCCCGTCGTCTCTTCAGTGCCGCCGTCTCTAATCCGTCCTTCATGACCGGACTAATCACTGTTTCAAAAACCTTGGCCTTCATCCTAGCGGAGACTCCTCTGTCACATAGTACACCAGTCACCTTCCGCCAGCTGTCCCGTCCCGCTTGGACCCGTTTCTCCACTTCCTTACCACACTCTCCAGTGCTCTGTATTGTTGACGCCAAGTATTCAAACGGCAGACTGCACAACTAGTTCAATTGTGCCTTAAGGATATCGTTTGGGAGCGGCCATCAAAAAGCCTCGATCTCTGTCCAACCGGTTGATGGCGCTGTTGGCGTAGACGCACATCCTGCAGAAGAGCAGGAACCACGGGTCGTGGTACGGGGGCTCCAAAAACGAGTTGACCACCACCGGCAGTTGTGAAAAGGCGTTCGCGAACGAGGCAGCCAACAAACTCGGATCCGTCACATCAGTCCTATCAAGAGGAACGGGACCAAAATGTCACGGTCAGGGTCTGTGAAGGTCAGCAAGGCGAAGCAAACCATGTGGAGGACCCAAGTGAAGGAAAGCAGGGAGGCAAGCCAGGAGTCTCCAAAAAAATGATATTTAATGTCCAAAAAAAAAAAAAAAAAAAGGGCAAAAAAGCACACCACAGAAACATTCAACTAAACGGAAAACTGGAAAAAAATCACGAGTGGCATGGAAAATGACACCGGCGTGGACGCCGACACGAACGAGCAACCGAAGAAGACGAGAAAGAAAGAAACCACTGAGCTCAGGAAAAACACGTCGGCGAGACAACGAGGGATCCGATTGGTCGACACAAGGGGGGAGGGGCAAACGAGAACAGGTGGACGCAACAAAAACCTTGAACTCGGGAAAACATCAAACAAATCAGACAAACCTGAACGGAGGCCGTGACACCAAAAGCGCAGTGAGAAACATCTGGAAGGCCATCAACAAAAGTTCCAGTCCAAATCCTCATAAAATGGACGCAAACTCCTCCTGACTTGGATGGAAGTTGCGACAAATTGTCGGGGAAAAAAACGTGAGGTGGATATCAACGAAACGATGCAGCGATTTCTTGTCGGAAAAAAAAAAAAAAAAAAACAAGCGCGTCAGCCACGTTACGCGCGTCGGTCATGAATCATATCTCATTTGATGTTGTTTACATTTCACGCGGCAAAATTGGAGCCGGGACTCAAGTGGCATAAATGTTGCATTGCCATCCCGTCCAGGACACCAATCATCATCATCATCATCACGAGTCATAAACAAAATAATTACACACCACACACTCCATATTTTTTCACTGAACGTGTTATGAAATCTTTCTCCTCGGTGCACTTTTCATCCAGTTGAACAAAGAAGAAATTATTGTAATCTTTTTTTTTTTTCCACTGGACGGCTTGTTCGCAAACATTATTGACTGATTTTACACAGACAGCAGTTTTATCAACGATGCGTGCGTTATAAATGTCTGCCTTCACGTCACGTTCAAATGTTTTACCGTCGACTTATGACAATCTAAAACGGAGAGCGAGCGAGACATTGACATCAATCGTCTTTCATTTCTACTCTTTGGTCAGATCAATTCGATCGCAGGCTCCGGATTTTCTACCTTTTACCGGGCCTTCGGAGCGCCCAAGCGGAGGGGAAAAAAATGGATTTACGGCCCTAAAAGCTCATCGAAGATCGATAGCGTGACGTCCCGAGCGTCATCCACAAGTGTGTACACACACGTCTTGACGACGCGGGTTCATATCGCGAAGGTGCGACAGGTCCACTCAACGTTTATTTCACATGTTGCTCGCCGGCAGCGAGGAGGAAAATTCCAAATATGGATCGGACCACAATTTGTCTCACAACGATGGCACGATGAAAATCATCAGGTGACGGAAACGTTTCAACACAAAACCAAGAAACGCAAAACAGCGAAAAAATGCCAAACGGTTTTTGAGGTGATTTGAAAGTGTGCAAAGCTGTCAGGCTGAAACTTTTCCCGACTTTATCCCAAGTGCCCACATTGAAACACGACATATTTTTACAAAGAAAGAGTTTAACGCTAGCGCGGCGCTAACAGGGCCGGCAAAAGTCACGTCCTCGGCACATATATTCCACCGGTCTCATTCTTACCTTTCCCGCTCGAGTGCCCCCCCCCCCCCCAACCCCCTTGCGGCTGTCAGGACAAAACGCGCAAATTAGTCGCATCACCGCACAAACCGCAGGGTTGAAAGCGGGCGAAAAAAGTCGCGGCTTGTAGGCCGGAAATTATGGTATTTTTTTATGAAAAAAAAAAAAAACCCCAACCTTAAAAACATATTTTTGAGGGGGGAAAGAACAGATGAATAGCATTTCTATTCATTTCAGTCGGTGAGATGATTTCAGATCGGCGTGTTTTGAGATACGAATGAAACTCATATCTCAAGGCAGCACTGCATTATTGTATTCATTTCCTGCTTAACAACGTTATGATTGACAAATAAACAATTTTCTGAGATCTGTGTTAGCTAAATAATGTTGGGTTTTTTTTGTTGTTGTTGTTTTTGTTTTGTCCAGTAGTCGTGGGCACGCCATCGTCACTTCTAGCGTTAGCGCGGCGCTAGCGTTAAACTCTTTCAGGGTACCGTATTTCTTTGTAAATATCTCGTGTTTAAATGTGGGTACTTGCAGGTTGTTTTTTTTTTTTACACAGTTGCGACGTATGTATGTACCAAATGGTATTTCCTTTACAAATGTACTCGGTGAGGCTTGTAATCAGGCGCGCTCTGTAAGCAGGGAATTATGGTAAATGCACTGAGGATTGTTGTACTGGATAAAAAGGGGGACAACATTTTTCTTCCACCTGAAAATGGAAAATGCAAGCCAAGCACAAAACACGACTGCACCTGATGTATTGTCCTTCATTGTTCTATTTGTTTTTTTTTTTTTTTTTTGGGGGGGGGGGGCGGGGGTAAGTCGGGTGACAAACCAGATGAAGAGTGCATTACGGCCACCGACTGCAAGGAAACCCGAGTGAATTGATGGAGGAGCAGAAGTTCTGAAGTATGCTGGCGCCATCCAGCGGTGAGGGTTTGAAGTGCAAATCCCAAATCGGCCGAGTGGGGGCAGACTTGGATGCGCACACTCGTCATAATTGACTTTATTCCTACGCAAACAACCGTCTGGACCAACAGCAATATGTCCATCTGTGCATTAAGGTTGCAGGTTGTACTCCCCTCTATCTTTTCCCCCTACCCCGATGGTGTGTCGTGGTGCACACGTCTGACTTTGGAGCGTGCAGCGTGGGGTCGATTCCCACTCAGTGACATCAGTTGATATCTGCCCTGCGACCGACTGGCGACCAGTTCAGGGTGGACTCCGCCTTTCGCCCGAATCTCGGCTTTATAAACGCGGCTTACGTGATTTGCCCTATTTTGAAATCTCCGTAGTCATGACAGTATTTATATATTGTAACAAATACTTGATGCGACTTCAGCGTGTGCTTTCACTCTGATGTTGCAGGAAAATGCATCCATCCGTTATCCAAGCCGCTTATCCTCACAAGGGTGACGGGAAAGCCGGAGCGCATCCCGGCCGGCGAAAGACGGACTACGCCCTGAAGCGGTCGGCGGTCAGTCGCAGGGCAGATATCGACACCGTCACTGAGCGGGAATCGATCCCGCGGCGGCTGCCCGCACCAAAGGCAGGTGTGTGTGTGTCAAACTCAAATTCATAGCAGGGCAAAAATTTTAAATTGAACAAAACCGCGGGCCAAGGTTGAACAAATGAACCGTTTAATATGGAACCAAACAAGTGTGTAATACCGACGGGCCAGCTCTAATATTAATTTGAAATTGCCTCGCAGGGCCAAATGGAGTCACACCAAATTTGGCCCACGGGCCAGAGTTTGACACCTGTGCACTACTCCGTTGGTGACTCTTGCAGGACAATTGGTCTACAGAAATTCTTTTCGAAATTTGAGATCAAGCTTTCTGGCACTTTCTGTTCTTCCAAACCTTTGCGACAGAAACAATTTTGTTCTGTAGAAATTCTGCCGAAATTCACAACCGAAGAACAATTCGTTCCGGTTCTAATTCTATAGATGCGCCTTAGCTCTCTTCTGACCCTTGTGAGGATGAGCAGCTTGGATCATGGATGGATATTTGTGGCGTACCGGCGAGAAAACCTGCTGGGTGACCTTTTGAAATTGTAGAATGAAAAAGTTTTGAATATTCAAGTTCAGACAAGAGCATGAAAAGTCCAAGAGTGCAAAAAGGTGCGCAATTCCTCGCTTGCTGCACTTTGTGTCTTTCCTCACACTTGTGAGGCTCTCCGGGGAATTGCTGTCAGAGGCGTTGTGGGTAGTGACATCACAAACTCTCGAGTGTCACGGCAGGAGACTCGCAATGTCGCCGGGGGCAGAAGGTCCCCCCCGCCTCTCCCACTCGAGCTGTATTTTCACCCAGAACGAACACTTTGCTGACACCGATTTTTTTTCAGTCCCGTGACGACGAGGATCAGGATGAGGACTGGTTCCATCCGCCACACGTAGGCCGCAATCCACTCGAGACACAAAGCAAAAATCCTGGAAAGTTAATTGCGGATGAAGGGCAAAGCGGTCAGGGCGGCCATGATGGACGGATTAGAGACGGATCTATTTGCCCTTTATTGGTATAAAAAGGCCCATAATCGCTGTTATTTTCAAGGCAAAATATCTACAACATGCTTGAAAGGATTTCAAATACCCCGAGGCACTTCCCAAGAGTTTGCAAAACATAGTTTGTGGTGGCTTTGTAGCTTTAATTGGTCATAGAGGCAATGATCACATTTGGTCAATTATTCATGGATTTCCACTAGTGCAGCTTTGAGATAAAAAATTTAATTTGTTCCGCGACCACGCTCATAACACATCTCAAATCCCACTGAAAATGGAAATAATGCCTCTCATCGGTTCCATCCTCCCCCCCCCAAAAAAAAAAAAAAAAAAAGTTTTAGTAAGATAGAAGTTTATAACATTGTAAAAAACAAACACAGTAATGACATAATTACAAATATGCATTCATCTAAAATGACACGCTGTGGCGACCCCTAATGGGACAAGCTGAAAGGAAAAGAAAAATAATTTAGAGAATGAAAACGTTTTTTAGCCATTCAAGGCGACGCAAATTGTGCCACTTGTTCTGGTGTGCGCGCCTTGGCCACCTGGGGGCAGTATTATAGACATACAGTTCCTAGATGGCGCTGTTCAAAACTCCAGTCACGCATGCACAGATAGAAGGAGAAATGCCCGCTCGTGTTGCTTTATCTCTTTATTTAGTATTGCTATATTACCGGTCTTGTCAGTTTCTTTGCACATCTATGTCATTTTGCATTGCTGGCGTCAGGCCAAGTGGACGTTTTTTTTTTTTTTTTTTTAAATACACGGCGGACCGGCTGCTAAAAGGGGCTCACAGTTCTGAGGTCCTGGGTTCGATCCCGGCCCCACCTGTGTGGGTTTCCTCCCACATCCCAAAAACACGCAACATTAATTGAACACCCTAAATTGTCCCAAGGTGTGATTGTGATTGTTGTCTGTCTCTGCCTGCCCTACAATTGGCTGGCGACCAGTTCAGGGTGTAAACTGCCTCCTGCCCGTGGGCAACTGGGATAGGTTGCAGCACTAACCGCGACCCTCGTGAGGATAAGCGGCAGAAAAATGGATGGATGGATGGACGGTAACCATCACATCATCTGCCAGAGTGCCGCTTGCTGCGAAGCGAGACGAGTTGTTGGAAAAACTCGCAAGTCGGGCGAGGCGACTCCAAAACGCCGCTTACGAGCCTCCCCGAAAATCTTGGGTTGGATGTACTTTTAAGAAAGATATGGTGCCTTGGCTGGGATTATTCAAAAAGCACACGCGTCAACAAATTTCACTTTTTTAAAAAGGTATAAAATGGAAGAGACAATTTTTGTTGTTTTTTTTTTAAGGAGGTTTCCAAATGAACATCAGGGCCACGCCGAGTTGTGTGACTCGGCATGAGTCACGACTCGAGCGTCGACGTCAGACGGAGGCCGGAGTCGGAGAGGTTGCCCCGGGCGAGTTTGTCTGTCCGTTCTCACGAGCGGCGTTCCAGCTGCTCCAACTGGTCTCGCAGAGCAGCCGCCCGGGCCAACTTTTCGAGCTGATCCTGCGTGGGCTGCTTTATTTCCCCCGAGTCCACCTTCTGCTGCAGCTCCTCCGCCTGACGCAGCTTCTTTCTCATATTCTTTATTTTCTTGGCTTTTTCCACCGCAGAGGACTCGTCCGCCGCCGCCTCGGCCTTGACCGACTGCTCGCCGCCCTGCGAGACGTTGACGTTCCCGACAGCGTCAGCGAGCGACGACACGTCGGGGGCGGCGGCGGCGTCGTCGTCGTTCTCCTCCGGCTCCTCCTCCTCCTCCTCCTGCTGCTGCTGCTGCTGCTGCTGCTGCTGTTTTCGCTTTTCTTTCCGTTTCAGGTTGCGCTTGGCTGACTTGGAGAGTCCGGCGGCGTCGCTGTCCGGACATCCCGGGATCTTTTGCTGCTGGTGCTGCTGGGGCTCGGCGTCAGATGCGCTCAGGCCCGGCGGTAGACCCGGTTTCTTCTTGAAGAACTTCACGTATTTGTTTTCATACCTGTAACGCAAAGAGGAAATCTAAAGATTAAAAAAAATTATATTGACATATTTTTTTGCCATGAAACTGTTGGGAAGAGGTTGACGTACACCGGGACTTCTTCTTGAGGGACGTAGCCTTCCTTCACCCGCCGCGGCTTCCTCCACGTGCCGTCCGGTCGCTGCGTGGCGGCAATGTATTTTCCTAAACACCACCGACAAGTAGCATCGAAAGAAAATGATGAAGCCGTTAACAAAGTACGTGTAAAAAGTCGATATACGCCGCAGCAAATGGAAGATTTTTGTGATTTAAAAAAAAAATAAACGAGTGCAAGACTAATCATTTCAAAGTTCTTTTTGCAGCATTACTTTGCCGTAACAAGAGCAACTCAATATAAAAAAAATCCAATATTTTAGAGAGGAACAAAGGAAGTCCATAAATAAATTCAA
The DNA here is from genome assembly GCF_019802595.1 of Syngnathoides biaculeatus. NCBI lineage: Eukaryota > Metazoa > Chordata > Actinopteri > Syngnathiformes > Syngnathidae > Syngnathoides > Syngnathoides biaculeatus. Next base: position 30,522,050 of record NC_084641.1, read on the forward strand.
ATTGTGATTAATTTAGGTGGGTAGTTTAATTGACAGTCCATATTACAGAAAGGCAGAAAGGAAACAGTTCATCCGTGCACCCTTTTTCTAGAGCATCATTAAAATATTTACAATTATATATAATTGAATTGTCAGAAACGCAATACAAACTGCCTCATCGCATTCTGCTGGTTTGAACAAAGTGGACGTTGGCCTAAATTCAAACGTAGGACATTTTTTGTAAATCCTAATCTGTGAACAACAAGTGATGATAAAATTCCATCGCGACTTGCTTCTTCTACTCTTTTTATCATTTTAATGTGAATATCTCCAGAGTGCATACACGCGCCACACTGCCCCCAAGAGGCCAGGTATTTTTTTTTACTACTGTAAACTCTATGACGAATTTAATTTTTGCTTTTTCTTTTTAAAAAAACGTAGTCAGATTTTTTAGTTTCGGCAACAGAATACGGCTTTGAAGTCAAGGAAAACCCGTTTATTCATCATGGCTTTAATATCAATCAAATTATTTTCTTTCCATGAAAACCCATCACTAGCGAAAAGAAGTGCATCCAATTTTTCGTGAGACTTTTTGTAATATGACGAAGATGCTTTGGCAGTATTATACTGATTTATACCGAGTATAGATTGGTATCAAAGGCTGCCGTGAACAGTATGCAAGGCTCCTTTCAGGTACCTTATGGTTCAGTTTAACCTACTCCCCGGTCTCTCTTCTGGTATCACTACATAATTGTATTTTTACAAGCGCTTAGCAAAAACGACGACGAAAAGATCCGAAAGCAAGTTTGTCGCTCTTGTCCTGGTTCGAAAGGACCCGCGCTAGCATCCGGCTAACTAGCTAGCTAGCTAGCCTCCGAGCAACAAGACGGACGTTCATTTGCGGTAAAAACGAAGCAGCGGCCGCCGGCGAGCACACCGCAGCCGCTTCCTGACTGATGTTCCCTTCGTTACGTTTCGTTTCGTTTCGTTTCCGTCGCCATTATACCGACCGCAACGTGCCACATGCGCCGGGCGTACCCGATTCATCCGTAACGTAGGGGGTTGCCATTTTGAAGAGCTCCGTCGCCCTCCGCGGGTCAGTCCAAACGTCCCCCCACCCCCCGCAGACTACGAGATCGTGAGCATGATGGCGAACTCACGACGTTCCCGTCCAAGTGGTCACTCCCGTGGCAACATTTGACGCGAACGCAAGAACGGGTGGCGAAGTCGAGCAGGTGCGCGAGAACATGATTTTTGCAATCGGGAGACGCGAGCCGACAAAACAAGCGAACGCTCCCCCCCTCCCCCTTCCTCTCCGGAAATGACGACAGAATTTGGGTTGCCAGGTTGGACGGGAGGGCGAACTGCTTGCTAGCTTTCTTTTTTTCTTTCGTTTTGGAAATATGTCATTCATTGGCATTGATACAGTTCTCGTGAATTTCATGTACATATGTTGTTGTAAGCCATGTCAACTAAATCAATTAAATCTTCATGCTTGTCAAAACTAGAAAAAAATATTTGAATCCAAGGAGAATCAATTATACACCATCATCGATCCATATCTTATTAGGAAAATTTCCCATCCAGAAGTGCGAAATAAAAAAAATAAAAAATCATCTCATTTATTATTATTATTTCTTAAATCGGTCACAAATAAAGCATGTGAAGCTACGAATATTCATTGAGAGGTATTCAAACCATGATCGCCAGGGAAATGAATGTCGTCAGCCCCATTTTTTTCTTTGATTTCTTTTTTTTTTTCCCCCTTCTGTTTTGATATTGTTCACGAACGAACTAGAATGACTGGTTCTTAATATTCCTAAAAACCCGATTCCAATGAAGCTTGGCTATTAAACATACAGAAAAACAGAATACAATGAATTGCAAATCATGTTCAAGCAATATTTGTAATTGAATAGACTACAAAGACGATATTTAATGATCAACCTTGATGCAACATGTTCCAAAAAGGTCGGGAAAGGGTCTCGTTTACCACGGTGTTCCATCACCTTTTCTTTTCACAGAGTTCAATAAACGTTGAGGAACTAAGAACAACAATAGTTGAACATTTTCAGGTGGAATTTATTCCATTTTTTGCTTGATGTACAGCTTCAGCTGTTCAACAGTCCGGGGTCTCCGTTGTTTTATTTTATGCTTCATATGACGCCACACATTCTCTGGACTGGAAGCGGGTCGGTCTGTTACCCTCATTCTTTTACCACAAAGCTGGACTATTGTAACACTTGCAGAATGCGGTTTGGTGTTGTCTTGCTGAAATAAGCAGGAGTCTCCATGAAAAAGACGTTGCTTGGATGGCAGCATGTTTCTCCCAAACCTTTATGTACCTTTCAGGAGTAATGGTGCCTTCACAGAGCCCCATACCATCACAAGTGTCAGCTTTTGAACTTTACGTCCATAAAAGTCCGGTCTGGTTCTTCTCCTCTTTGGCCCGGAGGACACGACGTCCACAATTTCCAAAAATTGTTTGAAATGTGGACTCGTCTGACCACAGAACCGCTTTGCATCAGCCCATCTCAGGTGAGCTTGGGCCCGTAGAAGCCGGCGCCGTTTGTAAGTTTTGTTGATCTATGGCTTTTTCGTTGCATAGTAGAGTTTTAAATTGCACTTCTGGATGTAACACTGAACTGTATTGACTTACATTGGTTTTTGCGAAGTGGTCCTGAGCCCGCCTGGTGATTTCCTTTCCACACTGATGTCGATTTTTGATGCAAGGCCGCCTGAGGGATCGAACGTCACGGGCTTTCGATGGTAGTTTTCGCCCTTGCCGCTTACCTGCAGATTCTCTGGACATTTTTTTTTTTTTGGATGGTATTACGGATCGTAGATGATGAAATCCCTAAATTCCTTGCAATTGGACATTGAGAACATTTTCTTAACCTGTTGGATTATTTTCTCATGCACTTTCTCTCTCTATCTCTGCCATCCATCCATTTTCTTTCCCGCTTATCCTCACGAGGGTCATGGGGAGCGATGGAGCCTATCCCAGCTGTCAACGGGCAGGGTACACCCTGAACTGGTCGAGACAAACAGCCCCGCTCACAATCTCACCGAGGGGCGATTTAGAGTGTCCAAATAATGTTGCATGTTTTTGGGATGTGGGAGGAAACCGGAGTGGCCACCCGGAGAAAAGCCACACAGGCGGGGCCGGGATTGAACCTGGGACCTCAGAACTGTGAGGCCAACGCTTTCCAGCTGCTCCGCCATGCCGCCACACATGAGTAAGCGTGTCAAATTCTTCTTCAAGAAATTTGGATGATGATATTTATCAATGCCTTTTAGCAGTTGCACTGAATGAATTGATAAGAAATAAGCATGAAATTGATGTTCTCTTTGAATTTTCATATGTATTGCAGATGCTTCCGGGGCCTCTCAACAGTAAACATCCGAAGAATTTTGCTGTAGCTCTCCATGACGGCAGACGAAGTATCTTTGTGTGACATTTGCAAACGTCTGTTTTACTTTTGGAAACAACGATCAATATTTTGGCCTATTTTCTGACGTTATATACCAGACCAGTACGATGTCCTGGTTTTTAATAAAGGGATGGAGATTACAAAAAAAAAAAAAAAACAATAAGCAATTGCTCCTTAAATGAATCAATAGATGAATCGTTTATTAAAGTAATCATGAGGTACAGATCTAAAAAGCAGTGCAGTATTAGGACACCCTGTCCTCCATTTTGCCATTGTATTCATATACTTGCGCCATTTTTTTTTTTTTTTTAATTTGCTGAGACGTGAGTAAATACAAACAAAGGACCAACCGACAAAGCAGTGTGTCTCCGCCTTATTTTGCAGCCGTGACCCGAACAATTTGCCTCCCGGTTGTCGAGAACGTCACGGCTAAAGGCGTGTTTGTGCGACTCCCAACCTGGCAACCCCCGCAGGAGCAGCCGAGCGGCTCAGTCTCTTCTTCGCAGTCTCAGCGCGCAAGTCGCAAGTCGGCCGCCTTCGGGATCCGCGCTCGCCCGAACCCCAAATCGGTTCCGCCTTTCTCATCGCCACGTACGTAACTGTTTTCGTTGCTGTTCCTACCGGCCCGCGCGAACGTCTCGTATTCATCGCAGAAAGAAAGAAACGCGACGCCTTCACCGAGCCCTGCTCAACCCGGCATCTACTGGATGGAGCGGTCGCTATTATGAGCAGATTTTCATTCCTTAAATTGTTGTTGTTGTTTTTTTTTAAATACATACCTGTAAACTATCGCTAACAGCATTCCGATGTTAACCGAGGAGGTGCCGCTCGCGTTGCAAATGGTGGCGCGCGTGTTGCTGGAAATGTTGCGCCAGGGGCGAAAGATTCATCTCGCCAAGCTAACGCGGCGTTAGGTAAGGCTAACCTTTAGCGTGCTAACCTTAGCTCTGGAGTGCAGATGAAGATGGGGGGGGGGGGGGAAAGCGGCGAGAAAGAAAGCTGCGTGAATTTCCAAGCCGGTCCTCGCGACTCGGTGCCGTCTTCCCACCGTTCGACTTTCGCCCTGGGTTGCCTTACATACACGCGAATGTTCGTTGAAAAGTGTGGGGGGGGGAGGCTTAGTTGGCAAAAACGTCGTTTCAACGCTTATGAACGTCTGCCGAGTGGCGTCCAAGTCCTTCTACTCGTTTTGCTTTCCAGCCGTTTGACGTGTTCCGAGGAGGCCGTTGACAAGCGAACGTCACAGCGCGTTTAATTGTGTCCAGTTTAAAGTTGAGAGCCCCCCCCCCCCCCCCATCATCCTGCAGTCGGCAGCCCAAATCCTGCTGGCTCTCTTGACGACTCAAGCAGGAGCGGCAGCAACCCACTTGATCAACAATTCACAAGGATGCAGCAACTACGCTACTTGGCTATTCGGCGTACTACAGGCGACGTTTCACCCGACTCGACTTTATTTATTACTCTTTATTGGTGGCCTTCTGTGTGCAGAATGTTGAGAAAATGTGACCAGGATCGACTGATAAATTCCCGCTTGTTGAATTACGGCAAGATTCGAGGAGTCGCTAAAAGGCACAGATTCATGGACTTTTTTTTTTTTTTTTTTTTGCTGCTTGTTAAAGAGCAGCTGGAAAGTTGCCTTCAATAGTTGCTACAAGCGGTCACATTAACTTCACCCGGACAGACAAAGTGCATTTTGAAATTTCGCCACAAAGATGAATTTCCCTGACTTTTACGCAGCATACGTGCGACATTCCCGTCTTCACGCATCCCCGTCTTCACGCATCGCACGCGCGCTGGTGTGGTGGAAGCAGACCTCAGTACAGCAGAAGGGGCGTGAACAACCTTTTTGGTTTCTATTTCCAGGGAAGTGGCAATCAGTTGTACTTCTTGGTCAAAGCAAACAACAACACCAAAAATGATTGTATAATCTTTGATAAGTGGGTGGTTGTTGGACCTGTTCAGTGTGGCACGAGCAGGCCACTCATTCAGCTACAGAATTATCAGGCAAGTAACCGGAGAAGCTGAAAGAAACGTACTTTTTTCGTATATGTATCACTTTAATACATATTTCTCAGATCCCATCTGGATAAACCTGAATACTAAATGGATTTAAGAATAGAATAAGTGTGGGCGTGGCCTAAAGACATCAACAACCTATATAATAGTCCGCATAATTAATATTCAACGCCTGCTCTTTAAACCAAAATGGACCCAATAAAGATTTAACTGACTCTAAAAAAATGTTTGCGGGATCCTGAAATATCTAAAATAGTCGGACCTGATCGCAGAACCATCAAACGTTTTTGTGGCAAGCAGTCAACGGGGTTGCAAGAAACGTGGCGGGAGAAAAAGCTGCAAATTAACTGCAGGGGATTTGAAAAGAATCAAGCGTGGTGCTACCAGGAAGCCTCGAGCCGACTCGAGTTCTGTCAAACTTTCAAAGTGGAAGCGACCGAGAGACCTCGCCAAAGGAGGAAAAACTGAGAAAGACACACAGTGGAAGCCCCTAAACTGGGCCAAGATATAGCCGAAAACATCCATCCATTTTCTTTTCCGCTCATCCTCACAAGGGTCACAGGAGTGTTGGGACCTACCCCGGCTATGGTCGGGCATCAGGCGAGGTACACCCTGAACAAGTTGGCAGCCAGTCGCAGAGCACATGGAGGCAGACAACAGTCACAATCGCACTTCGGGGCACTTGAGAGTCCGCAATGAATGCAGGTTTTGGGGACGTGGACAGGAAACTGGAGTGCCCGGAGAAAATCAAGGGGTTGGGGGGACACTTCAACCCCGGTCCTCAGAACTGTGAGGCCAACCGCTGTAACCAGTTGCCCCACGGTTCTACGCCTTCCTGAAAACTGTTCTCTCAAATGTTTTACGAACTGAAGAAATGAAAGTGACCCTTGACGGATCAGGTGGTTGGACAGACCTCCACTTCCACTCAGATGCCAGCAAAGTGAAGGTATTGGCTGTTCTGATTCCAAATTAGCCCGTTGGAGCTTTTTGGAATACACATTGGGTCAAAACGAACTTTCGAACATTGTCAGTTCTTCGAAGGCGCTTTGTTCAGGACGTGGTACAGCAAGAAGTGTGCATCGGTCAAAAAGTGATTTTTCTGCAGGGCAGTGCTCCGTTCCATGAATCCTCCCCTTTCTTAAAAGAAGCAGACCACCACCAAGTCAGTCTGCCAAACCGGGGAGACTTTCCCCAATGTTGCAGAGGCGTTTCAACCGGGACAGGCCCACAACATCCAGAGCCTCGCAAATCGCCTTGCCATCGACGAGCTTCTACCGCCTCTTTGACCGGACTTCAACTCCAGAGATTCCGGACTCTCGCTTCCTCATGGGAAGACGTGTAGGTAGAAGAGAGCTCTTTGAAGGTTTGTTTTTCCCCAATGACAAGACAAAACCTCACTTTTTACATTTTTTTTTTTTTTTTTTTTTGAGGTTTCTTTCATTTAAATGATTCTCAACAATCAGACTTGCCTAATGATTCTGCTTTATAAACAGGTGGCAAGTACTCACCCTCAAGGAGAAGTACACAAAACTGTACTTGTGTTGAGAGATTAAAAAAAAAAAAAAAATGCTGGAAGTACTAATTTAACTCCTCTGCTTAAGTAATAAAGTACACCCTGAAATGAAATTGAATAGAAAAGTGATTTTTACCGTTACTCATACATACAATGGAGAAAATACTTCCCGGTTACGTCCCGGCACTGCTTATCGGTCCGTCATTTTCTCTTTGAGAGTTCTTTGTGACATATTGCAGGGAAACCGATCTCTGAGACGACTTGTAGTATCCCAACGTGAAAAGTGCTCCAAAACAAACGGTGAGATTATTACGTGGCAAACACGTCACAAGGTTAGGACAATCGGAAAAATGTACTTTGAGATTCGTTTTCCGGAAGGTCAGGTAACAATTTCATGAAATCGACTTTAATGTTCAGGCTTTTCCCCCTCCAGAATTAAAAAACTTAAATACAAATAATGGGATGTCTTTATTTTTTTTAAGAGGTGCTTTGCGTAGAGTTCCTTGTGGGGTGGAATCTCCCTCACGAGGGGTCCCTGAACCGCTAAAGTTTGCGAACTCCTGATCCGGGACTCCATCCATCAGTAGAAAGCTGAAATCGGCCAAATGAATGAATGAATGATAAGCACATTTTTTTTTTGTTGTTGTTTTTCTCCCCGTCACAGGTCAGCGTGAAGCACAAGAAAAGGAAAGCTGCCATTGGCTGAGCGGATGTTGATGTTGGTCGCGAGCTTCAGTCACGACACAACCCCCTGAGAAAAGGCCGTTTATTAGAAACCAGAACCAAAACACCTTTCGGACCCTTCCGTTGAACAAAAAGCGTGAGTGAGCCCTTTGGACGTCGCATTCCCGAGCAAGTTGCAGACTCGTCGTCGCCGCGTGAACTTGCAGCTACCGACATGGCAAAGAAGAACCAAAAGGGTGAGTTTGTGCGTGCGGTGGATTTGGACACAGCTGACACTCGTGTGGAGGTCGCGGCCGTCAACGTGGCGTAACGCGTAGCAGAGTGACCTGTCACGTTAACCTCTTTTTCCCAATCGTAAACTGATCCGTTTAACTTTGGACTTCCCTCTCACGCTCCGACTGTGTTCTGTGACAATGTTCTTTTTTTTTTTTTTTTTTTTCCCTCTTTGCATTTAAGGGAAATGTCGTCGAAGTCTCGCAAACAAGCCAGTGTAGGAATTGAATAAATCGCATTGCAGCCCTTTTGAAGACATAGTTGCGAGCTAACTATTCTGGACTGATTATATTTTTCTTTGGGGTAACTTTTCAGACACCTCGGAGGTGGTGTTTGACACGCGCTCAAAGATGGTCATGTCCCAGGGAGGACCACCGGAAAGGATGAAAGAGAAGGTAAGACGTGTGTACGTCCAGGCGAGTTGTTATAAAGCCGTCCTTACATCGCGCTGGTACTTTAAGTCTTGCTTGTTTAAAGTTCAACGCCTGACTTAACCCGGAGGCCAGCGGATAAAGTCTGCTTTGATAAGCCCTTGAATGGAAATGCACGTTTATCTCGCCATAGGCCTGAGCCCAGCCGGGGCTGGACCGAAATCACTTCATTTGGGATTTTGTTCCGAGCACATTCACGTGCTTTACTCGGATGTGGGAACGCGTTGCTTTTAATGGTGTGAGTTCAAATAGTGATCCAGTTGGACCTGGAGCTTTCATTTCTGTTGTGGAAAAGCGATGTGATATAACATCGCATCGGCGTGACGTCTGCCGTGTTGCGACCTCATTCACCCGCCATTGAAATTGTCAAAACTAAAACTACCGTAATTCCCGGCCGACGGAGCGCACATTTGTAAAGGAAATACCATTTGGTACATACGTAGGCTGCAGCCGTGTAAAAGCCGCAGGTTCCCACATTGAAACATATATATATGATATTTACAAAGAGAGTTTAATGCTAGCGCCGCAGCGCTAACAGAACAGCACTAAAGAAACATACCGGTTAAAAAAAAAAAAAAATCACTGAGACATGGCAGTAACACGCTAGCGCAGCGCTAACAGGGCTTCTTCACTGGTAAAATTCACTTCCTCGGCAAATATATTCCACCGGTCTCACTCCTATCTTTTCCGCTCGAGTGCCCCCCTTGCACAAGTAAGCCGCATCACCGCATAAACCGCAGGGTTGAAAGTGTGTGGAAAAAAGTCGCGGTTTATAGGCTGGAAATTACGGTAGTTGCCAATCACGGATGAAAAGTCATTGACAACCCCGCACACAGTGCGGCAGTTCAGTTGCGTTGGTTCACGCTTTTCAGTTGGGCGTACGACTCGTTTTGCTGCTTTGTTTTATTGTGGAGAACTATTTAAACCTGCTCTGCGTGATTTGTGTGCTTTCTGTCTTCTTGTGTCGCAGATCGGCGCCGTCAGGGCAGTCGTCCCCAACAAAAGCAACAATGAGATTGTTCTGGTGTTGCAGCATTTTGAAAACTGCGTTGACAAGGCTGTGCAAGCGTTCTTAGAAGGTATGCAGGTGTCTCTTGTTGAACTAGAAAGCTTCCCTGCGCACATTTCACGGGATGCGTTTTGCTGGTGCAAGATAACCACTTGAGCCCACGAATGCCTTCGAGGCACCACTCACGAACGTCACGTATGGCAGTGACCACAATGAGTGGATGTTGGTTTTTTTTGCATTTCCACCTGCTTGCACGTCAAGTCAGTTGTGACGCACGAGCTGTCATCACTCAGAAGTGCATGACTTGCTTCGTATGCTATGCCAGATTTCTTGCGCATACCCGCTCTACGTTAAGCACACCAAAGTCCTCATTTTACGTCCGACTCCCTTTTGTCAGATGTTTTATACATAAAACATATCTTAAAAACTCTTCGCATTCCTCTTAGACCTGCGGTGCTATAATGGACTAAATGTTTGAAAAAAAAATACAGATAAACTGGTCTGTCTAAAATATGTACATTGTGTCTTACACTTTAGACAATGTACCGTAACTCCCGGCCTCCAGAGCGCACCCGGTTATAAGCCTCACCCAGTACATTTGTAAGGGAAATACCGTTTGGTACATACATACGCCGCACCTGTGTAAAAGCTGCTAGGGCCCACATTGGAACACGAGATATTTACAAAGAAAGACGGTACACAGAGTTTTCAAAGGTTTAATACCTTAGCTTAGCTTAACATAGCAACAACACAGTAGTGACAGCTACACAATAGCAACACGGTAGGACAGCAATAACAGGGCCTTTAAAAAAAAAAAAAAAATCATGCCCAAATCACTGAGACGCCGCAGCAAACCGCTAGCATTGCGCTAACAGGGCCAGTTAAAAAAAACTTACTGGTAAAAGTCACTGACACACAGCAGCAACATGCTATACCAGTAAAAGTCACTTCCTCGGCACATATATTCCACTGGTGTCACTCTTCTCTTTTCTGCTCGAGTGCCCCCTTGCGGCCGTTAGAAAAAATTCACAAATTAGCCGCATAAACCGCAGAGTTGAAATCGTGTGGAAAAACAGTCACGGCTTATTGGCCGTTAATTACGGTAACCAATGTGATTATAAAGGAGAACTGCAATTCCTGCGTACAGTAAACATCGATCTGCGGTACTGAGATTATGAGCAGCAATGTACACGGTTGAGTATTTAGGACGTTGTAATGAATTCTAGACATTTCTCACCAGCGTAGCAGAATAATCCGTTGGGTAACGTACACGGTGGTGCAAGGGCAAGGCAAATCCTCTGCGTTGTGTGCATGATCTTAACGGCACCAAATGGCGTTCGGACATCGGATGACGTATTTTGCGCTGTGCCCTCATTGTTTCGTTGCCACCCCCTTTGTAGGCAGTGCAGTGGAGATCCTGAAGGAGTGGAGCGTCACTGGCAAAAAGAAGGTAGGATAGGAGCTCGTTCGAGCGCACCTCAACTCTTGACCCGCACTCTCAGAAAGTCGTCTGAAACGCGAGTAATCTTGGTTGAGCGTGATGATCATAAGTCAAAGCAAAATGTGACACTATTCAGGATTGACATGAAAAGAAGAAATTGTGTATTTGTCTGGATTTACTTGATAGACAATCGAAGGTGTTGCTATTCCAGTTCTCATTATTATTATTATTAGCGTCATTATTATTTTACTGTTCAGGTTACATTTTAAGTCACACTCTTACTGTTCTCTTGCTACTTGACGACAGAAAATGTCAACAAAGCAGACTGACGATGATTTCTTGGCCCTGCAGCCCAATAAGAAAAAGAAGCCCAAGCCCCAGCCGGAGGCCCCAGCAGAACCGGGCCCATCTGAAGCCACGCCGCCTGAGGAAGCCAAGGACAAGACCAACGGCTTCCACCCCAACGGCTCACTGGCGGAGGGGGAGTCGCTCGACTCCCTGAGCGAACACCTGGACTCGGCCTCCGTGGACGCGTCGGAGCTGGACTCTGAAGTGACCGCATCCGTAACTTCTGGTAAACACGGAGGGCTTGTGTGTTGTCGGTTCTGTTGTTTGGGTCGCACTTGTGCGTTTTACGTGATGCTCACGCTCGGAGATTTGAACAGTGCCAGACTTGGATGGGATTTCCTTCTGCCTTGTCCGTCACTGGTCACTGAAATACAATACGATTACATCTAATTCCAAAATATGGGCCTCCCATACCCGCGTGGCGGCCATGATGAATGTGGGGCATTGACGTGGTGGCCATGTGCAGTGGTTCAATCTATTATTTATTATGCATAGAGGAAAGAGAGAGCGGCATGGCTTCGGTGTTAAATTTGTGGAGTAGAAAAGTCTTTGCAGTCTGCAAGATGCTAGTTTTGGAACCGAAACAGTTTCCGGTTGTTGAGTCATTCATCTTTGGCAACACGCGGAACTAGGAAGCACACTAATTCCTCACGGCCCATCAAAGCGACAGTCCGATAATGAGTACTGTACGTCAACAATGTCACCGTGACCAAGCACTCCAGTGAAAATTTTGAAACCTTTTCAATCATTTTTTAGATTTGTTGTACTCTTTGTGCATTTTAGGCCATGAAAAAAAAAAAAAAAAAAAAAAACCCCTACAAGTAACAGTAACACGGTTGCGTGTAGCCTGCAGCTTTTGCATGGTTAATGTCGATATACTCAATAAAAGGTCAAAGTAGTGTTGAATGTTCATGGGTACATTTTGATTAGTTACATTTATTTCATGTGACCAGTCTCCATAAAATATTTAGATATGTATTTTTTGGGGGTAGGTTAATATCAGACGAACGGGTCAATTGGACGAGCTCTTTCCTGTGGGAAATGTTGCTTTTGGTTTTTGTTCCAGCTCTGACATTTTACAACAGAGTAAAAACAAAGGTTTGGGTCTCATTTAGTGTCCAACAGAATTGAATTGAGATTATTTCCCGTTCCATCTTTGTTTTCGTCAGAAATGTTGCATCAGCGTAGCCACGAAAATGTCGCTCAGCGGCTCTTCCATATGTGCCGGACGAGGGCGTGCGCACCAATTTTTTTTGACTATGGATCCGAGCACTGCGCCATAACTTGGGTTTTATGGAGTAATTTTCAAGGGACCAAAGGTCACTTATTCGCTCGGCAAATGTTAAAGGCTTGAATATGTGTCAAGTGGGCCCGAGCAATGCGAAGATTGCGAGTACGTCTTCATTTACCAAACACAAATGACGGACGCGCGACGGCTCGCGGGGCCGCAGTGGAATAAACGGCTGTGACTTCCGGATCTCTCACAGTTGCCAAAGCAGAGAGTCCGCCGGCGCAGAGTTCCCACCAGGGTCCCAGAGGCGGCAAGAGTCCCAGAGATTCACAGCGCCAAAACTCCTCCTCGGCCCTCCCCGATGGGCAAAGTCAGCAACGGCCGTCTGCAGGAAAGAAGATCGGTAAGCTCGGCTCAGTGCTGCAGTCCGCTCCCGTTGTTGAGTTGACGGTATCGATGCCCAAGACGGTGGTGCGCGCTAGTTGCTGAAAGTGTTCATAGCCAACTAGACAGGCCGTGACTTGAATGTTGTAGGCCACAACAGTCGCGTTTGTCTTTTGAGGACTTCAACGTGTCCCCTCAGCCCCCAACATCGACCGCTCCGTGAAGGACCTGCAGCGATGCAGCGCTTCGCTTACTCGCTACAGGGCGTTGGTGAAGGAGGAGATGGAGTCGTCTCTCAAGAAGATGAAGCAGACGTTTGCCGAGCTACAGACCACGTGCGTACATTTTTCTGTTGCTGTGGGAGTAGCCTCTTGAAACTTTATTGGCAACGACAACCGCGTACAGTGATGCCTCGGTTCTCGACCACAACCCGTTCCAGGATACGGTTCGAAAACCGAATCGATGTTACCCATTAAAATGAATGGAAAAAGAAATAATGCGTTCCAAGCCTAAGCAATTTGGCTTTTTAAAGCATTTTTCGATAGCTTTTCCTGATAATGAACTGCATAGTAGAAATACATGTATAGTCTAAATACTTTATACAATGTATTTGTAATTTGTATGTAATGTAATGTATGCTTTAGTAGTAGAGAAGGTTAGGCTGGGACCGCATTGCCGTATCTGTAGCGACTCGCCCCCCAGCCTTGTAAACTTTATCATTAACAAAAGTGCAGAATAAATAAATATTTAATATTTTTTTCATTTTTACAAAAACATTCGTAACTCCAGCTAACAAACAAAAGAAAAACTGTACGTATCAAATGTCTTCGGGGGTGGGTGGGTGGGTCGCCCCATTTTAACAAAAACCAAATCCAAAGTCATTCGTTTCTGCCGTCTCTTAAGAACATTTCTGAATCACGACGACATTAACATTTTGGAGTGCTCTGCTACATTCAGATTTATTGGAGTGATGAAGTTTGGTGAAATTATGGATCTCGTTCCACTTGGCACAGACGGCTTTGACGTCAGCACTTGGGACAAACCGCAGTTGCTACCGGGACACGTCTGCGTTATACTCTACACACTAACTAACTAAAGTGCGATGATTGTGCCATCTGTGTTATGTCATTTTCTTTCTTTTTTTTTTTTTTCCCGGGTTGGGGGGCGTTCGAATAGACAATTACAAAACGCGTCGTGGGTGGGTCAACTGCTCGTGCTGCGGGAATTGTTTTTTCGGGGGCGTGCAAATTCACAACAAAACGCGTCGTGGGTCAGCTGGTCTGGCCGCGCGCACTATGTTTTTTTTTTTTCAGCATCGTTCGAGTACCGATTTTCGTTCGGAAACGGAAGCAAAAAAATCTCAATTTTTATTCGAAAACCCATTTGTTCAAAAACGGGGACGTTCGAAAACCGAGGCTTTGCTGTACTTTGTAGTAGCTGGAAATAAATTGGCGTTTAGCAGATGGAAAAAGAATCCATTGCCACGTGGGATCACGCTTGATAGGCTTGCCATTTTTTTATTGCCTTTTAGTGTGTTCATACAAACTAATTATGGTTTAACTACTGTCTTAGGTGAGTGATAATTATCTTGAAACACGCGAAATATGCTTAAAAACACATCTGTGGATTCCCATCAAACCAACTTGTGTGATAGCACAAATGAATTCAGGGTCAGTCGAAACGTCTCTGACTTGACTGTAGTGCCGCACTACGCGTCAGACGCCTTTTGCGAAGTGCGTACAGCTGTCTCTTGATTCATGTTTCTGGAATTCTATTCCGTAATCTGATTCAAGATAATGGAGGCCTCTCATCCTCTCTTTTTCTTTTTTCCCTCTTTTGCAGCCTAATGGACAGAGAAGTGACATTGCTGTCCGAAATGGACAAAGTGAAAGCGGAGGCCAGTAAGTTGCGTATTTTGAAAAGTTTCCGGCAGATCTCGGCGCTCGACGACGTGCCCCGTAGGAAGTAAACATCTGGCCCGAAGTGAAAAGTCTTTCAGAAAAGGTTTTAAAAAGTGATTGTAAGTGGAACGGCAAGTCCGAGTTTGCGTGAGAGGAGCCCCCCAAGGGTCCCGCTATACCTCCAGCATTTTCCAACCTGTGTGTGCGTAGGAAAATAAATCAAAGTATTGAATAAGACATTTGCACAAGTAAGTGGGCCATTCTGCCTTGCTCTGGTCTTTTGTGTGATGAGCGTTCCAGGAAAACTTGAATGGTGTCGGGTGTCAGGGGAGTCTGGGCAGCGTCTTTATGCGAGGAAGCGCCATCGATTGTGAAACTCGTTTGGGGCGGCGGTGGGGGGGCTTCTTTCTCCTTTTTGCTTTTCCTGTATTTCTTGTACGTCCCCCAGGGGGGGTGGGATGTTAAGACAAACCCCAACGGACTGCCTTGATTGAAAATTCAGCGTGTAGTCGACTTTGGGTCGCAACGTTAGCGTCAAAAGCGTCGAGTGGCTCTCACAAGCGCAATCAAATCAGTTTGGATCGGAGACGCCAGCTGCGCTTTGAGCCTTTGCATAGGCAAAGTTGTCGTGTGGCTTTTCTCTGCGGCCTTAACCGACATGCAAACGGGTGACATTTCACAATGAACCTAAAATGCGTGATAAGCAAAAGAGAGAAGCGTGAATTGAGCCTTCGGATTGCGCGTTTCAGTGTCCAGTTTGAACGCTCGACAGAAGAGAGCCGAGGAGCTCCGCAGGCTGACGGACCAGTCGGCGTCCATGTCTGAAGAGCAGCTGACCGAACTGCGGGCCGACATCAAGGTGCCCCAGCCGCTCTCTGGCGCCTCCCCGGTTCCCGTCGTGACGCCGTCTCGCGACGTCACGGTTGCCGTTTCTCCGCAGCACTTTGTGAGCGAGCGCAAGTACGACGAGGACCTCGGCAAAGCTGTCAGATTTACTTTCGACCTGGAGCCGCTGAAGACGAGCATCACGCAGTTTGGATCTGGTAAAAGCGCTTGTCGGTGCCGCCTCCATGTCAGATCAATTCTATTTTGAATGACTTGATGTACGCTCAATGTTTTGTCAAGATTTTCACAGAAGTTAACCGACCCACCCGTTGGTCGCGGCAGGGTTGGAGCCGATCCCAGCGGCGTGGTACACCCTGAAATGGTCGCCAGCCATTGACGGGGCATCATATTAATTGGCGAAAAACGTAATTTTTTTTTTCAAGCACTCAACTTGAAACAAAGGGTAATAATGCCACCTTTTCAAAACACAATATAGGAAACGGTGGAAATGTTCGTCTACGAGTGCCCTGTCGTTGTCTGTCGACCGAGTCCAGGGTGTAGTCTTGCCCCACGACAGCTCGGGTCGGACCCAACTCACCCCGGACCCCAGTGGAGTCACAAAGTTTTCTCAACTTATCACTTTCCTCCCCAGTTTACCACCCCCGGACGGGTTACTCCGATCGGTCCCGTTGCAGCTCCACGTCGTCCTCGCTGGTCCACCCGAGTACTGCGGAAGCCCCTCCCGCCACTCAGACCCAAAGCCCCCCCAACCAGTTCCGACCCCCGCCGGCCAAACAGGTGAGCTCCTGAAAATAACATACGTGCTAATAGCTGGGGGGGGGCAAAGGCCACGTTTGGCTTGGTCCTGTCGTCAGTCCATTTGCCATTACGCCTTAAAAATAAAATGTTGTTTCCGATTTCCTACATTTCAGAACTCGGCTCGGTAGTTTGTACTTGGTCCCCAGCACACGGTGCTGCCATTTTCTTGTCGGTTCTCATTAATTTACCCTCTCTCGTGCATAACGAAACCAAAAAATCGCAGAGAGACGATAAAGAAAGGCATCTTCCCCTCGGTCACTTTAGAGCGACTTGTCGTCAGCCTCGAGTGTGCGCACATCACGGAGAGATTGTGGAAAAACAAAGAAGAAGAACAAAAAGCCAGCCAGTAGGTGGTGATGGTTTTTGCGCTCGTGTGGCCACGTGAGAGCGCCTCGTTGTTGTGTTGTGGCTTTAAGCCGGTCGGTGTCCTTTTGTGGCTCAAACGTGATGAAAGATGCTGGACCAAATGGCGCCCGTCGCATCCTAGCAGTGGTGTGCGATCGATGCGATTTCTGCGTCTTCAGCAGACGGGGGACACAAAGGCTTATTATTTTTCCACCATTTTGAATGTGTGTGTGAAAAGAGGCTTCTTCCTCATTTTTTTTTCCCCCGTTTTTTTTTTTTTTTTTTTTTTTAGCGTTCTGTACATTATTTCGGCATTCATTTATCCCCAATTTCAACATTTTCATTTTTTTGACTGCTAAAATTTATTTTAAACATTTTTGTTTAATTCACTAGTCACAAACAAAAAAAGTATCAACTGTGTACACATTTTTAAAACGACTTAACTGGTTCGTTGTAATCATGAACAAATGGTGTCCAAGATTGACCAAACTTGCCACGCCCTCCTCAGATATTCCAAGGCAACCGCCGCACATTCCAGGGACAGGGTTACCAGTCCGGCGGCCAGCGGTACAGCAGCGGCTCCAACCACGATCGGAACTCCGGACGCCCTGATCAGCGTCAACGCGGCGGGGGCGGGGGTGACGGCGGGGCCTCCAACAGCTATCGAGGGGGCTCCCGAGGCGGCGCCCCGTCGGCGTCCAACCAAAGCCGAGGTTCTCACAACGGTCTCCCTCAAAGGCTTCCGCGGATGCCCTGCCCGTAGGTTGCGGGAGTAACCCCCCCGACCTCCCCCCATTCACTTCATTTAACTTGCACTCCCCGCCCGACCCCACCAGCGATTGGAGTCCGCCATCCTGAAGACAAGTTTCCATATTGTCATCGTTCCCTTTACACCGACCCGTTCACGGGTAGACGAGTCGACGTGGGCGTCTCCTCGCCGTCCTCCGTCCGCTTGCGTGCACTGTGGAAGTGGAACTTTTCTTCTTTTTTCGTTTTCGTGTCCTCTTTCCGTCGATGACGGAATCGTTCCGAGGAAGCTTTTGGCACGATTGCCGAGCTGCTGCGTAGCCAGAGAGAGCTAAATCGTTAGCGTTAGACAACTCGAGTAGGTTGTTGCTGAGCTACGCTAATTAGCTCGGACGGTTTTTCCCCAACCTTTATTGAACCGAGGCGGGGGACAAAAAAATAAATAAATCACATCACCAAATAAAAATAATGTACAGACGTCAGTAATCTTGTCAAAGTACTCACAAATTTACAGTTGGCTTTAGTTAAACACATATATATTTCATAGTAGTTGAGTATAACGCCTGTCACTCTATGTCACTGGCATAGATAATGAGCAGAGCTACGTAAGGGCGAACCGCGAATATATTCGAGGCTCGACAGTTGCAAGTTTGCATTCAAAGCGATCCTGTTTGTTCGTCCTCGCTGATTTTGTGCTCAGGCCAAAGCCAGAATTTCACTTTGCTGCCGTCTTGGTTCCTAGTAACAATGTTGGAGTGAGTTGAGGAGCTTCACTATGACAAACGTGTCACGTAAGCAGTTGTCTTTTTTTTTTTTTTTTTGAGGGGTGGCGGGGGTGCAATTATTCCCAGATTTTCGCTATGTCTGTTTAAAAAAAAAAAAAAAGTCAAACCGATTCAAGCAAAATTGTAGAATTTTCCAGGGCACAGCCGATGCGTACATGTGGGAAACAACGCAGTGAGAAATGAAATGACCCATTTCGGGGGCGTCCCCTCCTGAACAAATGTGACACCGTTAGTTGTTTTTTGTGTGACTGGTGTGGGCTCATTTTCTTTTTTTCTAGATTGATTTCAATGTAAAAAATGATTTTCGTTTTGTTTTTTTTTTTGTTTGTTTTTTGCTTCTGACCATCACAACAGCCAACTTTTGTTCTTGTATTGTTTTGCCTTTTATTGGACAGGCCTTTTTACTCTTCCTTCCGTAGGAAATGTGATTTAGGGAGATAATTTTCAAATAGTTGTAAAAAGATATGCCCCACTGTGGGGTTTTTTTTTTTTTTTTTTTTTCAAAAAAAAAGCGCTTGCATTTTTGTACCACACGATTTTCACTGAGCTTCTCACTGTGTTGTCGGCAAAAAAATGAAGGAAAACAAATCGACTACGTACCTCACTTTGGAAGCTTTTCTGTGGCCTGTATCAAGCAAACGTTAGGAAAACGTAAATGAAAAAGTTGTTTTCGTTACCTTTTTTTTTTTTTTTTACATGTATATATCTCTCAACAATATGTAATTATCGCAGTCAATGGTTGTATTATTTTGTTCACCGTGGGTTGCTGTGGAGTGAGCCAAGATTCTTCCGACTGGAAAAAAAATACTTTGGAAAATATGACGCTACAGCGAGCGTTGGGTTAGCTTAGCGATCGAGCTAACCCTGCAGCTAACATCTTCAAAGTTCACTGACGATATTTCTCGTCGCGTTCATTGAAGCTCAGTTCCCACGCACACTTTGTACACGCGACAAGGAATTACTGATACTTTATTATTTTATTTTGTGAGCTATAAAGATGCTAGCAGCAACGTTTGCATCATGCAGCGGTCTTGGCGTAAAGATCATTAGCTTTTATTTCCAAAAGATGTTCACCCACCGAAGTGGCGATTGTCATTTCTGATGTTGGCTTGGTTAAAATTTCAAAACCGTGTCAATTTTTTGTTGTTGCAAATTGTAAAAATATGAGTTTAACGCCAAAGACTCGTTTTTGTTTTTTTTTTTTTAATCACAGTTAACCTTGCACCCCAACTCTTTCCTCGTTAGAAAAACGTAGACAGGGGTTTCTGAATCTTTTTTGTTTTTCCTTCTTGAATTTCTTTGCTGTATATACATGTATGCGTTTTGTAGGTGAATATTCACGGTAGGCATAACGGAAATTAGTTGCTGAGACAGCTGCAAACTTAAGTGCCTTTTCTTCTGCCCCCCCCCCCCGCACCTCCATCCAAACAATAAAACAAACAAAACCCAACAACCACACAGTGAATGGACCAAAGAGCTCGGCCACACTCGCCCGCACGCTTTCTTTCCCCCATTGGCACACCTCATTTATTACTAATAAATCATTTGCAATATACACTGAGTTCACCTTGAATTATTGCTAATTGTAGCATCAATTGATGCTTTTTTTTAATGAGTTAATCCCCCCAACCCCCGTTTTATTTGGCCTATCCACTGGAATGTGACGAGAAAAGAGAACATTTCAAATAAATTATAGTCCCGATTATTCTTATTTTTTTGTCTTTCAGATGTGAGGGGGGTAACATTTTTTTTGTTTCTGCACTTACAATGAACGACCAAGGGGCGGCAGTGTACAACGTGACATTCCGTACGGCTTTTGCTACCTCCAAATAAATGAAATTAAAAAAAAAAAAAAAGAACAATAGGTAGCCATTGTAATGAAATTGAAAATGCGTGAATTGCGTTTAACCGTATTGGAATGCGTTGAAATACGTGAAGTGTGTGTGGGGGGGGCAAAGGCCACGTTTGGCGACATCCGGGCACCTGGGCAGGGGTCGGCACAAATGACGACGTCACTGGTCAACCACCGTCCGCCATTTTCCTCGAGGTGGCGCCAAACGTGCACCACTGATCTAAAAAAAAAAAAAAAAAACAAACAAACAAAAAAAACCGTCAAAACTGAAGTCGACATCCGCCATCTTGATCCTCCCGAAACAAGCAGCGTTAATCGCCAGTTTCGTGGCTGTGAGAAAAGATTCCACAGGTAAGTTAGAAAGATTTACTTTGACACTGTTAAAGTTCGTTTGTCAAGGTTTTTTTTTCCCATTTTATTTTCTGATGAGCTTCATTCACATGAACAAAGTTTTGTTTCCGGTTGTTGTTGTCTCTGCTTCACCTTTAAAGACCGATGTTTTTTTTTTTTTGCGAAAAAGCAATGTCAATATTTTCCCAAACGTCATCAGTGGATAAGCAAGAAAGCACATTTTATGTGAAGTTTTTGATGAATTTCATAATCAGAGAACTCTGCAAATTGAATTTGATTTTCAAATGCAAGGAAACGAGTTGAAATTTTCTGTGTGAAATAAAGACGTCGCGGAGACAACAAATGAAGAATGCGTTTAGCATGTATTTGCCCAATGCCAGTCCTTCTTTCCAAAAATATATCGAACTGATTGACTTCAAATTTCACGATTTTATGACAAAAAATGCTTAGTTTTTTGCTATGTTATGATGACAGTGCTTCACAGCGTATTTTGGGAAAAGTTCACATGTCTCGGAAATCGGGCCCTAGCTAATATGCAAGGTTTTTTTTTGCTAGTCACGATGTTTATATGTCTTTCCTTTGTACTTGGCATTTTTGGGCTTACTAAGCCGAATAAAAATTCCTTCATGTTACCAGAACTGGAAAACATGTTAAGCTCACACGACCGGTTTTAAATCTACATGCCAAACTTTGAGAAAATCCCCGCAATAATCTAAATAATCCAACCTGTAAAACATGTCTTCCATAGGTTGTTGGAGTACCAAGATGGCGGCCAATTGGCCTCAACCAATCGACACACCGCTAGATATGTATGCATTATCCAGTTTTTTGTTTTTTTTTTTTTTAAGATAAGTGACTTGCACACGCAGAATTTGCATCAGAACAAAAAAAAAAAAAAACCTCACCGGGTCAAACGCTGTGGCCACTTCAGGTACATTTTAATCTGTGCGGGGTGCAGATTGGAGACATATTCTACGACTGGTTGTAATATGTGTGATTTGAGAAAAAAAAAAAAAAAAACGCATATGTGAGAATCTTCGGAAGTGAGGTACAATATTTCATATGGGCGATATATATTGTTTTCACTTGTATTTGTAAGCAAACATTTCAATTCATAGAGGTGTGAACATAAAATAAAATACATAAATATATAATATAAATAAAAATAATATATATAAATACATAAAATGTATCACAATTCACTAAACTCATTTTGTTGCATATTCAATATTTTGACGTGCGGAATGCGGCCTAAATGTGCTGGATTGTGGAAAAGAAGTGGAAAGTTTTTCGGACTCTCACATCGGCCTCGTTTGTTCTTCAAATCGGACACGTTACAACCGGTCAAAGTCTACAATCGCACATATATTAAAAACATACCTGAAGTGTTTTTATTCTGATGGGTTGTACTGTTTTTTAATGTTTACTATTATTATTGAATATAAACGCAAAGAAAATGACCTGGTCCCGTTTGCTCAGGAAGCTCCTCTCAGAATCAACAAGCGAATATTTTTCTTTTCTTCCGCAAACATACCAAAATATGACAGCGCTCAAGTTGCACTCGTTTATTTACATCCGCCAACAACTTTTTTTTTTTTTTTTCCTTTCCCCCAAGCAAACAAATCTTCGTTAAAAACAACTCGACTTCCTGTTCTCAGAGCCATTTCCTAAATAAAATGTCTAAACGGCGATCCAAAAAAAGCGGAGATCCCAGAAGACGGCCGTGACGGCGTTTTTTTTTTTGGGGGGGGGTCACAGTCCCAGGACGGCAGGAAACGCCGCAGCACCTGCCGGAGGAAGAAGAAAAGTCGCGTCAGTCCACGGGGCGCCCGGACGGGGTCGTCGCACGGTTTTCGTACTTTTCGGGCTGCCTCGGCCGTCTCCCGCGTCGGCGTCTGGGACTTTCCAATCCATCTGTCGGCCTTTCTCGTAGAGTCCCTTCAGGACCTTCCTGACCTCGTCGGCGCCGCCTCCCCGACTCAGCTCTAAGTACTTCCTGTACAGCTGCAGGGCCGTGCGAGCGTCCTCGATGCTGTCGTGGGTTTCCCCCTGGATGCTGAGGTCTGATAACGCAGCGCAAATGCCGATTTTTGGTAACATAGAACTGAAAAGAGCCCAGTCGAGAGTTTGTCGCTTGAACGCAAAAGTCGCATAAGGCTCGCAAAACGGGCGGGGTCGAAACCGATGACGGCGTTTCCGGGTTCGAAGCCGGGGAGTCTGAAAACAACGCAATCTACGTGTGTGTACTCGCCAAACCGCCAATGTATGCAGATTTGACGTTAAAGTTATGCCTGTACATTTTTCAAATGTGAGTGACTGGTAACTTCTGACTGCGGGGTCATGTGACGTTTTTTTGCATTTTCCACGGCTTGTCGCAAACAAGCGTAAATATTGCCAGTAACATTTTTTTGCGAGCCACCGTCAACGTGTACGAAACTTTCCGACATCGGGAGTTTGTTCGCTGCCACGGAGCCGTAAAACCGCTTTTGCCAAGCAGCTTTTTTTTCTTTTCTAAAGAGTACAGCGTTTATTTCAGTTGAATTCATTTCTGAAATTTTCGCCTGCCACACACCAGCCACCCGATAATCGGAACAATCGCCGGCCGCAACGAGTCTTCTACGCGATCGGACGTCGCGATCCGGACCAATCACAGCCGAGCCGTTTCCCGGATTTAAAATCGGGGAAGATGAACTGTTGAATCTACAGTACAGGAGGCGGGACGACACAAACGTTACGGCTGCACGTGTATCCGTCAACAATTCCTTACCGAGGAAGTACCAGGCCAGAAAGCGCAGCGATATCATCCTTTTCCGGGGCAAATGGAACAAGTAGACCGTGTCGATGACTTGGTCTTTGAGCACCTTGAAAGAAAGAGGCGGGCTGTCATCATCGGCGGCGGCGGCGGCGTCGTCGCGCGACCACCCAGCGCTTGCGTACCAATAAATTGATCACCCGGAAGTCCTTCTGCAAGCCGTGGCCGACAAAGCGAACTCCCGTGTCGATGAGGAAGCGCAGCTTGAGGTAGGTGGACTTCAGCGTGGTCAGGTGCTTGGACGAGATCTTGGCGTCCAGGTCGCCGGGTTTGATGCCGGAATACTGGGTCAAGTAGTCCACCACCTGCGCAAACGCATCGAGTATTTCCAGATGTTAGACAAAAATCCGCTGCATTCTTAGACACGCTTGTGACTTTGAGTGTGTATGGCTTTAAAATGCCGTGCCTGGCCCGGGGAGTGACATGGGTGCCAGATCACGCAATTTTTTGCTACCGTTGGGTCAGTACCGCCATCTAAAGTCCACCCACCGGCAGCCGTATTTGTTTTCCGCTTGACGATCTGCGATTGTATCACGTGACACGTCTGGAATTGTGATGGTGTGCTACGTTTAATTTTGGAAGGAGATCATCATTATTTTAGCACGCTCGTACCTTGAATGATGAGCACCCCAACTTCGAAGTCATGTGCTTGATAGATTCTCCCCCCCCCCCCACACACACTTTGTGTGATGAGCAAAATCTGGACTTCCGTACGTGAAATTCAGACATCAGTGGAGTTAAAAAAAAAAAAAAAAAAAAAAAAAAAAAAAAAGGTCACGGCCAAAGTACCAGAATGGAGGGGCGGGGGCAGGTATTTTTTTTTTTTAAATTTAGTCTTCCAATGATAGATTGTAAGAAAAGTGAACGATGAAAAGAAATAGCACCAAATGTTCATTGAATTCAAGCTTCAAACCACGTAAAATATGAGCCAGCCGTGCCCATAACGGACTTGGCCAAGCGGCACCGGCATTGTACTTTTCGTCAAAAATGAAAATGATTTACTTATCCATCCTATCATTAGGATGGCGAATGGTGACCTTGGCGGGTTAGGCTTGGATGGAAAAAGATGACACGCTAACGGGACAAGCCGAAAGGAAAAGAAGAAGCAGAAAGTGGTGAAAATGAAGAATTGCACGCGATGGGCGTGTCGCCCCCTCCTGGACGTCACCTGCTCCTGCGTGGAGATGTAGTCGTCGATGAAGGGAACGCCCTCGTTGGCTCCTTGGCCCCGCACGCACGTGATCCTGGCCACGGACATCTGACTGGGCTTGATGGTGGACTTGGTGCCGTCGCTGCGTAGCTCCGCCTCTTCCTGTGCGGGCACACGTCAGGCTCGTCACGCGGCGCACGTGCCACTTTCACGCTAATTTTGGATCCGACGGCCAAGTGGACGGTTCAACTTCGGAGGCGGTTACGGCGGCGCGGGTGGACGTCAAGCTGACCGTTTTATGTTAATGATACGCAAATGCAAAATTCATAACCAGGGACGTCCCGATCCAATTGCGAAATTGCGGGCTTGAGTTTTGGCCGAGACCAAGTTTCAACTTTGCGTTTTGTTGTGAACGAAATTGCGCCTCCGCGTAAAAACTACAAAAACATTCAACCCGTGCGCGTCGTCGCCAACCAAAGCAAACGCACGGAATATTGACATTATCAGGATTTAAAAGATTAGGCCTGCGGCAATAATTATACATCGTGGACTTATTTTTGGTGCATGGAATGTTGATCAAGGAAAAGATATGAGCAACATTCGGTGTGTGGACAAACTGAGCTGTTTATTAACTAAGCTCAGTTTATTAATTAAGCTTACTACAAATATGAATGTTTCGCTGTAGGGTTAAGGTTAGCCGACAAGCCGAAAGGAACTTCCTTACTTTTACTGCACATAAAGTAACTGCAGTGAATGTTTTGACCTCTGAGGGGCAGTGTGGGGCAGAACAAAGAAAATACAAGTCACAATCAAATATCAAATTACTGGGATGAACAATTCAGATTTTATAGAATAGATGCCAGAAAATATGACTCTTTTTCGCCTGTTTATGTGTTCATACAACGTTTGTGTTGCCAATTTTCATTGGCAACACAAATTCAATGCTAACATTTGTTTGCCGGTCAATGAGGTTTTTGAGCGCGACCAAAAACGAGGCAAAACAAAGGCGGTGCCTTATTTTAACATTCAATAGGTGTCATTCTTTTGTTTTGGGTTGTGTCTGTTTGGTGTTTCTGTAAACTCCATCTGGAGTGTAAAAAAAAAAACAAAAAAAAACTTGAAGCAAGCGACATGATCTTTGACTTCTTGCTACTACGTTTAGGACCTCAGCAACCTGTTGTCGGAATCGCACGGGCACTGCAATGCCGTCTGTGCGTTGTTGGATCGAAGACCTCGTACAAGACAAGTCAAATCTGAGACGTTACGTTGGCTGGATCCGATCCCGGCTCTTTTGCTGACATCGGACCGATTTCACAACTCAAAAACTGGATCGAGTCATCCCTACTCTTAACTGTAACGTAGTGTCATTGTGGAAACCTTTCAAGAGCTATTTATTCGCTAGTTATTCTTCATTTCACTTGAACTTAGCCTGTGAGCTCTGCACTTTTTATTACAATTTTGAAAAGATCCATCTAGTAATTTTCTGCTGGCTTATTCTCGCTAGCGTCGCGGGTCCGCTGGAGCCTGTCCCAGCTACAAAGAGAGCGATTGTCTGAGCGTTCAAAAAGTTTTTTTAAAGTGTACTTGAGATGCATTTAATTCATCAGGATTAAAGGAATTCAAACAAAAGTTAATATTACGACACTAATTTTTACTCTTAAGAGAATAGTGGCTCCAAACATCAATTTGAAGCCCCCTTGACCGACTTACTCATCAGAATTAATCCTGGACAAAAAAAAAAAAAAAATAATAATAATAATATTCTGAAGTCGCTCCCTAATCATGTTCAATTTTTCCTCGGACAAAGACGCTCACCTGGTTGAGCGTAACAAACTCGGCGTCCAGCCCCACCAGGTCGCCGGCCTGCGGCATCTCGCTGACCATGAGCGGGATGAAGGTGGCGTGAGTCTTGCGCTGCTTGCGAGCCAGCGAGGCCTCCGTCAGCAGCACGCTGGCGTCGATGGGGTTTTTAACTGAAGAAGAAAACAAACAAACAAACAAAAACAAAAAAACCGCTCCGTCAAGACTCCAGCGCCCGCGCGCGTTGCGCGGGAAGCGGGACTCACTGCGGAGGTCGTATTTGGTGTGGTAGTTCCTCTTGGCGTAATACAGGATGGCGGGAACTTTCCAGCTCATGTCGAACTGCGCCGCTTCCGTCTGTGGCCAACAAAATTCTCCTTAGCGTGCAAATGATCCACATACGCTGCCAGACCGCGTAGAACTCTTGATTTTTTTCAAATCGGACATGCAATCGAATGCATAATACGCTTTAATTAATTGCAACTCTCCAGATATGAGTGCATGCAAAAGAAATTGCTGTGGCTCATCCAGACGCAAACGATTTTCCTTTGTTCTCACCTTAACCAACTCCCGCTGTGCATTTTTTTTTTTTTTTTTTTTTTTACTGTCAGGTAAATCCTCTTTTTGTCCAAATACGGTCAATGTTTTTTCACAAACCAATACGATTGGTCTCCTATTTCTCCGCGTGCTGAAAATACTTTGAGAACGCATCGGTTGAACACCTGAACTGTCTGAGAAGTGTCATAAAAGTGCGCCTCTTCCATCACCCCGTGGGAGCCGTGCGTCGCCGCAAGATTGAAAGTTTTTTTTTTTTTTTTTTTTTCAAGACAGTGACCGGTGAAAATGCCGAAGTTGGAGACATTTGAGTAGGTTTGTATTGTTAAAAGCAAAGTACAGGGAGTCCTCGGTCTACAAACGAGATCCGTTTCTACTTTAGAATTTCGACTTAAATGGGACTCCAACGTTAAAGTCAGAATTTACATCAAAATATTTTGTATAAAAAGCAAATACATTGAAATAAATGTGCTGTGCTGAGCAATTGCTGCTATTGGAACCTGGTCCTCAGTCCTCAATGCTCTTCATCTCCACAAGCATCAAAGAACCTTGTTTTGCGATCATCGTATCCGACATAGGAACGGAACCTTTCACATGCGCTAAAATACGGCTTGGTCTTTAATAATTGCCACCACGGTCGACCGACTGAAGCCTCCTTTCTCCAATCTTTTTATCATTTGGAGTTTCGTTTCCATGGTGATGGATTTTTTTTTTTTTTTTTATGGCTGCAGAAGCATTGCTAAAAGACACAGCTTCCTTCTTTGGGGCGATAATGTCCAAAAAGGAGGGCGAAAAATGCGAACAAATACTCCCGGCCCACAAACACGGACAAGCATTAGCCAGAGAAAAATGGCGGACGTGGACGGGCACTGGAAAGGACTCCCTGTGATGGAAAGTCATGTTTTGGTCCAAAACTAAGTTTGCATGCAGACCAATATGTGGCTCACACTGCGTGTTTTATTGATTGATTGTGTTACTCTTTGCTTAGAAAGATGATAAAAACACAGTCGGATGCTTCCAAGAGGTCTGGCTAATAGGAAAGTAGTAATCGGTTCCAAAGAAGTGCTGGTGAGGTGATCCATCTCGTCTGAGAAGATACAAAGATCTTTGCACGTCAAGTAAGAGCCAAGTTTAGCCTGGATTGCTGGTTTTTAAATTGCTGAAAAAAAATGAAAGGGTTTTATGAAAATGCACTTAGGGCTGTGTTTAACGGGCGTTCCAAAATGAAATGTATCTAATGAGCTTCCACAATTTTTCAAATTTTAAAGCAGCTTCTTCCTCGACAATCACGGCGTGTTTTTCGCGAGTCGCTAAAAAGAAAAGTGGCTCCTTAAAAGGTCAGACCTCAAATCTCGGTTTTCCCCCGATGGAAGGCCTTCCCTTTTTTTGTCTGTGAGGTCGAGTCGCTAACTGAAGCGGAAAAATTTCACTCGATCGTCATCGCGAAGACAAAAACGGACATTGACTTTAAGGCTAGCGCGCTCGGGCCGTCTACAGTTTTTGGTTTGCACGCGCTGTCCCGGTGAAACAAATTCCTTCTCACCTTGTCGACGGGCTCAATGAGGAAATCGTTGAACAGATACCACTGCTGGTGCGTGACCCCCTGAAACAAACGTGGCTCATGAAGTCAAGCGAGCCGAGAGCGGGAGGGGAAAAACCCGCCCTGGCCCCACCGACCTCTTTCCTCTGGTGATACGTTTCTCCCACTTTGATGTGCGCCACCAAGTTTCCACCCGTGCGAGCGTCGAGGACGTGCGGCACGGTCACCACCAGGTCGTAGAGGGACGCGCCGTCCGCCTCCTCGGCCGCGCTCAACTGGCCGCCGGCGGCCAAAATGAGCAAACGGGGGCTTCCTTTGGTGGCTCCGTTCCTACTTTAGTTCACACTCACCTCCTCTCCTTCCGGCCAGCTGCTGACGTCCAGGCCTTGCGTTTTGCTGATGGACATCTTCAACGTGAGCGCCGTCCACACGCGTCTCAGGTCTTCCGAGCCCTCCGCGCTGCAAAGGTCCTCGCCGCTGGAAAATGATGAGAGCCTCAAGCGTCGGAATTGAAGAAGAGAGCAAGCGTGTGGGGGGAGTTCTTACTCCAGGCACCACTCCGTGGGCATGAGCGGCGCTTCTTTTGCCATCGCAGGCTCCGATTCCTCTTTTCGACGGGCTCTGGCGAAGGCGTACTGCGGAGAGAGCCGCGACCAAATGGTGGATTATGCGATGTGCCGTGGACGTCTGGATAGAGCTCGGGCACCTACGGCACCGAAGTCACGTCGCTGGCCGGAAAGCGCCGGTCAAACAAAGCATTCTTCAATGCTCGGTCGGGTGGAGAAGACACGAAAATACGTCTTAAATGACGACACACGACGCCCAGACTCTTGTCCGATACCGTCAGACGTTTAGAAGGGGATGATAATAAACGAAGGTACGCTCGGCACAGAGGACCCATATTTAATGCCGAAGTCGACTTAAGTCGCCGATAAGAAATTGGACTGTTACCCCGCTTGCGCTTGTCTTGGCCAACTGGATCTACACACGGATCTGGTGAGGAAATCGTCGAGATTTAACACGGAAGAGTTTGAAAGCGTAGAAAAGTCTGGACGCTTCCAAATACCTCCTCACTGGATCTGTTCTCAATCAAGAATAAATCCCACATAGCGATGGAGCCACTCAAGATTTTTTTCAATACAAATAATATTTCAATAAATGACCTCCGGTTTTACGCAAACTCGTATTCATTAAATATGATTGAAAAAAAAAAAAAAAAAGACAGCGAGTCGGCTCCTCCGTACACAGAAACGTGTTGCGGCCACACGTTAAACTTCGGTAAACATCTCCGTGACAGACTTTTTTTTTTTTTTTATTTTTAATATGCATCGTTCTCAAATGATCCAATGCATATTTAAAAAAAAAAAAAAAAAAAACAGCCGGGATAGGCTTCAGCCCCCGTACACAGAAGCGTGTTGTGGTCACATGTTAACCTACATAGACCTCTGTGTGATTGATGGTTTATTTAGTTTTTTTTAAATATGCAGTGGACTAATTTGAGAACAATGCATATTTAAAAAAAAAAAAGTGCCAGGGAGAGGTTTACCAAAGTTTAAAGTATGGCTGCAACACCCTTCTGTGTACGTTGGAGACGACTCCCTGTTGTTGTTCTTTTTTTTGTTTTTTTTTTTTTACGCATTGTTCTCAAATGAGCCAACCTGGCATTATAAATACTTGTTGGGAATTTGAGATTGAGAAGAACAATTCCTACTTGAAATGAAGTGATCGTTACCACACTATTGTGTGTATTTTGGTCGGGCACCATCCATCGATTTTTTTTTTTTTTTTTCTTCTGGTCTTTTCAGCTGGTTTTCTCTAAAATGACCTTTTTGAATATCTGTCTCTTCTGTTGTAATAACCAACAGCACAACAATGAATATTCTGCTCCGGTTCAACGTCCCCCCCGCGCTGTCGAGCAGCTCCTTTTGACCGGCAATACGGTGCCGCGAAAATGGTGACGTCACGTGCACGAGCTCTATAATAACTTGAATATCTTATCTTAACAAATGAAAATGACCTCTGCCTGAATCTTCCAGAATTCTGCCTCTTTAGCGCTGTTCACCTCGCAGTTGATGACCAAAACATCAGGGAGGCACCGGATGTTGCGTGTCTGGACCTGCGGGGGCGCACAAAGACGTCAAGAGCGCCGCCGCCGGACGAGCTCGGCCACCCGGGGGTACGAGGCGCAGGTGGGGGGGTGGCGGCGACGACGCGGGAACTCACTGTGGGCTGATACTTCTCGCAGTTTTCACACCACGCCTGCGTACTCTGCTCCAAACAGATGCTCTTCTTCAGGATGTCGGCAAAGTTGTACTCCTTGATGGTTTTGTCTGGTAGGTCGGAGCAAAAATATGGATTTACATGTGGCGGAAAATCTCAGCAAGCAGTGGAAAGTTTTGATAAAGTCTTGAAGAAAAGCTCACGCTTGTTTCAAGATGATTGTTGCCAGACGCAATTAAACTTTACAGTTGAATTAAATATAAGACAAAGAGGATTACACAGTGTGTATTCATAGGGTAGCGAGTTACCTTGTTGGCTCACTTTACATGGATCTGATATTACATGGATTTTTGTGTGTGTCATTTTTTATAGTGTAGCAGTCTTTTTTTGTTTGTTTTTTTTTTACACCATATTAATGTTCAGGATCCTGATGTTTCGAGTCCCGATCGGCTAAGGGGCTGTCGACCACTATCAACTGCCCTAAGTGGGCGCTGCCGCCGCGGCCGTGGTATTTTGGTGCACCCGCGTCGTGCCGCGGTGGCACTTCCGAAGTTACGGTATAATAGAGACACAAAAAATAAATAAACACTGCGAATGGAAATAACACACTATAAGTGGGAAACAAAACAAAATAAATCTCAGTTTTGTTGCTCATCCAACAATTTATCCATTTTAAACAGTGTCATGTGGAGACACCGCTCGACAGAACTGTGCGTCATCAGCAATAGCTACGAGAGCCAAAATTCAAGTTCTGAAGAATTTGACCCAAGGGTAGCATACGTGGGCTAAACCGGAGGAGTCCAAGAAGTGACCCTTGAGGCACCCCGTTGCCATTCCTTGCGATTGAACGCTTCCAATGGTTACAAAATAACCTTTTTCTTCCGGGTAGGACCGGAATGGTGCCATTTCCACGGGAGAAAGGCGATTTGAGGAACCAGTCTTTCGAGCTGAAATGTGGTCGGACGCAACGAATTCGACTCTAAAGTTAAGGCGACGTTGTGCTTCGGTCTTGAGAGGGCTCGCCGTACTCACCCAAAGAGTTCTGCTCAGGGTAATGCATGGTGAAGAGCAAGGTGAGGGAGGCGCGGACCGTTTCTTTACCACAACGACAAAGGCTGCTGTTCTCCACCTCGCATCCAAACAGCCTCCCGACGGCAGACTCGCCAGACGAGCCCAGAGAACTGGAAACATAACAAACCACTTGCCGTTTCCGTCCTGGATTTACTCTTCGGCCTGAAAGATTTGGGGACGGTCACCGAATTGACACCTCCCCTACCGGGAAAGTTAGAATTCGTCAAAGGTTCCGGGAATTGAAATAAATATTTTTTGTATTCACTCCGATCTAGATGAGATCAGATAAGAGTATTTAACTAATGCATTTTATTTAATATAAACTCTACTGCCTCCTCTCAGTGCTGCACTACTACATGAGACAGTAACGCAGGGGTGTGCTAAAAGCGCCACGTTGGATTTTTTTTTTTAAACAGACACGTGGGCCAGTTTTTAAAAAAAGAAAAAAAAAAAGTTTTTTTTAAAATCAATACAAAATAAAGAGTTTGTCCTCCTTTTTAATTGTATTATTCATCATAAAATGAACCATTATTATTTAATTAATTAACTAAATATTCATTAAAAAAAGATGAGTACAATTTGGTTGCTACCAACAATAAATCAACAAATTATCTTAGAAAGGAAAGAAATGAAGAAATGCATTTTGTCCGAGAAACAAATTTCAAGGAAAAAGCGGCTAATTAATGCAATAAATCTTATGAGATGATTGATATCCAAATTTTTCAGTCGGCCGTGTCTTTACAAACTATGCTGTTTAAAAAAAAAAAAAAAAAATGCACAATTTGTAGCATTTCATCTTTTTTTTTTTTTTTTTTTTCCCCCAGAGAAAAATGTCCGAATTCTCTGTCGTGCCACAACTTTTTGCACCCCGATGGAAGGACGGCACCGGCATTTTGAAAAGGTAACGCGGCCTCCGACCTGCTGCTGGCGCCCCTGTAGGCCTGCGGCCCCTCCTGCTCCTGGGTCTCCTGGTGCAACTGCGTGAGAATGAAGCGGTTCCAGCTCTGGATGAGGCGTCCGAGTCGGGCCTTCCCCGTTTGCTCGTCCGAGTCGGCGAGGATCAGGCCCAGTGCCGACGCTTCGGGGATGGTGCGAAACGCCCGCAGGAAATTACTCGCCTGGAAGACACAGTGCTCTTAAGATAATGTAGACATATTATATAACATATAATATACTTGTGACACACAGACATTATGAAACGCCAATAAACAAAAAACTCACAAAAATCATACTAAAGTAATGATGATCTCGTCCCAACTGGCAAATTTGGGCCAATTAAACACAAAACTATTCCCGTAATCTCCAGACTATAAACCGCGCCTTTTTTTTTTTTTTTTTTTTTTTTCACACAAAATTTATGCGGTGATGCGGCTAATTTGTGCATTTTTTTCCCCGAACGGCCGCAAAGGGGCAATCGAGCGGAAAGGTAAGAGTGACACAGGTGGAATATATGTACCGAGGAACTGACTTTTACCCGTTATGTTTTTTTTTTTTTTTTTTAAACCGGGCCTGTGAGGACTGTGCTAGCGTTTACGCTGTGCTAGCGTGTTGGACCGATGATACTGCTGCGTTTCAGTGATTTTTACCGGTATGTTTTTTTAAGCGCCCTGTTTGCACTGTGCTCGCGTGTTGCTGCTGTGTTACTTCCGTGTCCCAGGGATTTTTACTGGTATGTTTTTTTTTTTAACTCTCGCTGTGCTAGCGTGTTGCTGCCGCATCTCAGTGACTTTTACCGGTATGTTTTTTTTTTTTTTTAACCGGCCCTGTTAGTACTGTGCTAGCGTGTTGCTGCTGTGTTACTTCCACGTCACGGTGATTTTTACCGGTATGTTTTTTTTTTAACAGACTCTGTTAGCGCTGTGTTAGTGTCCGCGCTGTGCTAGCGTGTTGCTGACGCAGCTCAGTGATTTTTAACGGTATGTTTTTTTAACCGGCCCTGTTAGCGCTGTGATAGCGTCAGCACAGTCCTAGCACGTTGCTGCTGTGTTATTTCCGCGTCTGTGATTTTTACCGGTGTTTTTTTTAACTGCCCTGTTAGCACTGTGCTAGCGTGTTGCTGCTGTGTTACTTCCGTGTCTCAGTGACTTTTACCGGTATGTGTTTTTAACCGGCCCTGTTAGCACTGTGCTAGCGTGTTGCTGCTGTGTTACTTCCGCGTCTCAGTGATTTTTACCGGTATGTTTTTTAACTGCCCCTGTTAGCACTGTGCTAGCGTTAGCACTGTCTTAGCGTGTTGCTGCCACGTCACAGGCACTGTTTGGAAAGAAAAGCTAAGGTAGATTATCAAAACTTTTATAACTCTGTGTACCGTCTTTGTAAATATGTCGTGTTTCAATGTGGGCGCATGCGGCTTTTAATCAAGTGCGGCTTGTGTGTGTACGAAATGCTTTTTCCTTTAAAAATGTACTGGGTGAGGCTTATAATCAGGTGCGCTTTATGGTCCGGAAATTACTGTAATCTGTGGCATGAATGGCAACAAGTGCGTACAGAGGACAGTTGGACCTTCTGCCATCTCGGAGAAGAGCATTAATTTTGTTTCTTCTGATCGGCTGGTTACGTCACTGGCATTGATAGATTGGCAAAAGTGTAATAATTTTCCGACTAATTTGATTATTTCCCAGAGTTTCCCCACAGCTGATTATCCGCGAGGGCACGTGACCAGTCGATGTGGACAACACGGAGGCTCGGCTGACCTGACACGGATCCCCTCGTGACAAATCCAACATGTGGAAGAGGAAGCCGAGCTCGCAAGCCAAACAAAATTCCTTCTGACACAAATGATTCTGCACCAGACAGCGAACTGGCTCCAGAAAATAGAGAACCTAGCGTGACAACACAAATGTGAAAAGGTCCAGGATTGAAAGGATACAACCACGTTTCAAGAAATATGAGACAGAGTAAAATGTCTCACCTGGATCATGCAGTTGCAGTAAGCATTGGGAATGTGAGGCTCCAGGCCAGCAAACAGGGTTTTGTTGTAATGTTTGAAGTCAAAGTCCTCCAGTCCCAGTTTGGAGTATTTGATTGTCACCTTCCCGGGCACAAGAAGACCACAATCAGACAACAGATACGCTATAAAAAGAAATGAATGCCTTCACACAGAGGAAAAAGTCCAACCTTTCTGTACTTTTTGGGCACCATGTAGAGGTGCGGCTCTTCGTCACGCCCGATTGGTGACTCCGGAACCTGGTTGTAAGTGTCGTAGTCCTGCTCCACGTCTTTCATTTTGTAGGGAACCTGAATAAGGGGAGGAGGGAACGGGACGAAAGCGACGAGTGATCACCTGGACGTTGTCCACAGCGGCCCGATTTAAAACACTTGATGATGACTTCAACATGCCTGGTTCCGGGGACGAGCGCGAGGGTTCGCCGCGTAGCCGATGAATCCGACGGTCTTCATTGTGCGCAGGATTTCTGGGTCCACGGGAGGGGCTCGTCTACAAGACAAGACAAAATATATCATCTTTGCTATATTTGCTAATATTTTTGGGCTGTAAATCAAATGGACAGAAATAGCAGTTCGGATACTCTTGTTGCATAGTCTACGTTTTGGTCGTCAATGAGAGAGAGGACCAACATCGGAGTCTCCAGGAGGCTAAAATTGGAATAATCCGATCGCAGCAAACTCGACGTCACACTCATCTTGGCTGCAAACTGAAGCCGGAATGCAAACAAACAACTGCGCTTTCCTATCAGCCATTATTTCGTCCGTTGGAATGGTTCACACCTGCAGTCCCATTTCATTTTCTTTGTTGAAAAATAAACGCAAGTAAGTTTCTTTCGGCTTGTCCACAGCGTAACGTCTCAGTTGAACGCTCACTTGTTTGGCACAGTTTTTACGCCGGACGCCCTTCCTGACGCAACCCCTCTCGGGGAGTGGAGGCCACAGTGAGATACCAACTCACGATTGGTTTGCAAAAATCAATGCTCTAACCACTGAGCTATGGGGCCTCTATTTAATTCTTTATATTATTTCTCTCTAATTTCACTTTACTTTTTTTTTTTTTTTTTTGGGGGGGGGGGGGGTAGCATCAACAATTCCTCAAAATGTTCAAATTAAAAACTGAATGTTGAAATTGACGGCGAAATCCCCCAAAAAATACTTTGGGTTTGTTGCATTTTATCGGCAAGTTTCCCAACAATTGCTAGTAAGAAAGAGAACCGCAGGTACAATAAACTGACTCTCACGCGCCACCGTCTGTCTGTCTGTGCACTGCAAGTGTGTACGTTGCCTTTAGGCCGATGACCTAAATGGTGGGTGGCAGCAAACATTCCCTACCATGAAAATCCCTCCACCCCACACCCCAACTTTTTTTTTTTACATATGAATCTGTCATATTGTTGACTTGTTTTTATCTCGGTATTTTATTAGCATCTCGCCGTGCCCTTTAAAAACGCTCGGCAAAAGACGCGCATTATGATTGCGATTATTATTAAAAGCTGCTCTGGCTGAGAATTCCAAGTCGGGTACAAATTGTGAAAGCCCTTTGAAAGAAATCTCCCGAGACGTTCACTCTTAACACCGCCGCCAAATATCAAAGTTTTGAAGGTGGCGGTTGAAAGTGTGAGATTAAATCAGTGGTTCTGCACTGCTGATGATGAAAGGGGCGGGTGGGCGGGCGGGTGACGTGACTGAACACACACTCACAGCTGCTTGATAAGAGAACCGAGTGAACTTCCACACGGTTAACAGCTCGACGTGCTATTTCGACGCAGCGATAGTGACGCCACACATCTCCATTCTGGATAAAGTGAAAAACCCAGCGGCGTTCGTAGAACTCCACCTCCCACTGTGACTTCCCCCGGCCTGCCCGTGACTCACCCAAAGCCCGCTATCGGCTTCATCTTTCACGCCGGGCAATTCAAACAGAAGTCGCCGTGCGCTGTGGATTTCATGCAGATTCGGCGCGTTGCTAAATATTCCTGGGAGCATAAAGTTATCCGGATGACTCACAATAAACTTTGCTGAGAAGTAGAGGTGCAACACATTTATCCATAAAGAGTTTTGGTGATTTAATAAATATCCCCGTGCCTACGCGCGCCGGATTTCTTCTCCCACGTTCGGAAAACACGCCCGGTAGGTTGATTGAAGAGCGTCAATGACCCAATGGGGGAGCCGACGGTCGTTTGTTTCGTATTCGTCTGGGGAACAGTTCAGCGTGTGCTTTGCCTCTCGCCCGTAGATAACTGGGATAGTCGCCACCGTCCCTGCGACCCCAATGACCACAAGCGGGTCGGAACATGGATGGACGGACAATAATAAAGGATTTCATACTTGTGATAATACCGAAACGGACTGATTATCCAGTGCCCTACAAAATTAACGGCAAGCTCCATTCCTTCATTTTTGCTGTATGGTGAAGACATTTGGGTTTTGAATTAAAAAAAATGAGACAAAAGTTGATAATTCCATCATATGTTTCACCCTATTTACATCTAGATGTGTTAAACAACTAAGGAAAAAAGCAACTTCTGTTTGAATCTACCCACTTTTCAAGTGGGCAAAAGTTTTGGAACACGCGAGTGTTGCCTTTTCAATTGATTGCCAAAACATTCAAGCTTGTTTTGGGGTTTTGAGTTTCTCCTGCGAAAACTGCATTTGCTGTTCAGCAAACATGAAGCCCATAAAGCTGTTTGTGTCCATTTGGAAGCTGAGAGAACTGCAGAAAAATTGGGCATCAATTTGGTGTGTCCTGAATAATAAAGAAACTACCGGTGAACTGAGCAACGGAAATCAAACAGGGGACCGACAGCAGTTGATGACGGAAACATGGTAAGAGCTAAGAATGAAATGCGCAGAGACGACTGTCGGGGACATCACTGCCAACCTCCACAGGGCAGGACTGAAGGTATCATAATCCACAGCTCCAAGAAGACTTTGAGAGAAGAAAGATGGAGGCCAAACCACTCATCAGCAAAAAGAACCAGAAGGCCGGATTGGACTTTGCAAAGAGTTACTAAGATGAGCCACAAAAGTTTTATGGACTGATGAGGTCAAGATCAACCACTACCAAAGTATGACGAAAGAAAAGATCTGCAAAAGGTCATCTGTGAAGCACGGCGGCGGAAATGTACGGAACGGCGTCACTAGTCTTTATTTGTGGATGTAACTTGTGATGGTAGCAGCAGAATAACAGCTAAAGGCTACAAAATCTCTTTCCCCCCCCCCCCCCTGGTAATTTACAGAAAAATGAAAACAAGACTATTCAGGACGAGCATCATCGTGCAAATAGTGAGTGACCTACAACACAAACCAACAAAACAAAGGCCTTCATCTGGGAAAACATAGAAGGTCTTGGACTGGCCAAGTCAATCACCGGACCTCAATACTATAGAGCATGCATTTTAACTCCCGAAAAGGAGACTGAAGGGAGAAAACCCAAAACCAAACAACAACAGAAAAAAGGTGTACCACAGGCCCAGAAACGCTTTTACTTGAGTCAGTGCATCACAGGCTTGATGCAATTATTGCAAGTAAGGGTCATACAACAAAAAATGAAATTAATATCATTCATGTCTGTTCCAATAGTTTTGTTCGCGTGAACAAGGGGTTTCGATCCAGAGTTGTGTCACACGTCTACATGAAATAAAAGCTGCAATTTTGAACTTTTGTCTCATAATCATCTTTTGAACTCAAACGTCTTCAGAATACAACAAAAACAAAGGAACTGACCTTGTCGTTCCGGTACTTTTTTTTTTTTTTTTTTGGGGGGGGGGGGGGGTCAGGGGGGGGTGCAATGTATTTGTGTTTCATCAAAATAAGACATTTACAAACATCTGTGAGAACACTTTTGCCCATTTTGCGACATGTCCCAGAACAAACCGGTTAGTGAATTTGATCAATTTGAAATCAAATGAAATACAGGGGGTTGATTTTGTTTGCGCCAATCAATTGATCACTGAAAGAAGTGTTACCTCGGGCTGGGCGTGGCCAGCGCGGCGGGCCAGTCCGACAGCAGCGGCTCGGTACCGGTGAGCGTCATGGGAACGAGAGAAAGCGGCAGCAGGTCGTGGTTCCACTCCAGCTGAGGAAGCGTGTCCACGAGGCACGGCAGGGGAAACTCGGTTTCCCGGGAATAGTCATTGAACGAAACGTCGGGAGCGTCAGACCACAGGTGCACGCAACCCCCAGAGTCCCCGAAGGCTAAAGCTTGTTTGCTGGACGATACGTCAAAACTCATCAGCAGGTGGCCCACCGTGTTCACGTGGAAAATGTCCGCCACGTTGGCGAGGCCGGTGGGCTCGCAGAATTGGCACTGACCTGGAGAGGGGAAACACGGGGCGCGTATTTAACAGGAGAGGTTTCGCCATTCATCCGTTAATCGACAATGAAAATACGCGACGATTATTTTGATCATTCATTTGTCGTTTACAGCCGGCGCTTCATTTGAAATTGTCCAGATCTTCGGCTTCAAATTCGGGGTCAAAACGTATGACTTGTGGCATCGTACGACGTCGTCACCGCCGTACCCGTCTGTGAGATGATGGCCAGGCGGGACGTGTAAGTCGGAATGAAGCGCAGAAAGAGCGGGTCCACGTGGACTTGCAGCGGCGTGACGGCTCGCATCATGCGGAGGTCGTAGACCATGAGGAAGCGGTCGCAGGCCAAGCCGTTCAGTCCCCGGGTGGAGAAGCCGCACGCGGCCAGGAGGTTGCCGTGCACGTCGAAGTCCGACAGGCTGCCCGAGAAGGCGTCGAACTCGTGCTCCGTTTTGAACGTACGCAGGTCGCGGAGTGTCACCTGGTTTTCGACGGACGACAACGTGACTACTGAAATTCCCAACCCCCACCCCCCACCCCCCTCAAGAAAAAAAAAAAAAAAAAAAAACCTACTGAGCGTCCCCACCTTGCCGGAAGTGTGCCCGCAGAAGAAGAAGCGACCGGTTTGGCGCATAATTGCAACTCCGGGGACCTCCACGGTGAACTTTGTAGACACACACCATGACTTGAAAAACGTGATCCCGCACTCGCTATATGTGAAGCTCACCTTTTGAGTTTCCTGAACGGCATTCAAGTCAACTTCGGCGACGTAGTTCTGGAGTCCACCCATTAACAAAGTGTTGCTGTTTGTCATGAGGAGGCTGTGCATGTCGGCGCCTTCCTCCATCCTACAGTGGCAGGTGCGACATTAATACGAGAAATTAAACGGAACCTGCAATTCAGGCGGAGAGGAACGATGGCCGTACGGATAATCGAACATGACGAGGCCCCCGCGAGTGCAGCACTTGAGGTTGGACTTGGAGAGGAACAGCACGCCCGTTTCCAGGCTCTGAATGTGCCGGATGTCATCCGTCGCCTGCACTTGGAAAGAAGAGTAGCGGCCCATCGTCGGCCCGAAGAACGATGTGGCGTGGCCCTGTTGGCGAAGGGGGTGGGAGGGAGACACGATAAGCGCATTTGAAGGCCAAATACCCTCCGTGGATGGTCTCCGCTCTCACTCTGTGGTTCCCCATCCAAAGCATTTCTTCCTGCACGTCAAAATGCACGGCTGTCACGGGGACGCCGACTTCGGAGACCACGCTGTGGAGCTCGGAAAACATGCCCTCCAGGAGGTGCACGGGTTCGGGGACTGTCACGGCCAGGCCGTCCGAGTCCATCTCGACGCCGCGGAGGAGGTTGCGGTTGATGTGCGGATCCATGGAGGGCTCGATCCCTGCATCCAGAGTGCCGTGAAGGCTCGGAGAGTACTCCCCCATCCCTGTGTCCAGACCCTCATAGTTCATCGTGGGTCCGGCTAAAGCGGCCTGTGAAATGAAGGCGAAATTTGCGGTCAACTTTCAAAAGCGGGGAGAACCAGAAAACCTTCGCTTCGTGTCGGCTAAACGGCTCGCTAGCAAGCAACTGAAGCTAACACTGCAGGGATTCAACAAAACTCCTGCAGTTCACGAAACAATCGATAAATCATAAGAGACAATGACATTGGAGCGTGCACATGAGTAATAATCGCAGCTCCATTACAGCGAGTGGAATCGACCCACCGGCCGAGCATTGCTACGCACAGCAGGTTAGCTTCTAGCTAACAAGAAACAAATACGGAATCTGAACGAACGCAGACACACTTCGACAAAACAATCAACAATCATTGAAAGTCATACGTTCTTGTCGCGCTAAGCTTGAAGTTGGATTCGCCGTCCATATTCGTAGCAGAAGTCACGAAAAAGTAAAAACAAACAAAAAAAAAAAAAACACACACACACACTAAAATAATAAACAATAACACACGCGATGGCTGTGAACGCAACGGCGCAGTGGTGGTGCGTTCAAAAGCACATTTAAGAGCTCTGTTGCTGTGAATGTCTCCAAAAAAAAAAAAAAAAAGTACCGTAGTAGTAAATTTGATTGTTGGCGAATTTACCGAGTTACGGAATTTAATGTACAGCATTTGTAATTTTCCAGTGGCTAAATTTGATTATCTTATAGATGCAGGGAGACTTCATTCATATTTTTTCCTCTTGACACATTTTGAATGTCTGCATTGTTTGGATCGCCTTTATTTAAACGTGAAAAATATTTTTTCGGAGATATATTTCGGATATTATTAACTCACTTCAATAACATTTACTGATATTTTGTACGGGGCATACTTTCATATCCCAAAAGAGAGAGAAATCTCAATGATGAAATTGTCCCATCTTCCAAGTTCGGAAGAATCTTTCAAAAAGGTTCTTACTTTGAAAACAACACAAAAAGAAAAACAATTTTGATGCCGATTTCGTCTTTTTGTTTAACAATGAAAACAAAGAAAAACAATAACGGCTACAGAAATGTGCATTATTGTCTTTTTCTTTCCATTTTTGTCCCATGAATTATCCTTTAATGTGGCTTAAACGTGCGACACCGGTTGGAGTTACTCACCTGAGGGATGCCCACTGACGCAGGGAAATCCCTGAACTGTCACGCATCCTTGTTGATATAAATAAAGCCCCAAACGCGCATCACTCACAACACACCGAGGAGCAAATCTCGATACATACATCAGCGTCATATAAATTCCAAAAACAAAAACAAAAAAGAAGAAAACGACCATGACGTTGGTTTGCAAGACTTTAGCGTGTCTTTCCTGGCTGCTGGCGGCTTCCGTCTGCTCTTGGTGCGCCCCTGCCGGCCTCGTGGATGATGCGTGCGCGGACGTGCAAAGGAACTCCCTGCTACTAAACCAGCTCGCCAAAAACGCCTCACTGCAGGTAAGCGATTTGGAAATAGTCGCGGGTAGAAGTGATTTTTTTCAAATGTTTTGCGCAAAAGTGGGCGAGAGTATTCAAAGAAAATGTTTTATTTCATCAGACGGCCCCAACGATTTGGAAATGGCTTGTTGATCAAATAGATATACATAGCTGTGGTGTGGTGAAAAGTACTGTAAATGCCGAGCGAGAAATTACTGTACTATGTGAATTTCAAATTGTACACGAATAAATGAGCAATATCTATATTTTATACCCGAGCTGCGGAGAATGAAATGGACACCAGCAGCTTTTTTTCTTCATTGGCTCTTGATTGTTTCTGGATCTTCAACTCATTACATGAAAAAAAAAAAAAAAAAAAAATGTTTTACAGGCGCGGAATGGATCGAAGGATGTCTCGAGTTTCTTGTTCACACCTGATTGGATCGAGGCCAAAGATAAGTGCGATCCGAAGACCTTGAGCGAGGACTCCACTGTAAGTAGCACAGAACGCGATTAGGGTAACATTGGAAGTACAGCGCAGTAAATTGTGATGTCACGCATCCCTCTCGACAGCCGTGCGTTGAAAAGATCGCCAAGGTCCTGAGCAGCCACAGATCGGCCCTGAAAACTGTCACGGGGTTCATCAATTGTTCAAAGGCCGCCGCTCAAGTCAAGCCGGCATTGGACGGTCTGCACAAAAGCATGAGCAGATGCGTCCCGTTGAAGGAGGTGAGCGGCTTGGAAAACTGCTTCGCCGACTTGACTTTTCAGACCTAATAACGGATGTAAAAGATTTTCGGGGGTGTCTCTGTGCAGGACGTCGGCAGTGAGACGAAAGAGTCTAAACTCGAGGACTGGAAAACGGACCCGTTTTGCCACTACACCCTGGACCGACTCGTGTCCTTCTCCGTGCTCACGGCTCGGGTCTTTGCAGCCGGCCACCCGACTCGTCACGCGCAAGCCTCGTCCAACAAGTGCATGTAGAGATCCATCGATGCATCGTCGTCGTTCCGATCGGCACATCTAATGCAGCCGCTTGTTGCCTGCCTGATCATAATTATCTTAATTAGTGTGCATTGTATTTCCAATGGAAAGTCAAACGTTTTTTTTTTTTTTTTAACTACATGGTAATTTTTTTACAAGCAATATTTATTCTATTTATGGCTATTTATTGTTTTTGTATGATGAACCTACACACCCCATGCAAAAGTTTCCCAATAAAAATAATGAGTAAACTACATTGGACAACTCGTTCTCTCTTCTTCAAACTTCCTTACATTTATTTCATAAATGAACACTAATTTCCATCCGTCCATCGGAATCATAACCAGCTTTATTTGCCAAGTGTGAATTTTTTTTTTTCCGGCAGTCGGTGCTGCCTTAGTACGACGTTCAGAGCAAAGAACAACAAAGCAACAAGGACAAAGAACAAAAGACATTTTCTGTTTCTAGGAATTATTCCTTATAAGTCGCGTAATATGTAAAATCTTCTTCATTTAGAATAGGGAAGGGATATGGAAGGGTGTTCATTTTCTTAACAGAGTGCCTTTACCCGTTTGCGGTTCCCGTTGTACATCGGTGCAGTGACAATTGATCCCTCCGTGGATATTGCGCAATCCGCGTCACTGACCAATCAGAGGCCAGAGATCCGCATAGACCGAAGCCCGTTTTTGCTCCCGCCATTTTCTCAGACAACATTGCATGGTCCAGTATAGGTTTGGTTGGCGTTTTATCGCGTATTTGGGTTCTTTAACAAATCGATATGGTTAAGAGGTGTAGTCACGGACTTTGTAATCGTGACGACGGGTATCCCGAAAGGCGAGTTGGTGGAGTTCCACTCGTACCCTTTCCAAAACCGAAGACCCGGTACGAAAAATGCCTTCGATGGATCAAACTTTGTGGAAGACCGCATCATCAACTAAATCCATCTAATATCAACCGGAACGCATATGTTTGCACCAAGGTATGCCCTATATTTGATTTTCAATACACGTCTCGTATAAATGAATTCAAAGTTCTTCGCTAGCGTAACACTGCTGCGCGTGAACGATTGAC
Source organism: Syngnathoides biaculeatus (assembly GCF_019802595.1). Classification (NCBI taxonomy): domain Eukaryota; kingdom Metazoa; phylum Chordata; class Actinopteri; order Syngnathiformes; family Syngnathidae; genus Syngnathoides; species Syngnathoides biaculeatus. Next base: position 30,565,783 of record NC_084641.1, read on the forward strand.
ACACTTATTCTTTGTTGAGCGATATTTAGCGATGATCGGACTCCACAAACGTATTGATTTCTTGCTGGCTTGCGGCCGAAAGTTAACCAGACTGCGTTTGCACGAAGATATGCCCTAAATTTGATTTTAAATACACGTCTCGTATAAATGAATGAGACGTTCTTCGCTAGCATAACACCGCTACGTGTGAACGATTGAATGAAATCAGAAGTATGGCATCTCTCAGTTCAGAATGTATTGTATTTAGAATCTACAATATATCGTTGATTTGAATGAAATGAGAAGCATGGCGTCTCTCTCAGTTAAGAGTGTATTGTATTGTATTTGCCATTTTTGCGAATTGTTTGTCTTACGTCAGCGCACGTGGCGTGACGTCACTTCGGGGGGGCGTGGTTAAGTGCCCTGTACGGCGGGGTCAATTGTGCAAAGGGAGCAGTTTATACTGACGAACTGTGCAGTCTACAAAATATGAAAAAATAAATATCAAACAAAATAACTAATACCAATACTGATTGGACCAGCAGGATGAACGTCCTAACATGGCACAAAGGGAGAAAAATAGTACGTTCGCTGATCAAAAATTTAATGACTTAGTGTAATTGCCAGAGGGAAAAAAAACTGTTCCATCCATCCATCCATCCATCCATCCATCCATCCATCCATCCATCCATCCATTTCAGTTTTAGTTTCTAACCCTAACCCTAGCAAACAGAAGCTCAACTTTGCAACTCTTCGACCAGATTTTAGGCCTGCTGGGTTGTAATTCCTTGTTGCTGGGGAGCCCCCCCCCATCTTTTTCTTCCCTTTTTTTGCATTGATTTGTTTTTTCTTTTTCATGCATGTTTTGTCACATTTTTTTGACCATATATCTGCATTTTTTTCTGCATTTTGCCTTTTTTTTGGGGGGGGGGCAACCCGCATTGTTTTTGTGTCTGATTCTTTTGAGGGGGTAATTTTCTCCCCCCCCCCCCCCTGGGTGAGTGCTTTTCTCCACCTCGTACACATTGCCTCTCGCAAAATAACAAGTTCCCACCAGGTTTTACGCTGCAAGGACTTGTTGTAACAACCGTGATGACGCACTCGAACCGTGAGGTGGGGGCCCGGGCCACGCGCTGCCCGGAGCCATGGGCATCGCCGCGAGACCCCCACCGCAGGGGCACCGACGGAATTGGGCACAGGAGAATGGACCGTGCATATCCGTCCCGTCCTGAGGGAAGGGGCGCTTGCCCTGGACACCGGGATGGGAAGGCTCAGCTTCCCCTACCTCACCCTATTCGAGTACCGGCGGGAGCAGTCTCAGCAAAGAAGGCTCGACTTCCGTCTGCCGAGCCAGCTCTTCTGGCGGGATTCCGGTCCTCAGTGGAAGTGTCCTTCAGCACCCCCTCTAAAGACTTCATTCACAAAGGCTGGATAGGGGACAAATACCTACCTGAAGGCAGGGGGAGGCTACTCCCCCATTCATTGCGGTAAAGCTGCGGGTAATGAGAGCTCGGCACCTTGGTTCTGGGGCAACTCCAGAGCGGAAGAGAGCCCATTCGCACTCAAGATGATTGCGACCAGAACTCAGGCTGCGTGGTGAGGAAAGCCCAACCACATCAAATCGGAACTTCTCGACCTCGCACACCAGCTGCCGTTCCTTCCCTGCCAGAAAAGCGACATTCCACAAAGTTACCGCTAGCTTCTTATCGCCGGGGATTTGACCGCCAAAGCCAGCACCCGCATCAGTCAATATGCATCCGTGACCCTCGACCCCTTCCACAGACGGTGTACCCAGGGTAATGGGGACCCATGTTACCTCTCTGGCCTGACCCGTGCGTGCAGCCCCGGCCACAAGTCACTCAGTCTCCATGTCGGGGAAAACAAGGTCACGGGGCTTCCGGAGGTCTGCTTTGTCTGGTCCCTCGCGTAGGACCAGTTTGCCTCGAGGATCACGGCAAGGGCTTAAATCCCCAGACCAACTTAGCTCCTTGGATCATTGGTAGACACCCAAGTCCTCCACCACAATTTGGTCACGACCCCGCGAGGAGAACCTAAAATGTTCCCATTTGAAAAATTCATGTATATTGTCTGTGATAATTGCTGACACAAGGAAGGTGTGTTTTCCCCAAATATTTCTGCACGCTTCCTTTTAGGCATGTCCACTGCAGCAGATTTGCTCCCGTGAGTTATTTCACACGCCGATGATGCAACACTAATTCACTAGTATTTGCAAGCAAACAATGGGGGAATGTTTATAGTTTTTTATAAAGCGGAACATTTAAAGGGGAAGTATGACGGCTTCAATGTCAATAAGCCGTGTTACTACTCAACGAGGATGTTGGAATTCATTCAAATGTTCGTAGTGTGACACAACTCTACAAACAACGATTAATGCAGATGCAGTCGTCATGGTCGGTCTGATTCAGGGGGGAAATATGGATTTATCGAATGTGTCCATCTCGTCTCTGAGCTCTCACCAAACAGCCATGGGGTGGGGTGGGGGGTGCATTTCTCAGTGATCCTAAGAGCCGTGGCCTGGCCCGTTGGGCTGGTACGCAGTGGTACCCTCAAAATACACCCGCATCGGTTTTGCGCTTGGGTGACGTCAATCGGCAGAAGACGAGAAGGAGAGAGCTGTCAACCGATCACCACCCGGTGGTGTCTCGTCTCCAATGGTGGGGCAAGACGCCCGTCGCTCTGACCTGGCTCACCAAACTGTATCGTGAGAGCGGGTCCTGCGTCAGAACACGCACATCGCTGCAGAATTTTAAACCCATTCCGGGATAGCGGGGGACATTGAGTCCGAACGGGTCGTGCGCCGTGGCGCCGTTGTGGAGGCGGCCGATGGGAACCGTGTCCACGAGGTCTTCGGTGCCCGTCGTGACCGCGATCCCCAAAGCCGTCGACGGACACCGGCGGCGAGGGATGCAGCGTCGTCGTTGCTCTGCAGGCCGCGGTCGTCGTTCCCACTTCATTCTTCTGGCATTTCATAATATAGATAATAAACATGCTAGTTCCTAGTGGTGGATAATTCATTTTCCCGAGGAGCCAAATCCACATGGATAGCCACGTGAACACACGTGGACGTACCGATCACACATAATCTCTCGTTTCCAATGTTAATTTCATGTCTTCATAAAAAGCATTAAACGCTGTGGTTTTCAAAAGCTTCTGCCACAAAGTGTCTGCTCTTTTCTAGCTAATAAACATCACGTCAAAAAAATGTTGTTATGTGTCCCAAGTAAATACCGAGATTGACGTTTACATCTTACAGATTCATAACGTCGGCTTTGACACGCAAATTGTTATCAGTTTCATCTTTGACTCTTGAGTGAATCACAACCGCTCAGAAAAAAAAAAAAAAAAGAAAGAAAGATTGTTCCTTGGTGACCCTGGTCATTTGTCTCCATGTCACTGCATCAACTTTCCATGACTCGCGCGTGAACTTTGTGACGAAGGTCAGGGTAAAAAAAAAAAAAAAAAAAAGCGTTTGATGCGTTATCGAGCTCAAAGCAACATACGTACGCTCGGGGTTGTCCGGACGAGTCGACCTGTGACGCATTCATGACTTTGTTTGGAGCGCGATGTCGTGTGACGGGCTCAAAACAACTCAACTTCAAGAACACAATGTCACTCACACTGATCGGGAATCGATTGCGCCTGCTCATTCGCAAATGCAACATGTCGGAAACCGGCCACCAGGGGTCGACGTCAGCAAATGCTCACGTTAAGCTGCAGTCAAGGCCACGATTGGCAGATTTGCCATTGGCGCCTGGTGCGCTTTAGGTATGAGAGCAGGTTCACATGGAGCACGTGTGGCAGATGGAATCGGGTCTGGAGACGTTGTCCAGAACATTCTGCTGCCTGCAGCATCCTCCGTGACCTCTCTGCCAGCGACTCTGTCACGTTCTGAGGACGGGATCCCGAGTTGCTTCTGATCCGTGTGGCGAGAGTGCGTCATGAAGACGTCGATGAGACGGACTGGCCTTCCCCTTCCTCAGAACTGAATCCAATTGAGCGCACATGGGACGTCCCGTTATGCGCCGATTAGGGGTCGACCGACGATCTGGTCCGTCGTCGCGTCAGGTCATCCGGACCTCTACGCTACGAGGACTTTGATTTCCACGAATCATTTTCATGTTTTGGTCTTCTCAACGTTATGGAATGAATTCCCATTTTTCAACCAGACGATGTCATTCATTGTCGTTCAAGTGCTCGCTTTATTTTTTGGGCGGTTGTGCCACGTAAACCTTCGCCCGGTCCAGGTTCGCACGCTCGTGGTCTCACAAACACGTTCTGCGTAAATCCGGTGCATCAGTTGCCCACTTCAATACAGTGTCGATCGCAATCAGAGTTGAAATCTAAACCGGAAGTATGAAAAAAAAAAACACTCAAAGAATTTGCCTCCGATAGTGGAGACGCTCTAGTACGACATGCGCGTCGAGGACGACAACAGAAAAACCATTGACAGAGAGGGAATATTTTTGAGCTATAAAGTAAAAACGTTGCTGAAAGGTTACTAGTTTGACAGACAAGCATAAAGTATCATTTTCTATCTTTTTAAAAATGACAGTAATGGAACAATAAAATCATTGCTGAATTGCCTTTCATCACATTAGTGATGATTTTAAACAAAACAAACAAGCAAAAAAAATTGCTAAGTCGTGCAAGCCCCATTACACACATCATATTATGGGATGGAGAGAAGTTAAAAGGACTTCCCTGCTGCATATTTGATGTTGTTGATAAAATGCGGCAGTAGAAACGCTCGAGTCAGCAATTTCAATTTTTTAGGGTGTCAAAAACTTTGGAGTTTTTTTTTTTATTGTGGTTTGTAGAGAGCACACAAATGTTTTGGCGAAATCTTTTCCCCAACACCGTAAGTAAGGAGACCAACTTGTCTTTGTGACTTTTTATGACAAAAAGAAAGGAAAGACTTTGCAAAGAGAAGAAAAGGTACAAGTCTTACAAGTCTTTCCGTCACACCATGACATTCTGGTCAACGTTCTCTGATTTATTTTTTGCTATTACGTGCATGTCATGTAGATCACACTTTTTTTTTTAGTTTCGTTTGACTTTTTAGTAACCTGCAGCATCCACCTGCATTCAAATTTTAAAGTACTTTGTTGTACTTTTTCATTTATATACACGTTGGTGATAAAATGAGGACGGCGGCACGTTGGTGTAGTCCGTCGACAGCTCCAGAACTCCCACGAGCCTTGTGAGGATGAGCGACTAAGAAAATAGATGGATAAAATGAATACCGTATTCATTTTCAAAATGCTGTGCCGAAACCTTTGCTTCGCTTTTATTGATAACAGCTCCACCTGGTGGCGTACTGAAACCAATGCATCCGCTGAACGGGACAACTGCACTTGCGCTACAGCCGTCGTAAAAAACTCTTCAGAAAAAAAAGTTACCCCAGTCTCGTGCGGCTGCGAAATAAAATGTGCAGACTGTCGGAAATAAATGAATGAGATTTCGCGAAAAAAAAATTGAAAAAAAGTTGGGCTGAAAATGTCGGTTCGTGGTCGTGCCTTTGGAGCCTGGTTGGCCCACCGCAAGGTTGCTTCGGGACCTTTCTGAGGGATTGTCCCGAGTACCAGACTAGGTCTGTTCAAAAACAAACAAAACACACACACAAAAAAAAAAAACAAACAGGAAACAGGAAAACAGGAAAACTCACAGGCAGGCCCGTCTGTCTCACTGGCCTCGATTTAAGTTTCATCCGTGATTAAAATCTGCCGAGGCAACTTTGAAAGTGACAAACGAGCTTTTGCTCCATAACGAGATGCGGTCTCCTCCCAATTTGAAAAAGAAGAATTTCTCCTGAATCCAACGAACAAGTGATCGTCGGAACATATTGCGACAGCCTGGCCAAACATATTTGGACTTGGACTTGGACTTGTTTCCCACACGGGACTGCAACGTGCGTTGTTTTCGGCTTGGTTTGGGCTCCTTGGGCCACCTCCTTCTCCTCCTTCTCCTCCTCCCCCCCATCATCAGTGTCCACCCGTGACACCATGTCAACGGCGTCACGCACTTTAAGCTTCTTAGGGGCTGATGAAAGTGGGCACACATTGTGCGGGAGACAGATGGCTCCTGTCTTGATTAAGTTCTCATTTTCGCTGGCTTTGCTGGGCCGGATTCATCCCGGAGGAGAGGAGCTCGCGGGGGAAAGTGCGGCACGGGCTCCGCTCTCACCTTCCTGCCTTTTCCCCTCTTTTTGAACGAAAAAAAAAAAAAAAAAATTCAAATTCAATTTTCAATGACCAACTCCAGTTTCATGTTTTTGCTGTCAGAGGATCTGAAAAGTGCCGATTTGAATGAACAGGCTACTCGTAAAGGAACCTTGAGCAGCAATTTGCGTCAGTAAAGAAAAGTAAGTAAAAGGCCACATTTCATTGTCATGAATGTACAGTAGAAACGAAATCTTCCAAATAGTGAATATTGTTTAGTAAATTTAATTATTTGCAGTTTTCTTTTGTGCTTGTAAAAACGGATACTCGCTATTGGACAAATGTCTGTAAATCGAATGGAATTTGTTAATTCATTGGTGATTATTGAAAGAAATGCTGCTGAAACGGAGGAAATCAAATTCCTATCAAGGTCACAAAAATGCTCAGCAGATCAACTTGAAATCACGAAGGCCAAAAGGGTTGCGCGCTGCCGGTTTGTGCGGCTTGCGTGGGTCTTGTTGCAATTCAGCACCGGGTTTCCTGGGCAGGGTTCGCAGCCCTCCACCACCGGCTAAAACCTCATTTTGTGTGCGCGCAGGCAAGATGACCCCGGGCTTTGTTTTGCCGACGCCATTCCGCTGGGCTCTTCTCCTGTTTTGCGTGGTGAGCTTGTGTCGCCGGCAAGGGTCCGCTGGCAACCAAAGCTCCAGAGTCGAGACGGGTAGGTGGCAACCCCGAGCAAGCCAGCGCCGGGCCCCGGGGACTCATTAGGGCCGCCGGTGACCCCGGCGGGTGCCCGGCCTCCAATTCCCTTTGCATCGGCACTCCCCGTAAAGCAGTGCGGCGCCTCAGCAACCGTTTGACCCCCCCTCCCCTCCCCCGGCTCCCTTCTTTCTTTATCCTCACGATCAACCCCCCCCCCACACCCCCACACCCACCCAACGCTCTACGTGGCTTACATGGCTCGTTTCAAATTGAACCCCCGGGCAGTGCCGGCGTTGCCATACATGCACCCAGACAGACTCCTCGTCCTTGAATAAATGAAACATGGCTGCAGAGGTTTGGGTTTGAACTCTCTTCTGGGATGCCCAACGCTTTCAAGTCCGTTGTGCATTCATCCACAAATCAGTTTTATATCTCTCCTGTCTTCAAGATGTAGATTTCATCCGCCGTATTTCTCTTCATGTGCATTCGGCGCAATTCACGAAGTTGCCCACATGCAGATGCGCGCGTCTGTTCGCCGTCAGCACCGTGCACGAATGCTGCCGACGGCTTTTCTCCGCGTGGTGGCGCTGTAGCTTCGAAAAAGTGCCGCCTTCCTCATTTGCGAGAGCCCCAGAAATTCACTTCCTCCAACCGGCGTTGAGCCGAGCCAGATGTGTGACATTAGAAAAAAAAAAAAAAAAAAAGTCACAGCACAGCCACAAATATGAATATCACAAAGAGTACAAGTGAAGAGTTCAGACGCAAAAGCAGAAACAACAAAAATGGATCCATCTGCTTTTGCGTCTGAACTCTTCATATATTGGTCTCCTTCTGCGGGCACTCTGCCGGTTTCCTCCCCCACCCCAAAAACATTCAAATTTCATTGTAGACTCTAAATTGCCCCCCCCCAGGTGTGATTGTGAGTGCGGCTGTTGTCTGTCCCCATGTACCCTGCGATTGGCTGGCCACCAGTTCAGGGCGTACCCCGCCTCCTGCCCGATGACAGCTGGGATAGATAGGCTCCAGTACTCCTTGCAACCCTTGTGAGGATAGGCGGCTCAGAAAAAGCATTCTATATAAATACAAGGCGGTAGAGTGGATCAGCTGGTAAAGCATTGGCTTCATTCACAGTTCTGAGGTCCCGGGTTCAATCCCAGACCCGCCTGTGTGGAGTTTGGATGTTCTCCCCGTACTCGCGTGGGTTTTCTCCGGGTGGGCACTCCGGTTTCCACCCACATCCCCAAAACATGCGACATTCATTGGACACTCTAAATTGCCCCGAGGTGTGATGGTGAGTGCGACTCTTTGTCTCCGTGTGCCCTGCGATTGGCTGGCAACCACTTCAGGGTGTGCCCCGGCTCCTGCGACCCTCGTGAGGATAAGCGGCAAACGGATGGATGGATATATATATATATATATATATACACACACACAAACACGTGTGCGCCGTGAAAAGGGCCACAAAGTTCACTTTCTCCTCACGCGCACGCAATACGTACTTCAACTGTGCACTCTCCCAATTCTCCTTTCACGAGGGTCGTCGGCGGAGAGGACGGGGACTTGCGAAGTGGTGGCGGCCCATCGTTGCTGTAACAAGAACAAGATTGAAGAACGCTCTCAGACGGTCAAGTGCTCCTGCTTCCAAGGACACGTGGCAGGGACGACGAGGGCGACGCCCTCTTGCGTGGAAGGTCATTTTCCTTCGATTTCAGGATTTCGTTCCGTTGCCGATGCGCCGTGCGGGACGTACGCGTCGGAATTGCTCTTTTTCTCTGTCGCTAGACGTTCTGTGTCAATAACAACAGAATAAATAGTGTACATGACAGGAGAATGAGAGGAAAATGTTGCAGTACAAACGTATCAGGTCTAGCGTTTCAGAACCAGAATCAGAATCGTCTTTCTTGGTGACGGACGCCTCCTGAAGTCCGCCATCAGTCTACGGATGGGGAACATTTTTCAATCCAGCGGCGTCTTGTTTGCATATGCTGTCGGCTTTCCGCCGCCCATGAAAGTCGAGTATCGGCGGCCTCTTTACCCGCCCACTAAATGCGCTCTCGGGTTATCGGCTTCGCTTTTGCAGGCACGTTGGGCTGTTCTGCTTCTCGCTCGACGACAAGCGAGTCGACCGAATGCGTTCGAAATCGCTCCTCATTCACTCTCTGGTGACGTGGAGTGACTCCGTAATATAATCCTCTCCAGACGTATCCCATAATGCGGGTGGGAAAGAAATGATTGACAGGTAATTGACGGCTGCCAGAAACTCAAACCCGTGATCCGGAATAAAGGGCGGCAAAAATAACGCCAGGGCGACATCAGACGCTATCGGGCGAGCTATTCGTAAAGTTCATTTTCTGGATACATTTGTTCAAAGTATTCCAACAGGCGGACGCAGAACCGTGAGCTGCTCAGGGACTTTCAGTGGGGGGGGGGGGGGTACACACGACGGAACTTGGAAAGATAAGGAAATAAGGATTGTCGCTCGGTTATGAACGATATGACGTACTTCTTCCACTACTATTACGTCGACAGAATTTCTTGTCATCCCGATTGCTCATTTGGCGCCTCTCGAGCATAAAATACTTCCACGAGGGAGCCACCCGAGTTCTTTCCTCACTCCAAAGTAGGAAACTAATAAATTAACTCAACGTTAATTACTCTAAATGTCTATGACAACTTTACTCGTTACTTGTGCATTTAATTCTCTATCAAAAAGTCTCTGAAATAATATTTCCCCTGATGAGTGATTTCCCCTGTCTTGCGGATAGTCAAATAATAAAACCTGGTTATGTGACAAAAAGTCTCAACATTTAATAACAAAATAAAGGATGGAAAATCAAACATGTATACACAGCAGTCAAATCAACAAAATCAATATAACAGGTACACGATGCACACATGCCAAGCTAAGGGCCCAAACAAATATGAATATAGCAAACAAAATTCAAACCCCAATGTCACTGCGGTGCTTCCCGAGGCAGGAGTGAAGAAAGGTGAAGGTGGTTTTTCCTCTGTCCGGCGTCCTCACGGTCCTCGTCTTTTTTTTCTTCCTTGAAGTCCAAACACAGGCCTCGCTAGCGCCCTCGTCCTCTCCCTCGTGGTCCAACACACAGGCATCGCTAGCTAACGTTAGCTGGTTGCTCGCGCCCAAGCCATGTCCCATGCATGCATTTAGCCCCTGTGCTAGCGGCTAACTCCACCACGTTACGGCGTGATTTGAGTAGTGTGCTCAAACGACACACCATCCCAGTTGAACTTTCAACAGTCCTTGTCCAAGACTTCGATCAACTAAATGTCCACCTTTCACTTTCTTTGTCCGTTCGTTCGTTGTCCTCCAACAACCGCCACCTTCCACTTTCTAGCCTTTCCTCTCTCAACACGTCACTTCCTGTCCTTCTTAAACAATGGTTACAACAATAAAATGACAAACAAAAGTATTTCTTTTTCCACAAATGAATCAAACAGATGTAAAGACAAATCCCTCCAAAAGGAAATGCAGTCAGCGCACACAGTTTAACAGATATTCCACCACTTTGCGTAAAGAAAACCGATAACCTAATTGCTACTCTATGACGCTGACATTTTACCTGTACCGACTTTAAACCGGGTTTCGCTCAGTCGGGTTTGTTTTTTCCCTCTCCTGGGGCAGAAGCATTTGTGCCCCAAAGATTTTTTTTTTTCTTTCTCTCGCATCGTTCACTTGAGCCCAGTAAGTTGTTTCCATGGCAACGCCACTGCCACAGAAGAGAAAGGCCAGAAAGAGCCGACGGGAGCAGTCGGACGGACAAACCCGAAGCCCATTACCGGTACACTCAAATAGCACGAGAAGGACGGCGTGATAAGTGCATTTAGTTGACGGAACACTATGCGCATTATGGCATTATGAGTTGTTTTTTAAAACATCACCCCCCCCCCCCCCCCCGCCCCCACCACCACCGACGTGCCCGCCGCACTGATTCATGGTCAGTGGTCTCATTTAAAAAAAAAAACAAAAAGTGACTTTCTGTTGTGTCATATTTCCTGCAGCCTCCATCGTGCGTCACAAGTGGTGGTGTCGGATGAAGCCGTGCGTGGAAGGGGAAGAGTGCCGAGTACTTCCCGACCTGACCGGATGGTCGTGCGTCTCTGGGAACAAAGTCAAGACCACCAAGGTGAGGAGGAGGAGGGAAGTCACGTGGTCCTTTCGGACAAGCTGGGGCGCAGCAAAACACGGAATCCTCTCTTCGTATTGCGATACTTTTTGGGCCATAAGCTCTTCTTCTTTTTTCGAGAGGGAAGGATCGGAGAGGAAAAAGTGCGGTCGCGACAAAAGCCGACTTCCGTAATCTGGCGAACGACGAAGCCGAGAGGCCGGAAACTAAACAGCCTTGGCTAAAACCCGCGGAATGAAATCTGACGAGCGACGGAAACGGCGCCGCGTTTAGAAGAGCTCAGTTGCCTTTTGAGGAAGCCCGTTGCAGCGCGCGAGCCGAGATCCACGGACCAACTTGTCGAGACGCCCCCGAAAAGAAAAACCAAAAACCCCAAATCCAATTGATTCCATTCATCACTGCTCGGCCCTCCTTAATTACGGTTCCCGTTTGTTTTCCTGCGTGCTTTAATCGCAGTCTCTGACTGCACGGAACGTTTGCCACGGGTTTAAGCGGCCATTTTGCTCGTCACTTGCAGCCTCGCGACCTTCTTCAGACACAAACCGAAGGATCCAACAATTGTGACTTTCATTACATTTCTAGCTCTTGTTGGTTAAGCAGTGACCGGAAGACTTATTCTGGGCAAAAGCCAGTAAGGCAGTAGTAACAGGACGTGCATTCCTTCACCCGTTTTCTGAGCCGCTTATCCTCACGAGGGTCACGTGACTGCCGGAGCCTTTTAGTGTTATGTTTGAGAATGATTCGTGACTGCCGAATGACTCCACCTGCATGTGCAGAGTTGGCACGTCCTCTCCATGTCTGCGTGGCTTTTCTCCGGGTGGGTACACCGCTTTCCTCCCACATGCCAAAAAAACATGAAACATTAATTGGACACTCTAAATTGCCCCGTCGGCGTGATTGTGAGTGCGACCGTTGTCTCTCCCCACGTGACCTGCGATTGGCTGGCAAACCGGTTGAGGGCGTACCCCGCCTCCTGCCCGATGACAGTTGGGATTGGCTCCAGCACTACCGCGACCCTCGTGAGGATAAGCGGCTCAGAATATGCATGGATGGAATTTAGAACATTTCTCAATCGGGGAAGGGCAACAAGTCTTTGTCAGCGCGACCAGTTGTGACAAAAATCTCACCGTAAAATTGACAAAATATGTCTTTTAAAAAAAAAAATCCTATCTTATCTTGATATATTTCACGCTCAAATGCATATATATATATATATATATATATATAATTTGTCAAACAACAAAGGGCTGGTGTGAATAAAAAGGACGGTTCAAAGATGGCACAAAACTGCTTGAGCAGCAAAAACATCCATCCATTTTCTTCAACGCTTATCCTCACGAGGGTCATGGGGAGGGCTGGAGCCTATCCCAGCTGTCAACGGGCAGGAGCCGGGGCACACCCTGAAGTGGTTGCCAGCCAATCGCAGGGCACACGGAGACAAAGAGTCGCACTCACAATCCCACCTCGGGGCATGTTTTTGGGATGTGGGAGGAAAGCCGAGTGGCCACCCGGAGAAAAGCCCCGCGGGCACGGGGAGAACATGCAAACTCCACACAGGCGGGTCAGGGATCGAACCCGGGACCTCAGAACTGCGAGGCCAACACTTTACCAGAAGATCCGCCGTGCCGCCCCACTAAGTGCACAAATTCATTTTTCCACATTAAAATCAACTCACTCGAGGAATTTCATCCAAAATCCCCAAATGGTTCGGTCGGTCTGGCACACGGTTTGGCAAGTCAAGCTCGAGAAATGAGCTCGTTACGACTTAATTGCAACGTGTGCTGATGGGCTGCGCTGGGGACGCCGGGAACGCCAACATGGCCGCCGCAGAGGCGCGTCTGCCGTTTCTGGTCTTCCCTCCGGATCTGCGGTCACGACAGACGCTGAGCCGACATCCGCGTTTGCAACGCCGTTGAATATGTTTTTGGAGGACATGAAAGAAAACCACTTTTAACAAACTCCCAAGAGTTCTTGAGGAGAAATAAAAGCGCCGTTATTGTCGTTGCCGCACGTAATACTGAACATTTTCACACCCGAAGATGCTAAATATTACAGTTAGTGTGTTTGTGTTATCTGGAAGTTATTAAGTGTGCGTCTTAATTGACGGAGGTGGCACATTGTTAAGACAAAACCGGGACTGCGACTCGCGCAGGATGTAGCAACGTTCCGGTCTTAGCGGCTCTTCGGGTCTCGCCATTTTGCAGTTCCCCGCCTTCCGTCTCCATTTTGTAAGAGTTACTGGCGTTTTTTTTGTTGTTTTTTTTTAAAGTGACTTCCCAGTGCTCCCAACCCTGGTCTCGATGCTCACTGAGCTGAAGTTTCAGGGGATCCCAATGACATCCACAAGGTTTCCTGTGACTTTGTTGGCTGAACTTCACGCGCGCCGTGCGTGTCGGAATATTGCCGTTCCACTCATTCGTATTTTTTGTTTTTAGGTGGCACGTTAGCAAGTCATCCGCGCAAAACCACCCGACTCGAGTAACTCTGGACCCCCGGACTGACGGCCCCACAAAGAATCCGCTGAAGATGGAATTAATAGATATCATTTTGTGTCGACATTGTGCGTATTAGTGAAAATACCCAAAAAATGTGTCTCCCGTGAATGTTTTTCTCGCTTCTGTCAGCCGTGATGAGGATGTTTCGGCATAGCAGGTCCTCCTGACACACCGCGCATTCAGTTCTACAAAGAGGTCAGAACCCTTTGGACCGGGGCGACACAAACGCGGACGCACGGGCTGCGTTCGGACCGGTTCCTTTCCTGCGATTCCAACCGAGGACGGTTCGAAATGCGAATTGCGCCCCGAGGAGCTCGTTCAGCATTTGATCGTTTTTACGTCACGTTTTCGCAAAGACGGCAAACAGCGAACCTTTTCTCCCTGTATCCACTAAGAAAATGTTTTGTCTTATTACCACTTCATCTTCTTGATGAATAATATTTTCTGGGCCTCTGTAGTATTTTTGGAGCTAAGCCGCTGTGTTTGCATTTTCCATTTTCAACGAGGAAATAATCCAAAGAGAGCAGCTGCGTACGTTTGACGCCGAGACATCAGATAGCGAACGAATGTGGCGAGCGGATTTCCTTGATTGACGCTCTTTGATGACTCGTCAGAAATAAAAACAAGTTGACGCAAAATGCAGGATCATTTGAGACCCCTGTCATCAATTTCACCTCGTTGTTGACGTCGACTCCTCAAATTTGGTGCGCACGTAAACACCGCAAACACGATTTGAAATGTTTCATCTCTTCCTTCGTAATTTTTTCTTTACAAGTCCAACAAGGTGAACCTGCGGGGGGGGGGGTCAGCGGTACGCTCGCCAACAGGCCGCCATCATCTGCCTCGTTAAACAAATCAGCTTACCGGCGCATGAGGTTGTAATTACCAATGAACACATTCAAACGCTTTGGCTACAAGGACAGCAGCATGCCAACATCAGACGCGACCTTACCGGAACCAACGCTTCCAATCCTCCCCCCGCTTGGACGAGCGCAACAGGGGTACGGGCGGCCATCTTGCTCTGCCGCAACGGGACATCGCCGGCATCGAACAGCAGCAGCCCCGCGTAGTAGCAGAGGTTTTCGCCGCCGCCTTCAACCTCTCGCTTCTGCGGTGGAAAGCGACGGAGGCCCACAATTCTGCGACGCTCATCGTCGGGCTTCATCACCGACGGACTTCCTGGGCCTCGTTTTGCATGCAAAAGTGGAAAAAATGGGTCGGCAGAGGATGCAACCAGCACCTGGACGATGCCAACTGGTCCGCGGGGATGCGCTTTGCAGATTTCACTTCTGGACTTAACGCAGCGGTACCTCATAAACTGGGCATTGGCAGCTGGTTGCGCACCTGGATACTGGACCGCCTCAGCAACGGACCGCGGGGATGCCAAGTTGGGAAACAGCAACACCTCCTCTCGTCGTGAACCCAACGCCACCTCCGGGACTTGTCCGCAGTCCCCTTCTCTTTTACTCCTTTATTTATAACTGATTTCCTGTTCACCCCAGCAACAAAATGGTCAGATTTGCTGATGAGAGTCATCGTAAAAGGGAGGAGGACCGACATATCCAGCGAGGCTGTGACGTTAACTAAAGCACAGTTGATTCTTACCAGGAAAAGCTAAAAAAAAAATTTTTTTAGGCTTGGAACACATTACTTCATTTTCCATCAATTGTAATGGGAAAACGCGCTTCAGATTTCGAACCTTTCACTTCTCGACCGGCCTTCTGGAACGGATTGCGGCCACTACCGTACTCGGATCTGAAGACAGCCAAGACGAAAGCGACGGCCACGGACTGAGGCACGACACCCTGAAAATAAAGTATGCGTACGCACACATGGAATTTGCAATTTTCGATGCGAAATTATGTGAACGATGCGCAATCTGGTTCCAGCGTCTGTCATCGTTGCAGCAGAGCGCGTTTTCGTCCTGATTTTAAAAAGAGCTGCGATTCACGTGTAGCTCGCTGCTTTATTCAAATGTAAAGTTTCCCATAAACGGAGTAAAAAGATGAAAACAACAAAATCCTCCTTAAATTAGGATGAAGTCGCTAGCCGATTCCAATCGCAGTTGTGCCTCCAAAGTGTACGCCTGGAAAACCAAATGTATTCGATGGTCTGAAAGCAGAGGATGCGTCGTTGTTTGTTGTCATTCAAAAAGAAACGACAGGAGCTAAGATTGTGATTCCTGGCTCGAGGGCGTCGAAAAGCGGGCCTGATGGGAATTTTATTCACATCCAGACATGTCCGCCATCTTTTACTCCATTTGTCAGGAGCGGTGCTTCCTGTGAGGGGCGTGGCCAAGCCACCGCTCTGGGCGGCGGCCGTGTTGCATTCGGGTCACGGATTGACCAAGCACTTAAGCCGTTCATGTGTCAGCGGCATTTGGCAGTTCCTTGCGGATGCTTATGCGGTGATGGGTGATTCCGCTACCGTGCGCAAGTTGCAAGTATAGTGTCAAGCAAGCCTTTGTCCCAGCGAGCCTGTGCCACCAGATTCAAGTCACGTTTTTGTTCACGTTTCCAAGTTTTGTCTCGTCGCCATCGGAGCTCGTTTCATGTTTTTGGACCTTGCCTCCAGCCTAGCGTTTTTTTGTGCCTCTGGCTTCTCGGACTGCTTAATCTGTGTATGAGCTCGTTGTGAATTAAACCACACTGAACATTATGCCTTTGCCTGGGAGTCCTGCATTTGGGTCCGCCCCACGTCAGACACAAAAGTCCGAGAAATGTTTTTATACTTGAATGTGATGTACATTGTTTGTCTTACTTGAGTAATCGTGACAACAATGTAGAACAACATTGACTTTCATCACAGGGTTTTATTTTTTTGGACGCAATCTTCTAAATTTAACACCAAAAAGGAGATCTGCGTGTTTATTATATCGTACAAAATCCCGTATAACGTTTATATTCAAAGTACTTCTCTTCCACTCGTGGGTAGAAACAAAGTATGATACTTTTACTTGGTTATCGTACTAAAGCACTTTTTGTTTTTTATTATCAGGTATTGACTTATGATTCTAACGATGATGGCTTGTTACTTTTGCTGTCTATGTTTGAAAACGGTTATGTGTACTTTTTCAACACGTTCTTCGGCCTCTGCGTGTGACCCGATGTAACAAACGATGTCAATAGAAGGTCGGTGACGTCGGCGTCGCTTGAAATATTGATGGCGTGATTGAGGTCTCGAAGACTTATGAGACACACACACCGTGGCCATTAACGATGGACGATAATAACAGATATGGAGCGATAACATATTTCCCATCCGTGGGTTTATTTCAGAAAATTGAGACTGAAACGACTAAAAAATTAGCAAATTACAGCAAATTGTTTTTCATTTGGGATTTTTTTTTTTTGGGGGGTGGGGGGGGGGGCTGTTGCGTAGTACAAAAATAAAGGCAGTATTGGTAAATAGAAGTAGAAAAACAGACTAAATTGTGCATCTTTGCACCGTGGAACCATAACCTCGCTCATGTCGGCGTTACGCATGCAATATTAACGAGCGATAAAAATGATTATGAATAAAACAGTCGCTGGACTTCGGGGATGGGAACATCCCCTTGGAACATTTCGATACACAAAACTCTGCGATCAAAAAAATATCTCCAAGGATTCTCATCGAAAAGCTTTGCGGAATATTCATGAAAGCGAAGGTTCCGTTTGAGATCGACGAGTCGGCGTTAACGCTTCGGCGAAAGCTTTCTCGACACCAGTTTGCGAGCCACGGAGAGAAAGCGCTTGCCGTTAATAGAAAAGAAAGCGTCTCGGGGCTCGTGAAGGACATAATGGAAGCCAGCCCGGCTCGCTTTCCCCTCAATTACTTTTTCCATCTGTACTCTTAATAAAAAAATGTCAAGCGAAGTCACGGCGTCGATCTCAGTGTGCGCGCACTTAAGAGTTCGCACGGAGTCAATTAAGGCTTCTTTTTTTTTTTTTTTTTTTTTTTTAACCGCAGGCGAGTCCGGTACTGATAAAAGCAAGACGGAGCAATAAAATGAATGTCGTTGTTTGGTCACGGCTCAAAGATTTGGTCGTTATGCACGCAAGCGTTTCCCGTTTAATTAAACCAGAGCCCAACAATCCGACTTGAAGAATAAACGCAAAATGGACGACAGTCTTCTTCTCGCGTGATGTCCCCCCCACGTACTCCAGGCAAACAAAAATGGACGCACATGAACGTGGGATCCATATTATCAATAAGTCTAAAAACATAATTGGAAAAAAAATGCAACTCAACTTTGATCTGCTCGAGGATTAAAGTTTGCACATGGCTGTTAGTGGCAATTACACAGAAACCGAAAACAATTCACACGACGGCGACGACGGCGGTGGACGGGATTCCCACAACCGCGACGCCACCGAGAGCACTTCATCAAGACCGGATTACCGTGACAGCGTCGAGGAGGAAAATATGCATGGGAGATATGACCTTATCTTGCCAGGACAGGGAAAGTGGATTTCCCAACTTAAGCTTCTGAACAAAGGCGTCGACGAGCGGCTGAAAGATGTGAACTGGTGGCCGTTTGACAACCGCAGCCAATCGTGCGCATTCGACATTTCAGCTGAGGGAAAGAATCGAAATTCTCAGCCACAATTTTAAAATAAACAACAACAGTGGAATTTGAATCTTCTTCTTTTCCTTTCGGCTTGTCCCGTCAGGGGTCGCCATAGCGTGTCATCTTTTTCCCCCATCTAAGCCTCTAAAGCTCGCGCATCCTCCTCTCTAACACCGACCGTCCTCGTGTCCTCCCTCACAACATCCATCGACCTTCTCTTTGGTCTTCCTCTCGTTCTCTCTTCCTTGACAGCTCCATCCTCAGCACCCTTCTACCAATCTACTCACTCTCTCGTTTCCAAAACATCCAACTTCGGCTGTCCTTCCCTCCGATGAGCTCATTTCTAATCCTGTCCAACTTGTTCACTCCGAGCGAGAACCTCAACATCTTCATTTCTCCCACCTCCAGTTCTGTTCCAGTTGTCTCTTCAGCGCCACGGCCTCACCACGGTTTTAGAAACTTTGCCCTTCATCCGAGCAGAGACTCTTCTATCACATTACACGCCAGACACCTTCCGTCTCTGGACATGTCCAGTCTGTTCTCTCTCATCTTGTCTCCAAAACATCCAAGTTCGGCTGTCCCTCCCTCCGATGAGCTCATTTCTAATCCTATCCGACCTGCTCACTCCGAGCGAGAACCTCAACATCTCCATTTCTACCACCTCCAGTTCTGTTCCAGTTGTCTCTTCAGTGCCACGGCCTCACCACGGTTTTAGAAACTTTGCCCTTCATCCAAGCAGAGACTCTTCTATCACATTACACGCCAGACACCTTCCGTCTCTGGACATGTCCAGTCTGTTCTCTCTCATCTTGTCTCCAAAACATCCAAGTTTGGCTGTCCCTCCCTCCGATGAGCTCATTTCTAATCCTATCCGACCTGCTCACTCCGAGCGAGAACCTCAACATCTTCATTTCTCCCACCTCCAGTTCTGTTCCAGTTGTCTCTTCAGCGCCACGGCCTCACCACGGTTTTAGAAACTTTGCCCTTCATCCAAGCAGAGACTCTTCTATCACATTACACGCCAGACACCTTCCGTCTCTGGACATGTCCAGTCTGTTCTCTCTCATCTTGTCTCCAAAACATCCAAGTTTGGCTGTCCCTCCCTCCGATGAGCTCATTTCTAATCCTATCCGACCTGCTCACTCCGAGCGAGAACCTCAACATCTTCATTTCTCCCACCTCCAGTTCTGTTCCAGTTGTCTCTTCAGCGCCACGGCCTCACCACGGTTTTAGAAACTTTGCCCTTCATCCGAGCAGAGACTCTTCTATCACATTACACGCCAGACACCTTCCGTCTCTGGACATGTCCAGTCTGTTCTCTCTCATCTTGTCTCCAGAACATCCAAGTTCGGCTGTCCCTCCCTCCGATGAGCTCATTTCTAATCCTATCCGACCTGCTCACTCCGAGCGAGAACCTCAACATCTACATTTCTGCTTCCCGTTGTCTCTTCAGCGCCGCCGTCTCTAATCCGTCCACCATTGCCGGCCTCACCACTGTTTTCTAAACTCTGCTGTCACCTTCCGCCAACTGTACCACCCCGCTTGGATCGGTTTCTTCACTTCCTTTCCCACTCACCTTTGCTCCGGATTGTCGACCCCAAGAATTTGAAGTCGTCCACCCTCGCCATCGCTTCTCCCTTGCGCCTCACTCTCTCTTCCACCTCCACCTCTCTCATTCACGCAGATATATTCCGTTTTACTTGGGCTAATCTTCCTTCCTCTCCTTTTCCAGTGCGTGCCTCCATCTTTCTAATAGTTCCTCCACCTGCTCCCTGCTTCCACCGCATAATCACAATGTCATCAGCGGAACTTGAATAGAACCCCGCAATAAATATAGATGACAACATCAACAAACCATTTGACTGTCCAGTAATGAGATGCACAGAAAGTTTTGAAATCGTTTACAGACAAACAAGATTGCAAGGTCCGTGCTGGATTTCCAATCCGAATTTGGTCAAAACTAAAATTGGGCTCAAAAGCTGAGACTGTGTATTTAGTTTATGAGGTGCATAAATAAGAGGACAAGAGTGTGGCACCGAGGAGTAATCGTGCATTTCATCCCGGATTTTACAGCGCTTGAATGAAGGACAACGTGAAAGCAAAGCAAAGTGCCCCTCGACTGCAGGCGTTGAATAATCACATTAGGGTGGCTGAATTTCTTCAACTATATTTAAGTGTCTTGTGTGTGTAATTATGACTTAGTGTCAGTGTCGCTTAGAGTCAAACATGCGGCTTAGGAGCGAATTGCGAGAGAAGAAAACAACCCAGAGCAAGACCGCAGTCGGCCCGAGTCGCTCGCCGCTCATTTCACGTCCGATGACAGATGACGCCGGCGTTATGTCATCCTGCGCTCAGCCAGCTGCGTTTCTCAAGGATGCCGGGCTGCGTGACGCCTGCACGACTTTACCATCTTAACCGGGAAACAGAGCTGATGTCGGGATTTATCTTTGTCCCCCACCTTCAGTCCACCGTTGACCCTCCACACCTCATGTTTCAGTTAGCTAGGAAACAGCCCAACAGACAGTGCTAGCTGGCTAGCTAGCTAAACAAATAGAATGCACAAGAGGAAGACCAATTGGTTTCTTCGTTCAAATAACTCATCGTATTTTTCTCAAATTTACACACTGTGCATGTACCAGGAAACTTCATTTTCTAGTCCACAAAACATTTCGAGTGAGCAAATTCCAAACGCAAATATAAACGCATTTCATTTCAAACTTGCCATTTCTTCTGAGTATCAAAAACATAAGCTGTGCAGTTGCGAAGGTAGAATTTGATGAAACTGAGGCGGATCGGTCAGAACACCAGGGGGCGCTGTGTAAAAATATGACATCAAACAGAGGCGACCATAAAACAAAGAACAATGTCGTGTCGTGTCGAATTGATGCTACCTGTGTGCTGTTCGGTGGGTAAATAAAGTGAAGAAAGAAAGAAATACTGTACAGGAAAACTTGATTCTTGCGAACACTACACTGACAAAACCAGACTGTGATGTAACGGAAGCCACGGCAGCGCACAATCGTAACTACTCGCGTGATCGCCCACAAAGCTAGCTGCTAATGCTGACGAAAACAAGCATGCGTCACGTCGAGCTGCCCGATTCCCAGAATGCAATGCAGACTTTTGTTTTGCAATAACCGATGTCCGTATTGTCATGTCAAATGCCGCTGTCGCTTCTGTGAAGGTTGACAAAAGGGGTTCTTGGGTTGTGTACTTTATTTAGCGGTCACATTCAAGTTTTTTGCTTGTTTTTTTTTTTTTTTCGGCACGGTTGGCCGACTGGTTAGCACATCTACCTCCCAGTTGCGAAGACCCGGACTTCAAATCAGGCCTCGGCCGTGTGCTCTTTGACCGGGATACGCCGCTACTGTGCGTAAGTTCGAGCAATCCTTTGTCACAGCGAGCCTGTGCCTCTTTAGTTTGACCACGTCTTGTCCACGTTGCTTAGCTTGCTGCATAGTCACCGGACCTTGTGCAGGTTTTTGGATCTTGCCGGTTGCCGAGCGTTTTTGTGCTTCCACCTGTTTTGGGCTGCCTTTTCGTGTTCGACCTCCTTCTGGAATAAAACCGCTCTTAATATCATGCCCTTGCCTCGGAGTCCTGCATTTAGGTCCGCCCCCGTGTCAGTGGCTCATGTAGTAGCTATAGAAACGCAGATTGTTTGTAATGTTCTCAAAGAAGTAGAATTTTCACGTCAATGGCTTCAAGTCCAAGTGAGGTCAAGAGGGACTGTTGTTCAAGTCGAGTCGAAAGCCATCAAATTCATCACTCGAGTCCAAGTCAAGTGACTTGAGTCCACGCCTCCTCCGGTTTGTTTCAAGTGACTTGAGGAGGGTCCACGCCGGTCCGGCGCTTCAACCTTGGTTGGATTGTACTTAAGAGCTGCGGTGAGTCAGTCTCAAGTTCATTGGAGTTCAAAACCGGCGCACAGACGAGTTCCGTTCGCCGCATCACGTAAAATCTTTTTTTTTTATTTTTCCAATTATGAAGGCTTCGGGGAGTCGACCGATGAAACGTGCACGGTTCAGTACTTCCAACCAAATTAACAAGCGCTGATTTAGAGAACGACGGACGTCGCAGTTTGCTTCACAACCCTCGAGAAAAGCAACAACAACAAACTGCCAAAACCTCAAAGACTGCTTGCTGACCTGGGATTGATCCAGCCGCATGATTGACAAGATTGCAAATCCATCTTCCGTGCACACACGCACACGTACACAATCAATCTATACGATTCTAAATTGAGTTAATTTCAGCCACGTTCCCTACGAGATCCGATCCAAACACCTGAAAGAACTGAAAGAAAAAAAAATAGCGCTCATGTATTCGCTGCACAAGCTAACCTTGAAGTTATTCAGGATTCATTTTGCCTGGAATTCATGAGGCTGGGGGAGTGCTGGCCTCTGCTCTTTGACCCAATGTTCCTTCATTTAGAAAGAAAAAAATCCTGGTTAATATTTCAAGTCTTCTTTTTAGTTTTGATCCGTCCCGTACATTCGCCCTAAAAAAAAAAAAAAAGGGAACATTGTCGTACAACAAAGGACGAAGTTTCGACTCCACTGCCCGACGTCACGTCCACTTTTACTGGGGCACCTTTCGAAGAAAAACGCCACAAAATAGATTCACCCGAAAGCAGAAAATGTAATGAAAAACGTGACATTCATAAATAAGAACAATTGAATAAAAAGCTCCTAAAAATAGCGGTTGGTTATCAGATTTATCAGAGTATAAAAACGGTGTCATTAGGACTAAAGTGTCTCCTAACGGATTTATAATATGCTCCCAAAACCTGACCAAGTTATAAAATTACTTACAAGAGAGAACAAATATTCCGCATGAATTCCATCATATTAATAAGACAGTTTCTACCGACCCAGCTGCAATTCATTGCCGTTTAAAGCCGAGTCCAGTTGAACGTCTCTCGTCATTTTGCCAAGTTGAGTCCAAAGCCGTCAAATTGAGGACTCGATTCTGACTCGCGTCCGAGTCACGTGACGGGAGTCCCCGCCTCCGAAATATGCAGAATTTGGTAATCATGACATGTAAACTTGTATCTCAAGGCCTTAAAGTGTATGTCCAGACACCAATGCACCTTTTCGCTGATATTATACAGTTTTTATGCTGAATCCGTTATGAAGGAAACATTTTTATTTTTCCATCTGCAACAACAAAATGATCGCACATTGCCGTATCCGCCGGAAAAGGACGGAAACGTGGCGGAGAAAGACGATCGGGGCCGTGACGTGACATGGATCCCGTAGAGCGCCGATGAATTTTGCGATAATTGGAGCGATGAACATTACTCTGAAGGGTCCCACGAAAACGGTGACGAATGCGAGTTTTATGAAGGCGTTAACGGTGATCAATTTGAGCCAGTTCAGACGGCACACAGGTTGGAATTGGGACAAAGTCGCTGGCCACGAAGGAGCCGACACAGCGGTCAGACCCGTCGTGGACGGTATGCCTCGTCTTGGAAAGCCTTTGTCAAGTTCTTGTCTGGTTTAGTTCGTCATAAAGTGATAAATAGTAACGGAATGTATATACAAAGTTGTCGGTCTTGTTTTGAAATGATGCAAACGCTGTGTATTTAGCGATTTGGTACCCGACAATCGCGGCAACTGCTTTGCGTGTAAAATGATGATCACTGCACCAAAACTTTGCGTTTCCATCGTTCAACCACGGAAACAGGGTGCAACGTTTTCAGGGGGGCGGGGGGGGGGACACACACATACGTCCGCAACTCTTCTGTTAACAAAAGCTCTCCGGCTTTTTGGGACTTTGCGTCGAGCTTGTCGAAGCGTGTCCGCCGGGTTCAGCGCCCGATCCAAGATCGCGTTTTGTCCCTGTTCTGCTGTCCGAACTGGCTGTATCGCAGGCTCTCCTCCGGGTTTTCACACTTTTTGACATTTAAAACCCCTCTCAGACATGAGTCCGGGGTAAAATGTTCACTGCATGTGGCAGACTGCTGACCAGGTTTGGAAAAGTAAGATCTCTTCATTTGCACGTTGTCTTCTGAGGCTTGGGTCTTTGAAAAAATAATGCCATAGATGCATATTATCTAGAATTGAAATTGCGACAAAACAGAACCACACACGTCGGTTCCAGATTACAATCGCAGAGGAATTTTCAAAAGGAATGGGTTTTTCTTCAGCGTCTTTTCAAAACAGCCCATCCCAGATTTTATGACGTCAGGGGTCCGCCCACTAAATTATTCGTTTTGCAGGTTAGAGAAACTAGGTCAAAGTTCGCAGAGTTGAAGTCATAAAGGCTAATATATTTTTGGTAAAAGCACCGAAAAGGATATGCATTTTATGCAACAGTTGAAGATATGTTTTCGTCTCGATAAGATCATTTGCGTTAGAAATGACCCATTCCGTAGACTTTAAAAAACAAAAAGAAGCTCCAGTGTACTTGACTGTTGTGTGTCGTGGACAATAAGTTGAGGGAGGGCTCATCTTTAATTCAAGGCAGCTTTTGTCACACCAAGTTGACGTCCTGCCTCCCTCCCCCCATCCGAGCATGTAAGATCCAAAGGTAAAGTCGCCTTTTCTTTCCTGGCTGCGTTCCGCCGTTACCTGAAGAGGCAAATTCATTTTTCTGCTTTTGCCTTGTCGGCGTTCCGGCCCTTGTTGGACGTTGAAAAGGTTCACGCCTGGAAGTGGGGCCTTTTGCCGCATATCCCGTCCGTCCGTTCCGATCTTGCGGTTTCTATTTTGAGGCCCCCCCCAAATCCCGCATTTGCCAACAATGACTCCGAATATGAGCTGAGCGCCTCTACGGCGGCGCCGTCACCGTCGATCTGTCTCCGCTTGCTTTGCGCCATCTTGTTGTTATTCCTTTGTGAGGTCCTAACTGCATCAAAGTCCCGCTGCACCCCACCACTCGCTGCATGAATCATTTAGATGAGAGGAAGGAACGCGAGCAAGGCACCTGATGTCAACTTGAATTCAAATCCATTTTGGCCCGCGTTTACCTTGACTTTGAAACGTCGCCGTCCCGCCGCGTTTCCTCCACGGTGTCCTTCTGTTGTTCGCCTGCCACCTGAGGGCTTTATTCTAAAGGGTGCAAATACCAAAAGTGATCTTCACTCGAGCAGATAATTACGGGCGCGATTTCACACCGGGCGCGCTCTCTCATCCCAACGGATGGTTTCGCCGACTCGGGCGCCACCTTGATATTCATATAGAAAGGCCGCCTTGAATCGGGACTTTGAGAGACGTCCCCGGTGTGTCATCCTCGGACGTCAGGCGAGATCGGCGTCACTCGCGTGTCCTTCGGCCCGCCGAAACCGGGACGGCGCCTCTTGGCATATTACAGTCGTCCCGTTTAGCAAGCATCTCAAACGAGGGCGCGACAGAGAGCCCCGAGCAAGCGAGGCAATATCGAAACAGGATTTCCATCCATCTGCAAGAACATGAAGAGCACCAACTCCTCGAAGGGAGACAAAAATCTTGTCGCTTTATTGCAGCACATGATGAAATATGCAGTCATTTGAATTCCAGCCGTAAATGATGACAAAAGCAGTCAGACGTGAGTGTCTTTCCACTATTGAGCGTGAGTACAGGCGCATAAATACTCCTCCATTTAGGCTCTTTCTTTATATTAAAAGAAAAAGTTCACAATGACTCGGTATCACTTTGACAAAATATGCATTTAATAGAGCGATATGAGCTCTTGGGCAATATCGCACCATTCAAGACAAGACAGACAAAACAGAAATCCATTTTCTGAGCCGCTTATCCTCACGAGTGGCACGGGAGTGCTGGAGCTCAGCCCCGCTATCTTCAGGCATCGCACCCCGAACTGGTCGCCAGTCAATCGTAGTCGAATTTAGGTGAAAAAAAATGTGGGAATGCTCTACATTCGATGCGGACTTTGTATCGGTCCGGTGTGTTAAAGGGGGACCGAAGTCGAAGGGCGAATCTCTCAATTTACCAGTTGATCTACGTTCCTCCCCTCACTTATGAGCATGAGCTGTGGGGCGTGACCAAAAGAACAAGACCCCAGATACAAGCGGCCCAAATGAGTTTTCTCCGCAGGGTGTCTGGACTCTGCCTTAGAGAACGGGTGAGAAGCTAGGTCATCAGGGAGGGGCTCAGTGTCGAGCCGCATTGAGAGGAGCCAGATGAGGTGGTCTGATTCGGATGCCTCCCCGGTGAGGTGGTCCGGGGATTTCCCACCGGAAAGAGACCCCGAGGACGACCCAGGACACGCTGGAGAGAAGTGGCTGGGGAAAGGGAAGTCTGGGCATCCCTGCTGGACCTACGTCCCCCGTGCCCGACCCGGAACAGCGGTAGATAATGGATGGATATGTCCATCCATCCCATCCATTTTCTTTGCCGCTTATCCTCATGACAGTTGCGGGGGGTGCTGGAGCCTATCCCAGTTGTCAACTTGCAGCACACCCCGAACCGGTCGCCAGCCAATCGCGGGCCACACGGAGACAAACAGCCTCACTCACAATCACACCTATGGTCAATTTAGCATGTTGCATGTTTTTTTGGGGATGTGGGAGGAAACCCGAGTGCCTGCAGGAAACCCACGCAGGCACGGGGAGGACATGCAAACTCCACACGGGCGGGTGCGGGATCGAACCCGGGACTTCAGAAACTGTGAGGCCGACGCGCTAATCCGTTGCGTCCCGTGGCGCCTTAATTAAAATTGGTGTGAGCAATTTTATTTATTCCAGAAGTGCGTCTTACAACGGTAGCTGTCGGCAATTATCAGCACCCAGGAAGTAGGTCAACCTCAAAAAGCTTTGGCGAAGCCTGTTGTAGGAAAAAAAAAAAAAAAAAATTAAAAAGCTTTTGAATTGAAAGAGCAAATACAAGGCAAAGATTTTGCAAGTGTTGTCCGCGAGCCTCGCTCGCAATCTTTCACCCCCGCTTACGTCTTACTTGTTAAGCCGAGCTGAGCATTAACCATATCAAGCCTCTCATCTGCGGCATTTTCTGGCAGGAAGGAGAGAGGGGCGGGGGCAAAGCCAAATGTCAAACTATTTCAGTTCCAGTTCTTACTTTTTTCTTC
Source organism: Syngnathoides biaculeatus (assembly GCF_019802595.1). NCBI lineage: Eukaryota > Metazoa > Chordata > Actinopteri > Syngnathiformes > Syngnathidae > Syngnathoides > Syngnathoides biaculeatus. The sequence continues at coordinate 30,592,868 of NC_084641.1, forward strand.
ATTTATGACACGACACATAAGACTCTGGCGTGTTGGTCTACAGCAACAATGACTTTAATGACATTTGATCACATATCAACACGCGGACGGCTTCATATGTACAACATCGTCGTCGTCGTCGATGGTTTGGAGGACTGCGCACAAATAAGGCATTTCGAGTATCCAAAACAAAACACATTTGGCAAGTCAAGATTGTTGTCAGCCCGTCTGACGCGTTTCCAAGTCGGACGCTAAAGATCAGGAAGTAACAAATGTCCCCCCCCCCCCGTCTAAAACAAAAAGGAAGGAAACTCTCGTACACAAAAGGAGACAAAAGAGTTTATGTACAATTGTTTTCCTCACACGACGTTTTTTGTTTCGTTTTTAAAAGAAAACCCTGAGGGCTGTCGACGGCCTCTCTGGCTCCACTCGTGTCTCGGGAAGAATGCCGGAGCGTCGCCGGATTTGACGTCCCAGCTCAAAATGTTTGGAAAAGGTGACGGGTGGAGTGATGTTTCTAACGAGGTTATGACGATGACGTTGACGACGAGCCCGCGGGGAGCCCGGAGCATCCGGAGCATCCGGCGCGTCAGCGGCCTCCGGGATGGGGGGGGGGGGGGGGCGCGTTACGTATTCTACAACTTTTTACACTCCAGTCTGAGAAGTGCTCACGTCTCAAAGCAGCCGAAAGTTTGTTGCACGCTTGCTGCTTGGTCCGTCGACGGAGCTGAAAGGAGAGAGGGAAGGAAGGAAGGAAGGAAGGCAAGGGAAGGAAGGCAAGAAGGAAGGAAGGCAAAAGAAGGAAGGAAGGAAGGAAGGCATGGGACGGAAGGAAGGCAAGAGAAAGAAGGAAGTAAGGAAGGCAAGGTAAGGGATGCATGGGAAGGAAGGAATTCAAGGGAAGGAAGGCAGGAAGGAAGGAAAAAAGGTAAGGGAAGGGAGGAAGGAAGGAAGGAAGGAAGGAAGGAAGGAAATGAAGGAAGAAAGGAGGAAGAAAGGCAAGGGAAGAAAGGAAGGAAGGAAGGAAGGCAAGGGAAGAAAGGCAAGGGAAGGAAGGAAGGCATGGGAAGGAAGGAAAGAAGGAAGGAAGGCAAAAGAAGGAAGGAAGCAAGGAAGGAAGGAAGGCAAAAGAAGGAAGGAAGGCATGGGACGGAAGGAAGGCAAGGAAAGAAGGAATGAATGAATGAAGGAAGGAAGGCAAGGGAGGAAGGAAGGAAGCAAGGAAGGAAGGCAAGGAAGGAAAGAAGTAAGGAAGGCAGGAAGGGATGCATGGGAAGGAAGGAATTCAAGGGTAGGAAGGCAGGCAGGAAGAAAAAAGGTAAGGGAAGGGAGGAAGGAAGGAAGGAAGGAAGGAAGGAAATGAAGGAAGAAAGGAGGAAGAAAGGCAAGGGAAGAAAGGAAGGAAGGAAGGAGGAAGGAAGAAGGCATGGGAAGGAAGAAAGAAGAAGGAAGGAAGGAGGCAAGGGAAGGAAGGAAGGCAAAAGAAGGAAGGAAGGAAGGAAGGAAGGAAGAAGGAAGGAAGGAAGGAAAGAAGGAAGGAAGGCATGGACGGAAGGAAGGCAAGGAAAGAAGGAAGGAAGGAAGGAAGGAAGGAAGGCAAGGGAAGGAAAAAGTAAGGAAGGCAAGGAAAGGGATGCATGGGAAGGAAGGAATTCAAGGAAGGAAGGCAGGCAGGAAGGAAAAAAGGTAAGGGAAGGGAGGAAGGAAGGAAGGAAGGAAGGAAGGAAGGAAATGAAGGAAGAAAGGAGGAAGAAAGGCAAGGGAGAAAGGAGGAGGAAGGAAGGAAGGCAAGGGAAGAAAGGCAGGAAGGAAGGAAGGCATGGGAAGGAAGGAAAGAAGGAAGGAAGGCAAAAGAAGGAAGGAAGCAAGGAAGGAAGGAAGGCAAAAGAAGGAAGGAAGGAAGGAAGGAAGGAAGGAAGGAAGAAGGAAGGAAGGCATGGGACGGAAGGAAGGCAAGGGAAAGAAGGAATGAAGGAAGGAAGGAAGGCAAGGGAAGGAAGGAAGCAAGGAAGGAAGGCAAGGGAAGGAAAGAAGTAAGGAAGGCAGGAAAGGATGCATGGGAAGGAAGGAATTCAAGGAAGGAAGGCAGGAAGGAAGGAAAAAAGGTAAGGGAGGAGGAAGGAAGGAAGGAAGGAAATGAAGGAAGAAAGGCAAGGAAGAAGGAAGGAAGGAAGAAGGCAAGGGAAGAAAGGCAAGGGAAGGAAGGAAGGCATGGAAGGAAGGAAAGAAGGAAGAAGGCAAAAGAAGGAAGGAAGCAAGGAAGGAAGGAAGGCAAAAGAAGAAGGAAGGAAGGAGGAAGGAAAGAAGGAAGGCATGGGATGGAAGGAAGGCAAGGGAAAGAAGGAATGAAGGAAGGAAGGAAGGAAGGAAGGAAGGCAAGGGAAGGAAAGAAGTAAGGAAGGCAAGGAAAGGGATGCATGGGAAGGAAGGAATTCAAGGGAAGGAAGGCAGGAAGGAAGGAAAAAAGGTAAGGGAAGGGAGGAAGGAAGGAAGGAAATGAAGGAAGAAAGGAGGAAGAAAGGCAAGGGAAGAAAGGAAGGAAGGAAGGAAGGAAGGCAAGGGAAGAAAGGCAAGGGAAGGAAGGAAGGCATGGGAAGGAAGGAAAGAAGGAAGGAAGGCAAAAGAAGGAAGGAAGCAAGGAAGGAAGGACGGCAAAAGAAGGAAGGAAGGAAGGAAGGAAGAAGGAAGGAAGGAAGGAAGGAAGGAGGAAGAAGGAAGGCATGACGGAAGGATGGCGAAAGAAGGAATGAAGGAAGGAAGGAAGGAAGGAAGGACAACATTATTTTATTGGAAGGTTTCAAATAGGGGCAGCCTTATGATGACACAGCCCCCGTCTGCCGCCCTCTACTGGTCACATTTCTCCATTAGTCACGATAAAGGGAGGATTCTTTTTTTTTTTCCACGCACGATAACGAGTTCTGATCCAGCACGTGATCCTGGTCCGTTTAAAACAGGACCTGGGCCGGCACATCGCAGTCAGATTGTTTGCTCGTGGACATTTCAACTGAACTGAACTGCCGAACGGGACCAAACATTGGAGCAGTTCCGATTACGCAAAGGCAAAAAAAAAAAAAAAAAAATCAACTCAAAGTAGGCGTACGTCTACTTTTGAAATAATATCCATCCATCCATCCGTTTTCTTAGCCGCTTATCCTCACAAGGGTCCCGGGGAGTGCTGGAGCCTATCCCAGCTGTCGACGGGCAGGGGGCGGGGCACACCCTGAACTGGTCGTCAGCCAATCGGAGGACACATGAAGGCTGACATCAGCCGCACTCACGATCTCATTTTTTGGGGCAATTTTGAGTGTCCGATTAATGTTGCATAATTTTGGGATGTGGGAGGAAACCCACGCAGGTACACGGAGAACATGCGAACAGGTGGAGCCGGGATTCGACCTGGGACCTCGGAACTGTGAGGCCAACACTTTACAGCTGTTCCACCGTACCACTACTTTATGATAATAATAATAACAATAATTGTTTAAAAAATCCTTCCAAGTCCTAATTACTTAAGTGAGGGGACGTAAGTATTCAATGGAAAATTCAAGTATCAAGTAACTGGCAAGTAACTTCAGCAGTGGGAATGTCAAATAAGGAAAAAAAATATACAAATTCAAAGTCATATTGCCCAAAATATGGAGGAGTATGCAGTAAATTTGTAAATGCAGCCACAGAAAATTGTCTTGAATGATCTTTCTTTGTTTACGCCTATCAACAAATGCAAAAAAGTCAAAATCAAATCAAATCAAATAAAAAACGCAATAGTTGCATTAGGCAATTACATAAAGATGAAAATCCCAAAAGTGAGCACAGTAAAATTCCGTTGAAAGGAGTAAAAGTAATGTTCCTTCTAAAATCAATTTTATTCACGGTGCATGTGAAAGATGCCCTTTTCAAAAAAAAAAATGAATCGAGAAATGGTCACAAAAAAAAAAAAAATGTTGCATTAAAACTACAGCGACAAGTACAATGTATTCAAAAAGTTACACAAGTCAAAGTCAATATTTTGTGGCATATTAACGACTCGCCTCTGGAATTAGAGTACAGCGTATGAATATCCGGTTTATGGTCATTTTTTTTAGGTACAGCTGTCGGGTAAACCTCACGTAGATGAGAAAGATACGAATGGAAAAGTATTTTTCTTGTTCTTACTTGTCGTTGTACAAGGCCGTCGTGCTGACAGATTGTTGAATTATTTTGTTGACCGAGAAAAAAACGACATGCTGCATCCAATATTATGATAAGCGTAAAGATGTCTTATGAAGCAGCGGACCGACAATAACAATCAACATTGCGTCGTCACAGACAGCGGCGGTCAATAATTTGGGAAAAAAAATAATATGCCCACGTGGGGACTTCACCAACACCACGTGTGGAAAAAATATGAAATTTGACCTTCCATCACGGCGCCAGCAAACTATGATACGTATTTTTAAAGTGGTGGAATCAATTAAAACTGAATACAGAGGAGCCTTGAGATAAGAGTTTCATTTGTTCCATAACCATGATTGGTACTCAAATCCTCTAATGAATGAAAATGCCCCCCCCCCCCCCAAAAAAACCTCCAAAATGTTTTTAATGTAAAATAAAGATAACACTATAATATTGTCGATAATGTGTTGTTTTTGTCACTTTTTTTTTTTTGCTTCAGTTCAATGGACATTGTGCTGATCCTTCTTGTGCGCACAAATTGGCCACCTGAGGGCAGTACAATCCAAACTTAAACAAACGCGAAACTGCTGCTCATTGTGCGGTGAGTTGAATTCCCAGCTCAGATTTTCGTTTCGTCAGAGCATAAAATGCCCCAAAGATAACTTTTATCTTCAAAAAACTCGTTGGTCACGTCGCTCTCATCCCAAGGCATTACTGTATTATTACAGTGTTTGTATAAAGGATCGCATTCATGTAAATGCCAGTTTGTGTGTGTGTATATATATATATATATATATAGGCCCCGTAGCTCAGTGGTTAGAGCAGTGGTTCGGTTGTGGGTTCGTATCCCACCGGGGGCCTCCGCTCCCCGAGAAGGCTCGCGTCAGGAAGGGCATCCGGCGTCAAAATTGTGCCAAACACATACGTGTGCGTTCATCTGAGATGAGACGCTGTGGCGACCCCGAAAGGGACAAGCCGAAAGAAGCTTACCTTATATATATATATAAACATTTTGTTATCAACGCACTTACCTGCACTTCAACTTTTGCCCCAAAGACGTCGACAGGCGAACTCCTCGCAAATCTTCAGTATGTAGACGAAGTTGTGTATGGCTGAGTGTTCTGTTGGGTCGGGGGTCGGGGGGGGGCGACATGGCCGTTAGGTCTGTCTACGACATCCCCAGGTAAAAAGTGCACACTTGCGCCTTTTCCCCCGGTCAACTCACCCTGGTGGTTTTGATCTTGTTGCCGGCGTAGCACATCCAGCCCGAGTTGTCGGGCAGCGTCTTGCATTCTTCCCCCTCCAGGCAAGGCTCCATCTCACACCACCACCTCCCAATTACGATGGAGGCTGCGGGCGGCCCACACAAGGGGAGACGTCCGAAAAACTGCAAATCCGGCTCCAGACCGCCGCCTCCGCGTCAACTTTTATTTTCGGAACCTGCCTGTCTCATTTTTCTCATACTGCACATGGTTTTTTTTTTTTTTTTTTTTTACACAATACCTTTTTGTATCCTTTCTTGATTAGATGCAGCTTTTGACGCTTTTGACGAGCGGATGATGTGAGTCGAACGCGGCCCACCTTTGCGCCGTTTAAAGACAAAATTGCCTTAAATACGCAGCCAAGTAGACGGTAAACGCTTCATAATGTGCGGCGCTAAGAGTCTGTCAGAGCCCAGATTGACAGATTTTGCAATGCCGCAGACGTCGTGGAGACGGAAGGATTTTTTTTTTTTTTGGGGGGGGCGAGCGACTCAAGAAAAAATGTTTTGTACTTTTCGTGTCGCAGACGTCTGCCAAAGCATGAAAAGCAGCGGCGGACCTTACAAGCTACGCATTCAACGTTTCTCGCTCGCTGTTGTTTTTCCTACTCTTAGCCTACGGTGCGCAACATATGGCCCGGGGTCAGACTGTCGTCTGTGACGAGGTCTTGCCTGAGCGCGGCGGGCAAAAACGAATCTGGTCGAGTAGGATTTAGCCGTTGAGATGACTACTTGACGAGTCAACGTTCAAATGCTTTAACGTTTTTGAAGTCAACTAATCGTTAAAAGACGTTTTTGGCAATTTACAGAAGGACCGTGCACGGACTCAGCCAGACTATAATCGTCTGTGGCAACGAGGCGACGCTGTCGTCGCGCATCTCCGAGAGGACGAAAACGAGACGCTTATCGTCGACGATGGCGGTCGGGCTCGCTAGCTTCGGCTATTCTGGTCTCTGCTAGTCTTTAAAATATTCATAGCGGTGCCGTGAAGTTAAACTTCGTCTTTGCCGGGCCAAAAGGCGTATGTGCTAAAAATCCATCCATCCATTCATTTTCTTTGCCGCTTATCCTCACGAGGGTCGCGGGGAGTGCCAGCGCCTATCCCGGGCAGGAGGCAGGACACGCCCTGAACCGGTCGCCAGCCAATCGCAGGGCACGTCGAGACTAGCGACCAATCTCACTGGCAATCACACCTACGGGCAATTTAGAGTCCCCTCCCCCATATCCGAAAACAAGAAATTAATTGCATCGGAAAAGATAACTTACTAGGAAGGTTAGCTGAAAATAAGGTATTGAAATTGCTGATTAAATTAACGGAACCAAGTGATGACTAACTATCCATCCAGCTGTTTTCTTCGCCGTTTATCCTCACAATGGTCGCGGGGATTGGTGGATCCTATCTGTACACCCTGAACTGGTTGCCAGCCAATCGCAGGGCACGTCGAGACAAAACGACCAATCGCACCTACGGGCAATTTAGAGTGTCCAATGAAATGTTGCCTGTTTTTGGAGTGTGGGAGGAAAGCCACGCAGGCACGGGGAGACCATGCAAAGTCCACACAAAGCGGATCCGGGATTGAACCCGGGGACCTCAGAACCGTGCCGCCTGTGCTAAAAATAACTTTGTTTGTCATAGAAGCTGTTTGCAGCAACGCACTACCAACATTTGATGGCATCGATGTTTGTCTACTGTACAGCATGTGGCCGTATTGACGCTCCGAGCAAAAGGGGAAATATTTGAAGCAAAACGAGAAGCCGGGAGCTGCTGAGCCATCCGGAAATTCAATCAAAACACCAGTGAAGTAAAAACCCGGAAACAGACCGACGCTCGATGTCTAACGATGCGACCGAGTTTTAGCATCAACTTGTTGTCTGACCACCATCAGAAGCAACAACGCGGCGAGGAAAATGGAGATTCGCTTTGAAGCGGCGCCGCTTAATCCGTCAGGAACCTTTTGAGAGTAGCAGCGATCGGACCCGGCCCGGCACGCTCTTCTCATCCACCGGCAGCTCATTTTTTGCAGACGGAGGGCGAAGGGCGAGTCGCCTCGTCGGCTGACCAGTCAAAAGTCCGCCGCGCGCTACACGAAATGACATTAAATACCAGGCAGAACTTTCACTAATACAAACACTACAGATGTACTGCAGTTAATTGGATTCTCAGTGATTTGTTTTCATTCATTTCGAGACGTGTCGGGGAACTCTGGAACGCGTTAAAAAAAATATCACCGACGAATCGGTTCGACTTCTGTCGACGACAGAAAATCCATATTTCTTCAATCCTGAGTAGAAATTGACGAAGGGCGCTAAGAAGATTGGCTGTGGGATTTTGTGGGATTTGTTCATTTAGCAGGAAACTTGTGGTGTCATTATCCAAGCCGCTTATCCTCACAAGGGTTGCATGAAAGCTGGAGTCTATGCCAGCTAGCTTTTTTTTTTGGGGGGGGGGGGGGAGAAAGGTGGACTACACCCTGAACTGGTCGCCGGTCAGTCACGGGGCGGATATCGACACCGTCACTGAACGGGAATCGATCCCACGCCGCCGCCACCAAAGGCAGGCGTGTGTACCACTACACCATAGCAGGACACTTCCCATTTTCAAAATACCGTCCTTGAACAAAAGTGTCGACGTTGTTTTGTCTTTTTGTTCATAAAAAGAATCGGAATCGGCTTTAATGGCCGAGTGTGTAAAAAACACCCGAGGAATTTTTTTTTTCCCTCCGGCAGTCGGTGCTGCCCTGCCACGACATTCGGAACAAAGAACAAAGAACGACATGGCGATTTCTGCTTAGATGAACTATTCCTTATAAGATTACGTGCAATATATAAAATCTAAATAGATAAATGTGTGTTAACAAGTCAATTGTGCAAAGGGAGCAGTTTAAGTGACGAATCGTGCGGTCTACAAAATCTTAAAAAAAAAATATATATATATATATATATATTTATAATAAAAAATATATTTAAAAATGTAAAAAAAAACAAAAAAAAAAAAGATCAATTTTCTGGTCCATAGTAGTAAAACATTAAAATACTGTACCTGAAAAAAAAAAAAAAAAGAAAACAGAAAGGCCCGAGTTGACCTTCTAACCTGAAACCCTCAACTGCGAGGCAAATGGGTTACCCACATGGTCTACCGTGCCACCTCGAGACAGGTTCCCTCATTGAAAATATAGAAATGAAAAAAAAAATAATAAAAATTCCCCAAGAAAAAGAATACTGCAAATTAAAAATCACTTCCGCCAAGGGAAGGAAAGCCTTCCGGTGGTTGAGGGTCTCCCGGCGTCAACCGAGCGCCACGCGGACGAGACTCACCGTCGACGCACGAAGGTCTGTTCCGGGTGGTCCCGGCCACCTTCCCCGGCAGGCAAGAACATTTGACCGTTTGCGAGCGCTCCTCGATGCGATTGCGATTGCAGCATCTGTGGGCGGCGATGACTTCGCACGTGCCGCCCTCTGAGAAGACAACAACAACGACGACCACGCGGCGTTCAATCCTTTTTAATCAGCAAGCGTTTCATCACTTTCATCCTCGTGTTTGCGAGGTAAAACGCCCGGCCGGCACACGCGCGATATTCTTCAATAAATTCCCACAGCATTCATCATTTATATTAACTGCTTAAGTTCAAGAAAAGCTACAAAATGTCTCCGTTCACGCAAATCTGTCTTTGAGGAGTCGGAGCCCCTGCAGCTTATTGACGTGACGATGAAGAGACGCGCGAGAACATCAAAAAGAAAAGAGGACAAAAAAAAAAAGGAAAAAGAAAAGAGAAAAGAGAAAAATCCCCCCCTGAGCGGGAGAAAAGGTCCGCTTCAGGGTCGTCCTGAATATGAACGCCGGCGCCGGCGTGCAATTATCACGCTGCGCCCCAAAGGACGGGAGCCCCCGACCCGCCCGGAAAAGTCCAAAAGGACAACGTCACGAGCAAGACTTGGTCACCCTGGGACTGTAGTTAGACGAGTATTTACGTTAGAGTTTTTGGCAATGACATTTGCCAGTTCGTTGCCCTGAGTTAACACGTTGCATTCACTGACAGTCGGAATCTCCACCACTGGCAATTGTGCAGTGTTGAGTTATCCTCGTCACAGCGAGCGTTTCTGTGCCACCACTGTTTAGTCCTGTCTCAGTTTATGTTTCACAGTCATGGTTCATGTTCCCTAGTTTGTCTCCTAGTCGTCACACCTCGCTGCATGTCTTTGGGATCCTGCCTGGCCTAGCGTTTCTGTACCTCTGCGTTCTCGGACTGCTTACACCGTGTATGACCTCAGCTTCGAATAAAACTACGCCCGACATCATGCCCTCGCCTCGGAGTCCTGCATTTGGGTCCAGCCACGCACCGGAGGTTCGTGAGAGAGGACGTGACAACATCCCTCTGGGAGCACAAAAATTGTCCAGTGGCAGGAAAAAGATGTTTGCTGCCCTACTTTGCATGAAGATTTGAATATTTCCTCCTGAGATGTGGAAGATTTTGCACAGACGCCTTGGTCAGTCCTAATCTTGTGATTTCATTCGGCCAGGTTGCTCCATTCAAAACGGTTCCTTATCTTGTTCAGGGTCACGTGAAAGGCGGACACGATTTCGTCCGCACTCGAAGTCATAAATCCGCCCAGGCGTGCGTCTTCCCCACCCTTGGTGGTAGTTTTCTCATGAAAGGAGAAAGATTACAACATTTGCCACTACTGCTCAAACTGCAGTTCAGCTAAGACATAAAAATATCTCCTAAAATATCTCAATAAACATATGAATTTGTTCTGCGGCTGCAGAAATGTGCTGAAATATTTTTACAAGCCATAAAAGCCAAAATGTAGCTTTCATTTAAAGAGCAAACGGTTGTGCGTTGACGTAATTGTGCCACCATGTGAGCTCCTGGGGGGATTCGTCAACACAGCCCCACTTGACCCCCCCCCCCCCGGGGGGGGCGAAAGTGGATCACTCGACTTCCATTGCCTTGGATTCACGCCTTCCCCACACTTTGCGTCCCGTTTGGATGGACCTCACGTGGCTCACTTGGCCAACTGGATCTGCACGTGGATCTGGTGAGGACGTCGTCGAGAAGAGTTTGAAAGCGTAGAAAAGTCTGCTGGACGCGTACAAAAAAAAAAGAATAAATCCCACAGTGATGGAGCCACTCGGAGCTTTTCAATACAAATACCAATATTTCAATAAATGACACCTGGTTTTACACAAACTCGCATTCATTAACAAGGATTCAAAAAAAAAAAAAAAAAAGAGACAGCAAGTCGTCTTGAATGTACACGGAAGCGTGTTGCAGCCACACGTTAAACTTCGGTAAATCTCTCCCCGACAGACTTTTCTTTTCAATATGGATTGTGGAACCTGTGTGTGACCCACGATTTATTTTCTTTTTTTAAATACGCATTGGACTCATTTGAGAACAATGCATATTTAAAAAAATCAATAAATTAAAACAAAGTCCATCGGGGAGAGGTTTACTGAAGATTCATGTGTGGCCGCAACACGCTTCCGTGTACGTTCAAGACGATTCCCTGTTTTTTTTTTAACACATTGTTCTCAAATTAGTTCAATGTGTATTTAAAAAAAATAAATTAAAAAAAAAAAACGCCGGGATAGGCTTCAGCCCCCGTACACGGAAGCGCGTTGCGGCCACACGTTAACCTACGTAAACCTCTGTGTGACCCACGGTTTATTTTCTTTTTTGAAATATACATTGGACTCATTTGAGAACAATGCATATTAAAAAAAAAATAAAATGAAAAAGTCTGTCAGGGAGAGGTTTACCGAAGATTAACGTGTGGCCGCAAAACGCTTCCGTGTACGTTGGAGACGACGCCCTTTTTTTTTTTTTTTTAAACACATTGTTCTGAAATGATACAACTGTGCATTAAAAGAGATTAAGATTAATTCCTACCTGAAATGAAGTGATCGTTACACAGGTGTTTGTGTATTTTGGTTGGGCACCATCCATCACGTTTAATTGCCAAAATCCATCGATCTTTTCCGTTTTTTTCAGCTGGTATTCCATAGAACGATATCTGTCTCGTCTAGCGTGACAACCAACAGCACAACAGGTCTTGGGTTCAACGTTCCCCTGCACTGTCGAGCGAAAACGGAGACGTCACGTGCACGAGCTCTTTTCTGGAAGCAAGCCCCGAGGAAACATCCTCAGATCGTGTCAGGCTCCCAAAAATAAGAAAAACAAGTTTGGCTGTCAGCGCCAGGAAGTTACGCCAAAAAGTGCAATTTTGATGCACTTTAATAGTTGCTGGCTGGCAACGAGACAAACACAACATTATTTATGTATTTATTTCCCCTCCTCGCGTAGCACACAATAATCCAGCACATTCCCCGGTTTCCACGCGCTCCGTATCGCGGCGATCGGGTTGAATTCTTGGAGCCGGTCCGGGAGAATTTTTCCGGCTGTCTGACGCGTTCAACAAAAGGGCCCGCATGTGCAACATTAATCGCCATGTCCCAGCGGGGCACGGTTTGAAAACAACAGCCCACGGGGGTTGGTTCCTCTTAATGCATTGCCGTAATTGCACAAGACAGCCCCAGATTTCTCGTTTGATCTATTAAAAAACACGCCGCTCGACAGAATTCACGAACGGAGCAAAGGCAACTCTATATTTGGAAGTCATCAACTCCGAAGAATGCGTTCAAATCAAAGAGGAACTCCGCAGGACGCTCGGACGTCGAGGCAGGAGGAGGGCAAAAAGCTCGGCGGGTCAGCTTTGGGGGCGATTATAAATCAAAAATCATAATTGGCTTCGGAGTGCGTGCGCGTTGGAACATTTTGATTGACGGCGTCGGGTCAGAGTTGGCGCCAAAGGTCTCAACCGGAGCTGCTGCTCGGTTTCTGGCGCGGCCATCTCGATTACGCCGAGGCGAGACGGGAGCCTGCCAGGTAACGAGGCGAGCGCACGCGAACGCTGCCTTCGTTTCATTTTTACCTCCCAAAAAAAAATCATCTGCTGCTCATGTGGTCTTGGTTGTCTGCGGCTACCTTGCAAATTGCTCAATTTCTTGTAGTCCGCAAAATTTAGTAGGGTTGGTGGGAAAATGACCAAACGTGTGCGGCAGCAGTCCGATTGCCGGGCCCTCTTTAAATTTGAGCTTCAATATTTTGTATTATTATCAATAAACTGGAAATCCCTTGAATTAAACAATTATTCACAATTAATAATTGTAATTATTATTTTAAGACTTGGCAAGGCGCTAAGAGTAGTGACAAAATAGTCTGTCAATCATTTCCACGCAGAGTCAGCTGTTATCATTTTCCGGACCCATTAATTGAGTCATATCAACAAAAGTTTACAAAGAAGGAATTAACTTTCTATTTCAAAATAATGGTAAACATGTAGAAAATGACGGCAGACGGCGACGCAGGTCAACACGATCACTCGAGTGCAAGCTGGAAAAAAAACGACTTCTTCGAGGGTCTTTCTTCCCCGCAAAGTCAGCCACAAAAATGGAACCGATTAAAGGCTGCGGTGGCTGGAATGCACTCGAGCAGTTTGTCACCAGGCTTTTCCATGCTGTGACAACGAGGCGCTCCAAAGCAGCCATGCCAACGGAGAGGCCCTGCCCGCACGCTGTCCCCCCGCATGCGTAACAACAAGGAAGCGCTACAAAAGCCGCCACGCCAGAGAAAAAAAATGGAAAATGCGGGATGTAAACATTAGCTAGCTTGCTAGCTGCTCATCACAATTGCGCCAAATAACTCCCGACGCTTCTTCTTCTTTTCCTTTCGGCTTGTCCCGTTAGGGGTCGCCACAGCGTGTCATCTTTTGCCATCTTAGCCTATCTCCTGCATCTTCCTGGCTAACACCCCAACTGTCCTCATGTCCTCCCTCACAACATCCATCGACCTTCTCTTTGGTATTCCTCTCCATCACACTTCCTTGACAGCTCCATCCTCGCCACCCTTCGACCAATTTATTCACTCTCTCGCCTCTGAACATGTCCAGACCATCCAAGTCTGCTCTCTCGAATCTTGTCTGCAAAACATCCAGCTTTGGCCGTCCCTCGAATGAGCTCATTTCTAATCCTATTCAACCTGGTCACTCCGAGCGAGAACCTCAACATCTTCATTTCTGCCACCTCCAGTTCAGCTCCAAATAACTCCCGACGCAAAACAAAAAAAAAAAACAACACTCATGTCGCGTGCCAAGTGTCCAGTTTTAGCCATGCGCTAAAAATCTGGAAAACTGAACTCGTGAAAAACACTTAAATAACTTCTAAATAGTCTCAATCTTTACAAATGTTTCAAGCAATTATCTTCAAATATGTATCACGTGTGAAAGACATAGATGTCTTGTGTTGATGTAAACACCGTTTGATGAAGAACCAGAATTTTTCCCCTTAATCAGAATCAGATTTAATGGCCGAGTGTGTAAAAACACACCAGGAATTTTTCTCCAGACATCCGGAACAAACAACACCAAAGCAACAAGAACGAAGAACAAGAGACATTTCTGCTAATCCAATCTAATTTCATTTAATTAAAAAAAAAAAAAAAAAGTGAAATTAATCCAAGGCAAGGTCCGAATTGGAGGTCAGGAATTTGAAGCCGTTACTTTCCATCGACAGCAATTTTCACGGAGTTCCTTGAAACGATAAACAAAGTAGTTTAAGACGTGCATCCAAATGACAGACTTCCACTTCCACAAGTCGTACCGCGACGCAAATGAATATTTATTTCCCAAAGTCAAGCAATTTATTTGGCGATTTCTGAGAGACAAGCGTTCCCCGCTTACGAAGACGAATTGCCCCTTTCATACGTTCTGCCTCCAAATGTGGAGCTCCATGACTGTAATGAAACGTCGTTGTGATGGAAATAACTTGGAGCGTTTATTTTTAACTTGGAGGAGTCATTGAAGTCGTCAATGAAAGAAATGGCAGACAAATATACACATAAAAATGTAAACCGCCCACGTCGAGACTCGGGAGCGAGATCTGTTTCTCGTCGTCTCTTGCTCAGGTCAAAGATTCAACTTTGATGCTTAAGCGCTGATGAAATCCATTTAAACATTCCCGCTGTGTCGGATTTGTTTCCAACATCAGAAAAATATCATAGCACACTTTCACATCAAAGTATTCATTACCTTGTTTGGCGGTGACACGGGTTCGAAATCCAAGTCTTTTTGTAGTTTTGCAAATTGCTTTGGGTCTCAGCGCGTGACGTAGATCGTACATATAACAGAAACAATTTGATTTTGCGGGGGGGGGGCACTTGAAATGGTTCCGGCCCCTTATCGTGACGTCTTGATCCGTGTCAGACCCGCAGAATTTCTTGCCTTTTGCTGTGTTTTAGTTCGTCGCAATGTGGCAGTTCTGCTACGGCTGCGGATCAAAAGACGGAACAGCGTGTTGACACTTTTTGTTTGTGTTTTAAAAAAGGCCCTCCGGCACAAGATGCGCCGAGCGATGTGCGCTGTGCAAATTCGCTCCATAAAAATCGCTCGGAGTGTTTAAGCGAAGTGCACTTTTCTCCACACATGCTGCAAAAACATGCAACATCTGCGTTGGACCTGACGTGGTTGACGAGGAAAGGACAATCGGCGCCGGGGATAAAAATACTCGGCCTGTTCTCAAGTGGAAGTACACTTTATTAAAAAAAAAAAAAAAAAAAAAAAAAAACTCCTGCACTTTAGCAAAAGTAAAAAAAAAAAAAAAAAAAAAACTACAGACTGAAATACACAGATGCAAAAGTAAACGTGATTTTTAACATATAATACCTGGAAAAAAAAAAAGAAAATGGTGGCTTTGTCAGAATTTTCTGTTAAAAACCGGAATTCATGCTTTCATTATCACAACAAGTCGTCCAGGTCCTGAAGGAGGAAAGCGGCCCGGGACCATGTTTGAGTATTGGTCGGATGTTTGTCGATTTTGGTCTTGTCTGATCTCAGCGCAGCTTTCGATAAAGTAGATGACAATATACCGCTAAAGGTGGGTGGGACTAAATGGAACGGTCCTTAAATGGTTTACGTCCTACCTGGAGGAAAGGAGCTACTTTGTGACCACCGGAGGTGCTCGGTCTCAGCGAATGGCAATGACCTGTGGGGTCCCTCAAGGATCAGTTCTTGGATCTCTCCTGCTCGGCCTGCATATGCTCCCCTTGGGTCAAATTCTTCAAAACTTTAATGTTGACTACCATAACTATGCAGATGACGCACGGTTATATTTAGCAGTGTCTTCGGATGACTCCCGTTCAATTCAGGTATTGTTCCGCTGTCTAAATCAGATCAATAACTGGATGAGCCAAAATTTTTCTACAACTAAATCACAACAAAACCGAGACAATTGTTTTTGGCGATAAAGAAAAGAGAATTGCTGTTGGTAAACACCTGGACTCTCTACCTTGAAAAACCAAAGACCGAGGCTGGAACCTTGCTGTTCCGATCGATTCCGACCTGACTTGCACTGTATGCGGTTTTCATTGTCTTTTTTTTTTAATATTTTGCTTGTGATTTTCGTTTTTATCCCGTTTTAACTGTTTTATCTCTTTGATTTCAAATGGCTTTAATCTTGTGAAGCACATTGAGTTACCTTGTGTATGAAATGCGCTATACAAAAAAAAAAAAATGTACTCCTACACGCCAGATGTAACGAGACAGACACAATCCAAAAAGCTCAACTTATTCATATCCTCCCAAAAGAATCATTCAGAATTTTATTTTATTTTTTTTGTGTAAACAAAGGACAAACCTTGAGGTTCTTTTTGACCAGCAGTGGTTTTCGCTCTCGGACTCTGGCACTGGATGCCGTTTTTGCCCATCTCTTGTCACCCTTTCCAAAGGGAAAGATTTCAATTTCGCTATTTTTTTTTTAGATCCTTTGTCCAACTGGATTTTGTCAAACGGGTTCCGTTGATGTGATTTTTTGATTGAACAGGCCTGGCGGTACTCAGGCTCGGGTGGGATCAGTTTAACATGGGGGGAGGGAGGGGGTGGTAATTACATTCCACAGGGCCAGTTAGGTGGTACAGTATTTATCCGCCATTTACATTTGTGAGAATCCGAGAAGGGGGCCAGTACTTTTAGTCTCGAGAATTCGCCCTGTTCCAAAATGAACGCGAAGCCTATTCTTTTGGGGCCCACGAATTGTACTCGAAATGTGACAAAACACAGAAAATTGGCCAGTCTATCAATAGAAATGCCAGAATGCACTGAGTCGGCGTCAAGTCTAATAAGTCCAGACCGTGCGCAGTTTTCTCAGTCGCGGCTCAGAGCGACCGTTTGAATAGCTGCGAAATGAACACACCGCCTGACCGCATGATGCGGCGCTCTGTAGAGGAGATCACGGCGTGCAGTCTGGATCGTTGATTAAAACTGCACATTCCAAGTGTGGATTTAATGAGCGAGTGGGCAGCCCTGACCGCTCAATCCACGCACAAAACGAAAGTCCACGGGGAGCCGAGATCGGCGGCGCTCTCAAACGCGATGTAAAGCAGCGACCGTACAAAGACTGGAGTTCTTTCGGAAAGTGGAGACTTCAGATCCGGACCCTGTGACCACACTCGTGACTCAAAAAAAAAACAAAAAAAAAAACAAAAAAAAAAAACGCCAAGCTCAAAGCCGCTTTGGCCAGTGAAATCAATGGAAATACCATCAATCTGTATGTTTTGTAATAATTTTCTTCCAAGATCCAAAAAAAAAAAAACCACATTGCACGCTTCGAAAACATAGAATAATAACATAATATTTAAAGAATCAAACTTAAAGGTCGAGTGTCATCCCTATAAACATTCTAAAATAGATATTGAAATGAAAAATACATATAAGATTATTCACTTCAATGTCTACACAAAAAAATAAATATGAGCGGAAAGTTGCGGAAGTCTCATTCGACATCCAAGTGGTCGCCATATTGGCTGCGTTTACCGTCCGTGACCTCACCCCGGACATTCGCCGTTGAAAGCACGCTGCGGCCCCTACTGTAGGACACGCCCCTTCAGACACGGAAACTCTTGTTGAAGACGAGAACATCTCACAACCGAGTGACGTTACCGATCGGGGCAATATGAGCCTATTGTTTTGAGCCATATTGAGATGATATGCGGATCACGGCCAATCCACCTCCGCGTGGCGGCGATTAACGCCCACTTCCGCGGTGAACATGCGCCTCCTTGGCGACGAGCAAGGCCGGCGGCGGGCTCGGCCTTGTCGACAAGGCCGGCAGGGATCCACACGGCCCGCGGAGGCCGTCCCTCAGCGGTTGCTGCACGGAAACCTGCCAATGCGCACATCGACACATTTAGCAACCTATCATTTTTTTTAGTAGCTGTCATTTGGAAGCCACGAAGCTCTCGTCCTTTGCACCCGTGCAATCAATTTTTTCACGACGAAGCGGGTCTCTTGCAAACTTATGAAGGGTAAAGCTTTCCTCCCGAGTGTTCGAGCAATGTCCAGCAATGCAACGAGCCGGCATTTTGGCTAACACGAAGGAACAACGAGCTGCCTTCCCGGAGGTAAAACTGATAGAAACAAACGAGTCCACTTGAGGGCGGTCCCGCCGTGTACGTCACTTCCTGCTTCTTCTCAAAAACAAACCCCTTGAGGGGATTTTCATGGCGGGAGTTCCAAAAAGCTGCATACGTCAAAATCATGTTTTGTGGCGAACAAAACGCATGAGTCCATGTCGGCTGCCGTTTTTTCATGAATAACGGACTAAAAATCATGACAGTGGGCGCTTTCAGTTCAGTGGACATTGTGCTGCTCTCTCTGTCATGTATTAGCCTATTAACTAATTTAGTAAGGCACAGTAATATTAGTCAAATATATTCCTGGGAGTATTACGTTATCTGTCAACATGTATTGTTTGCCCGTTTGTGTTTGCGAGGGTTACAACGCCAATGCCGTTCCTTCTACGGCATTCTGCATTATTTGTTAGCATTAGGCTAACCAGACTTGCATCAAGCAAAGCTTTTTGTTTGTTTTGAATGCAGACGGTGTCATTGTCAGTAAACTTCAAACTTGGGAGTTGCAAGAAGCGGTTTTTGAAGAACTTTCTGTTCGCTAGCCTGCCACCAAACAGCAGGTCACAGCAAAAGATTGGCAGAATGACGACCCTTATCTACAAAAACCTGTAAATAACCCCAAGGCCCCAACGTATTCGCGTCGTCTGCCGGGATTTACAAGGTTGACCCGGGATCGAGCCCGCCGTGACGCCTTTCGGAGGACTGGCGACAAGTGTCCGCGCTCCATCAAAGTCGGAGCTCGCGTGACCCCCGCGCTTCATTATTTTCACTTTGAAAGTCGTTTAAAGAGAGACAGCAGGTCGCGATCTCCCAGCCACGGCGGTCTGTGTCGTCGGGCAACACGCTTGTCACCTTTTAATGAGAACCACATCCAAGGTGACCCGTGACAGGCTCGGCTTTCTCCGCATGACAGCGGGCAGCCGCCGGGGCTCTCTCTCTGCCGGCGGAAAGTCAAATTAATGCAGATGGAGGACCAAAATATGTGACTGTGCGTTGTCAAATGATTTGCCCTCTGTCTTTGGTGAAAACATAAATCCCCGTTGTGCTTTGGTTATGCGGGAGCGCGGGAGGAGCGACACGTCGCTCGAGAAACTGTGAGGCAAATTTGTTTTGAAAGCGGGAAGAAGAAAAAAATGGACGAATGCACATGCTGGAGTAAACAATTAAAGGGAAGACTTAGACTATATCTGACAAGTGAAGTTGAAGGGAAAGCTTGAGAAGAATTTCAGATTAGGAACATGTCGAAAGGAGGCACGGGATAGAGATGGAAACATCAGAACACGTTACCAACAAAAGAGAAGCGAGCGATTGCTGACAAAAGCACAGTGTGAGGCGCAAAGTCATGATACTCCTGACAACATGTCGGCCGTGTCGGATATTTGAAGACTTGGATTTTCTTCCGTGCGCAAATGCATCAGTCGAGCTTTTTGGATGCATTTCACAGGCGGGAGTCCCATCAAAAGCGCTAAACGCTCCGTGAGCGTGACGCCCCGATGACATCTCGCTGGCAGCGACGCACGCCACCTTTTCACGTCCATTAAGCGCATATAAACAAAGACGGGCGCTCAACGGGATCCTCCTCAGTCCGCCACCTCTCACCAAAACGCAACATTTAAAGGCACCGCTGCGTCCGCAACGCGTCTCTCTCTTCGAAATGTCAACTTGTGCCCGTCCTTCCGCCGAAAAGCCTTTTCCCCGTCCGCCACACGTCCACAACTGTTATTTCAGATTTTTTTTTTTTTTTTTAGATGGCTAGCGCTGATGAAAGTGCTACTTTCAAAGAGAAGAGGAAGAAGAAGGAAGCCGCGATAGACGGGGCGGCCTTTGGAGGCCCGCTGCCGCCTGGCCCGATTTGACTGCGGCGCCTCACTGCCTGGACGGGGATCGCTTCCTTCACAAAAAAAAAGTTTGCTCGAATGAACTGAACCCAATCAGTTTGTAAAACTAGTTGTTTTTTTATGACGGGCGGCGCCGGCCCTCAGCTGGGAGCGGAAACGGAACCGCTGAGGCGTTCGGCCACTCAATGCTAATTCTAAGGCGAATGACGGCGAATGAGCAGCTAATGCCAGGCAACGCCGCGCCGGCGGAGGACGGACTTAAGCGAGCCGAGCGATCCGTTCAGTGAACTGCCGGACTGAGCGACTGAAGAGTGATTCGTTCATTCGCACACCGTTAGACACAAGTGAGTCTTTGGTTTGCGACGGACAAGTCCGACGAGCGATTCGTTTGCGCGAGGGACGACGTACTTTGCAGTGACCCTGCGCGAGTGATTTTAACAGCAAATCCCGACATCCTCGCCGGGATCGCTTTCACCGGCAGCCGTTTCTTCACGCTAATGGCTAAATCAGAGCCAGTCGAGCACATGAAAACAAGCGCCCACATTTCAAATGTCAATTAATAATAAATATGCCTACGCACACATACGTATGATTCCCTCTGTGTCTCTAATGTGATTATTAATGCTTTTTATTTAATGATAATAACAGCGCTTGTCAACAGACTTAAAGATTCTTTCCATTAACCAGATGACAATAAAAGTAAGTTGGGGGGGGGGGGTTCAAGAGGGAGACTTTACTTACATCGATTTTGTTCTGACGTCGTCTCGTAATTCCGAATTGGAGATCGTAATGATGTCATCACGCTTTTGTGTAGTCCAGTGACTTCTTGTGTTAGCATGTTGACTCATAAATGTTCTTGTGTGTCGTGAACATAAAGCGGATTTGCATTTTTGGTTGTTACCTGGCAAGAAATAATCACTCTCATCCTGTACGATCCATTATTTTCATCCATCCATCCGTCATTTCAAGATGCGAGATATGGTTTGAGAGGTATGAAGTGATTTCAAATGTTTTTTTTTTTTTTTTTTAAAAAATCTGACCTTTAAAGAGCCAGAACCACAAAAATGATTCCAGATTGATACATGTCAAGTCAACCATCAGGATGAGCACCTGTCCCCCTCCAGACCTGCAGGGGGCAGAGAAACCTCAATCACAACTCCTGTCAGAGGTAGGGACGGCCATATTGCTCACAGACAGCTTGTGAGCTTGGGTGTAGGGAACAAAGGAAGCCTCCCAGCAAAAGGAATAAATCACTAACAAACAACTGAAGCAACTAAAAAAAAAAAAAAAAAAAAAAAAACGCCAAGACGCCCCCCAGTTTCCGGTCGGACGCAACTGGTAGGGAAAGGACTTGGATGCTAATTGGTTAATTGGTTTCATTTCAGCTACAAGCTCTGTTCTCTGTGCTTGTCTAACTTCTGAAATCATCTCAAGTATTCATGGAGACAAAGTGGATGCTTTTGTTTGGTTTATTCAATCAGTTATGGTGCTTATTTACTTTTGACTAGTTAGATGTATGTCATTAATTGACTTAAAATGGGATGAGTAAGGTTAAAGTAATGCTTTGATGACCCATTTATTTAAACTTCAAATCATGCAATGTGTTCAATGTGCTTCTTTGGTCCAGGTTTTCAACCTAAATCAACCTCCAACCACCTAAAAGATTTGAGTTGTTCATGTGTTTGAAGACCAAGGCCCTTTTCAAGTCGGGGCAAAGGACTGAGGGAGTTAAAAACAACTTGACAATACATATCTCGTCATCATGCTGTCTAACAACCAAGTAGACAAATGCAATGTCGTGTTACAATACCGCGATGGTGAAAACGAGCATCTTTCAACCAACATCACATTCCTTTGAAGTGTTTAGATATTGGGAAAATGTTTGGCATTGGTCAATTGCTTTTGTGCCAATAACCTTCATCCTCCATCCGGAATTGCACTCCAAATGGCCAGACGATGACGGAACAAAATCATCGGTTGCCACTTTTGGTTAAAGTAAGCAAAAAGTGAAATGCAGGCAAACAGAAAGTCGATCTCGCGTTTCACCTTGTAGGGGGCTGGAGATCTCCTTGATCATTTGAGGGGAAAACCCTCGGCGCGCAAGACAGGGAGGTCGGAAGTGCGTGATAGAATATTTAGAAAGAGCGGGAACGCAAGCTTATCATTAATTCAATAGTACCTTTTGTTCCAAAGGCAATGTTGGATTAAAAGGGGAACGCTGTTTCCACACAACGCTACGCACGTACTGCAGCTAGCGCCGTACGCGCAATTGCCGAAGGTAATTAGGGAAAGGTCGCACTGTGGCGCCTCATTTCATTCTCTATGCGAATCCTGTAAAAAGACAGACTATACGATAAAAAAAAAAAACAATCGGCACACATTTGCGCTGACGTCCGACGCGGGAGCCGACGATTCATTTGGTCTTTGACGCGAGTCAGCAGCTTCTACCGCGGCCGTACCGCTCGCTCAAGTTCAGGATTTTCCCCGATGCAACTTCCTGTCCTTGTCTAGCACAATTCAGACTAATTAAAGTTTAATACTAATTACTCCTTACAGTTGCCATTACAGACGAATTAATATAAAATATTCATGCTCTGCTGTTAACGCAGTTTAAAAGCCACTGATTCATTCCGGGCCGCTAATGTTCCGCAGGCTCCCTCGAACAATCGCGCCATGCTAGAAAACCGCTCATTTAGCTTGCACGCAGTCCAAATAACGGTATCGCTAATAGTTTGTATCTGCGACGCACATGCGAGCCGAGCCCCGAAGTAAGAAGGCAGGCAGGCAGGCAGGCATCTAAGCGCTACGACACATTTCGAAAAGTGCTGGCAGCCAAGAAACAAAAACAAATCCTGCAACCGGCACGCAGACAACGTTTTTTTTTTTTTTTATACCTGTCAGAGACAAAGTGCTCGGTAAATTCCTTCATTATTTTCCACGGCAAAATAGTTCATCGCTTGGCTTGAAAATTGTCAGGGTGAGGGCTAGAGTGGAGATATTTCACAGGACAGCCGGGAGAGTAAACAAGTGAAAAGCGATAGGATTCATCAAATGTCCACCACACATCACCCATTTTCTTTGCCGCTTATCCTCACGAGGGTCGCGGGGCGTGCTGGAGCCTACCCCAGCCGGCGACCCTGAACTGGTCGCCAGCCAATCACATAGACAGTCACACCGAGAGGGCAATTTGGAGTGTTCAATAAATGTTGCATGGCGGTGGGGATGTGGGAGGAAACCGGAGTGCCCACCTGGAGAAAAGCCACGCAGGCACGGGGAGAACATGCTAACTCGGCGCGGGGCCGGGATCGAACCCGGTGACTCAGAACTGTGAGGCGAATGCTTTACCAGCTGACCCACCGTGCCGCCTTGATCGAATATGTTTTCTTTTTAAAATAGAATCAAACAATCGAGTTTGGACTTGGGAGTCGCCGATCCCCACAGAAATGAATGCTAATGCCCTTAATCTGTCCTAGCCTTTGTGCTCCTTCTGCTGTGCGCACCTTGGCCATCAGGGGGCAGTATGGCAGAAAGGCAACTACAAGAAGACTGAATCGGCAAGCTGCAATAGAAGCATTAGGGTTTTGTTTTTTGTTTGTTTGTTTTTTGGGAGATGATAAAGAATCTGGCAAGGAAAGATTCAAACCCTAATTTTTTTTTGTGTCCTGTCACATCCCAGTACAATTTTATCTTTTCTACTATATCAATATTTATGTTTCCAGTTCTCAATGTAATGCTACGAAGCTGCTTGATGTTTGTGACTATTTGCCGTCCGGTACATTTGGTTTCAGTCCGGCACTCGGCATTTTTGCTGTTGACGAGATACGATAACGGCAGCACTGGCCTATATATGTTTTTCTACCCAGTCTAAATATACGATACAACTAATGATGGCGGGGACGAGTGTGAAAATGATTTGATCATGGAAGGTTTGATGTTTATTTCAACCGGGCGCCGCAGCGATGACGCTGATGTTTCAAGAGTTGCTACAGAGGAAATGAGAAATGATTTGATCCGGGAAGGTTTTGATGGCGGAAAATCGGAAAATGAGGACTCGCCCGGAACGACTGACGACGATGACGCGCGTTACTCGAACCCCGACGGAGGAGACGCCCGCCCGCCCCCCCGCCTCAGAGGTCGCGCGGGTGACACATCAGAGGCCGCCTCGTGCTACGTGCTAAATGCTGCACTTCCCTTACTGCGACTCGTCATGCGCATATTTGCAAAATGTTCACAAAAGCGACTGTGCAGTCAGGTCGGGCTCGTAATCCAAAAGGTTGCTTCTTGGATGTACAACACTGAGCCCTTCCCCAACTTGGCTGATGACCTCCCATGTCCCCCCCCCCCCCCCCCCCACCTCGGCGATGCCTTCAGCTACAACTGAGTCAACTTACAGTTTTTCTTTTTGAAGTGAAGGCAAATATTTGAGATTTGAGCACCGGCTGAGGACTGAACTCAACTGACTTCACACCAAGCTGTCATGGTCTGTGTTCCAGCTTGGATTAAATTTCATTTTCTTTCACGTTTCCCGGTTTGCGACGCATGTTGCTCTCTTCATTTACTTCTTGTGTGAACGTGTAGAGTTCAGACGCAAAAGCCAAAATGGATATATCTGCTTTTGCGTCTGTCCTCTTGCCGTTCTGGCCAAGCCTGAACCTGGTCCAACCCATCACCTCCGTCCAGTCCAGGAGTTCCTCGCTGTCTCGTCAATTTGTTTGCTTTCGTTTGGTTGATTGTCGCTTGTTGACCGTCGCCGGTTGGCTCATTTTTCGTTTGTTCCCTTGTCAAGTCTTTGTTTTCTGGAGTTTTGAGTGTTTTGTTTTTGCTCCTTTCGTGACTGATTTTGGGGAGACTGCGAGGTCAGTCATTTGATTTTTCCACGTGCCTCGTTTGTCTTCTCACGTTGATTTTTTTTTTTTTTTTTGGGTAATGGCTGCACTCGCACTTCCTGGCTTCTCAGCACTTGGGCCCTCCACCATGCAGCAGTTTGGCAAATAGGAGATAAAGTGGAACCTCAATTTAACTGACCTCGATTTAACGCATGTCAGATTTAATTAGTGTCAAGCTGGAACTCAAAAGGACCCCACTCGTGTACCAGTGAGATATGTTTGGATTAAACTTGAACCCTTTTTTTTTTCCCAAACATTTAAAGCCTTTTAAAAAAACGATATATGACTTTTTACTGCGCTGGTGTTTTTAGGCCGTGCGAGAAAAAAAAAATGCTTCAACGGACAATCAGCTTCCCTTCCTACGAATCCAACAAATCAAGTTTCCACTAATTCATCAAAAAAGATGCTTTGACCTTATTGCCTCACCCAGTGTAACTTTTTTTAACTAAACGTATAGCAAAGAGAATGATGATCATGATAATCACATAGTTTCAGCCGCAGCAAGCTAGTCTGGTAATGTTCACAAAAAAAAAAAAAAAAAAATGCAAAACACCATAGATGGGCAAATATATGAATTAACATTGATATGTGAACACACAGTGGAACAACACATGTAGATGTTTTTAACAATACTGACTATTTTTATCCTTTGCCAAAACAAGTAATATTACTGCAGCTTACCAAGGAGCAACCGCCTGCGTATTAAATTTCTGGATTTGTGGTGGCCGAGTGGTTACCATATCCGCCTCACAGTACTGAGGACTCAGGTTTAAATGTAACCCCCCCCCCCAGTATGGACTTTGCATGTTGTTCCCATCAGAATCAGCTTTCGTGGCCAAGTATGTCACCGCACACAAGGAATCTGTCTCCGGCAAATCGGTGCCGACCTGGTACGACGTGCCTCCGTGGATTGTCTCCGCGTATTCCGGTTTTTCTTCCCACATTCCCAAAAACCACGCACGGTCGATTAATTGAAGACTCTAAATTTCCCTTAGGTGTGAATGTGAATGGTTGTTTGTTGCTACAATTATGTGCCTTGCGATTGGCTGGCGACCGTTCCAGGGTGCACCTCAGCTCTCGCTCAGAATAAGATGGGATAGGATCCGGCACGCCCGTGGCCCCCTCGTGAGGATAACCAATATAGAAAATGGACGGACGTATTACGCAACACCCAGGTGGTGAAGGTGTCCACGCCAGAAAGAACAGCACAACGTCCACCGAATTGAAACAACAA
The DNA here is from genome assembly GCF_019802595.1 of Syngnathoides biaculeatus. Lineage (NCBI taxonomy): Eukaryota > Metazoa > Chordata > Actinopteri > Syngnathiformes > Syngnathidae > Syngnathoides > Syngnathoides biaculeatus. The sequence goes on from NC_084641.1 coordinate 30,618,679, forward strand.
ACACCCGACACTGGGGTGAAGTGCTACAGACTCATGCAACATCCATAATATTTCATCCTTCTTAGTTGGAGATATGGAATGATTTACTGTTCTCATTTTGTCGACAGTTTGCACTTTGTCTTTGGCTTTTGTTCCTCTCACCCCTCGAGAAATTCTGCTCTGTTCGACTGATGGACTTTGATCATTAAACCCATTCGTGGGCAGCGTCCCATTTTTGGGACGTCGTGATTTTCACGCACTATATCCTTCAGTATATCAAAAACATTGAAGCGTTTTAATCTGAAGCCATAATTTGGGATCAGGAGAGGAAAAGTCATCGGTCAAAGTTAGCACGGAGTCCTTTCCCTTTCCTTGCTGACCCAACATGGCTGCATCAAGTACGCATTGAGCGTTTTCCAAGAGAATTAATAAACATACCTCTCGTATGTACCACGTCACAGATCTAATATCATACGCGTCCCAGATTTGGCGCGAGAGGGGACATCTTTTTGCCTTAAACGAAAAAGAACTGTTATTCCCTTGATTGTGGCCTGTTTTTTTTTTAAATCTCAATAAGGCAAAAAAAAAAAATGCCACCCTGCCCATGAATGGGTTAATGAAACTTCATTGAAAATATGAAGAAATCCCAGAGCAAGCTCCAAAACTCCACCGTGACACAATAAAACTGGATGCAGATTCTTCGTTCTGCTTGATTGAACAGCTGACGAGGACACACACAAAAAATGCAGCACGGTGCTTTAATTCTTTACATAATAACATTATTGGATGTTGTTATAAAGTACAACGTCAGCAGAATCAGTATCGTGTTTATTTTGCCGAGCATGTCAAAAACCCACCGAGAACTCGTCTCCAGGAGTCGTTGCCACGCGAGCAGGTCGGCCGATGACTGGGTTGTCAACTGCGGACTTCGGGAGTTTGACAGCGGGACTTCACCGAAGTGTCGTCGTTTGTGTGGAGAGAGAAGAAAAGAGCAGCGGGGAGAGGACGCAACCTTGGGGTGCCCCTTCGCTGATGGTGCACGTGGATGAGGTGGTGTCCTCTAGCCTCAACTGCTGCGTCCTGCCCTTTTCGGGACATTTTCATTCATTTTACGTGGGAACGATAATTTGGGAATATAGATATTTTTCCCGGACCGGAAAAAATTCAAACCAGCATGTCAAGGCAACGCTCTACACGTAGAACTCATCAGAACCAGAGTCAACTTTACTGGCCAAGCATGTCACAAGATACACAAGGAATTTGTCCGCGGTAGTCTAGTGCGCAAGTAGTAACGGCCACTCTCGTGAAATATACATTTATGAATTCCAAAAAAAAATCCTTGTGGAGAGTCAGTGAGCACTGAAAGTTTCAGACACATTGGCAAAAATAAATAAGATGAGAAGTGGAGACATTTCTGACGCACTTCCTTTCGTGAGGAATATCGCTTGACATATTTATCAGAGCTCCTTTCTTGTCGTCATGAAGCTAAAGCGTCAAAGACATTTTTCTCTCCCAGTGAGTAAATTAGAAATAACTTTTCGCGACACGAAATCTTGAAACTCACCAAATGGACCAACATTTATGACGGGGGGAGAAAGCAAATTATGTATCGAGTTATGAAGCCTTCTTGTTCCTTCTGCGAAAGGCAGACGGACGTTTGGCAACGGAGCCGGCTAATTAATTGAGCTGTGGGCGAGCGAGCGAGCGCGCAAGTCATTTTGCAAAGAAGCGTTAGCCCTTACACGTTGCTTGAAAAACTTCAATTAAACATGCCGTTTAAACAAATATCCACAAGCTTAGAGGAGCACGCTCATCAATTATTCATCAACTGGAAGACCAAATAAATGGCAAATACTGAAATATGCAGAAGCTATTTGTAACTATGTGCATGTAATAATAATTAGGACACTGATAGAAGGCATTTTTCTCGTGGCTAGCAAAAGGAAATCTGCGCGAAATGATCTAATAACTCGAAAAGCGGCCCGGAGGGAGTCCACGATAGGACGCCGGCGGAAGCGGCCCCCGACGCTCCTCCAAGCGGTTCAGAAAAGACATTTGGAGAAAAGCAAGAATTGCGACTTCCTCGCGCGATATACAAAAGGGTCAGCGCTCTTGAGTCACGTCCAGAGCGGCGGCGAGGCCCCCGGCCGGCGGGGAGTCACGCCGCTTCCCCGTCGGCGCCATCGACAAAAGGGAGAGTACGGATGAGAGGAGGTCTGGGGGGGGGGGTTTGGGTGATGTGTGTCAAACTAATGTGCCTCCAGGACGCATTATATAAGGCTATTAAATTGTCAGTGTCGAAAATGGCGCGGAGAGGATATAACCTTTGTTTGTGACAGCCGAATATCCATTTTTCATGTCACCGTGAGCAGCCAGCAGCTCGTTTTCTTCAAGCGCACAAAACAAACAAAGGAGGGTGGGGTGGGGGTCGGGGGGGGGGGGGGGGGGGCGCACAAAATCACCATTAAACCTCATGAAAAGATGAGAAGGAGCCATTTGAATGACATTTCCAATCAGGGAGGGATGAAAACGTCTCGCTAATTAATATCGTCGGACGAATTGGAGGAGTTTTGGGAAGTGGAACCGGCGTCGCGGCTCACCCGACTGACTTCGTCCGTTCACTTCCCACTCGGTGAACGTATGAATGTGAATGTCTTTTTTTGTTGTTGTTGTTGTTGTTTTTTTTTTTTTTTTAAAGCAGCCAGCTTGGTTTACTGCAGTTCTCGGAAATCCCGAACAGGATAAACGATACTAGGAAATGGATGAATGGATGGATGGATGGAGCCAAACTGAAACAAACACACACACACGCGAAAGCCACTGTCATCCCCTTTAAAATAGCACATGTACACTTTAACTATATTAGTGCTCCCCAAATTGGGGTCGACGGACCCCCAGGGGGTGAAAAAATGTCTTTCCAGGGGGGTCCGCAACACGATGTCTGAGACAGACTAATAATAATATCCAGCATTACATTATTGGCGAAAGTTGAGGTTGGGGGAGCCGGGAGCTTTTTGAACGACTCACTGGGGCTCCGGGCCCAGGTTGACTTTTGGGAACCACTGAACTAGACTGTGGTAATTTGACATATGTTTAATTTGTTCCATCGGCGTGGTCGTAACTCAAGACAATCATAGTTCTAATTATCTACCCCAAAAACCAAAAACTAAATTACAATGCTTTGAATTGGAAAAATAGCAAGCCCACCCCGCCCACCCCACCTTGTCATTGTGGAAAGGTTTCTGCGTCCCAACGATGCATTTTCTGGGTCTACGCCCCAATGGTAGGATCATCCACGGGGGGGAAAAAAAAGGTCCTAGATGAGGGACCAGACAAAGCCCAGGTCCATAAACCCCCATGACAGGTCCAAAAAAAAAACTTGTCCTGATGTGGATCAGAAGGGGCCCCTCCTCTAGAGCCAGACCTGGAGTTGGAGACCGAAAGGGTAACATTGGCTGACCACCTGTGGGAAGGTCCACAGGGGGCATATGCAGAAACTGGCTCTAGGGACGTGGAATGCCACCTCTCTGGTAGGGAAGGAACCCGACCTGGTGTGTCGGATCGAGAAGTTCCGACTAGCTATACTGCAGACCTCAGAGATAGGGTGAGGAGTTCGGTCATCCGGGAGGGGCTCAGAGCAGGACCCAGATGAGGTGGTTGGGCCATCGAAGCAGGACGCCTCCCTGGTGAGCTGTTCCAGACACTTCTTACCAGAAGGAGACCCAGGGGATGACCCAGGACACGCTGGAAGGACTTGCATCTCTCCGCTGGCCTGGAAACACCTCAGGATTCCCTCGGAAGAGCTGGATGAAGTGGCTGGGGAGAGGAAAATCTGGGTGTCCCGACCGAAGCTACTGCCCCCGCGATCCGACTTCAGGTAAGCGGTTGAGAATGGCTGGATGGAGAATAGCAGCCTATAATACTGCACGTCTTCACGCGTTGATGCAGCGTTAGTGTTAAGATGCTGTTTATGAGCACGTCTATGGCATTTTGATGTCTGTTCGCATTGAACAGATTCATCCGATCGATGTTCTAAAGACACGTAATTGTCTTTAGTTTGAGGTAAACGTCAACTGGGAGGGGCATTCAACAACTCCAAGTCTCTTTTGGAAGTCTGCCACCATCCAGCGCTCAAACCTCAACAAAGACAAAACCAAAAAAATTGACAGCTCGTATTTTGAAAAACCCGTACGTCGGGCACCACTGGATTTACCCTAATAAATATGTCAAAAAGCAGAAAATGTTTCGTGGGATGGAAAACTGCGGTTCTGGCCAAATGTCAGAACCTGCGCTGTAACGTTCAGGTCGGCTTTTCGGGAGCAGACCTTCGCGGAATCTGCATCAGATTAACGCACTCGCGCTTGCTTCAGTGCAGTTTTATCAAACTAAAAGATGAGGAATCTAATTCATGACTGTAAAATTGCCAAGTGATGGAGTACATATTCCGTACGCCGTCCTTTGCACTTGCATTCTAATGACAGCCTCATTTCGATGATGATTATGAATCATAATTGTGCGACAGAAGGAACGCAACAGATTATCGTTGCTTCTGTGCGGCCAAAAGCGTCGATCGGGTTCCGGGGGGGCGGATTACGGTCAGCCTTAACGATTTCAACGTGGCTCCGGCTTGACGACGTCTTTCTCTCTGAAAGCGTCACCGAGGGAGGGAACGCTGATAACGGCTTTCTTTAACAACATCACGCCCCCGAGCAAAGCCAACACGGGGCGATACGCTGCAGCGGAAAAAGTGAAAGATTTATCACCTTCACCTGAATAAGTGATACGCATACTTACAAGCTCGTAGTCACCACAGTTATTCCGCAAACGGCGAGAAAATGTCGGCGACGGTCGACGGACGACCTTTCAGGGGCGCGCGGCGTGATGCGGCGAAGCTGACATACGGTGGGCGGGAGTTCACCGTGGCGCGAGGCCACCTCGGGGCGACTCCGGTTGCTCTTTGGCCCCCCCCCCCCAGACAGAACGCGCCGCCTCGTCGCTCGGCGTCCTGCGTGAGGAATTTCTTTTCAATTTTAGACAAGCCTGTTTACATTTTACGGGCACGGCGTCGTTTCTGTAAACAACCGGGAAAGACTCCAGGCTCATCACAAATTTGACATAATCCTTCTTTTTCATCATAAAAAAAAAAAAAAAAAAGGCTTTTAGTATGCAAGACTGGCAGCCAGAATTATACAGCCCATATTCTGCATTTATGGCCCATTCGGTCATGAGCAAGAACGGACCGCGGCCGAGAGGGGCGTGGCCTGGCCACCGCTTTGGGCGGTCTCGTCTATGACACCTGCACGCCATTGCTGTTCCGCATGCGACAATGCGATTAGACCAAGTATGTAAGTCCGAGTTTCGGCGCTGGCATTTGCCAGTTCGTTGAGCACGCTTTACCGCATCCTGGGTTACTCCGCCACGGCGCCGTTATAGTCCAGTCGCGCTCTTTAGTTGTCTCATACCTATCGGACCTTGTTTCTTGGTTTTTGGATGCTGCCTTCTTGGACCGTATTGTCATGCACAACTTTAGCCGATAATAAAACCCACTGAACGTCATGCCTCTGCCTGGGAGTCCTGCATTTGGGTGGGCCCCCGGTCCACTAGCTTAGGAGAGCATTGAAAACACATGACTAAACCAGGAATTCCTCGGGAGACTGAACCCTGTAAGTTTAAAATGTCCATTCGGCGAACCCTTCATATGGGCGTGGGGACGTTTTAAATATCAAAACAAAGTTATATATTTCATCAATGTGGAAAGGCTCAATGTTTTCAAAGTACAAATTCAACAAAAGAAGAATTTGAATCACACAAAATGTTAATGTATAAATGGATCCCAAATCAGTGTGAAAAATATGATGCCAGTTGTACATATCAATTCAACCACAGGTGTCAAACTCAAGGGCCGGGGGCCAGCACCGGGCCGCCGCATGATGTTTGGCGGTCCGGGAAGGAAAATCGTGTGTATCCATCTCCATGATTTCTGTTAAAAGGTGTGCCAAAATTCCAAATTGTCATCTCAAAAATGACAACATTGAGAAACTGCAAGCTGTTTTGTGTGCCCAAACATGAACAATGCTTGGAAAAACCCAGTGGCCTTGATTTCTGATTCCAGAACTAGTTGATAAATTTCAGGTGAAAAAATGATAAGGCAGTTAAAGATTTTTATGGTTTCGGCCCTCTGAGGGAAACTGGAACTTCTTGACATACGAAAGTAAATGACGCATTTGACCTCGCAATGGGTGGTGGGCGACCTCTCATCTCTTGTATATAAAAAGCTAAAGTAAACAATATTTTTGTGTTTGTGTAGTGCGGTAGTTACCGCGGCAACCAGCCACCCCGACAAATATTTTACGATCATACAAACATACTTTCTGAATAATCCGAATGATTAGGTGACGCCAAATATTCCGACAAGTGGCACGATCAGCTGCAGCCAATGAATGTCCGAGAGGGGAGTGACGTCACAAATCACAAAACGGACACAAACGCACATTTAATTGAATGTAGGTTAAGAACCACTGAAGTAAACCGTTTTTTTTGTTTTTGTTTTGTTGGTATAGGATGGAATGGAAGATGTGAAATGAAAAGTACATTTTTGCTCAACAGATCCTTCATTCAGATGGTTTGGATTTCGACTTTCCTGCTTTTTAAGAAAATAATCCAGCATGCTAATTCGCCGAATCTGTTATTTCAGTCACCTCAAAGTCAAAGTTACTTTTGCTTTGACGAGCGGATGATTTGAAAATGAAAATTCTTCCTCCGGACACCATTGCGGGGGTCAAGAATAGCTGACCCAAAGAGACAAACCCCCCCCCCCCCCCCAAAAAAAAAAAAAAAAAAAAAAACCGTTACAGATGCACAACAAACACAATCTGTTCTCTGTTGTGCACCATTCACGCGCTTTGCATAAAACAGCACACACCTTTTATGAATCATAAGCTCGAGTGCGGCACTGGCTGCATACCAGTAAGGCGGAAAAAAAACAAAAAAAGAAAAGTAGAGCTGCGGGGTGTAGGAAGCGGGTCAATGTCTTGCGATCACTGACCATGTACTTTTATAGCCACTATTTTCACAATATGAGCGCACACGCTGTGGGATCGTGAAGCTCACTGGCTTGATTGATTGATTGATTGAATATTTTCTTCACACGACAACATGTCAGGGCGGGGCTTTTCCCAATGAACACGCAATCATTTGATGTGTGTCGATAGATGATGACGAACACCTCGCGGTACTTCTGGGGTGCCCAGGCCCCCCGTCACAGTATAATACACTGCAACTTGCAATTATATGATCCAGCATTAAGGGCACCGTGAAATGGAAAATAAATTAATATACTACACGAATGGAGTCAGAATCTAGTAATGAAGTTGTCATATTTTTTTTTTCTTCAGTCCAATGCGCATTCTAGCGGGAATCGAACCCACTGGGCAAGGAGGAGCCTTGGAAGCTGCTTAGCTTGCAAGCTAGCTGCTGCCTTGCACTGCTCATTGTGATTCAGTGGGAATATACGAGCAACCGGAGGAGTTAAGTGGGTATATTTTCACCGCTCAAACATGTAGGCAAAAAGACGACGTGTAGTTTCTGGGGATTTAGCAGACATGCCCACAGCGTTTGCTAGCAGAAGACCTGACAATCTAGAGAAAATGCATCCAAACTCATGGGAAAAAGCTTCATCGTGCAACAAGACGATGACCAACAACAAAGGACTTCATCAGGGGAAAAAGTGGAAGGTCTTATCCTGACCATAACCCAATTGAGCATGCATTTTACCTCCTGAAGAAGAAACGGAATGTAGATCCCAAAGAGGCCTGGAAAAGCCTGCCGAGGTCAACGCGCCGCAGGCTTGATGCACTTATTGCAAGTAAAGGTTACGCCAGCAAATATCGATTACTTTGCACTCCAAGTGAATTTATTCACGACTGTTCCAATACATTTGCTCTTTTAAAACGTTTGTGGCATCAAACAAAAGGTCCTCCCGACTGCGTTGTTCAACACATTTACATGCAAATCCCAGGAAAGGAGAACCGGAATTCTGAACGAATGGCTCGCGTCCACCTTTGGATCTGAAACCCCAAAACAACGAAAATGACCCTGCCGTTCCAATATTTTTGGAGGTTTGTTTTGGGGGTAGGCAACTCTCTTGTTGAGAAAATAAAGAAAGAAGTACATCTTGTCTTTTTGGGTTACTGTTTGCAAAAAAGAAAAAAAAAAAGGCTTTGCAAAGCGAGGAAAAGGTACAAGTTTGTCACGAGTTGTTACCTCTGACTGAAGTGCAAGCAAAAAAAAAAAAAAAAAAAAAAAAAAATCTTTGTGATATAGAAATGAGAGAGTCCGAGAAGAAAGGGGAAGGAAACAATGCGCCTTTATCCAGCTGCACTCAATTTATCAAAAAAAAAAACAAAACAAAACAAAACAGCTCATACTCGCAACTCGTCTGAGAAGAGCCACTACGCGCAACGCGGCCGAAATTGAAACAATTGAACAATAAAAGGCGAAGGTTGGATTCGACGAATAGAAGCACGATTTGGCCCACATGAAACATCCATTTTCCAACTCGGAGGGGGGGGACCGTGGGATTTGATTCTTGGAAGGTACAAACACGGCCTTGTCACAGTCTATCCTCAAAGCCGTCGGCCCCCAATTTTTTTGGAAGCAGCTCACGGGTCGACGACATTTCTATCGAAGTGGCCCCTCGTCGCGTGTAATCTCGATTTCCTCGGGTAATACTCAAGTCGTGGCATTTGGCCGGCTTCGACGATCGGCACCGCCGGCCTCCGTCCGCTGGCCTCCCCGCCACCAATTGGTGACCCGTCAACCCCAATCCTCCCACCAATCCAACAGGCGCGCGACACGGAGCGCAGAACAAATGTCTCGGTGTCAGGATCAATCTGAACGGGCAGCCCGGCCTGTGCTCATAAAAGCGCCATCTCATTTATTCAAGAGTGAGGACGGGCCGCTTCTTGCTAAATGGACTGGCAGCATATTTCAACGCTTGGACCTAATGAATCCAAATTGTTCTTCTGATGTAATGACACCCCCCCCCCGATTCGTAATGTTTCCACGAAATGCGAGCCACGAAACGGCGACGCCTTCCCCGCTCTCAAAATCGGGAGCCGGTAAAACTATTTCCACACCTGCACGTCTGCCAAAAACAAAAGTTCAACTGCAGTTTGGCCATTTTCTATTCCATTGAATTTCACAAGGTGCGCCGTCGCAAATTGAGTGGAGGCAATGCAGCGTGAATATCAGCCGTCGACTCAAGGAGGAAATTGCAAAAATGGGACCAATATTTGAGCGATTCTCACCAATCCAATTAAGGTTCGCTTTGAATGAAAATAACAAGCACGTGGAAAACGTTTCCTCGCAGACAACCGATGAGTTCAATGTCAATAACTCAAACAACCATTTGCGGGCATTCATTTCATTGCTTAAAAACTAAATTCTCAGTATTTGCACATTTGATTCCAGTCAATACATCTTCGGAATGTGCAAAGATTTCTTGAGTTCATCTGCTTTCAAAAGCCTTTGACAATTATTCTTTCTCACTAAAACAAACTGGAGGAATGAGCTAAGTTGCAGTTTTTTTTTTTTTTTTTGGGGGGGGGGGTGTCTTGTAATGAGTGTAACCACGGCAACCAAACAGCCATCGCTCGTGTACCGCTAACCACGTTTTCCCTCTGCGTTCGCGTCGATGATAAGGTGTGAAAATATCGCATGAACAAAGATAACCCCGGGGGGGGGTTCTTGTAGTGTCAGGACGACACAGCGGGAAGTCATTGAGAGGAAAATCATCAAACGGGAAAGAGATGCTTTCCGCTGTCCTTTGCACCTTCGCGTTCACGTATTGAAATATCTACGCTACGTTGATTTGTCGCAGGGTGGAAAAAGTGCGATTTCCAGTCGAACTCGCAGGAAATCAAAGTCACTCGCCGAAAAGCCAGGCAGCCCGAGCAGCTGCACGGCCTGCGACTCTCGTTCGACCATTTTCTGCCGCTCCGGAACCGTTGCTGAAGCGGGAAAGAAAAAGGGCTCACCGATCGTGTGGATGCTGGTGCGCCCGGGCCCGGTCCCGGTCCCGGTCCCGCGGCGCTCCTGCGCGGCGTCGGAGAAAGTGGCCTGACACAGCTGAACGGTCGTCACGCTGACCCAGAGCCACACCAACAGAGGCCAGGACATGACGGGACGCATCTGCTGAGGATCACGTTCAGAACTTGTGACGTCAGCCCACATACCGACGACGGCGACGGCGACGGCAGGAGGGCGCGCAGATAAATGTCCGTTTGGCTTCTGCTTGGGAAGCGTCATTTAGTAAAGCCGGAGGCCGCCACCTTCTGTCATTAAGGAAGATGAGCGAGGGAAGGATGGGCGCAATCGGCCTTTCACGACCACAATCGGAAGCGTCTTGATTTGCCCAAATATTCTCTGGTCTGCGATCGATCGCTGGAGGCGATCTCGTACCGCAACTGACGCATCTGAGACACAAAGACTTTGCCGCAACAGTCACGCAGCAATAAAGGTCGCTAATAATCTCGTTTTGACTGGACACTTTTTTTTTTTTATTTTGGGCCCACCCCAACAACTGCGCAAATTCTATGGTGGACATTGGACAAACGTCGCTTGTGGAGATGGCGAGGAAGACGCGCTCCTATTTGTTCAGATTCTGCTACGGCGATAATATTTAGGGGATTAAAAGTGTGACATTTAGCTTTAATAAATCTCTGGCCTTTCACTGACAAGACATCAATGCAAAACGCTTCCTCTCCAATCTTGAGGCTCAGTATTAAAAAAAAAAAAAAAAAAAAAATGAAACTGCTTGTAGGTGGGGTGGGGAGGCGTTGGGGGGTGGAGCAGTCGGAGGAAGCTTCTCGCTCGGTTTTGCAGCTCCGGCAAAACCTTCAGACAAAGTTGTCGTCTGCACGTGAAGTTTTGAAAATGACATCGTTTCAATACCTGCGACGAAGGATTTTTCCGTCCTTGAAATGTTAACTAAAGCAATAAATCACATTTGGGGTTTTGTTCTGAATGAGAACTAAACTGAAATGAAAAACTAAAGTAATGGAACTAATGAAAGCCTGACAGTTTTAAAGACGCCGTTATTCAGAAGTAACGAGCACGTCTTTTCATTTATTTGAATATATCTGAGTAATACATTAGGAAGAAATCACCATATCCAACGAGAGGCTAGCTGGGGGCAGAGTAAAGTGCAATTGACGTGTTGAGAGAAACAAGTTTGGACAAGCTGCCTGCGAACCTTTGCACCAATGCTGCTAATAACTTGAGGCATTCACCAATATCAAGTCCAGGACAGCCATCGCAATATCAAAAACATTTTTTTGTTTTTTTTTAAAAAATGATTTTGCAGCTGCATTCCCACATCGTGTCGCTTGCATCAGCTTGAGCAGCCTTAAACCGGGTGCGTGTGTTCCTTCCCCGGGGATTTTTTTTTTCAGCTGTAGCTGAGATTTCCCCTGACAGACTGATTCCCATCTCGTCCTGAGCAGTGTCGCCCCCCCCCATCCCTCCCCCCCCTCCCTCCAAACCAAAGTCCAACTTAAAGACAGCTGCTGATTCTTTTGCGCGTCTGTCAGAACGATGTGACAGTGACACAGCAGAAATAGCAATCAAAATCTGTTGCGCCACATTCGTTTAGAGAAGAGGGAAAAATGGAAATAAAAGAATGTAACAACGGGGGCAGGCAGGATTTTTTTTTTTTTTGTTTGTTTGTTTTTTTTCTGGTGAAGAACGGAATGGACAAAGACTTGATTTGAGCGACGTCCAAGCGCTGACATTTTTATCCTCTCTAACAACCTGGCATCGTGAATTAAATTCATCTGCGCGTTCAAAGTTGGCTCCACAGCCTCCTGCGTCCGATTTAAAAGACGTGCATCCGGTAGGACTTTTTGTTCCTTTCCACCTCCGCATTCAACTTTTGAAAGCAAACGGGAACAGCGGCTATATTTGACGCATGTGTTCGTAGCTAGAAGCGTCAGCTGATGCCCCAATTTTTCCCCTTCCTTCCACGAGTACCTCGAGACATCTGACAAAACAGTTTGCATCGGAAGTGACATTTTCCAAGATTTTCCTCACCACAGGAGTGCAGGAGCGTCTCACCTGAGCAACTCGTCCACGACCAAGTAAACCTTTCACCAAAACGCCATAAATCCACCCATGACGCCGCTCGTGCCGATCCCAAGCCGGAGGAGAGAACTCCGCTCGCTCTTCCTTTTTAAACTGCAACGGTCCGGTGACTCAGAAAGAAGCAGAGAGCAGAATGAGGCATCCAGTTCTGCCGAGTCCAGCTCAGAAATGCCACTGCTGCCCCTTGAGGAGGGGCTCGCGCTGAATTGTTCTGTCCATTTGCATGTGGCGGCGGGCGAGCGCCTTCTTCAAGTGCACTGGAATCTCTCCTCTCGCCGTCTGCATCCTTCCAGCGTGAGTGAGAGGCTCCCACTGACTCCGAGTTACCCCCCCCCCCACCCCCCCCCCCACCGCGACCATCGCCGCCGCCGCCTCCTCGGCCGGCACCGAGACACACACACACACACACACACACACAAAATCCCAAAACAATTCTCATGGGGCCGGGCCGCGCACGCTTTAAAGAGTTCAAGGCCGCCTCTGGATTGGACACCGTTGGCGTGGGACCGCAGCACCCGATCGGATGCAAATGAGGGAAAGCGGCAGCACGCACCTCCGTGATTAACAAGCATCTACATACTGAGCGGATCACCTGGGGCGCCATTTGAAGCATAATTGCAACGCGTCCCTGCGGACAGCGCACGGCATCTCCCTCAAGGAAAATTGAAATGAAATATGGAAATGCGGAGGGAAACCGTTGGCGGGAGAAACGCCGCCAGTGTAGTGGTTCACGTGCCGGGAGAAGAGAATCAGAGTGATCCAGTTGTACTGTCATAATAATAAGAAGAAGAATTTAAAAGTAGGACTGCTCTAAAAAAGATGACAAAAAGGAATAGATTTGAACCTGGATTTTAAAAACAAATATTCACATTTGGGGCTCGCGTTCCATTTGTGTGCAGCATAATGGCAAAATGCCGCTTCACCACGTCTGCTTCGGACTTTGCGCTCCGTCATCGGACCAGAGTCTGTCAAGCACAGAACCCGACCGCCATTAGCATTTCTTTCGTGTATTCAGGACTTAAACCGTTTAATGATTTATAGACGAGTAGCGGACCTTTGAAAACAAAACAAAAACATCGATTCTAAAATCGACTTGAAGCCAGTGTAAAGACTTGGAACCGGAGTGACGTGCTTTGACCGCTTTGTTCTGGTCAGAACCCGAGTTGCAGCTGTCTAATGCTCTTTTTGGGGAGACCAGTCAGAAGAGCATTACAATAGTCAAGTCCAGACTACACACAGACTTTGCAATAGCTTTGGAAAAGTCAGAGTATGTAAGTATGGTATCCCCAGAATTTGATTTCGACCATCCTTGCGCCCCTCCGCGGTGCTCTAAGTCGCCTCAAGATTGTCTTCGTTTTTAATAAGAGCGCGACGGCGTTCATCCCATTGAAGATTTTCCAGCTGAAATTCTTGTCTCAGCATTCACAGTTTGTGGCACAACTTCGGTCTCCGTAAACTTCAGCGGCGGTACACTCCTTTTGTGTACCTTTCCTTCAGAACTTTTGGATGATCGTGTACTTCAAAGAATCCAGAGAAATGATCCGAAATAGCCATGTCCATCATCTATTTTCTGAGCCGCTTATCATCACGAGGGTCACTCATCAAAAAACACCAAAGCTATGAGCAAAACCAAGGTGGGGGTGGAGGGGGGGGGGCTGCAAACGGGAAGAAATATTCGCTGTGTGGATAAGCAGCTGTATCCGCAACATGACTCAGCACGCGGTGATTATTTTTTTCGTTTTTTTTATCATCTGTCTGGCACGCACGATATCGGCAAAGGGTCTGAACCTGCAGAGTGCAAGCTCCATGGAGTAAAGACTTGATGATGATGATTATGATGCTTTTCGAAGTAGACTGCACATTCCCAGCGGAAGAAGGAGCGAAGTCAGCGGTACGACGGCGAAGGCAACGTAGTCTTAACCCGGGAGGCTTCGGACGAGACATCCGAGTACAGGAAAACGCCGAGGAAGCAAAATGCGGTGAATTGTTGAGTTTTTCCAGAGCTGGACAACGAGAATTGAAGATGCGGTGGTCTCGCTAGCTTCTGCTACTCGGCTTTCAATCGCCATAGCGACGGAACCACGGGAACAGCTGCAGTGGCACGGAGTCAGCGGCAAAATGTTTTATCATTTATTACGTTTAATGTTTTAGTACACAGGTAGCAACTGCGTTATACTGACAACTTTAGTTTTATCATGGAACAACACAACAACAACAACAACATCCTGACACTTGGATTGCTTTACGGCTGTGGAAAAATTGGACCGAAAATGAGTATCGTCACCTTCAAAATATGCAAGTCTATTCTCAAATGAAATCAACAAATAAAGTACAACCCAAATTCCCTTGAAATTGGGACGTTTGGTTGAACATAAATACAAATCTTGCTTGATGGACAGCTTCAGCTGTTCAACGGTCCAGGGTCTCCGTTGTCCTATTTGATGCTTCGTAATGCGGCACACGTGTTCAACGGGAGGTGGGTCTGGACTGCAGGGAAGCCGGTCAAATACCCACACTCTTTTACTACGAAGCCCCGGTGTTGTAACAGGTGCAGAATGTGGTTTGGCATTGTCTTGCTGGAATAAGCAAGGGCGTCCAAGAAAAAGATGTTGCTTGGATGGCAGCATATGTTTCTCCAAAACCTGCATGTACCTTTCAGTATTGATGGTGCCTTCACAGGTGTGTAAGTTACCTCTGCCATTGGAACTAACAGTCCAATGCCATCACAGATGCATGCCGGCTTTTGAACTTCGCGTCCGGAACGCTCCGTCCGGATGGTTGTTTTGCTCTTTGGCCCAGAGGACACGACGTCCACAATTTACAAAAAGAAATTGAAATGTGGACTTGTTGGACCAAAGAACCAATCTGCATCAGTCCATCTCAGATGAACTCGGGCCCACAGAAGTCGGCCGCGTTTCTGGATGTTTTTGCTAAATGACTTTTGGGTTGCATAGTAGAGTTTTAAATTGTCCTTATAGTGTGGATGTAGCACCAAAAGTGTATTTTACCGATCGTGGTTTTTCTAAAGTGGTCCTGCGTCCCAGGTAGTTAATATCCTTGGCACACCGATGTCGGGTTTTTAATGCAGGGCCGCCTTACATGCGGTGATTTCTCCACATTTCCCGAACCTTTTAATATTATCGATGAAATCCCTAAATTCCTCGCAGTTGTACGTTGAGGAACATTTTCCTTATACTGTGGGATCATTTTCTCACGCATTTGTTGCCAAAGAGGTCAACCCCCTCCCCATGTTTGCTCGTGAATGGCTGAGCAATTCAGACGGGCTCCTTTTCTAGCCAATCACGGCGCCCCCACCTGTTGACCTGTGGGACTTGACTTTCATCACATTGTGGAAAATGCGGGGAAAAAAAAAAAAATCCCGAGTTGTCGATCCGCTCTTCCCTGCACGTCCGTCAAGCTCCGTTTTCCACGCGCTGGCTGCATTTCCATCTTGTGTTTGTCTGCTGCCGCAATGCTAAGTGGCAGCGATGCAAATTTGCGCCGGTTTGCCCGTGGATATTCAAATGTACGGATGTGGGCGTACGGGATCTTTTTACACATATCTCGTTCCATCGCTTTTTTGTTTTTTTTAAACAATGCACAATGTCTACCTTGGTACAACACTTTTCCCCACTTTTACTGCAAAGGTCAGATGCTGATCAAAAATAAAAACAAGTATGAAGTGGGGGGGGGGGGGGGGGGGGACAAAATCGATTCCAGTGGTGCGTTTTGACTTTCAGTTGCGCAGGGCATTAGCGGTACTTGAAATGGATCAATAAATTACGCTCATGACGTCTACAACGTTGCGTACGTGTGTATTCTCAATCGAGTTTGAGTAAAGGAACAGACTACGGCACACGCTGGATAATCTTCACACTCACTGATAATATTTTCCAATTTGAAAACTCCTTTCGTTGTGTTAACGAGAGACACCGCGTCCTTGTTTATGGTTTCATTTCCATGGGGGTCGTGAAATATGGATTGATATTTCCTGTATTCATCCATTTTCTTCTCTCTTCCCCTCTCGACTGGTCCTCAGAAATGTGAAAAGTGACGTGAAAAGCGTCGGCGTTAAATACTCCCGCTTGACGGACGGCCAGGAGGATTTGCGCCGCCGCCGCGTCGCTTGAAGACGTCTCGTAGCCGCTCCAAACCTTTTCACGACGGCGCGCGTCCTTCAGTCGACATACCAGTGCTGAGAAACGTTAACGTGAAATGTCGTAACGCGGGGAAACGCAGCGTTTCTTTTCTTCTCTCCAAGATGTCGGCGGCTCATCCGTGGGATCCTGAGACCAATCAATTTCTTTTGCCGTTAGGTTGACCCGAGCCCTGAGCTCAGCCTTTTGCTCCCAAGAAAAACACGTGCTCCAATCACCCGTTTGTAAAATTCTCCAATTTTTGAGTGACGATCAGAATTTTGACAGATTTTATTTTGAAAATATTGTTTCTTCTTTCTTTCGTCTTTATAACAAACAAAAAAAAGAACAAGTACTAATATCCGTGAAGGAGGATGTTCTTAAAAAAAAAAAAAAACAGTTAATAGCGCTGCAGAGAAATTTCCAACGATTCCGAAGATGATTTAATCTTTTGTTGAGCTGCGCAAACTATGCTGTCACATTTCAGAGCAAAACTTTGCTCCACTTTTGCTTGTCCTTGCCCTGATGGATGCCACTTTCCATCACGTCCTCCCCTCGGAAGATGGCAAAAGACGTTCCCTCACTCGTATTCTGCAAGTGGAAGACGTTCAAGTTGGAAATGTCCAGCAGAGGACGCGTTTAAACTTTGAGTGAGGGGAAGTGCCATGGAAAATGGGCGGACGGACCGATGGATGAATTCATTGTAGTCCAAGCGGTCAGTTTTATTGAGTCCATGTGAACTAACTGACAGTTTCACATTGTTGTCCACAAAGAGAATTCACAACCAGCAGCGCTTTGAAACTGAATTGACGACAACATGATTGACAAAAAGCACGCAGGGATCCGACCTTGGACTTCAAGCATCTTATTATGACAACGTGACGACTTTCTTACCGAGGGAATCCCCGCTCAGGCTCGCCAAATATCCCCGGGGACTTGCCGAGTACTCTCCCAGCACTCGACAACATCAATATTCAATTGAAACGTGCATTTTGGCACTCAAATGAAATGGAGGCAAAGCTCATGCCTTCCTCCTAAGCCCCTTTTGTGAGGGACTGTGAAGCACCCACATAAAAAAAAAAAAAAAAAAAAACCCACAAATGGCCGCCTGTCTATCATCCGCGCCGCGCTGCAAACCAATCACAAAGATTTTCCTGACCTGCAGACCACCGATTTCTGTCTGAAAAGGTTTGCGCACTGCTGATTCAACGAGCCTTTGCCTGAATGCTTCTGACGGCAGCTCTCTGAAAAAAAAAAAAAAAAAAAAATAGAAATATATATATATATTTCTATTTTTTTTTTTTTTTTTTTTTCCTAGCCCATAGTGGTCACAGATGTCTCATAATTTCCAAATGGGCAGTACAGATATGCGCAAACACAAAGCCCGGCATTACTCAGGTACAAGACATAATGACTGCTCAGACTGCGGACAACAAACATCAAGCCGCCTTTTCAAGTAATTACGGCGGCATTATGGTTTTACTTTTAACGCCTGTCTGACTCTATGCTTCTAAATGGCGTGCCTACAAAATAAGGTGTGAGTCGCTTCTTCCAGAGGGCGGCTAAGCACAGTCAAAATGTCAATAAATCGTTGTGTTGTGCTCAGGGTGGGAGCGCTGAAAATGTCTCGGGAAGAACTATGGAGCCAGGATGCTTCTCGTCTGTTTAGCTTCCCCTTCAGCGGTCTCGTCATTATGAGAAACACTTCAGGCATTTTCTGTGTGTGTACCCCATAAAAAAAAAAAAAAAAAAAGACATGACATTTTAAGATGATATTCAGATTACTACAACAACAACAAAATGCCGGGGGGTCGATTCCTGTCGGACAAGTTCCACGCGACACAATGAAGATGATGTCGTGCACAAGTGCTTTTGCCGCGATGACACAGAGGAAGATTTTGTGGAGAGAAAGGCGGAGGCACCAAATCATCCTCACGGGCCCGAAACTCTTCAAGAGAAAAACAGTTTCAGATGCTAGAGCTCAAATATCCTGCGCGTGATATCGATGCATCAGCGCCTCGACGTGAAGTCGCCGAGAAGTTACGGCGCCGCCGCCGCCGCCTTCCTCGGGACTCGTTTGCATTTTCATTGGCCGTTTTTTTTTTTTTTTTTTTTTGCTCGCTTCCACAAAGGTCAATAGGAAACGGTCGCCGTCGACTTTATCCGCATCTGAAATTTTGGCCGAGTAAGAAACGAGATTATCTTGATTGAAGCCGCTGTGCAAATTTGATCCCGTGTATCTGTTTCAGTGGGGTTATTTCCACCCGAGTGTGTGAAATCAATACAAACAAGTCTCGAGCGGGATCTTTTTCAATTTGCGGGGGCCCCGCCCCTCACGTTGAAAGGAAATGGAGTTTTTACACCTTTCACGTCAGTTGATCTTAACATTTAATAGCTTCTTAATCTGTTCCTTTTGAGCCTCGTTGCGGATAAGAAGCAAAGCGGCGAAACAACTCCTTCGCTCGCCGGGCGCAAACTGTGAGTCAATTAGAGGCGGAAGGAAAGCAGAATACGGGCTAATTTCTCAGGATGTACTAATAACCGCATGCAAATGCAAGATTGACATTTACCCAGGGCGATGCTATTTGATCATCGGTCAAATGTCATCGCGTGCACATTATGAAATATTCCAATTAACGAAGAACTGTAAGGTTCCCTCCCCTCGACCGCCTCAACTGCTGATGACATTGCGCACGGAGCACAGATGCTTTTACCTTCTGGCTGGTTCCATCCCAGTGAGCATCCCGAAGCCTCCCGAGATCTGCGACCGTTCGACTCTACCGGCGGCCAGGTGCGAGACGCCAGTACAATGGGAGGCGTTTGTTCGCGGCCTTTAAGAATGTCATCTGCGTTAATATTTGCAATCGAGCATCCCCGAACCCGATCTGCGTTTCTCGTATTGCAGATAAGAAAAGGCTGCCTTTGAAGGATTTTGAAAAGGGATGAAAATCTGGCGAGCAATCATATCAGTTGCCACCAAAGACCGTCGGCTCCCTCGCAGACATCACACGATAACGCCAACAATTACGCTCGTGCCTGTAATTTGCCCCCCCCCCCACCGACGGCTGTTTTCATCTCCCCAGATGAAACCGTGTTTGCCCTTCAAATGTTTACGTCAGCATCAAAATCACACAAACGGGTATGCACGGTCGAAGCTCCAATACGCCGCGACGAGGCGTCGTACCGCATGCAAAGAAGCCGGGCTTTGAAAAGGGCGGCTTTCTAAAAAAAAACACAATTCAGGAGGATATCGTTTATGTTATGCTGTATGACATATGTCAAATCTTTGCCCATCTCTGGGATCTCGGCCCGGCGCCGCTGACAAGGTCAGAATGTCTCACGCGAGCTTTTTGTGGAAAGCACTCAGCACAACAAACGACGCAGCCTAAACTGCTCGACGCCTGCCGTTTGCACTCCACTGGCACCCTTCGTCCTTGGGCGGCTCGAGCAGCTGGAGGAAACCCGGCGGCGGAGGTCAGCCGCGATCGCCCCGGGAGCTAATGAAATCCGTACGGAAAAAATTAGGACATTTGATGGCCGCATACGAAAAAAAAAAAAAAGCAAAACAAAAAAGGGAGACGACGCAATGAAGGGAGCGTTCGCCGGAAACGTGAAAACGTCGACTTCATAGGAGACGGAATCCGTCATCTGCAGATTAAAAGGTGAGCGCATCCGGAATGGCTTCGCACGCTGCTGGCCTTTGACAGCAACACCGACACGGATTAATTATGTCTCTTCGGAAAGAGCAGAAAACTCGGGCGAAAGTCAAAGACCCGACCGAAAGCCAAAACAAAGTTCAGGAACGTTTCGGCGAGGTCGGCGGAGCTCCGATAAGGGAGAAAGAAAACAACTGGCAACAAAGCTTCTCAGTGGGTGGGGCGGCGAGAACGTTCACGGTGAAAGAAACCAGAATGAGGATCATTTGCGAGGAGAGGAGCAAACTTCAGAAGCCGGAAAGAAGTCAAGCCGGGCAAGATTTCTCCATCCGAGTGCCGTTTTCGGTCTCACAGTTTTTCAAAGAGAAGCGTTTGTTTTGTTTTGTTTTGTTTTTCTGTTTGGGAAGCTCCAACAAATCGGAGAAAGATCATTTCAAAATCGAAACACACAAAGAGACGAATTGCTTGACTGATTGATTAAAAACTACTAATAAATCATTAAAAAAAAAAAAAAAAAGCAATAATTCTCATTTCTCGCGGAACGCAGCTCATTTCGATACAAGTATTACACATCAATACTGTACTTAAAAATGACAAAAACGGACCTCAGACTTCTTTTGGGGACTTTTATATAAAATGTCATGCACCGTATTGACATACATGAAGAAAAAATGACGCTTGTGACTATCAATAATTACATAGTATAACTTGGACTTAAGATCGGACTTGACAATCTGTTAAAAGACAGCAATGACTCGCGACCTCACTTGGACTTGAACTGGTAGAAAGGAGTCTTCTCAAGTTCGTTCAAATGAAGCTGGCCACGGTAGGTGTGGACTCGGATCACATGACTTGGACTCGACCTCGCCAAAGGTCGAAAGCCTCGCAACAGCGCGTCTCTTACGCTTCTTTTGGTTAGCAATAACAGCTAGCTTTGCGAGCGATCCACGACGGGCCGACTCTGGCACGTCTGGGCTTAGCTTCCGGTTTCGTTAGCGTAGTGTTCTCAAGAATCAGACGAGACTTCATTTATTTTTGAAATGCAATTTATCTACCAATCAATCTGCGCACACTTCGCATCTATTTGACATGAAACTCGATTCTTTGCGTCCATTTCTTCCCCTCTTTCTGATACAATATTTTATATTCAATATATAACATTAGTTGGAAAGAAATATGGTATATTCTACCATCTTCTTTATTTTGTGGGTAAAATTCACAGTGTAGGACTCCGCTCTCGCATGTCTCGACTTGGGACCCGACTCAGGACTTGAGCGCTAAGACTGCAGACTTCCGTGTGACTCGCACACCAATGACTTGGCCCTTCTGCCGCTAATACCGCCGGCGCATCTGAGATCCTCTCTTTTCTCCTCCCTTTTCTGCGGGTCCAATTAGGAGTTATATTTATCCGGGGCCGTTAGCTTGTCAGTGGCGCCTCGGCTTCAATACTAACACAAGCACACGACACGGCAGCGAGCGTCTCTCATTCCAATTCAAACGGAAGACGGCGGTGCTGTCTTGGACCGCACGAAACATGGCCTAGCTAGGACAAAAACAACAACAAAAAACATTGGATAACTTCGAACCAACAACATCAACAGAGCGCTATCGCTGAATTACAGCAAAAATGAGGACTGCTATCGATCGATAGTAGTTTTGGTATTATACAATACAAAGTAAAGGTCTAGTGTCATCCCTATAAACATTCTAAAATAGATATTGAAATGAACAATATACATAACATTATTCACTTCAATGTCTTTTCGAAAAAATAAAAATGAGCGGAGAGCGTGTCATCCGTGCGCAAAGTTGCAGAAGCGTCATTGGACGACATCCAAGTGGTCGCAAACTTGTGAAGGGTAAATCCTTCCTCCCGACCGAGTGTTGGAGCAATGTCCAGCAATGCGACGAGCCGGCATTTTGGCTAACACCGAGGAACAACGAGCCGCCTTCCCGGAGGCAAAACGAATGGAAACAACCGAGCCCACTTGAGGGCGGTCCCGCCAAGTACGTCACTTCCTGCTTCTCCTCAAAAAAAAAAAAAAATCCCTCGAGAAGATTTTCATAGCGGGAGTTACAAAAAGCCGTATACGTCAAAATCATCTTTTGTGGCAAAAAAAAAAAAAAAAAAAAAACACATGGGTCCGTTTTTTCATTAATAACATACTAAAAATCATGCATTTCATGACGGCGGCCCTTTAAGCAACGTTCCCTTCCGCCTATCTCGGTTTGAACAAAGTGTTTAAAGCACAACTTTGTATGATTGGACGGCAGCGTCTATTATTTGCAGACATCGCGCTCAGAGCCCAGTCTTGGGGAGTTGAGGAGAGATTGGGTGGAAACAAACCATTTTCGAGGGCGGAGGGGGGGGGGTGTATGCCTCGTACTTTTGTCAACCAGGTACTGTATACAGCTAATTATCTCGTTTGTTTGAAAAGGAAATACAGTGCTGGCTGCTGGGATGTTTGATCACCGCCCCTCCCAAAAAAGTCCCCGTTTAGAACCTCGAATGTCAAATTTGCCAGAATACCTAAAATATGAAAGTGGCTTTCCCGCCAACTCATCGATTCCACCAGACGCTTTTTCCCTTTTTGAAAGAAAGGAAGGAAGGAAGGAAGGAAGGAAGGAAGGTGACGGTTATTTTCCAAAACGCGCAGAAAATAAAAATCAAGTCCAGCGAGGTGAGATGACGAGCCAAATTTGACGGTCAAAGGAAAGAAATAACCGGAGTGAACTTGAGCTCGCCTCCACAGGCAGGATGTGAGAACGGCTCATAGAAAAGTGAAATTGTATTTCCGCTCGACCCCCCCCCCGTAAAGTGGGATGGTTGCATATCAAGTTGGCTGCTTGAAGTACCCGCTGTGTACGACGGCTGGCTGCGGAGAGAGGAAACATTTTTCTTCCAGGTTTATGCATTATTATTGGCCTGCAAATTTATGCCTTACTTCTGAGGAGAAGGTAGCAGCTGATTGAGTGCCCATCATTTCTCTTATCAGATGATATATTATTGATAAGTGTACGGCGCTATCATCTCTTGCGTGCCGGGGCCATAACTCAGCGTGCAACAACAACACGCGCGATGTGCGCGTGACAACTTTGTTTTCCCGACTGTATTTTTTCACGTTACAACTACGATGCTTCATTTCGGACGACCTCACACCCACGTCCCGAATTCATTTAAAAAAAAAAAAAAAAAAAGTTTTAGAGTCACTACCGCGTAAAATTGCCTGATAAATTTGACACACCATAGAGACGTGTTAACAACTCTGAGAAATTTGAATAATTAAAAAAAACACCAATTATAGAAAATGAAGATACAAAATCAGGGAAAAAAAAAAAAAAAAAAAATCATTGTCTCCACTCTCAGATGTGGGGCCATCTGCTTGAAATGATCAATCACTGCAGATAGATGCTAAAGTAATTTCTTGTGTATAATCTGCACCCATGTATAATACGCACCCCCAAAGTTGACCTCAAAATTCTGCAAAAACCTTTGTATAATGTAATACATTGCACATGCATCAATCAAAATCATCAAAACATGAATTATTAACTTAATTCCCTTAGTTTTTTTTCAAAGAGTTATTCTGAAGAGAGGCACTTTATTTGAACACTATACTTTTTATTTACTTGCTCATATATTTTATTTAGAAAAAGATCACCGCGGCATTGGTAAGATGTGAATAATTCTTTCAACAATTCTTTTAATTTTACTTCAATGGGATTCAAATGAAACCGTCAAGCTTTTTTGGAAAAGCGTCATCAGTCAACAAAACGTAACAACAAAGAACAGTTGTATTCAAATCAAAATTCACAAATTCTGCCGGGGTATCTAAACTTATCAACATAAGTGTACATATATGCAGCCATATGTACCCCATTGAAACATTGGAATGAAAGTGGAGGCTACAGTTTTTTTTGGAACCTCTAGGTGGAGCTGGCATATTGCAATGAAAAGTTGACGTTTTTTTTTTTTTAATAATCACTAGATGGGGGCATACATTTATAATAAAATATATATGCTCTGTTCTTACTTATACCGATGTATAATACGCACTGTTGACTTTTAACAAATTTGACGGGGTGTAAATGCACATTATACATGAGAAATTGAATTTTTTTCCGAGAGCATCTTTCTTATGCTTACACATGACATGTTTGAGCTGCAAAAGTAGATATGATTACAGCTCTGGTGGTTGGAATCTATGCCACTGGTGTCATTTGGGTTTCTAAGAAAAAAATTCCTGGTTTACCCTTTCTCCGTGTGATGTGCGTGCACTCGGGGCTGACAACGAGGCTCTTTAAAGGGGTTGTGCCAGCCCGAAGCCATCTATCTATCTATCTATCTAGTTGTCTATATATCTACTCTGACAAATTCAAAAACAAAATACCCTCTCCCCGACACTCACTCTTGAGGCAATAACGAGGCACTCTAAAGCAGATAAGTGAGACGATTAACGCAAGGCAAGATGCTTTTTCGGGCTAGGGTTAGTTCCTGTGTAGGGGTGAGGGGGGTTAGCTGTCTATCTATCTATCTATCTAGCCAGCTAGCTCGCTATCTATCTAGCTCAGCGGTCGGCAACCTTTGACACCGAAAGAGCCATTTGAACCCGGTTTCCACGGAAAAGAAAACACTGGGAGCCGCACATCTAAAATGAAGAAAAAAAAAAAACTTCTACTACTTTACCGCAGCATGTTTCTCCATTGGCTTTGCCGGGCTTGAAAGTCGCTCCAAATAGACGGCGTTTCAGCGGGTATACCCGCTTCCGCAGTGTGACGTCTATTTTGAGCGACGAAAAAATAATAAATAATTTAATTAATATTTTAATATTTCAAGATCACAATCTTCAAATTTAGAACTAAAATAATATAAAAACTAACACAAATAAAACGAACTTCAATTAAATACAAAAAAATTTTTTTTAGTAATTTATTTTCCCAAGCCAATCAGACCCGCATTATAAGGATGAAAGAGCCGCATGAGGCTCCGGAGCCGAGGGTTGCCGACTGCTGATCTAGCTAGATAGCAGTCTATCTATCGATCTACCTACTCTGACAAATTCAAAAACAAAATAATCTCGCCCCGACACTCACTCTTGAGGCAATAACGAGGCACTCTAAAGCAGATAAGCGAATCTTTTTCGGGCTCGGGTTAGTTCCTGTACGGGGGGACTCATGTCCAAGTGTGTCACTGGACCCCGTTTTGCAAAAGGTGAAAAAGAGTTTCATACTATATCTCCCAATCCTGGACATTTTTGGCAATTATTTTCAAATGTACACAACAGAATGTAACTAGAAAGAAATGTCCATATTCATTTTACAGTTTTTTTTCAAGTAGAAGGAGCGACTTTCCTAAATCGGGTGTCACGAGCAAGTTTGCACGCGCGCCGATCAGACGTAGAAAATTGTTTGAGACGAGACGGACGCAGGCCGAGAGGCCGCCGGCGCGCCCGTGTCGGCCAAAAGCGACGGACAGAACTTGCCTCTCATCTTCACAATCTCGCCCGGACGTGGAAATGAGATGCGATTCCGCAACGAGATGAGCCAGGAAGAGAAACGGTGAAGTACGGCATGAGCTCGAGCTATTTTTCCCCCAACGCAAGACGGTTGCTATTAGCCACGTATCGCAGGGAGATAATGGCATCATTATGTTGCCAAAGAGTAACAAGGCTTAGCGCCTGGCAACAAAGGACGTCCTCCTTTTGACGCCGTCCTTCACCTGGCTGCGAACGGCTTCTGTGTGAAAGATGGAAAATATTCTTTTCGAGGAGGACAAGCCAACGCGAGCTAGACCGTACGTACTGACAAAAAAGTTCATCATGGGTGATGCTTTATGCGAGGCCTCCCACACGTGCCCCCCCCCCCCCACTGAAGGACCCTTCAGCCCGGCACCAATCATCCTATTTAGACAAAAAGAGGGCCTACTTTTTGAGACGCGCTATTGTGCAACGCAGCCTTCGCTGGCAATCACGCACTTCACACTGCCACGATGACGCTTAACTTGGGCCTTTTGTTTATATGTAGTTTTTTTTTTCCCCCATTCCGTTTGTTTATGGAAGCAGTTTGATTAAACGTCGCAAACGATTGCTTTTTAATATATTTGCACATTTTGGGCTACAAAGAGGCAATTACACGGATTTTCTTACTCGCGCCCAGGAGCTGACAAACTACAAATGGAAGCAAGTATTTTTGAGACTTTTCGTTACGTGTTGCATTCTATTTTCTTGATTGTAAAAACATACATTGTGAGCCTCAATAAAGAAACATAAGGCTAAAAGATAATATTTCATTTATTTGCACCTCGCTGCACCACATTGGGTCACGTCATGATGATGTCACACAATTATCACAAATACAGCAGTACCTCTACTTACAAACGTCTCTACTAACGAAAGAGTCAGGTTACGAAACGACTTCCGGAACGGATTAATTTTTGTAAATCGAGGCACCACTGCACACCTGACGCTTTATGCCATTTAAGTGATGTAATGTGCAACACTGTCACTCTTCACATCTTTGATCTCGAGTAGGCTTCTCCGGCCTCTCGCGCCGCAACTTTGCAGTGACGTTCGAGAGCGTCACTATGGAGCTTGTCCTTGGGTTGCAATCACGTGATAAAAACGCGCCCTCAATCGAATCGCCGCCATTTCTACAGACAAGCTAGGCGTTGCAGACGACGTCACCGTGGCAGCGTCCACAGGCCCACGTATCAGCGAGCGGCGGATGTTTTCTGCCTACTTTAATTCACTCGATGATGTCGCCAAAACGAGATATGTACAGAAGATCAAACTCTGTGAAGATATCTATCCGTATACTGTCCACAACGACCAACTTTCAAAGGATCTGAAAGTCTTCCCTTTTTCTTCTTCTTCTTCTTCTTCTTCCTTCTCTGAAGTAGAATATCCGAACACTGGAAATCCACATGGTTACCGCTTCCAAAATGATCAGAACAGAAATAAGCATTTGCCTTGTGTACTTGAGCTTTGTTCGGATATTTGCCAAGCCACTTTTGCTGCTGTTTTTTTCCAATAACTCCATCGTATCTTCTTCTTCGTGCAACCTAATCTTCGGAACCCGGAAAAAAAATCGCTTCAGAATGTCTCCGTTTCCACGATTTCCACAACCGTAGGTGCAACAAAAATCTGGCGTGACGACGGGCAGCTGACTGCTTGTCTGCAACAGTGGCGGTCAAGTACAAGAGTGACGTCACATGCGACCCAACCATATGCAGAACCGCAATTCCAATAAAATTTGAGAAAGTGAAAACTAAAACAGACTACAAAGATTTGTAAACCCTTTTCAATTGAATACACTACACAAACAAAATGTGCATCTACCAGCTGGATTGTAAACGGAGCAAGATTGTTCAAGTTTTAACACGACAGAGTTGGCATTTTAACGCAATACATTATCACGTTTAAACATGATAAAGTTTCCCTTTTGCATTTGCAAAACAAAAAGCAATGACTTGCGGTTGAGGTCACTGAAAGGAGAGAAAGGTATGCAGCAGACGCTATTTGGGGATTTCTGAATTAAATATCACGAGTTGCGTAGCTAGGATGTTCCTCTATAATACCGGAAAAAGTAAATAATGAGGCCAAGGTTTCGAGTTTGTCACATTTGAACGCGACGCCAGATCACGTTGAAATGTGAAACTTATCCCGTCGAAAGAAAACGCTCATCACCTTGTTTCTCCCGTCGCGACAACAATAAGCGGATCGTCACTCGCCGACGTCAATTTCAAACATTTCGAGACGGCGTCGCAACAGCTTGCGTCTCGCTGTGGAAACATCCCGGCGCCGGGCAACGTGGCAATTAAGAGAAATGAAATCCAGCAAAAGACTCAAGCAATGCGCTTATTTGCTTCCCACCAGCCAATCCATCACCGCTGAACGACCTTATGAATACATTAGAATAAATTACAGCTGATTGGCTGCGCTGGAGTCACTCGGTGACTTATGCTGTTTGTCATTCTCCGTTTCACGAGCTGCCGCAGCCTGCAGGTGATGATGCACAGCCCGTCTACGCGAAGGAAGCACGGCAGCGTCGTGCCGATCTCTCCGAGTGAACTTCCATCCTGTTTTATTTTTTATTTTAATCGCTACATGGCAAACTGAACGACATTTGCAATCGGGACTTCGTAATCCAGCCGAAAGTACCGAATGACCGCCTGCGCTTTTGAGCCGCGTTCAATAGACACGCGATGATGGGACGATGAGGCGCACTCGGACGGGACGAGTGGGAGGAGGAAACTGATGGGAGCAGAGCGCACTAGCGCGGGACGCAACGTGAAGCTAACAACGGAGCACAAACATAATCGCGCAGCAAACTAGTTTTGGAAAGCAGAAGTCAAGGAAAATGCCAAAGTTTGTCCAACTATTGTCCACCTGATCGTGAAAGGAGGTTTAGTAGCAATACTTGCAATATTATTTATCATAGTTGACAATTTGCAATGTTGGCGCGAAAGTGAATGCAAATGATGGAAGTTGACGCATGATTTGCTTCTGTGGGCCACATAAAAAGATGCGGTCGGTCTGATCCGGCCCGTGAGCCTCGAGTTTCACACCTGCGCTCTCAGCACATCTTTTGCTAAATTGTCGTGTCTTCTGTTCCACGTGAGATCTGCCTTGAAGGTTTTTCTCTCTCACTCATAAAAGGTTACACGGAACTTAGCACCTTCCAATCTTCGCTGCTTTGGTAGTACCTTCTGTTCCGTCCTGGACGTCAGACACGGGTCGGTCTTTTGGTGACTCAGAGCGCTAAAAAAAAAGAAGTTAGCGGGTACTCCGGAATGCGGTATTTGCGGAAATCAGGGCGAAACCTTTTCTCTTTCCTGATTAAGGGTTCTCAAAATACATAAACCTGACTTGAAAATACAGTATTTATTGGAAAAATGCTCATGTAAAAAGGAAAAACCTCAGATATGAATGTACGTGATACAATAATTCATGCCTAAACCCTTACATACTGTTCGTTTTCCGTATACTGGATATTCCAGGTTAATGTTGCTGTGGGCCAAGAATATCCACCCATCCATCTTGAGATGCTTATCCCCACAAGGGTCGTAGGGGTCCTGGAGCCTATCCCGGCTATCTTTGGGCAGGAACCGGTCGCCAGCCATTCACAGGGCACACGGAGACGAACAACAGTCGCTCACAATCACGGCGACGGCGCAATTTCGATTCTCCAATCAATGCGGGAGAAAACCAGAGTGGGCGGAGAATAGTCAGCATCAACACTCGGTTTGGTGGGGATGGGGGCACCGCTACCATCAAAACGTAGAAACGTTGCGAGTCAGTCAGGAGAATACTTTGAAGTCCTCCCAAGAGTCTGGGTTCTTTGAGGTGGGTCTTCCGATCTCTGGGACTGAGGCCACCGAGGTGGTTTAAAAAGCTCCTCAGTCTCTTCGGGCGTATGCGGTACCGAACCCTCTGATACGCGGACGTCATTTTTGGAGAAAACCTGGAGAGCTGAACATCAAGACACGAGACGTCCCTGTATACTTGCTTTATAGCTTTTTCCTGGCGGCTTCTCTTTTGAAAAGAATGTAATCGCACACCTTTCACCGCGCAACAACCTCATCACGCCTACCGCTGGCTGAACGGAGGGTGTCCTTGAAGCTCGAAGAAGTTCTGAAGGCCTCGCGTCACTTCAGTCACAGTA
The DNA here is from genome assembly GCF_019802595.1 of Syngnathoides biaculeatus. NCBI lineage: Eukaryota > Metazoa > Chordata > Actinopteri > Syngnathiformes > Syngnathidae > Syngnathoides > Syngnathoides biaculeatus. Next base: position 30,648,254 of record NC_084641.1, read on the forward strand.
CAAAGGCCGGCGCGCCCACGACACTTGTGTCCGAGACATAGCGAAAAAGAACCTTGCCAATCCTCCCATCTTCAAAATCACTATTATTCAGAAACCTCCCCCCCCCCCCCAAAAAAAAAAAAAAAACAATCCAGCAATCTTTTGAGTCTCATATCTGGACAAACGAGACAGAAATGAGAAACAAGAAGTCATCAGTACCGCTCAGCGGGCCCGAGGCTCCACCTTCGGGTTTTGGCTGAACATTCAAAACCTCACAAACGCCCGTCGACAAATGGTTTTCCACAACTGAAAAGCGAGTAAAGTTCGATTTTCTGGGGTACCCCCGACGCGGCAGCAACGCACCTTTGCACGACGCTTCGCCCGGGCCCGACTTACTCGTCTTCACCGCGTTGGCGTTCTCAGCCCGATTCCAGGGGGGGCACGGCCGTGGGGGAGCCTTTGGTGGGCGTCTGCGGATCCGGGATCGGCCATTCCAGATGGAGAGGAACAGAAAAGCGGTCGTGTCGATCACTCGAGCGCGACTGATAGAGGGAAAAGGCAAGCCGGTGTCCTTCCGTCGGCCAAATGACACACACCACTTGGTGTGTGCCGAGCGTGTAAATGCGTTAGCGGGCAGCCTTGCGGCCACTGGCTGCCATTTACTCTTCGAGCCAACATGTTAACGCTGCGCCATTCAAAGGACAGATTGCGATCGGCGTCTGGCTCCTGTAACACGCACACAAGAACGCTGTCGCCGGTCCACAGCGGGCGTCCGAGCTTCGGCGGCTTCCTGCTTTGGCCCGATGAAGACCAACATTGGTCCCGATCGGCAGCGCAGAGCGTCCACACCCGGTCTTTTCTTGCTTTCTCTCTCTCTCTTTCTGTCACACATTCCTTCCAACAAATCCAAAATGTATTTTGAGATATCGGTCGGAGCGCCTCCGCATTGTCACCACAGAAAAGTGGGCTAAATATGGGTACAGATGATCATTCGCACATTTTTGGAGTAGTCGGCAGACAAAAGCCATTTTTTTTTTTGTTCTGGCTTTTGGGGACGTGCTTCAGATTTTGGGCCGCGTAAGCGCATTTAGTCCTTTGGCTGTCGACTCTTTCTCTCAAGTATTTCTCATGACGGAGACGTTCGGGGCCTCCTTCTGTTTTGCGCACGTTGGGATGAATGCTGAAAAACAAATCAACATCCAAATACAACAATCCTGCTCTCCATTTTGATCATCCCTTCAATAAACTTCATCTAACCCAAACCACAAAACGACAATTTCACAAAAATGTTTCATTATGCGCGTCAATGTTAAAAATCACACTTGTTGCTAATCGGGCTCGCAAAACATTGCGCTAATGACAGTGCCCACATGAGGGCGACAGTGAGACCACGAGGGCGTCACCCTGAAGAACGGCCCCTCACCGACCGGATTTTCCTTGAAGAACACCATGTCCAGACATAAGGATGTCCAGGACACTTGTAGGTGTCGCTAATGTCAATCACTCGTACAATAATAGCCAATCAGATAGCCGCATCGTCTTAAGCCCTGGCTTGACACATGCAACTGCCGCCATGTGGTCCCACAAGCAATGCTGGTTGTCAGTAGCAGGCGCTTGGAAACCTTAATGTTACGAAGAAAATGGTCCTCAGATGTCACGCAATTCTGACGAAAGATATCCGGCTAGGTTACAAGGGGCCCACTTGACTCATTTTCCAAAGCCTAAAACGCAGTTGACCAAGTGTCTGCGACGGATAAAGGCTCGCGGAAGAGCGCACGTACAACTAAGTGTGGACAATACCAAACAAACACAAGGCTTTATGTTGAAAAAATGTTCAAGTGAGGGAGAAGTATCTTTTCAGAGATTGACTGAATTATTATCTGTGCAGGACAACAACTTTCACTTTGTTAGCGCGTCACTGACCTGCTGAACGAAGTGCGTCGTGTTTTATGCCGAAGAGTCGGGTTCGTGATGCGTAAATCCGCCACGTCATGCAAGAGAAATGCCTATTTGCCTATTTGTATCGCGTCGGATTTTTAAGACAGAGCGCTGGGTTCCATTACGAGCCAAGTCAAATGAATACTTCTAAAGACTCCAACGATACTGCTGGTGATCTTTCCAAGTAAAAAGTACTCACCCGGCTTTACATGCGCAGTACGATTCCACCATTTCCAGTTGGATTTCAATATGAAGTTTGTGAGGCGTCAAACATTTCGCTGCAACTCTGACATTGGGTCCAAAATCTTCATTCCGTGTACATATCCTTGCGTGAAATAGTTGAGACCTCTCTGTAGAACCCTCTTGGACGAGTCTGGCGCATTTGTCAAAAAAAAAAACAAAACATAACTCAAATATTATCTGGAATAGGCGACAGAGAATCCATTTCAAACATGTTCAATCGCCATTTTGAAATCTTGCGGGACACGGCTAAGGGGGCGGAGCTTAAGGTCGCCATCGGAAAGGTCCATTGACCTGCGGAGATGGGGGGGACCTGTCAACCCATCACCACCTGGTGGTCATTTTTTGGAACGCAATTCAATGAAAAAAAAAAAAAAAAAGTGGCGATAATGTAATTTTAGACCATTTCTGAATCCTCTCAGCTGCTTGCTGCCCCCCATTTCTAAAAGGCGACAACTACGCCCCCCATTGGCTCGATTTCTGTTTGCTAGTCTTTTTCCCAGTTGTTGGCAAATGAGGGCTCAATCGATTGATTTTGGTTTCATCAGACTTCCTGAATCCCGAAGAAATTGATGAGCGCAAGGTTGCACCTGCAAGTGCACAAGAAATGATTGACACCTTTTTCCTCGCATCCTTTCTCTGATTGGTTGATTTCCCTCTGATTTTTTTCCCCTTTGATTTTCCTCACCGTCCCCTGTTGTTTCTTGCAAATAGTATTTTTTTTTTTTTTTTTTAAAAGGCAAAAAGTGTTTTTTTTTTTTTTGGGGGGGGGGGGTTGTCGTTTTCATCGCAGGCTGACCCTTCAAATGAATCGGCCGTTCTTCTTCAAATATTGACGTATGTTGTTGTGAGAGGTATTCATTTCTCTTTGAATATGAAATGTTTTCTCATTAGTAAATGTTAAGGAAAGACTATGACTTTGCAGTGGAGTTTGCACGGCCGTGAGATTTTCAGTGCTGGCGAAATTGTTTTTTTTTTTTTTTTTCAAACGGAACAAAAACAGAGAATTCCACATTGCATATTTAAAATGTTTGCCAAACTTCACGTAATGAGAAACACCCATCATAGACGGGTTAGCAAATACTATTTATTTTTTATAATACTTTAAGCGAGGGGATATTTGAACACAACTGTTTCAGCATCACATGTAGACAGACAATATCGCAATACTCCAAGGCCTATATTGATCCTCTGCTAAATATAATTGCAAATTGCTGAGTCACTTATAGGAGATGGTTGAAACGCGTCATCGTTTACTTGAATTATTGTGTTATAATGCCACCAGTGGGCAAGTAATGCACAACAGAAGAGAGTGTATTGAAATTAATCATTAATTTTTAACATTCTGTGCTACTGTATGTTTTTAAAAAGTACAATTTCCCCTCGCAAAACAGGCTGCATTGGACCTCAAGACGCCAGGGTACTTTGTTATTGATAACCAACACCTTGAGCAATAAAAAAATAAAGAACATAGCAAGAAATGTTCTCAATTCGATATCAGGCCAGCCCAGTGCTGATGCGGATCGAATCTCGGACAAGCTCAGCTCAGTTCGAGTGACGCCCCGAAACCAAATGTCGGGTCCGCGCGTGATCAATCGGGTCTTGCATCTCGGTTGACGTGGCGTCACTCTGCCGATTAGCGGTTCTGGTTCACCGCTACGTCGGATTCAACCCGTGGTTGTCAAACTTTTGTGGGCGCGCGCCCCTTTTTCGGAGATTAGCTCTCCCCCCCTCCACCCCCAGTTTGAAAACCTCTTTGCTTTACACGTGAGGTGGAAAGCTGAAAGGCTCCATTCATTCAAACAGTTGCCGTTGCCACGGCAATAGCCGCCCGGATTAAATCGGGGCGCTCCAAATTAAAGTCAGATTTAGCGACATCGGTCACAGTTCACCGCGATGACGACGCTCAAGCTGTTGAGAGAGGAGACGATAACGAAGCTCGCGGGTCCCGCCGCTAATCGGAAGTCTCGATATTTCTCTCTTTGTCACCTTCGGGTTCACGTGACCGCGTTGTGGACAAACGATTCTCAAAGGAATCTGAATAATTCGCTCCGTTGTGCCCGTTGTCGGGAAATAAAAAAAGCATTCAGACCGAAAGTCCGTCTCGTCTGCGGATAATGTTCACCGCGCATATTTGAACAACATATCGATTCTCTCACGCAAACAATTTCATTCCATGAGAAAGGCAGTCGATATGCGCCTTGCGGGGACATTTTCAGCATACTTTTTGTAATGATGGGATTCTTCTTTCCTTGAGTGCATCTTGGCCTTCAGATGCTTCGGGGTATGAAGCCAAAGTCAAAGCAGAAGAAATGTACCCGGGCCTTTAAGGGTCACTTTGCTCGTTGCCCCGAAGTGACCAAAAGGTCCGAAGTCTGAAGCGGTCCTCGTCGTTTCATTCTAAGATTGTGGCGCAAAAGTCCAGGAAAACGGTCCAAATCAAAAGATACACAAAAACGTGGATGGTTGAGCAATTCAATTCCAAATAGGAAGGAAAATGTGCAGGAGGTTTCGGAATCAGAACAATTAAAGGTATCAATTATTCATTCGCCATGGGTGACATTTGCCAGACATGTTTTGCGGCCCAATTGAGTAGAACGAACTAACCCCCCCCCACCACCACCACCACCACCGCCACCGCCGCCACCGCCACCGCCACCGCCGCCACCGCCACCCCCATCGTTCCTCATTTAGCACAGGGTTCAATACCAGAAACCCTACGAGAGATGAAAAATCTGCTATTGTCTGGGTCTATGCATAATACCAATGCAAAATATGGATATGAGTTGCAGGTATTACTTGGGGCTGCCAGGCTCAACGTTCTAGGCAGTAGCAGTGGTAGTATCTGTGACTTTGAATGTGTGTGGCTTTAAAAAGCGGGGCCTGGCGTGTTGAGTGACATGCGAGTCAACGCACGAGAGCGGAGAGTCGCCTGTTATTGCCTGGGGAGATTTTGACTTTCAAATCTTTTTTTTAGGTGTGAAATGATGCCAGCCTTGGCTGGCACTTTGTTGCCACGTGAGTCTGCTGGAAAAGCCTGCGTGGAAAAAGATGCTCACCACAAAATCCCACGACGTAGCGCAAAATCGGCCATATTGTATGTAAAATTAACTATGTACGGTGGAAAAATCTGCTACATGTGGAAAAGGCAGAATGTGAACCACGATGTGGTAAAAGTATGAATCAATACATTAATAAATAATCCCCATGACAGGGAGGTGGCCAACTGTTCAAAGATGACGTTAATTTCCGGCCTATTAGCTGCAACTTTTTTCACATGCTTTCAACCCTGCGGTTTATGCGGTGATGCGGCTATTTTGTGCATTTTTTTCTAACGGGCCGCAAGGGGGCACTCGAGCGGAAAAGCTAAGCGTGAGACCGGTGGAATATATGTGCCGAGGAAGTGACTTTTACCGGTCCGGCCCTGTTAGCGCTGTGTTACTGCAGTGTCTCAGTGCTTTTTACCGGTATGTTTTTTTTTAACCGGCCTTGTTAGCGTTAGCGCAGAGCTAGCGTTAGCATCAAACTGTTTGCGGCGTATGTATGTACCAAATGGTATTTCCTTTACAAATGTACTGGGTGAGGCTTAAAACCAGGTGCGCTCTGTAGGCCGGGAATTTCCGTACATACCACACGAAACAAGAAATCACAAAATATCAGGCCGTGGCTGCTTTTTCACTTAACATTTTCATGCAACTTTCATAATCGACGAACGACGATATTAGGTTTGGAGAAAAAATGGAATGAAATTTTATTTGCATTCATAGACCATACAAGTTTGTTGTGCAGTAAATAATCAGTCCGTGTTGAATTTTTTTTTTTGGTGTGTTTTTTCGCTGCAGGAATCGCCATCGAGCAGATTCGGGAGGCCGGGAGGTCAATTGAAAGAAATATTGGATTCAATCGCGGCTGACCACTCGACTATTGTCATCTTGGCAAAGCCACGTACTGAATATTTGACGCGGCTCTTGTACTGCAGTCCATTCGACTCAGTTGTGGCTAACAAAACTATCACAAAGGTGCAAGCCTTCAGTTATTGACAAAATACTTTGTTAATGTAAAATGTGAATTGTGACAATCCTTCCCTTAAGCTTACACTTAACACACCTGATATTTGCATGTTGATCACAAGGGAAATAAGTACTTTTGTGTGTATGACCTACAGTAGCGAAAGGAAATGATGTGGGAACAAGTGTAGTACACGTAGAGAAAATAGAAACGCGCACCTTGGAGCGCATTGTGTCGCCGCTGGGTCAGTACAGTACAGTACTGTAGATTCAAGGTACCCTGTACGAGAAGGTGAAAAGGGAGAATTCAAAAAAAATCTAAAACAAAAACCAAGACTAGGAGATGCCGTTCCACAATGTTTTGCTTTTACATTTAAAAAAGATTATTATTTTTTTTTTTTGTAGGTTTTGCAAACTGGGTCAAGTTTCCATGTTGGTGTTTGCTGCCACCTAGCGGTCGGGAGGAAGTTCATAAACAACAGCAGCAGCAGCAGCAGCACACTTGACGAGTCGTGACCTGGCTCGTCGGACTTTGCTGCAGGGAACCTGGGTTCAGTTCCCGCTCGGCGTCGACACGTGACCTGCGACGGACTGGCGACCATTTCGGGGCGGAGGCCGCCTTTCGAGCGCCGTCGAAAATGCACGGATGGACAGTACGACAAATACCGTGGACGCTGGCGTCCCGTGTTATCCCAAAAACTAAAAGGCCACACATACCAAAACTCTTGCTTGAGGTAAGAAGTGGGGTTTTGTTTTTTTAGTAAATATCAAGTACACGGCACACACTCGGGACAAGATATTCATCGCTGCGGTTCGTTCTGATTCCTTTTCATCTGCACAGCCTCTCCACACGCGCTCGTCTCCGCCGACGGCCGCTGCCTCCCCTCCTCGTCCAGCCTCTTGTAGTTGTAGTAGTGCATGATGAAGAAAAACACGCCCGGCGCCAGCATCAAGACGCCACACGCGTAGTACATGTACTTGTACTCTCCAAAAATATCCACCAGCGCTCCTGGAAGACAAAATCGACTCCTCACAAACGCTGTCCCCCCGACTCGAGGTGCGGTCAACTCACCCATTGGGTCGCCAACCTGAAAGCGGAGGGCCGAGGAGGACCGGGACGCACTCGATCACGGTGACGAGTCCGACCGCGCTGGAGAAGCGGGGAGCTCCCACGAGGTCCATCAGCACTTCGAAAAGCAAAGAACACACCATCCCGAAGGCCATCCCCGAAAAGACGGCATAAACGACGAGGCCGGCGTACCCGGACGCCAGAGGGCACAAAAGGTGGCACGCTCCGTTGTAGCAAACGGCAAAACTGAATAAATACTGGATCCGGGGACGGATCCGCTGGGTGTTGCCCATCAAGCCGGTCGCCGGTCTCACGAACATGTCCACGAGAGCAAAGATGGAGAGCAAGAACGCCGCCGAGTATTCGTCGACGGCCAGGTGTTTGGCGTACGGGGCTAAAAAAACCACCGGAGCGAAAAAGCCAAAAAACATCACCACGTTGCCGAGCAGGTAAATGAGGAATCCTCGGTGTTTGAAGAGCGACACGTCGATAAATCGATGCACGCCGCCCGTCCTTTGGGCCTCGGCGTGTTGGGGACCTGCCCCGGCCCTCTCGTGTGGCTCACGTTGGAGTTGGCCTTGGACTTTTTTGTTCACGGGTCTCATGAGAGACCCGGCGACGCAGCAGTTCAAAGTGAGCCCCCCCAGGATCAGGAAGCTTCCCCTCCAGCCAAAAGAATCGTAGAGAAGCTGATTGAGCGGCGCCAGCGTAAAGAGAAGCACCGGACTTCCTGCCATGGCCAGCCCGTTGGCCAGCGGCCTCTTCGCGTGGAAGTAGGTGCCGATGATGGTCAGGGCGGGCTGAAGATTGAAGGCCAGGCCAAAACCTGAGGAAAAGGATTGCCCGGTCCTAAATAACAGACGAGGCTGCCCATCGTGGCCACGTAAGCGGGGAGAGAAATTGCGAGACAAAAATATTGACGTCGGAATCAGATTCTGATTCCCACCATTTCCACCACTCTCGGCTTGCCTGCATGACGCAATTCAATGTTGCCCACGAGCAAAAGGACTTTGTGAAGATTTCGACTATTAGGCTGCCTTTTAGGCACAAAATTTGCAGTCTGGAAGCTGAAATCGTCAGCGAGGACGAAGGACGTGTCGCGTTTCTAGCACGGAAATGTGAATCATTTCTTCTTTTTGTGACAATTTTGTCAGCCCAAAGCGTCCAAATTTGAAATCCAGGGTTTTTTTTTTTTTTTTTTTTTTTTTTTAGGGTAGTTCCCTTTTTCAGCGATATTTCTCGCACCTTACACTGTTTTCATTGCACTTTTATTATTTCCTCATTTTTTTTACGTTCATTAGTTTGTTTTTAAATGCTTTTAACGATGCCAAGCACATTGTGGATGAAGTGCGTTATCGAAATCAATTTGATTTGGAACGACTTTCCACGCACTGTGTAGTCCAGGGGCGCTCAATGCGTCGACCGTGAGGCGGTTTCGGTCGATGGCGTGACGACGACGTTAGCCTATCGCCCACCCCGTCGCGTGATTCAGGGATGGCCAATACGTCGGAACGTTCTAGCAAGCTGGCCTCCTATTTACGGCAGTTGCAGCGATGTCCCTCCCGGGCGCCGGTCGATCGCGAAAGTTTGCTTGGAGAGTAGATCTCGGGGTAAAAAAGTCTGAGCACCCCTGGTGAAGTCTTTTAAGCGAACGAGTACGTACTTACCCTGTATGTCAAACATACAGTATATTAATTAGATCCTGTATGTGAGTGACACATCATATCCGATAGTGTATCCGATGTTCTGCGATGGGCTGCACAAGTTTACTTGACCAGACCAGTTCGTATGTACTCGGTCCCGCTCCAAAGGTCAGCGGGATCGGCCTCCAGCTGACCTGCGACCTCAACGAGGACGAGCGCTGTAGAAAATGGGAGGGACGGGCGGGAAACATTTCAATGCGGAAACGCCGCATGGCTACGAAATGTCCAAACGCCGGCGTATTAAACAACATACATTGACGGGTACCGTAAATACCGTGAAAAACAGACGTGCGGTCCTTCTCACCCCTCGAGAAAAACCGCCGGGAAGTGACATTTACGTTCGATTACCTCCGATGACTCCGACGCAAAGATACAGATGGACGATGGTTGTTCCGAAAGAGGCGAGCACCATGGCGGAGGAAACCAAGAACCCCCCGGCCATGACCACCGCTCTGCTGCCGTAGCGATTGACAAGAACGCTACTCACGGGCCCTGCGCGGGAGAGAGCGGTCACGTTAGCGACTCAAGCACCCGGAGAGGCGCCGCGTTGCGACTGACCTGCCGCGTACATGGACGCGAGCATGACGGACGACAGCCACGCGATCTGGCTGTAGGAAATGGAGAAATACTCCTGAATCTCCTTGTAGTAGATGGTGAGCGACTTGGGGAAGGCGTAGGCGAATCCTATGGAGATGAAGGAGGCCAAGACCACGGCCCAGCCCCAGCCTCCGTCCGGCGGGACGTAGCCCAGAGCGTCCGCCGGCATGTCGGATTCGGGGGCTGACACAAAGGGGGGGGGGGGGGAAGAAAAAAAAAATTCTCCGGCAAAGGTTAGGACTCGGATTGCGGCAGCGGAATCGGCGCGCCTCTGCACAAACCTTTCGAGTGCCGTTGAAGTGTGTCGCTGGGCGTGAGCGTGACCGGCTAAAACCAACCCCCCACCCCACCCCACCCCACCCCACCCCAGAGGGGTCCCGCGGAAAGGCTTCTGATCTCCTCACGTGCGCTGGAACAAGAAATACAAGTCAGGGGAGGGGGGCAGGAAGGGGAGGTCTGGGAACTCAACAGATGGTCCTCCAAACCGAAGCTGCTGGAAATAACTCGAGCAAGTCTGAAGGAGCCCAAATTGTGTGATCAATATACGTACATCAATAATATCGATCAAAGCTGCTCTCAACTCAAAACATTTCTGACTTTTGTATGTACGGTACTTAAAAGGCATATTCCTCTGAAATATTGTCCACAAATCTGTCTCAAAAGTGATTTTGCGAGCGAGCGCTTCTCCTTTTCCGGGACGGGCCGTCATATTTCATCTTCAATGTTCACGTTTACTCTTAAAAGTGCCTTAAAAATGATATTAAATTGCGACGACCCGCCCCCACTTTTCTCGCCATTTGGTGGGAGCTTGATCTCGTCCGGCGTGACTCGACGAAAGCTTCGGAGTCTTTTGCAGAGTTCTGACGACAAAAGTCCACACAAAGGAGAAGGAACCAGCAAGCGACGTTTCTGAAGCGCGCGGCCGCTCGGACGCAAAATATGTATCTGTATTGACTTTTGATTTGTGTCGCCTTTGTGTGCGGAAGGGAAAATAACAACCGTGACCTTGGCTGGCGATTAGCTGAAAGTTAAAAATGTAGAAAGGAATTTCTTTTCTCCGCAAGCGCCTCGAGGACGACAGTCTCCCCGGCGACCCGTCGGCTCGCCGCCGTCTACTTTTGTTTCCCTTTGTCACAGCCTGCGCGTCAGCCACGATCGCTGTTGACGTGAAGCCGGAGGAAGCCGTTTGATTTTTCTTCCTTAGAGGTGGCTCATTGTCCGACTTCCCTCGGTTTCGCGGGGCGGGGGGCTCGACCCAACGTCTCAGCTGTCCAAACATAGAAGCGTTACCTTCAACAATTAATTGTGGCGGCCCCCGTGCGCCCCCCGTCTTCATTCGGATAAAACACGGCGACTGGCTGCGTGTGGCTCGGTTTGTGTTGCGCTGCAGTCGGTAACACGTACGCGAATGTCCAAAAGAAAACACAAATGTTGAAAAATAAACTCATTTCAGCTTCTAATATTCTTCCCCTCGCCATCAAGAAATCACTTATTTTCTCATCATTATTACGATAACAACGGTTCGTCTGTCGCAATCATTTCGAAAATAATCCATCTATCCAGCTATTTTCTTAGCCACTTATCCTCACGAGGGTCAAGGGAGCGCCGGAGCCTGTCCCAGCTGTCAACGGGCAGGAGGCGGGGTACGCCCAGAACTGGTCGCCAGCCAATCGCAGGGCACATAGGCGACATAGACAACAGCTGCACTCACAATCACACCTCGGGGCAATTTAGAGCGTCCAATTAATGTTGCATGTTCTTGGGCATGTGGGAAGAAAACCGGAGTGCCCACCCGGAGAAAAGACACACACAGGCACGGGGGGAACAAGCAAACTCCACGCAGGCGGGGCCGGGATCCAACCCGGCTCCTCAGAACTGTGAGGCCGACGCCAGCGGTTCCACCGTGCCGCTGGAAATTCATCATTTTATATAAAACAGACGCGGCATGGTGAGGCTCACAGTTCTGAGGACCCGGCGACCAGTTCAGGGTGGTCTACATGTCGTAAATATGAGCTTTGTTTTTTTTTTTTTTTTTTGTCATGGGACAGTGGCAAAAGTATTTAAGTAAGTGCTTGTTTTTCCTGCAGAAAGATGCACCTGCTGTTATTTTGAAAGCGAATCTCAAAAACTGTACAATAGCTCCGGTCATGTACTGTACATGTGTATCGATACGGGGCAGGAAGGACGCCGTTGCGGGGAAAGGCGTCGCTTCTGACCGCATTAGCTTCCCACAGAATCATCCAACCGTTGGATTTTGGAGGGTCAAGAAGCAATCTCGAAAAACTGAACGACTACAACGACATGTGAAAATGAAAGTGCTGCGCCGAGGTCAGAGGTTACCTTGACACTGGGACGAGATCTGCACCTGCAAAAACAGGACCCTGCAATGCAGCAAAACAAAAATGCACTTTGCCTTTTCTCTCAGGCGCTGATAAAGGATTCATAATCCCATTATCGCTCTCGAGCAGGCTATTCGCGCATTTTTATCATTTGTACTTGATACACTGCCGATTATATTCAGATAATTCTTAAGATATTCTTAGAAGGCGTCTGAAATGACCCCAAAGCTTCCGCACGTGTGCTCGGAAAACAAAACCACGCAAGCAAGCACAGCGAAAACCTGCAAAGCGCACACGGGAGGAGCACAGCTGACATTTGAACCCCAAACCTCGCAAACGTGCTCGTCAATTCTGCTAAAATAATCAAGAAAGTCACGAGAAGTTGCAACCGTTTCAAGGCCGGGAAACTTTTGTATGTTTCAAATGGAACAATCCGTGTAATTAAAAGTCAGCAATTACTCTCCTATAAACTGGAAATGGAAAAAGGAAAAAATGTATTTACACACCTCGCACTAAATTAGTTCATCAGCAGGAAACGGCATCATATTTTTTTTTTTTTCCATTCCAATACCCCGCAGCTCCAAATTATGTGCACAGTTATGAGTTTCAACATCCTGCGCTCGCTTGCTTTTTATTTCTCAGGTATCACATTGACTTGACAAAAATCCATAATCACGATTTATCGAGTGTATTAATTAGTAATTAACTTGGATTTCAGAGGCTCCTTATGGATTTAGGACACATCCATCCGAAAGAAAAATATAAAAGTACAGTATATGAACGTCTTCTCGTCAACGTTTTACACGCACGTCGCGAGCAGAGCTGTGTATAGTATCCGGATATTGTACTCAAGTCAGAGTACTCTTACATGGGAATAATATGACTCAGGTCAAATGGAAAAACTACTCAACAAATACTTACTTGAAGGTACTGAATTTAAAGAAAGTACTCAAGTAAAGAGTAGCGACAAACTGCCGCCACCATTTCAATTTTTCCTTCCCTTTTGGGCCACCGAAAACATACGTCGATTATTACAGAAACTCGACCCAATGACTTCTGTTTGCTGAACATACCGATTGTGTGCGCGCCACCGTTATGCTCGTACCACTTTTCAGCAAATCCACGCGCAAAACAACAACAAAAACAATCTCGTCTTACCGCAGGGTCTTTTTTTCAAGTTACAAATGGGCTGAAATCTCCTGGTTGGGCCAGCGACGATTGAAAGGCTGCATGGGAGGCTGTAAAATAATCATAAAAAAGTTTTGCCGTTATTGGTTTTTTTTTTTTTTTTAAGCCCAAAATGAGTCATTTTGATGAGCTCTGATTGGTGAAATGGAAGCAAACGACGTTTGTGATGGCGTTTGATTGGCCAACATGGAGTCCAAAAATAAGCATGCGCACGCGAGAATGAAAAAACAAAAGTAGCGAACAGCACGTCGATCATTGTAACAGTAAAAGTATCGTTACTACTTCACATAAATACTCATGTAAAAAAGTCAAAAGTATGGAAAAATGTTACGCGAGTAAATGTAACGCGTTACTATCCGCCTCTGATCGCATGTCAGGTCAATCGTTCACATTCCATCCATCCATTTTCTCCGCCGCTTATCCTCACGAGGGTCACGGGGAGTGCCGGAGCCTATCCCGGCCGTCAACGGGCACACCGAGACAAACGGCCGCACTCAACTCGTCACGCCGACGGGGCAATTTAGTGTCCAATTAATGTTGCACGTTTTTGGGACGTGGGAGGTGTCAAGTAGGTCGCCATGCCACAAATAGCAATGGAGCGAATTGTTAGCAATTGACCCCTCCGTACAGGGCGCTTAACCACGCCTCCCGAAGTGACGTCACGCCACGTGCGCTGACGTAAGACAAACAATTCGTAAAAATGGCAAATACAATACAATACACTCTTAACTGAGAGAGACGCCATGCTTCTGATTTCGTTCAATCGATCACACGCAGCAGTGTTATGCTAGCGAAGAACTTCAAATTCCTTGATACGAGACGTGTATTGAAAATCAAATATAAGGAATACCTTGGTGCAAACATGTGTGTTCCGGTTGATATTAGATGGATTTAGTTGACGATGCGGTCTTCCACAAAGTTTGATCCATCGAAGGCATTTTTCGTACCGGGTCTTCGGTTTTGGAACGGGTACGAGCGGAACTCCACCAACTCGCCTTTCAGGATACCCGTCGTCACTATTACAAAGTCCGTGACTACACCTCTTAACCATATCGATTTGTTAAAGAACCCAAATACGCGATAAAACGCCAACCAAACCTATACTGGACCATGCAATGTTGTCTGAGAAAATGGCGGGAGCGGAAAAGGGGCGTGGTTTACGCAGATCTCTGGCCTCTGATTGGTCAGTGACGCGGATTGCGCAATATCCACGGAGGGGTCAATTGCCTTGCGTGGCTTGGGTTCGTGTGTTGAGCTGAGCCCTGGCACCAACTCTCAAATTGAACAGCAGATGTCGCCAAACAAAATTCTACTCGATCGGGTCACCAGCACGGCAAAGATCTCTCTGATAAACGGAGCCTCCCCACTTAGCATCTCACTGCATCGCGTACGTATACACGGAAGTCAGTAACCATATATAAACCCAATTATTGTCATATCTTGGCATTCACATCTTGTTTTTGACATGAAGATCAACATCAACAGGATGCAGCTGCCGGGTCACACGAGACGTTTGCAGCGTCAAGTTACTGAACGGGAAGCCCGTCACGCTCGAATCGCCACACGGGACGTCTGCAAGCAGAAATTGATTTCAACTACTTTGACATTAAACTTTTGGCAGAAAATGTGATGGAATGCTTATTTTTGACCAGTCCGTTTAAGATCAATCTTAAACAACTACTATAATGGCAGGATAATACCAGCGTAATTACATGGTCAAGTTGCCTTGACAATTTATCCTTAATCCCGAAAATCATTATTACTATATTAGGCTTCGAGCTATGTCGGACTCGATCACCCCTAACAGGCTCGCTCAAAAATTTCTGATGCTTTCGAATTCTTTGAAGATCATTTTTATCATTTATCTCATCCTACTTACCATCAGTATTATCATTTTCATCAGTTTTCCTTTTATTGATTTATGCTCAATTAACATCGAATGGTTTGTTGTGCTTTGAACGTAAGGTCAGCTCTGCCACATCAAAATATGCCACATGTGCTGCGTTATTAGGTCGACATACTCATAAAACGTCTCACCAACTGGAGGGGTCATTTACAGAACCAAGACTTACGCAAATGTGGCGACTAAGCGTCATGCTTTGAGTTATCGAGATTTTCAAACATTGACATTACATTTCGGAGATGGGAAGCTTTGATTTTTTTTTTTTTTTTTTATTTAAGAGAGTGAATTATCCCTTGCTCATACTAGCCCCAAAACAACAATAACAGCAAAAATAGTCAATTATATTCAGGTTGAGGGGAGTAGTTTTGCTGCAGTTCTTGAAACATAAAATCTTACAAGAAATCGCTTGCTGTAGTTGGTTATTTGACTCACTTGTGAGGATTATCAAATCATGTGAGCGTTCCATTCATCAGTTCAAACTTCATCAAACAAGAGCTTGTCCTGTCGTAACCAGACATTGGCTCACAGGACATCTGACATCAAGTATGGCATTTACTAATACTATTTTAGGTTCATGTCGGGGGTATTGTTTGTCTTTCATAAACTCATATTCCATCCCATGTTCTAAAATTAGAACGCCGAAACTTCAAAAAGACAGTTCAAGGAAGAAGGCTTGAAAAACAATCCGTTTCCAAAATGTTTCAATTGGCAAAATAAAGAAGTAATTACTGTCCTAGTTTCTTTTAACACACATAAAATGCGATATTTGCACTTACAGTAATCGGTGTTGACCGCAGCAATATGGCGTCCGTTTTGACGTTACGAAGCAGTGGGCGGAAACACGTGCTGCGTCATCTAGTCCCTCGCATCATACCCGGAAGTCGGGTCAGTAGCTATTACGAAAAAGAGAAAATAACCTTTGTTGACTTTCGTTCTACGTAGCGAACTCGTGTGAGTCTCCTTGCGACGTTTGGCTTTTGGTGCAACTTCAAATGCTTCCCAGGATAAGAAGACATCTCACGTCGGCTTTGGCCAGGCTGCCCACGCGTGTCGATGGCGGGCAACGCGGGGCAAGCGTGCAAGTGTGCAGACACCAGCATCGGAACAACAACAACGACGACGACGACGACGTCCCGCAGCCTGCTGCGGTCAAGGCGAGTTTTTGATGCGGAACAGTTGACAGATCACGCCGATGGCTTCTGCTGACATGTTGTTGTGATGTTTCAAAAGGTGCAGCGTGGGAGGGATGCGCCTTTACAGTGGTTAGCATACAAATCGAACCAGGAGGTCAAAATGAAATGTGGTGTAAAATTAACCGCGTTATGTCAGTAGACTGCCGTAACTTTAGTGGTAAAAAGAACCATTTTACTACTTCCTGGAGAAACCCTTTAAACAAACAAACGGAAAAAAAGTTAAACAGCAACAGTACGTTGTCAAACTTAATTTTGATTGATGTCTTTAAAGTAACAATACATCTGTGATCAATACCACAAAGTCAAACTCATCTATCAGACAAGAGAGTCACCTTGAAAATCCGAGATCGGGACCTGCCGGCCGGTCATCGTCCCCCACGAACTAAAAGCGTCGGCTTGGCTGGCCGGGCAAAATGGACACCAGATATTTTTTGGCTTTATTTTTAAAGTGTCACCGACGCGACATGTCACAAATACCGCAAGCCGAGTGCCACCTACTCGTTGCGTATTCATCCCAGAGCAAATACGCACGGGCGGAAAATCATTTACACATGATTCAAATGTCTCTCAAAATTCATTTTCCAAAGTCAGTTGAAATACGTGAACGATAATATTCCGCGTTCTGAGCCAATTTAGGGTCTAAGGCCCAATCGTGTTGTGCCCTTGCTATCTATTTTTTGTGCACGACCTGGCACGGAACCATCCGTCTTCTGAATCCGTTTTGTCTTCCCTGCTTCAGGTGCTCTATGATGGACTTTGTCCCATATGTGTGACGGAGATCCGGTTCCTCCAGTTTTTGCAGAGAACGAAGCCCGACCGGGTGGAATTCGTCGATATCTCGCTTCCGAGCTACGACCGAGCCAAATACAACGATGTCAGCTTCGAGGCGGCCATGAAGGAAATGCACGTGATTGATCGGAACCGCCAGGTCGATTGAACTGATCGAGGCACTGGAAAAATAATGCTTTGTGTATATACGTAAAAATTGTGCCAAACAAATATGTGCGTTCATCTGAGACGACACCGAAAGGGACAAGCCGAAAGAAACATACTTACTTCCACGTGCACATTTTGTGTGGTGAAAATCGGTGTCAGGGAAGTATGCTGACGTAATGTATCTCAAGCGAGTCGCAAGCGCTACATGGAGGGCAAGAGCTATGTTTAATCTGGGTCGTTAGTGGAAGTTACAGAGAATCTTCACATACACATTTTTTTTTAAGGGTCACGTAAAATTATTTTGAAAATGGCATTGAGAATATTTTTATTTTAAAAATTAATAGATTTTAAATATTTACTGTATAATCAGTTGTTTGGAAGGAAGAGCACTGTTGAGTGTTACAGGTCGCTCTCTAAATCATCTTTTTTTGTTCGACAGCATCTTTACTAAATTGTGGCACGTTCCCCGGACTTTTATGTTCTGTAGCGGGCGGCATTTGTTTGCGTTGGGCTCCCTTTTCCTAATTTCTCCTTTCATCAGCAGGTTCACCGGGGAGTGCCCGCCTTCGCGGTCATGTACGACGCCGCGGGCCTGGGTTGGCTAGGCCGCTTCATGACGCTCCCGTCGGTGCGACCGTTCATGGACACGTCCTACGCGTTCTTTGCCCGGAATCGGCTGAAGTGGACCGGACGCGGAGAGGAGTGCGCCGCAGGATTTTGTCGGAAGAAAACGGAGTGATCGGCACAAAATATGGACTTGTTAAGGGAAGCTCTTTGCTTCACGACAAAAGTGAATCACATGCTTCAGAGAAGTACCTGCTGTGGTGTCAGATTATAACCCATGTTATTCTTTTTAATTACCGTCATTTCCGGCCGACAGAGCGCACCTGATTGAAAGCCTCACCCGGTACATTTGTCAAGGAAATACCATTTGGTACACCCATAAGGCGCACCTGTGTAAAAGCCGAAAGTGCCCACATTGAAACACGAGATATTTACAAGGAGTTTAAGTTTTTATACCTTGAGTTTATCTTAACATAGCAGCAACACGGTAGCAGGAACTGGGCCGGTTAAAAAAAAAACAAAAAAAAAACAGCAACTAACAGGGACAGTTTAAAAAAAAAAAAAAAAAACATACTGGTAAAAAATCACTGCGACACGACAGTAACACAGCAGCAACACGCTAGCACAGCGCTAACAGGCCCAGTTAAAAAAATATACCGATAAAAATAATTGAGGCACAGCAGTAACATGCTGACGCGGCGGCGCTAACTGGACCGGTAAAAGTCACTTTCTCGGCACATGTATTCCACCGGACGTCACTCTTACCTTTTCCGCTCGAGTGCCCCCTTGCGGCCGTTAGAAAAAAATGCACAAATTAGCCACATCACCGCATAAGCCGCAGGGTTGAAAGTGTGTAAAAGTTGCGGTTTATAGGCCGGAAATTTCCGCATGATAGTTTTTCCGCAACCTTTATTGAGACGAGCCATCGTACATTAAACGGAGACAAACAAATATTTGGTGTAAAGTATGTACTGTAAATTATACTGAAACTATGATAAGCTTAACCTTGATTTCAATCGAAGCTACTGGTACAGTTTTCTGTTTTACGAATGGTTACTGTAGTTACTCAAGTTCATTACATCTTCTACCATCTAATGGAAAAGTATTTGGTCGCTCCACCTCTATGTCGCCGATGCGGGTCGATGTCCAAACATGTTAGTTGTATTAAATCGTTTCTGAACTGAGTATTACAGTATTTACCAAACATGTTAGTTGTATTAAATCATTTCTGAACTGAGTATTACAGTATTTATGCTGTAAAAGGTCTTGTGGGTGTACTGTATTTGAAGAATGTTCAGGAAGTTTTGTAGCAGTTCAAAACCAATGGCCACAAAATGTCATTACAGGTTCGAATCTACGTATACATTATGGCACCGGTGTCAAACTCAAGGCCCTGGTGTCAGATCCGGCCCGCCTAATGATTTTATGTGGCCCGCGAAGGCAAATCACGTCTGTCAACTTTCATGATTTTCATTCATGTCTGTACCAACGTTTCAAATGGTCACGTCATAAATGATAATGGAAGCAAAACATCAACAATAGTTGAAAAATCCAATAGCCTTGATTTCTGATTCCAAAACTAATTCATAGATTTCATGTGTAAGCATCATGAGGGTGTTAAATATTTTTATGGTGTCACAGTCATAATGGTTCTCTGAGGACAACCGTCACTATAATGTGGCCCTTGACAAAAATGAGTTTGACTATTGTGTAAAATTAATCTTGTGCTACAGTCGGCTTGTTTGCCAGTAAAGTATTAGCTCCATAAATAGCAACGTTGTAAATAATGGCAAACATTTGGATCAAGTTTCTGCAGGACCGAGCTGCCAAATGCACACGCTGTTGACATTTAGCCCTTGCACGGTATGTTCGACGGAGGACGGGGCAAACGTGAGCCCACCACTGATCTAAAAAAAAAGACCGGATGGCTCGTTGGCCACCAGAACCGAACCTTGATACTCCCAAAACAAGCACGCCGACCTGAGCATTAATCGCCCGTTTTGTGGCTGTGAGAAAATATTCCACAAGTAAATTAGAAAGATTTACTTTGACACTGTTAAAGATGGTTTTGAAAGGGGTTTTTTTTTTCATTGTTTTATTTTCTGATGATCTTAATTCACTTGCACAAAGTTTTGTTTCCGATTGTTAGGCCAACGGTTTTTCGCGAAAAAGCGATGTCACTATTTTCCCAGACGTCATCAGTGGATAAGCAAGAAAACACATTTTCTGGGAATTTTTTTGGGATGAATTTCATGATACAGAACTTTGCAAATTGAATTTCATTTTCAAATGCGAGGAAACAAGTTGGAATTTTCTGTCTTCAATAGGACGTCGCAGGGGCAGGATATGGACAATGTGTTTAGCATGTATTTGCACATTGCCAGTCCTTATTTCCAAAAATATATCGAACTGATTGATTTAAAATTTCATGTTTTATGACAAAAAAAAAATGCTTTGTTTTTTGCTATGTTGTGATGATAGTGCTTCACGGCGTTTTTTGGGAAAAGTTAACGTCACGGAAATTGGGCCCTAGGTAATATGTAAGCTTTCCTGCTAGTCACAGTGTTTTGGGTTTTTCCTTTGCACTTTGCACCAAGTCGAATTAAAAATCCTTCATGTGACCAGAACCGAAAAAAAGGAAAAAAAAGTCGAGCTCACAGGACCGGTTTTAATTCGACATGCCAAATTTTATGAGGGAAAACCCCCGTGTCCTTTGGGGAGTACCAAGATGGCGGCCGACCGGCTTCAAGCTATCCAGTCAATGGAGCCCACCGACCAGCAGTTATGCGGCAGTGTCGTCGTGCACGTGATGTGAAGCTTGTTTGCCTGGCTGAACATTGGGAGAGAGGACCCCACCCCGCCCCTCTCCTCCCCCAGCCCCCACCGGCACCAAGCTGAAGTTCATCCAGCAATGTTCTTGCCAGGCCAGAGAGGAATTGCTTCTTAGGTATCCAAAAACGACAAGAAGAAGTGTGATCCTGGCACGCTTGAAATGAAAAAAATGTCGTCACGACTGAAGGACAGAAGACGAAGAAGAAGCTTCCACGTTTCAGAAGTCGCCCGAGGTGAAAAGCAAATGTAAGCTCTCCCTTTTTGTGTCTTGACCTTCATCTGCGCTCGTGACGTACATAACGACGCTGTCGCCCCCCCCCCCCCAAGTGGACTCTTGAATTCGGCACTTGTCCCACTTATAAAGCAAAGAAACAAGGACAGCCAAGGGCGTGCTCGTGTGGAATTACTTTTGAGGGTTCATGTTGCATTCCCATACTGGACTTGGGAGGGGGGGGGGGGTCAAAGGTGCGTGGCGCGCTTACAGCCATTCATTTATTACTACTTTATTACAACTTTCAAAATAATCTTTCTACTATGGATTCTGTTTCAATCGGTCTCCAGTAGGCACTTTTGACAAACTGATCGCGTTATTTTTGACAGGTTGATGAGCTTGTAATTCACCATTTCCACCACTAGGTGGGGCAATTACACGCTACAGGAATCGCGCAAAATGTTTTCAAAGGGGCAAAAAGCACGACAACACTCAAGTTGACCTTTGGGCTCCATTGCAACTGTCGCGACTGTTCTGCACACGGTTTTGGTCGCGAAAGGGAACCATTCCACCTGTCGGTCTTGTTTTCCTCAGATCCATCATCGACACGCAAAACTAAAAATGTTGCCGTCGATCACGTGACAGCGACAATGGGCCGTTACCTCAGCATCAACCGAAGGACGCCGGACACTAATTGGAGCTCGTACTGTAAAATGAAATACATAATCATTCTCCTGAGAAGGCACCCGGCCTGGGCGGCTCCGCTTCACCTCCGCCACCGACATTCTTCAGAGCCCATTTTCCGTCTCTCCACATTTGGCCATAAAACAGTTTTTAAAAATGTCGGTCTCGGTGATTCCAGTTCCGTCTCGGATCGCTTCCCATTTGATTCATCCCCAAAAGTGAAACATCTCCAGAATGTGAGATGCTACTTGGCCTCCAGCAGGGGCGCGTTCCGAGCCCAAACTCCCGCCGGTACCATCGAGCCACCTCCGAACTGTTTCGCAGAAAGCTCTCGGGGTCAATCTGTTCATCGATGGTCCCGACAAGTTAACCCTTCTTCCAGGAAAAAGGGCACCGCATCTCGGGCTGAAAACGCTCCAGAACATAGCGGCAGGACGCGGCGGCGTAGTCCGAGCCGGCAGACGTCGGGGCACAAACCCGGTTCTGAGGCCAAAGCGGTCCAATCGACGGCAGACCTGCAACCGGAGGACTCGGGTCTTGCGATCCAGGCAAACTCTGGACCGCAGCTGTTCCACATTAGCTCTTTGGCGACGCGATTCGGAGAGAGCTACAATTACGTCGCCGGTCACGTCAACTCCGTCTTCTCTCTGGGTTCGGCCGGAGTCCGAGTTCCAGAGAAAGGGGGGAGCGCACACGGAAGGGCAAAGAGGAAAATGCAAAGTAATCACGCCGCGCGCCCCAAAGACGCTGAAACATCGCCGTTCGAATCAAGTGTCGAGCGGGCAGCCGCCGAAGCCAATTTCCACAAAAGCTTGGAGGAGACCTATCGACATTTTGCCAGACACGTTAACTCCTACTTTGGCGCCGAGGTTACCGACGACGCCCCCTCGCCATCTCCGTCGCCCGCCCAAGTCGGCGCAACGCCACACGGTCGAGGCCCCGTCGCCCCCGAAACCGGACTTTTCCACGGCAGCCGTAACACGACCCACTTCGGGGAGAACCATCTTCAGATGTCGCGTCACATCAATCAATATTTCAAGGCCGCCAGCGCCGGCGAGGACCCAAAGGAGGAGTTTGGCTTCGCCGCCGCAGACGGACAGGAGGCCATCTCAGTCTTGGACTGCTTTCATCACCCCGCAAGATTCATCCCTGACCTGCTGGGCCCGCTTCTGAGGCGGGTGCCCTTGGGCCAGGACAGAAAGCCGAAAGCCGCGACGGCGTCACCGGAAGCGGCCTTCGGCGACAAGGTAAAGAAAAGCTCACTCGGCATCCGCAAGTCCAGGCATTTTATCTCGCGTGTCGTCAGGTGTTTTTGAGCCACCAGCAAGCTGACGACCTGACGCGTGACTTGATTGGAAAGCTGGGACGGGCCTCGTCTGCAGAAGTTCTGAGCGCCTGCGTGGAGAAGCTGAACGAGCACCTGCGACGTCATCCTTCGCGTAAAGCTCCGGCGTGGCAGGTCTGCTGGAAGGAAAAGTATCTTTTCGACGCTTTCACGCGTGATTCGCGGCAGGATCGTAGTTTTCCAAATAGTTCTGCCCACGTCACGTTACCACGCGAAATGCAGACGTCAGCGGAATAAATGGGCTAAGTGTACTTAGCCGGTTATCCTCACAAGGGTCGTGGCAGTGCTGGAGCCTATCCCAGCTGTCAACTGGGAGGAGGCCGGCGGGCGGGGTACACCCTGAACTGGTCGCCAGCCTATCGCAGGGCACATAGACAACATAGACAAGAGCCGCACTCACAATCATACCGACGAGGCAATTTAGAGTGTCCAATTAATGTTTTTTGGGATGTGGGGGGATTGATTTATTGACATTTCCAGACATTGATTTTGCAATCTCATGCAACAGTATTGGACTATATTAAAATTTAAGTACAGCAAACAACATGAACGACTTCATAGTTCACATCATCTTGATTTGTGTTCCTTCTCATGGACATGTCACCAAATCCTTTGTTATTTTATATATATATATATATATATATATATATACATATATATATATATGTATATAATTGCTACTATGCCGTTTTTTGTTGTTTTTTTTTAATCAGGAAAAGCCTAAAAATGCTTTAAAATGCTATATTTTTTAGACTTTCTTTTTCCATTAATTGTAATGGGAAATATTGATTCGGTTTTCGAACAGATCGCTTCTCAAACCGCCTTCTGGAACGGATTGTGGTCGAGAACCGAGGTGGTACTGTATTATATATTTCAAAACCTGCAGGAGAAAATGGCCGCCACGCTGGTCAGACAGCGGCGAGCCCACGGAGACAACCGAGCCGTCCAGACGGCCATAAGGGAAGCTCTGGCCCGCGTCGGCTACGTCGACCCGGTCAAAGGCCGCGGTATCAAGGTGCTCTCCATCGACGGGGGCGGTACGAGGTAAGGGCCGAGTAGGTCACGTCACAAAAATATTTGGATTTTTGGGCCCTTTTCTTTCTGCTGTTTTCTGTTCCAGAGGCCTGGTCCCCCTGCAGGTCCTGAAGCTGCTGGAAGCGCAGACGGGGAAAAAGATTCACCAGCTCTTTGACTACATTTGCGGCGTCAGCACAGGTGAGCGAGCCACCGAACCAGAAACGGAAACCGAAAAGTGCCCGCGTGAGACGATAAAGAAATCCCGGTTTCCACCGCAGGGGCCGTGTTAGCCTTCATGCTCGGCTTGGCCCGCTTCCCCCTGGAAGAGTGCGCCGACATGTATCGGCGTTTCGCTTCGGAGGTTTTCCGGCAGAACCGCTTGGTCGGCACCGTGAAAATGGGCTGGAATCACTCGTACTACAACACCGAGACGTGGGAGAGCATACTGAGGTACAAGAACAACAACGGACGGACTCCGGAACGTCCGGACAGTGTGAAATCAAACGTCCCGTCCGTCTTGTGTTCAGAGAGAAGCTCGGTGATCGGGTTCTCATCAAAACAGCCGCAGACGAGTCAAGTCCAAAGGTGGAAACGCACGAAAACATAAAAAGAAATCAGGTCACGTACGCTCCGCTTTAGCTGCTGGCATTTATCGGGGGTGCCTGCGCTCAGGTGTCAGCGGTCAGCGCCGTGGTCAACTGGGGCAACAGTCCCAAGGCCTTCATCTTCCGCAATTACAACCACAAACCGGGATCCCTGAGCCGCTACGCCGGCGGTTCCGGCCACGCCGCCTGGCAGGCGGCGCGGGCGTCGTCGGCCGCTCCGGGATACTTCCGGGAATTCCCGCTGCGGAGCGACATCCACCAGGTTTGCCCGCCCGTATTCCGCCTGACTCAAGGGTCAATTTTTAGCCTTTACACCAATAACACCGACGGCCAAACGACGAAACGAGACGAAACTATTCCAAAGTTGATCTTTTTTCATATCTTCAAAAGTCAAACGATTTCAAAATCCCCGAGAGAAAAACACAAAAAGGAAATATTTGGGAAAAATATGGCACGTTTGCCACAGAACCAGCGAGCCAATCACAAGTGTCGGCTGGTGAAGGAGGAAGTGACGCCAAAACAGCCAGTCGCTGTATTTCAATCGCACGGCGATATTGTCATGGATTACAAGTGCATATATTTTGTAATTAAAATATTCAACCTGGCCACTGTGCATATACGCATCAAAGCGTGTATAAATGTTCAACGCAAATTTGACATTGATGAAAAGCCCCATTTTATGTAATCTAAATTTAGAGAGAAGATGAATGCTATTACAAAGCAGCGGTATCTTGAGAATATTTATTGCTGATATTTTTCTTTTTTTGCGCCTGCCACATCAACGTCTGTTGATCACTCACGCTTCGCCGCTCTTCCGAAAAACGTGGCGAATTCTCAGAAAGCAAACGCACGTGCAATCCACGCCGGTGTGACGGTCCGAGTGTCACGTCCCATCGGAAACGAGGGTAGGACCCAAATGCAGGAACTCGGAAGACGCAAGGTAGTTCAAGAAGAGACACGTCCATTGTACGCAGGGGTCGGGGATCGAGCAGGCAGTCCGGTGCGGCAGCGGTAGTTGTGACGTCGGGCGAAGAGAACAGATGAGCGGACAGGCAGGAGGGAGTCGGTACACGGGGAAACAATCAGCGCAAGGCAGAAGTATCGAAGGAGTCAGGCTTCCAAGGTCGCTCCGAGAACGGACGAAGGTCGCTACACACAGGTTCGAACGGGGATACGAGAATGCCGGAACGGGGCATGAAGCTCAACGATCTGGCGGAGGACCGGTCGTCACCGGGTCCTATCTATACACGGGGGATGATCCGCCCGCATGAGGCGGGGGCACCCGCACAGCTCGCGCTGAAGCGGCAGGATCGTGACACCGAGCGCTCCCCCGTGCTGAAAAGTCTCCGTGTGATGAATGCGCACGCGTTACCGACAGGGGATCTCTGGGTACGTAGCGGACACTTGCCGGTCTCGTGGTTCCCCTTCTTCTACATCGAGGGAGCGTCTTCCTCCTTTCCTTTCGGCTTGTCCCGTTTGGGGTCGCCACGCAGTCTCCATCTCAGCCCAGCTGGTGCATCTTCGTCTCTAACACCCCAACTTGTCCTCATGTCCTCCCTCACGACACCCATCAACATACCTGTCAACTTTTCGGAGCGCCAACCTGTATAAACTACCCCCCAAAAATCCTTATAGAGAGCAAAAAAATCCTGATCACATACCCAAGCAAATGATATGGCCAAATAACGGGGGGAAAAAACACAAAGTTCTTCAATGATTTTTACTGTAGATCTACATAATAATGATAATATCTGACGCTAACGTCTAATTCTACTGAGTGGAATGATGAAAAAGATGGCGATTTATCAGCCAGGCTACAATACCTCAGATATTTGTAAGAGAGATTCACCAAAGAGAATCAGTGACGGGAAAAGAAAAATGTTTTGAAAGATGACATGTCAACGATCAATTCCTTATTTTTAGCGAATCAGGACGGAGCTGATCTGTACGGTAAGGCTAACAATAACTGACATTAGCTCTTGTTCCTATGAAGCCATTCTTAATCTTAGTAAATGCAACATCCATCTTGACATATATTCCTCTTGTCAGCTGTTATAAAAACACGACCACGAGCTAGAACGCTAGCAAGAGAGCTACAATGTCAGCTACAATAATCCCATGTATTTGTAATGATAACTAGCCAGCATGCACGCTACATTAGCTACGAGCTAAGTCAAATTCATTTGAGCCACAAATGATCAAAGTGGAGATAAACAAAATGACACTCACTTTTTGTTGCGGTCAAGTAATATCCCCGTACGCCTCCTATCTCGATAGGTCAGCGTCACCAATAGCGTACCGTTAACGATCTGATCGACTGCGACGGGTCGCCGACGGGGTTAGCGGCAGCTCCTCGGACGCAGCCTCTACGTTTCCCGCGGTGAGGCGATTCCTCGCCTCGAATCCTCGGCGGCGCTCGATCCGGGCCGAGGATTTACTGGAAAGTTACTGGAAGTGCAAGTATTTTGCTCATCTAATATCAACATTTGCCTGCCGCGGCAAAAAAAAATCTTTGATGCAGGCTACGTTTGGAATTCTCCAGCTTTGGGTGTTCCCCACAATAGACGTAGACTAGCGCAAAAGCAAAGGGAAATGTTCAGAATCCGTCTGATTTGTGATGTACGGCCGTATGCGTAAGATTCACCGCAAAATCCGTATGAAGTTGACAGGTATGCATCAACCTTTTCTTTGGTCTTCCTCTCGCTCTCTCTTCCCTGGTAGCTCCATCCTTACCATCCTCCTACCAATTTACTCACTCTCTCGCCTCTGGACACGTCCAAACCACGGAAGTCGTCCCTCTCTCACCTTGTCTCCAAAACATCCGACTTCGGCCGTCCCTCTGGTGATCTCATTTCTAAGCCTATCCGACCTGCTGGGTCCGAGCGAGAACCTCAACATCTTCATTTCTGCTACATCGAGGTAGCTAGCACACGTTACAACCAAACCCGAACCTGACATTAAAACAACAGTCGATTAAAAAGATATACACACATACGTACGTTCGCTGTGTTCGTCTTTCCGAACGCAAACGCTTGGCGACAAGTTGTCGAATGGGTTTCAGTTTGCAAAATGGACGCGCATGCGCGTTAATCACAGGGAGACTTCTCAGCTCAGAGCGTCACACCTGCTTCAGCTGCTTTTCTTTTATTGAAGCTCACAAATTGAACTCCACAGTACGCTCAATTCATTTTTCTCCGACGGCACGTTGGCCCTGTAGGTTTTTCTGTGACTCTCCACAACGCGCTCATCTCATTTCCAGTCAAAGTCATTGGGCGGCCACGTTTGCTGTTCTTTTGTAGACCACTGCGTGTCGACGCCGATTATTTTTTGGTTATCGTAGGACGGCGGCATTCTCATGAACAACCCCTGCGCCTTGGCGGTGCACGAAAGCCGACTCTTGTGGCCCGACCGCCCGTTCCAGTGCGTGCTGTCCCTCGGCACCGGTCGCTACGACAACGCCAAGCGAGGTCCCGCCACCTCCACGAGCCTGAGGGCCAAAATAAGCCACCTGATCAGTAGCGCCACCGACACCGAAGGGGTCCACACGCTTTTGGACGACCTGCTCCCCCCCGACGTCTACTTCCGCTTCAACCCCATGCTGAGCGCCGAGGTGTCCCTGGACGAGAGCCGCCCGGGGGCTCTGGACCGGCTGGAGGCTGACGCGCGGGTTTACCTGGAACGGAACCGTCTCAAAGTGGCTCGACTGTGTTTGGTTCTCGGGGCGGAGCCTTCGGCTCTCGCCAAAACCAAGGACTGGATCTGCGGAAGGGCCTGGGAGATGAAGCACCGCTGGGTCTAGGCAGAACCGATGCCGTGAAGAACAAAATCCCGGCAATAGTCTCATCTGAATCCAGTACTTCAAGCGTAAACTTTGGCTGTCCGTTTTCAGAGACCTTTCTCGGGCAAGAACCTCTTCTTGCACCTTCTTGAATGTTTCTGCACATTTTTTGCAAAATTCCTCCACTTTTCGTACACGTTTCTGCATGTTTGTACACATCCTCGGTCGCACGTCATAATAAGAATAACGAGAATTCCCTGTCCTGATATTTGTATTATTAGTTTGCTATTGCTAAGAGGACGTTGAAATCTTGGAGTTGTGCAGGAATGTGCAAAACGTGCGGACATAACTTGATTTTGATCATTTTGGAAGTACAGCATCTAGAGATACTGTGTCATGTTCATTTTTGAGGCTGTACTGCATAGAAAGCATGATTAGAATACATAATAACTGAGCTGTTTCCAAATCATTTGCTCTTTTTGGGACATACAAAAGCTGTGATTAATCGTGGCCCCCTGAAGATGTGAAAATGTTTATCCAGCGGTGCCTTCAGATTAAAAACTGACAATTATACGATACGAGCTGTCGATCGGCTAATTTTTTTTTTTATGTTCATTTTTTTCTCGTCATCGATTCCCGCTCGGTGATGGTGTCGATATCTACCCTACGACTGACCGGCGACCAGTTCAGGGTGTAGTCCGCCTTTCGCCTGAAGCTAGCTGGGATGGGCTCCAGCTTTCCCGGGACTCTTCTGAGGATAAGCGGCTTGGATAATGGCCGGATGGACGGATTCGTGAGTACAGTCTTGAGCACGGTGGCCCGGAAGGTGACTCAACCTACAACAAGCCGCAGTTTTCCAGATAACTAAACTTAAAATAAAGAGAATGAGATGATGTGTGGCAGCACGGTGCCTCAGGTGTTGGCCTCAACCGTTCTGAGGACCGGGGCTCAATCCCGCCCCCGCCTGTGTGGAGTTTGCTCGTTCTCCCCGTGACTGCGTGGCTTTTCTCCGGGTAGGCACTCCGGTTTCCTCCCGCATCCCCAAAACCTGCGAAATTAATTGGACACTCTAAATTGTCCCTAGGTGTGCGGCTGTTTGTCTCCACGTGCCCTGCGATTGGCCGGCGACCGGTCCAGGGTGTACCCCGCGTCCTACCCGTTGACAGACTCCTGCAACCCTTGTGAGGATAGGCGGCTAAGAAAATGGATGGATGGATATATATACATATACACACTATTGTTCACGTGTCGTATAACTAGAGCTCCGTTTTCCTGTTGTATTTTCATCATCGTCGTGCTTAGAAATGATGTAACAGTTGATCACCGTGTGACCTTCCCTCCAATGACGGAATTTGCGGGGTTAAATGTGGTGTGCGTCCACAATGGGCTGCCTTGATTCCAAACAATGGCGAATTGAGTAAACGCCGCACGGTGCCAGCCACAGTTACGATACGAGGTCAGTAAGAAAGACGTCGCTGCGTCGAAAATCGACCTCGTCGTCATAAAAAAAAAAAAGTTTCATACGGGATGTCGTCAGATGGGCGACGCGCTCGTCTTGCTTCAAATTGTGGCCTTGAGTTGCGCTGTGGCGTCACAGCGCCGACCACGTTAGATGTAAATATATACTTTTTTTTTTTTTTTTTTTTGCATTTGACAATGGATTTATGATCCCGACCCCGGCGTAGCAGTTTTCGGGCGAACCTCGTCGACCTTTATGTCTTTTTCCGGCACGCTGGAGGAGATGCTTAACCACGCTGAGGATGAGAAGGAAGGAGGGTTCTGGTTTCCACGGCAACTAGGAGAAAGGAAGCGAAAGGAGCAGCGTGAGTACTTTGAGGTAAATTCCTGGACATGCAAATTGGATAAACAAATTCATCCGCCATAAACTTCGCCTTGCTTTTGTGCTCGAGTTCGCTTCCTTGGCCGGGATTGAATGATGTCACAAAAAGTGGGCCGGCCCCGAAAGTGCATCCAGATGATAAGATAAGAAATATGAAAGAATGATTGGATGGAGGCGGCACGGTGGAGCGGCTGGAAAGCGTCGGCCTCACAGTTCTGAAGTCCCGGGTTCAATCCCGGACACGCCTTTGTGGAGTTTGCATGTTCTCCCCGTGCCTGCGTGGGTTTTCTCCCGGCGGGCACGCCAGTTTCCTCCCGCATCCCAAAAACACGCGACATTAATTGGACACCCTAAATTGCCCCTAGGTGTGACTGTGAGTGCGGCTGTTTGTCTCGACGTGCCCTCCGATTGGTTGGCGACCAGTTGAGGGTGTACCCCGCCCGTCGACAGCTGGGATAGGCTCCAGCACTCCCGCGACCCTCGTGAGGATAAGCGGCTAAGAATGTGGATGATTGGATCAACTGCCGTTCTGTTCAAAAGGCTCCGTTTTCTTTTGGTTTCCATCACAAAGTATTCAGTACGTCGTCACTCTTCAGTGCCAACATTAACAGTTTTACAATCTCATAGCATACGTACATTGAATGTCAAATTCATATTCATCTTGTTACTTATGCATAACATATTGGACCTTACAAAGTGCTGCTTTCTCCTGATAGATTTATTGATCCACTTTGACCTCAGAACTGGGAGGCGGACGCTCAAAGCTGTCTTTGTAGTGTATTCTATTAAACGTAGGTTGAAGATGATTTGCAAAACATGTTATCCTGTTATTATGTTTATGTTTAACACAATTGGGTTTGTACTGTCCTGGAAATACAGTATGCCTTCGCCATAAAGCAAGCAACATCCTTCCATATCTCGCTATGTTCTCCGTCCGAGTATTTAAACGTCACAAGTTCCAGTCACTCATCTTTGGTGCGGGCAGCGTGGGATCGATTACCCACTCGGTGGCGGTGTCGATATGTGCACTGCTGGTCGCGGTCTGCCTTTCACCTGAAGCGACCCCTGTGAGGACGAGCGGCTCGGAAAATGGACGGAAGTTTCATTTACTACTACTACTACTAACTACTGAAGTATTGTGAAAAAATATGATAGCTGTGGGGTGTTTTTCCCGGCTGCACCTTCTGGTGTCCTGCTCGACTGGACAGTCCTTAGTCCAGTGGCCCCCCCCCCAACACAATGACAGCAAAGTGTAAGTGATATTGGCAGAAACCCCCCCACCCCATTGAAGCTTTCGGCCGCACGCGAGACAATCCTGTCGTCACTGAGCCACCCCCACCCCCCCCCAGCCCAACCTCCCCTCGGCGTCGGCTCGCCTGTGCAGTGCGGTGCATGGCACTGACCTCCACTGGCGGCTCTCAAGTGGGCCGAGGCCACGCTGGTCCTGGCAGGCCCCTTCAGCCTTCGGTGGTTTCTCCCAGTGACGCGTTCAAATGATGATTTTTCTACGTTTAAAGTTGTGATCCCGCTTCACATTTTTGTGAGGGTGAGGGTGCCCCGAAGCCCCCACATGACCGCAAGCTTGATATCGCTGTCGTGTGGTGAGGATACGTCCAAAACAAACATTTGGATTCTTTTAGGTCCGAGAAGGGAGATAACAGTTGAGGTATTTTCAAGCGATGGGGCTCGTTGCCCGGGGGAGTCATGACGCTCGAGGACCGCCGCATGCAAATTGCATGTGAGAGAAACAAACATTGCTTTCATACCGGACTCGGCAGCTCTTCGGAGAACAATCGAGCCCACATTTAGATGGCATCAAAAGCAGCAGGAATGCGAGTTGGCCCGCTTGGGAGTTGTTATCGTATGCGTCGCTGGCAATCGCACTTACTCGAATTGGAAACCGCATGAGTTCTCGCGCCCAAGCTCGCCTCCGTGAAACGATTTCAAATTGCTTCCCGTTGCCGCCCGTTGTCTTCGGACCGGTCCGTTCGTACGCGGTCTTCGCGCATTGCGGCTGACGGGCAAACATTCGAGGGCGACTCCGGTGA
Organism: Syngnathoides biaculeatus; assembly: GCF_019802595.1. NCBI lineage: Eukaryota > Metazoa > Chordata > Actinopteri > Syngnathiformes > Syngnathidae > Syngnathoides > Syngnathoides biaculeatus. The sequence goes on from NC_084641.1 coordinate 30,680,270, forward strand.
GAGACGAACAACGAAGAGCAGAGACGGAGGTGGAGGTGGTCGTACGGCCCCCGTTCATTATTCATGAGCTGGGGCAGAAGCGCCGTGTCGTCGGCGGCGGCAGTGACGGACACGACCTCGGTCGCTGGGGTGCGACGCTGCTGCGATTTGGCGCAGTACACAAAGAAGAGTTCTTGAATTATGACCACTTGGATAGGGAGGAGACTCGCATGAGGAAGGTAAGCACAAATACCGGCTCTGGTACTTTTCTTACAGGGCACTCGATGAATTCTACTCACGTGTCTCATAAATGCGATCTAAAACCCTGATCTTGGGATGTCCATTTTTTGCAAAGTTGACAAAGTTAGTCGGCCCGAATGGAATACGTCGCGAGTACCAGCTGATATTGATAAGTCAAATGATGACATGTCTTATCTTGACTGAATTCTCGTACTGATTAACAAGCGCTCCGCTGCACTATCAATCGTATTTTACACAGTCTCGGATCGTTGATATCGTTTTCCCTGTATTGACACTTCGCAGTATTGGAGCAATACCACAACCCATTTTTAGTGACCTCATCCCTCAAGAAAAAGACACCACTAGTATCTTTTGCACACATGTACCCAGCATACCAAACGAGCAGAATTCACCACATTTTTCACCATCTTATACAAACATTTGACAATAGCAAGCAAAACAAAGCGCAAACAAACAACGAGCCATCTGAGAGTATCTTAGTGTGTCTGCACAATCAAAGTTAAAATGGGTTTGGCCTTCACTAGCTTGTAGCAACTAGCAGCCGGCATGCTAACGCGAGCTAGCCAAATGGCGCAACAACGAAGTCGTTGGGCCTGATAAATTCCTCGTACTACGAGAACCTACGTTTGTCGGTCTTTACCTCCTGAAATCGAATGCCAACACGAGAGAATCTAAAAACTGAATCTTTTTTCGGGGTCCTTACTTACTCGGGTAATGAATGTTCCCAAACAGTAATCGTCACTGATGTCTTTGGATTCAGAGTTTGCGACGAGCCGAGTAAAGATGGGCACGTCGCTCCGTCCGGCACTGTTGATGCTCTTCTGGCAAAGCGTTTGGGCTTTGGACGTCCCTCCGGAAAGTGAGTCCATGACTTCCTTTCCCGCTCGGACTTTGTGATATGCGTAATAATCTTCTGGTTTTGACGCCCACGCTCATTCCTTTCCCGCCCGCAGTCCGACAACCGCCGAGCATCCTAAAGCAGTCAATGAAGGAGCATATTGTTGACCCCAAAGACGTCATGGTCATCGAGTGCGAGGCCAAGGGAAACCCGCATCCAATGTAAGCGGCGGACGCGGCCCGTTGCGGAGCGTTTTGGATTCGAAACCCTTTCAACCGAGCTCTTTTTCACGCTTTGCTCAATCGCAAAGTTTCTCATGGAGGCGCAACGGGAAGTATTTCAACGTGGCACGGGACCCGCAGACAACCATGCGCAGGCGCTCGGGGACGCTGGACATCGCCGCCTGGAACAATCCAGAACAGTACGAGGCAGAGTATCAGTGCATCGCCTCCAATGAGTACGGCTCGGCGTACTCTCATCGGATCAGACTCCAACTCTACAGTAGGTTGAAAAAGTCCATTGTTTGCATCCGTCTTATTTATTCAGCGCGTTCAAATTCCTCCTGAGAGACACCATGCAGTTAGTCATCCAAACGCAAGGTAGAAGGAGACAGACGGACAGACAGAAAGACAGACAGGCAGTCTTTCCACAGCAACAAGACGATGTGGCCACACTCATTTTGGACAACGAGGCGCTTAAAGCAACCAATCCATCGGAACAGCCCAAGGGAAGATTCATTTTTACGCCGTAACCCGAGCTAGCTAACTAACTGCTAACTAGTTAGCTAGCTAACCACACGTCGCATAGCACCTCTGATGGGAACGAATGCGGGGCAGGGGGCGACTCTCCCATTGTCGAACAATGTTTTAGCCAACCCCACCAAAAAAAAAATATATATATATATATATATATATATATATATATATATATATATATCTCCACAATTGAGTTCTCAGTCTTTGCACATTTTCAGCAATTATCGTCACTTATAATCTATTTAGAAACAAATCTATGAATTCACTTGACCCAATCTTTAAGTGTCGGCACAGTGACGCAACTGGTTAGAGCGTCGCCCTCACGGTTCTGAGGACTGGGGTTCGAATCCAATTTTCTCCAGGGTGGGACTCCAGTTTCCTCCCACTTCCCAAAAACACGCAACATTAATTGGACACGCTAAAGCAGGCGTGCTCAATGCGTCGAGCTGCCGAGGCAATTTTGGTTGGTCACGTGACGCCTCGCCTCACTTCCTGTTATCTACTCTCTGATTGGCTACACTTGTCCAAGCGTCCTCAGTTGTGAAACGATGAGATTTTAGTTAGAGGCATTAACTAAGGCCGGAAAAAAATATTTTCATTCATATGATCAGTTCAAACAGATAAATGACAAACCTTCATTTATTTTAATAATGGAAATTGTCCCTTGAAGTGGGGAAAAACTGCATGGTTAGGTGGATATTTCGCAAGACGCCCTTTGGCTATTTAGTTCAATTTCTGGAAATTGAATGGAAAGTGACGGCTTTTTGTGTGTGTGTGTGTGTGCGTGTGTGCGTGCGCCTGTCCAGGGGCTCCCGTGTGGCCGAGGGAGATCGTGGAACCGGTGGTGATTAGCGCTGGTTCACCTTTGGTCCTGTCCTGTGACCCTCCGGCAGGGCCACCTAAACCGGAAACCTACTGGATGTCTAGCTGTAAGTCTTCCGATACAATTGAGACCTTGACGCTCTGAAAGTGGGACGTACGTGACGTACACCCCTTCTAACTCTACCCACCACACCGCCAGGCCAGGGTGAACTCTTCCAGATTGACCTCTCCAGTATTTGTGCCATGTAATTGATTGCGAATCACTAAAACCAATGGGCAGCTGTTGTATTTGAGACCAGAAGAAGACGAACACACAACCACAATTTCATTGAAGTAATTCCAGGAACTGAAGAGTTTTACAGGTTCACCCCATCGGCGGCTGAGCGTCTCGTGACTGAGATGAACCATTGTGACGTGGACTGGACTGAGCAGACAGTATTTATTCCATTTCAGGCTCCTACGCCAGACCCTTCAACTGGCCGATTCAAACGGCGTTCCCCACCATGCACGCCGTGCGGCAGGACCGTCGGGTGTCCATGGGGGTCAACGGGGACCTGTACTTCTCCAACGTCCTACTCGACGACTCTGCCTCGGACTTCTGCTGTAGCGCCCGCTTCCCCTACAAGAATGCAATCCAGCAAAAGATGCCGGTAGTCGTCAAGGTTCTCACGAGTAAGTAGGAATATGGACCCACCTTTCAATCTGGTCCACCGTTTCTTCTTTTACCCCCATTAATACTGGTAAGTCATAGGTGGCTATGTTATGTATTGCTCTTTACTCAGGTTTATCATAGAATCTACTGTCTGGTCCGGTAATATTCCCACTGACTTAGGTGGTCCAAGATCACCATGACACTAACAGAGACACTTCATGCTTACAATCCAGTTATTTGAGGTTAGAAAGAATACTTTGTGGTTCTGCTAGATTCCTGAGTAGACACGGGTCAAACCCACACGGGCAGGCAGGTTTTTATCCGGTCCGTTGCCGTTTCAGCCCAGGCCGTGGTGGAGGCTGCCCCCACCTGGCTGTCTCCAACCGGATCGTCCAGTTCTGTTCTGGTCCTGCTGGGGGAGGAACTACTGCTGGAGTGTATTGCTGCAGGAGTGTGAGTGTCTTCCAAGGTTGTCAGGTACAGCCCGAGTCTCAACCTGGACAAGGAAGTCTTTGCTTCTCTTTACTCTTCAATCAATATAAATGGAAGACGAGAAGAGAAGAGAAGCAGCAATCCAAAAATCAATACTGCGAAAATGTCGGAGCTCATTACACTGGACAGCAATTCCAAAGCTCTCTTTGCCAGGAAAGTCAGACGATACATGATTTAATGAATAGAAGAGACACAATAAGGTCGGTGTCACGTTGAGATTTTAACGGCTTGATCATCCTCTAGGCCAACTCCTCATATTAGCTGGACAAAGGATGGCGAAGACTTGGCACTGACCCCACGCATTCAAATCAAACGCTTCAACAAGATGCTTGAAATCCCGAAGGCAACTTTCCAGGACGCGGGCGAGTACGTCTGCACCGCGACCAACAAGATCGGCTCCGTTCAGCACACGTTAAGCGTCACAGTCAAAGGTGAGGACCGGACGGTAACTTTCCTTAGGCCGGGCTACCATTCCAGAAACTGACAAGAGTTCCTTGGACAGCGGCTCCGTTCTGGCTAGAAAAGCCTGAAAATTTAGTTTTGGCTCCGGAGGAAAGCGGCCGCTTGCTGTGCCGCTCTGACGGCGCTCCTCGTCCCGCAATCAGCTGGTTCGTCAACGGAGAACCAATTGAGGGTAGGTTTTCCCAGACGTGAGCCATTCAACGAGCTTCACAAGTCGGGCTAAATGGTCTCCTTTGGTTCTCGGGTCTCCGCAAGCTGCCACGCCACAAGCCAACAGACACGTGTCGGGGGATACGCTAACCCTCAGCGGCGTGACCGCCACGGACACGGCCGTCTACCAGTGCAACGCCTCAAATCCGTTTGGCTACTTGTTGGCCAATGCTTTTGTCAACGTTTTGCGTGAGTACCTTTCGTGTCATTTGTCTGCAAACCCTCAATCATGTGAAAATTGCTCAGGTGACCTGACTTCAGCTCCCTCACATCGTCTTACATTAGATAACCTTTACATTCTCTGATTTTTTTCGTGGGTAATATACAACACTTATTTCGCGAATGTGGGAAAGCGACTAAAAGAGAGTGCTCAAGAGGTACTTTGACCTCAGCGCATCCAGCCATTTTCATTCAACCTCGTTCGATGCGATTTTTGGGGGGATTTCAGGCTCATTCATGGCTCGACTGCTGGGCGGGTGGATGCAAAAACCGGTGCATCTCGATTTTTAGTGCAAGCATACCTAGTGATGAAGCATTTCAATGCATATCAGCAAAACTCTACAGAAAACCAATTTATGATGAGCAGTGGTGGTCAACGTTGCTGTGAGGTGTGTCGCATGGACGGAGATGCCGTTGTCGTCATTTCCCCACCGCCCTCCACGCGCACACTTTTTCAACACTTGGAACGCTACTCGGTGTGGGTTATTATGGGGTGGGGGGCAGAAAGAGAGGGAGAGAGTGAAGGAGGAGAGAGACAGAAAGAGAGGGGGGGAGAGAGAGAGAGACAACGAGAGAAAGAGGAACTGAGGGAGAGAGAGAGAAAGAGAGGGAGAAAAAGGGGGAGAGGGAGAGAGGGAGAAAAAGGGGGAGAGGGAGAGAGGGAGAAAGTGGTAGAGTGAGACACAGAGAGAGAGAGGGAGATACAGAGAGAGAGAGAGAGAGAGAGGAGAGAGAGAGAGAGACAGAGAGGGCGAGAGAAATAAGAGAGAGACAGAAAGAGAGGGAGAGTCGGGGAGAGAGAGAGAGAGAGAGACAACAAGAGAAAGAAGAACAGAGGGAGAGAGAGAAACTGGGAGATACAGAGAGACAGAAAGAGGGAGAAAAAGGGGGAGGGGGTGAGAGGGGGGAAAGAGGTAGAGAGAGTGAGACACACAGAGAGAGGGAGAGAGAGAAAGAGGAGAGAGACAGAAAGAGAGGGAGAGTCAGGGAAAGAGAGAGACAGACAGCGAGAGAAAGAGGGAGAGAGAGAGAAAGATGGAGATACAAAGAGGGAGAAAAAGGGGGAGAGGGTGGAAAGAGAGGTACAGAGAGATAGAGAGCGAGAGAAAGAGATAGAGAGCGTTAGACACACAGAGAGAGAGGAGAGAGAAGAGAGACAGAAAGAGAGGGAGAAACAGGGGGAGATGGAGAGAGGGGGAAAGAAAGAGAGGCAGAGAGAGAAAGAGGTCGAGAGAGTGAGACACAGAGAGAAAGAGAGAGAGAGAGAGAGAGAGAGAGGGGGGGGAGAAAGAGAGAAAGAGAGCCAGAGCGTTCCGCGCTTTGCTTGTGTGACTTTTAAGGGTTTTAAGAGTGAGTCAGGAATCCTCTTGGATGTTTGATTGTCCCGATTCCCGAGCAGACACCTCGCGCATCCACTGTTAGCGCTCTGCCAGGAATCGGGGCACAGGTCAAAGGTCGGCATCCCCTGGAGTGCAGGAATAGAAAAGTGTGACCAAATTCTTGAAAAATGAATCTGTTGTTTGACAGACGCCAGGGCCCGCATTCTCGGGGTGAAGAATGAACTCATCAAGGTGGTGGAGGGCGGTCGCACCTTCTTGGACTGCCGCTACTTCGGCTCTCCGGTGCCCGACCTGCGATGGTGAGCGGGCGCGGTTTGCCGCTTTCGCCCGCCGATCAAAAGCGGATCGCTGTGACGCGTCCGTTCGCTGGCGCAGGTCCAAACACGGGCAGGGCAACCTGGAGGGAAATCGTTTCCAGACGCACAGCAACGGCACGCTGGAGATTCGGCGCACAAACGCGGAGGACCAGGGAATTTACGTGTGTGCCGTCAGCAACGTGGCCGGTCGCGACGAGAGTCAAGTTCGTGTTGAGGTCAAAGGTGAGCTGAGCAAACACGCCGCAATATTTACCTTCCGTTCACCGCGGTGGCTCACTGAGAGCTGCAGTCATATTTCCACATGAGGGGTGCGTCTTTTCTTGTACACCGAGAAGATCCCGTACAGAGTAAGCAACCCGAAAGGCATCCAAAGTCTCCAGCGCTACAAACGCAGCTGGCATCTGCCAAATCCTTTGAAGTGAAGACACTGCAATGAACGTGCGTGCCGGAACGTTTTCGGGACAGATGCAAAGACCCCCGACTGGTCGGACCTTTGCTTGGGTCGGAGCACATTGGTGACCTTTGTCATATGGGCCTGCCGGTCCAGCCCCGGCTGGGCGGGTCCCAGCACACCGGCGCTGATTAGGAGGCGCACACCTGCGCCTCATCCTCGTTGATTAACCCCTGCATTTATAGGACCCGGGCGACCACTGGTCCTCGCCAGATCGTCGCAAATCATGCCCCGTTCCCGCACTCCCGTATTCTTGATCGTGAACCCTGGTGTACCGACCTCCGCCGTAAGCCTGACGTCTTTGACACTCCTGCCTTCTCCGATCGATCTCCCGTGTGCCGACCCCAGCCTGCCCGCGGACCTGCTCTCTACGCCCGACGTCCTGACTACCGCTGCTCCACTTGACTGTCTTCCTGATCCCCGACTCTGGACCGGATAAACACTTTTCCCAAACTGCCTCTGCGTCTCCGGAGTCCTGCATTTGAATCCTCCTCGTGACAACCTTGGGCGGCGAGCCACAGGCTGCTTTTCTAAACCAAGCCAAAGAGAGAGATCAGATTCCGTAAATGAGCCTCTGTGGTAAAATTTCCATGACATAAACGCCTCTTTCACACGAACGTACGTGCTGATATTGTGCAAGTGGTCGGAACGATTGCGGCTGCTCTGCGATTTATCAAAAGGGCACAGCTCTCAACTTTTTTTTTTTTTGTTCCCAGAACCTACCCTGATCACCAAAAGACCGCAGGATACGAAAGTCATCCGCGGAAGCGACGTGCGTCTGGAATGCGGCGTGAAAGCCGACGTCACGACTCCCGTCACGACCGACTGGTTGAAAGACAAAAAACCGCTCACGTTAGGACGGAGGTGTGGCATCTTTCGACTTCAAAACCTGTTGACGTGATGACATCGCAAGGCCCTCAGATGTCTCCTGCTGTCTTTTTACGTGTGAACATCTCAGAATATCCCTGGATGAATCGAATTTGGTCATCAGCAACGCAAACGGGCGCGACGCCGGCGTCTACACGTGCGTCATCGAGAGTGAACTGGACCAAAAGACGGCATCGGCGCGCCTCACGGTGATGGGTACGCCGTATTCCCCAAAGCGACGCAGCGCGTCGGGATCTTCACGCCGGCGTCACGCGTGCTCGTGTGTCTGTGCGTAGATTATCCGGATCCTCCCAGCAAACTGGAGCTGTCGGATCCGTACGAGCGTACCGTCAGACTCACGTGGCTCCCTGGCGACAGCAACTTCAGCCCCATTACAGGTGCGAGTTGTGACCTCGGATGCGTCGGGGTGCAACCGAGGCGTCTCCATATTTTGGTTTTATGACATTTGTGGTGCCGCACGGTGGGAAGCCCAGGGTTCCGCCCATTTCAATTTGACCCCGACGGTCCAGAATGTGATTCTGCTTTCTGGGCTTTGTTGTTATTTTGCTTAAGTTTTTTTTTTTTTTTTTTTTTTACATTTACATTTTTTTCCCCGATAAAAAACGGTCTACTATCTGACGTAGAGTCCGCGTCGCTAATTCTCATTTGTGGTCATTAAATTGCCCAGTTCAGATTTGAAAGGACGGCAACGGAAAAGCCTCACTTTTGCTTTTATCTGCGTGTTCTTCAGAATACTTGGTCCAATATGATGATGACGACTGGTTACCCGGAAAGTGGAAGAACTTGTCCACATACCCCGGAAGCCTGACCTCTGTCGTTCTGCACCTTTCGCCGTTCACGTACTACGAGTTCCGAGTCATCGCCATCAACGAAATTGGCCCGAGTCGCCCGAGTCGCCCGTCGATGCGCTTCCAGACCAGCGGTGCACGTGGGTTTCATGCTCCCCCGCTGGGGAGAGTTACACCCTCACCATTTACAATCGCTACCGGTTTTATCGGTACTACGTCAAGTTTCAGTTCAAGCTAGATGTTTGAATCTCAAGAAAGATCGAGCTAGCCGTGTAAATAATTGCTCCACAGCTCCAGATGTCATCCCGAAGAATGTAAAAGGAGTTGGAACCTGGACTAACAACATGGAGATCAGCTGGGAGGTAAAAGACACTTGAATGAGAGGAAGTTGTTGCACGGACCCCCGTCAGGCTAACGCGACGCCGCTGCGGTCTCCGCTTCCAGCCTCTAACTTACAGAGAGTGGAACGGGCCTCACCTCAAGTATCTGGTCTGGTGGCGAAGGAGAGATTCCAGAGAGGAGTGGAAGAACGGCACCACCAAATGGCTGAAATATTATATTTACGACGCGGATACATTTACTCCTTACGAGCTCAAGGTCCAGGCCGTGAACGACTTCGGTCTCGGTCCGGAGTCTCCCGTTGTCATCGGTTACTCAGGGGAAGATCGTAAGTTCCGCCGTTGGGCTCAGTCATCGTTTGAATGTGGATTTCCAGCACACTGACGGAACTAGCGGCCATTTTCTCAGCCGAGCGCAATCAACTTTCCGTCTTCCCGCAGGTCCCGTTAGTGCGCCCCAAAACCTGCGACTGTCAGACATTCGGAGCACACGGGTGACTCTACACTGGGACCCGGTGGCGCAGAGCTCCATCATGGGACAACTCAAAGAATACAAGGTTTGTTGACCGGACGCACAGACTGAGGGCTTGATGCGATGTCACTGCTGTTGCTGGAAACGTGCAAAGACAAGAGCGTTAAAATTGCTGTTGTCAGTTTTCCTGATTTTTTTTTTTGGGGGGGGGCTTCCGTTAGCGTCAGCGCTTATCTGGCACACTTGCAAGGTCCAGTCAGCCAGCTAACTAGCTAGACCAAAAGCCCGAGAAATGCATCAACTGCCGTTGCGGTTTCTGAGGTCCTCGTTGTCGGGCATCAGCGTGCGCATGTCGCGCAAAAAGATGCAAGCATGAGGGTTACTTATTTTAAAAAGTCACGTGGGCATGGATTCTGCCTTTTTTTGTCACTCAAATTTGGCGTGTTATGTCAGGTTCACCAGAAATCTGTATTTTCACTCCACAGGGATGTTTTTTTTTTATGCTAGTACGCTAGTCAGCCAAATATTGTTAATTTCATTTTGCTCTCTTTCGAGTGTGCTCGTTTCCAATCCGATTTGTCATGGACTCTTCATTCAGTGTTTTGACATAACTGCTGACTGTGACATGAAAATGGATATTTTCTATTAGCATTTTTCGCCTACTTATCATGGATTTTTCATCTTGTTTGTCTAACTTCTGAAAAAAAAAAAAAAAAAAAAACCCTAAATTCACTCATCCCATTCCCGAGCTGCCGCCCCAAACTGAGCACGCAGCGGTTGCCGCCTGGTTCTGGTTGGTCCTTGCAGGTCTACTTCTGGAGGGACAGCAGCCAGCTGAGGCGGCTGAGAGTCAACAGAGCGATGAGGTCCCAAGTGTTTGCAGACGCCGGTCCCGAGCCTTCGGGGGTTCTCGCGGAGCTCGTCCCTTACAGCAACTACAAGATGTACATCGTGGTGGCCAACAGTCGATACGAAGGGCCGGCCAGCAACAGTGTACACTTTTCGACACCCGAGGGAGGTAGGAAATGTCGAAAGGGTGCGGTTGCACTGAAACTCATCACGCTGCGTTTTTGGCTCCAGTCCCGTCGGCTCCCACATCCTTCAGGATCCAGCAACGACACCTCGACAGCATTTACGTGGACTGGGAGCTGCCGGCCGAACCCAACGGGATTATCAGCGGATACTCCCTCAAGTACCAGACAGGTGATTATCCGCTGACAGCGGATCGGGAAGTTTTCTTGCATTCTCCCATCGGGATTTCCTGCCGCTCTGCAGTGAACGCCACCAAGGGAGAGGAGCAGAGAGTGGAGGAGTTCCTCGCCAATGTTACGAGTTTCTCACTGCGCCGATACGACCGCTACACCCGATACCGATTCTCCGTAGCCGCTCGAACTCGAATGGGTCTGGGGGAGTGGCATACGGAGGAGTCGCCTCACTACACCACCGAGAGTAACTCTTTGCACGCTTGTCGGCTCGAGCGGGCGATTTTTGGGGTGACGTGTGCTTGGTCCTTCCGCAGTCTACGCCCAGGATCAGGTGGACATCTCCACTAAGGGCTGGTTCATCGGGATCATGTGCGCTGTGGCCCTCATCGTCCTCATGCTCCTCGTCGTGTGTTTCATTAAGAGAAGCCGAGGCGGCAAATACCCAGGTGGGTTCGAACCTCTGCAGATTGCCCACTTGTCGCGCAGTCAGTCTTCACGATCTTGTTTTGGTTTTTTGTTTTGTTTTGTTTTTTTCCCATAAATTGCAGTCCGGGAAAAGAAAGACATTTCCTTAGAACCCACGGATGACATCGATCAAGAGGGTTCCTTTGACTATCGGTAAGCGTAAGAGCAACCGCAGCCACAACTCTCTGAAAAATGTAGAAAAAATAATTGTTGGAGAATACAGTGCTACCTCTACTTACAAAATCAATTCCTTCCTGTAGTCGTTTCACAACGTGAATTGTTTTGGAAGCAGAAGCGCTTTTTACATGTAAATAGCCTAATCCGTTCCAAGCCCCCACCCCGCCAAAAATAAGCGTCCAAAGTGCATCATGTAAAGAATAATAAAAAATGATGTTCATTGAACTGTTGCGCTGGGTGAGAATGCAAAGAGAAGGGTGAATGACAGGTAAAATGCATCATGGGAGACAGAGGAGGAGGAGGTAAATATTTGACCTCCAAGAGAAAACATGCATATGAACGTACGCACGCGCACAACTTCATTCCACTAAAGTTTCTTGAGCCTGTGATGTAGAAAGAGCTGTCGAAAAAAAAACCCTGCAGAAAACAGGAACAAAAAAAACTCACCAAAAAAAATGTGTACTTTCCCAATGTGCGCTTGCTCGCGACAGCGCTCGGTGAAGAGTGTCAGACGGAAACAAAAAGCATCTTGGGTAAAGATAGCCAATGGAAGAGTAGCTCTATTACGCCTCACAGACCAAGAAACCGGATGTTTACGTTTGGTAAAATTCGAGGGCTGTATGTATATCCAGCGCCCATTTTCATCCTTTTGTAAGCTCAATTTTTTGTTACTAGAGTCGTTTGTAAGTAGAGGTACCACTCCAAAGGGCTTTATCATTTGGTCATGTCAAATCATCTTCCGTCATATTACTTCTGATAAAATGTGGAAGCGAAACACATTTCCGTCTGCAGAGCACCCGTCGCAATGTTTTGGACACGTCCTCCCTTCTCTTCCAGCGTTAGCGTATTTAGTTCTCTTCGCTCCGCAACTATGCGGAAATGAGCTGCTTGCAAGGCCGGTGACAGGAACCAATAGAAGTTCCCTTGTAAACAAACTGATAAGTCCAATTCCGCAGTGGCAGAGAGCAGCTTCTGTCCAAAATAATCACCCCGCGCAGATGCAAATCAAGCAAAAGTCAATATTTCCTGGATTAATGTGTTTTTCTTGCTTTGCCTTTATGTTCATCCTGCCCTCAACCATTTTCTTTGCTTGTGTACAACAAGGTCTCTTGAAAGGTATGAGCACAAAATGAGTTTTTCATGCAAAAAGTGGGCCTCCGATGAGTGAGCAACTGAGCAAATTGTTGTTTTCTGTACGACAGGATAACACGCGTCACAACCTTGCCCTACCCGCGCTGGTATGTACACGAGGTCAATCGCATTTAACTCGAGCTCTGCTTCTTCGCACTCGTTTCCAGATGGCCCCACAACGACATTGAAATTATTCTGTACACTTGTAGGGAGGACGAAAGAAGCCCACCTTCTAAGGAAGATCTTACCTCGAGAAGGTCAGAGAGTGACGACAGTCTGGTGGACTACGGGGACGGAGGAGACGTTCCGTACAGCGAGGACGGATCCTTCATCGGCCAGTACACGGCGCAGAGGAGAGACGTGAGGGACTTGGACTTTGGCGGGGGTCTGGAGCATCACTCGCCAGCGAACGCCATCTACTCGCTGGCTTGAGACTCTTCCTGAAAGGGAACTCGCGCGTGGACCGCCGGGACCAGCGGAAGTACGAGACGGTCCCGAAGCGGCTTTGACGGCTGGATAGCTGGGAAAACCGTCAAAATAGAAATAATGTGCATAATCGTGTGGAGACGTGAAAACCTGGAATGGAAAGTGATTCCCTTTATCATGTTGATTATGATACACACACACACATATATATATATATATATATATAAAAAGCATGGTCAAAACATGCCATCATACGTTGGTTTTATTTTGGGTTATCATCAACGGTGAACTCTTAAACCTTTGGCCAATAGTTTAACACCCGCTCATCTCGAGATATTCCCGATGACTAATGAAGAATTCCTGCCGCCGCCGCGCCTGTTGAGAAGCCAAATGGCGTCATAAATGGAATTGATTGTAACCTTTTTACTCACACGAGAGAAATGACTAATCTTGATTGTCGGATCGTTTATCTACATCGTGCCTGCCATATGTGACACTCGATACTGTATTGTAAATAAAGACTAAAATATTACTTTCTGGAGCAGTGACCACGTTCGATTCCACAGCTTCCTTTCCAAAGTTTGAGTGCCTGTAAAGTGAGCAGATAATGTGGACCACGGAGGGCGAAGTGATCGCGAGGGTGGACGACTTCAAATACTTGGGGGTCGGCAATCCGGAGCGATGGCGACTGCGGTAAGGAAGTGAAGAAACGGGGTTGGAACAGCTGGCGGAAGGTGTCTGGTGTTCTATGTGACAGAAGAGTCTCGGCTAGGATGAAGGGCAAAGTTTATAAAAAAAGGTGCTCAGTCCGGTCCTGGTGGACGGATTAGAGACGGTGGCAGGAAGCAGAGTGGGAGGTAGCAGAAAAAATGAAGATGTTGAGGTTCTCGCTTGGATAGGATTAGAAATGAGCTCATTAGAGGGACGGCCAAAGTTGGATGTTTTGGAGTCGAGGTTAGAGAGAGCAGACTTTGACGGTTTGGACACGAGAGTGAGGAAATTGGTAGGAGGGTGGTAAGGACGGAGCTACCAGGGAAGAGAGAGCGAGAGGAAGACCAAAGAGAAGGTCGATGGATGTCGTGAGGGAGGACACGAGGACAGTGGACAGTGTTCGAGAGGAGGATCCACGAGATAAGCTTGGATGGCAAAAGATGGCACGCTGTGGCCACCCCTAACGGGACAAGCCGAAAGGAAAAGAAGAAGAAGACAGTGACCAAACGGCGCAAATATGCTTTTAATCATCATTTTTGTTGCTGTGGGGCAGAAATGTTTGCATCAAGCAAGTTTCGGACTTAACTTAGCTGCTTTGGCCGAGGTTAGCTGAATTTTCGGAACGCTAGCTAACGCTTTGTCATAATTGCGCCAGATAAACACTGGTGCGCCCCCCCCCCAAAAAAAGCCACTAAACATTAAAACAAAAGTTTATTGCTACATTTCCCTGCGATTGGCTAGCGACCAGTTCAGGGTGTACCCCGCCCGCCTCCTGCCCGTTGACAGCCGGGATAGGCTCCAGCACTGCCCGCGACCCTTGTGAGGATAAGCGGCTAAGAAAATGGATAGATGGATGCTACATCTACAAAATTGAGAGGTCATACACAGTATTTGAATTTTTTTTTTTCCAACAATTACCTTCAAACACGTATGATGCAAAGTCTGCGCGTTGACGTTACCCTCTTGAAGAAGATTTGTATGTTAAGTTGTTAAGTATGGCTGACTTCAAATATGAATGATTTTTGATTTTCCCATGCGTTTTTGCTGCATGACGTGTTGCTGGTCTTGAACCCTTGAACCAGTTGTCTCCATACAAGACAACTCACCGTTACATCATTGGGGTTAGTGGCAAACAAAAAAAGAAAAAAGAAACTTCTTATCATATCACATTTCCAGAATGGCCGCCACTCTTAACTGATACAGAGAAGTTGTCTTAGCGCGGCCTGGCCGAGTGCCGCATTCCACGGAAAAGTCGACGCAACATTTCAACATTCGGAGCGCATCTTTTGGATTGGGAACATCGACCGCACGTGGCTGAACTCCGTTCATTATTATTACTGTTATTATTGATATTGAGACCTTCGTTTAAGCACACTATTCTCAGTGAGATCCATTTTGCGAACGTGTCCCGGAAAAATAAAGAGCAGCGCGAGTAACGTCACAGGTATTTTGAAACTTTGCCATTATAGTCAGACGTGAGGAGGGGAGGAGGGAGTACAAAAATGGAGGCGTAACGATATCGAAATCAGTCAACCGGTTAAAAACCAACAGATCATTTCCATCAAATCAAAAATATAAACGAGCCAACGCAAAATGTTTGAAAGGTGAACAAACAAGCTGAGCGGATGCGAGGTGGAGGCAACAAATTTGTAAATCTCACAAATAAAATGGGAGTCTGGCAAAAAAATGAAGCAGCTGATGCAAATATCATAACTTCATTGATGCGTGAAAGACTGAAGTTGAACCCCCCCCCCAAAAAAAAAAAAAATCCTCAAATCAACGTGGAACGAAGGCAAAGATGGGGGGGGGGGGGGGGGCGAAGTCCAGAGTCCGCCACGTGTCGGAAGAGAATATGAAATGGCAGACGCTGCTTTCAAGTTAAGTGTCCGATTGCGTGTGAGGATCCGAAGGCATCACCGGAACATTTATCAAGATCTTCTTATCTGCCGAGGGAGCATTTACATAACCTCACTTGCGTCGTCCTGACAAGAAAAGAAGAGATAGCATCAAAAGAACTCCGCTAATGGTTTGCATTTCTCAGCGGTGCGAGCTTCGCTTTCATGCGGCCTTTTGTCCCTCCTACCAAAAAAAAAAAAAACAGAACAGAGAACAAACACACCCACCCAGCCGCTAAAATGCTTTAAAGCTCCCGAAAGCGGCGCTTGGAACCATTTCCCCAGAAGGTCGAAGCGGCAGGCCACGGAACATGGCTCCCGTCAAGCTCTTGGCCGGTAAGCTCTTTGGTTTTTGGTTTTCGCTTGTTGCCAAGGGACCGACGTGCCTAATTTGATGTCGTCGTCTTTTTCAGGGCTGTGCCTCTTCACGTGCCTCCACATTGGTAGACAGTCCGCCTTTTCAAAATCTTTTCCCCATTTTCCAAATCCTGTAGCTTTCGATCCTTCTTTTCAGTGTCCTCGACCAGACTGGTGTGCTACTTTACCAACTGGTCCCAGTACAGGCCCGGCGTTGGAAGATACAGGCCAGAAAACGTGGACCCGTACCTGTGCACGCACCTGATCTACGCCTTCTCCATCATCGGCCCGTCAAACGAGCTGGCAACTTACGAGTGGAACGACGACGTTCTGTATAAATCCTTCAACCAACTCAAGAACACGTAAGACCTCTCGCCGCCGTGCGGGCCTGTCAAATGCGCACTCCATCCTTCGTCGGGGCCGTTCCCGTCGCGACAATTCATTCGGGGAATGTTAAACCAACGCGTACGTCTCTCGAGGTGTCAACCGCAACAAAACGCCGTGATTATCGGGAATCGCCAAACGACGTCAAAAAGACACAAATTCTCTTTTTTTTGTGTGTGTGTGTGTGTTTAAAACCGGTGGGGGAAACAAATTGATTAATTTAAAGTTTCCTATTTTTCTATTGAGATTCGGTACACAGAATGTGTACACTAGCAGATTAAAAATAAATGCGAAGGACACCTCAAGTTGTTCTAGACAAATTCTTTAACATTTTTTCTTTTTCTCTACGATTCCATACAAATTCTTTAGACTTTGTATAAATTTCTATAGAAAATTTTTAGCACGGAGGCTCCAGCTCGTGTTTCATGATAAATGACAGTTATTATAAATACATGCTTTAATAACTACGTTCACATCATACATGATTTGAGCCCGTTTTTGGGAGTACTCAAGCACCGCGAAAGTGAATGCCTGCACCCCGAAATTGGGACAGGTCTACATTTTTTTAAAAAAAAATTATCCTGTATATCTGCTTAAAACAAGCTAGTTAACTTCACAACCGTACTGTATTTATTAAAAACACACATAATTGTTAGAATTTAAAGAAGCGCCGCTGAGTCAAAATGAGTCGTCTTCTCTTAGAAGCGACTAAATTTACACGATTGTGGGCTTGTTTTACGTTCCTCTTCTGCTGCGGTTCAATATTTATGTAACCTTTTATTAGATTTGATGGTTTAGCGACACACTTTCTGCGAAAGTGCTGCTCCTCTTTTAGAAACCCATCCATCCATGTTTTTAGCTGCTTATCCTCACGAGGGCCGCGGGGAGCGCTGGAGCCTATCAGGAGGCGGGGTACACCTTCAACTGGTTGCCAGCCAATTGCAGGGCACATAGAGACAAACAACCAATCGCATTCACATTCACACCTACGGGCAATTTAGAGTCTCCATTTAATGTCACGTGTTTTTTGGGATGTGGGAGGAAACCGGAGTGGCCCACCCGGAGAAAACCCACGCGGGCACGGGGAGACCATGCAAACTCCACACAGGCGGGTCCGGGATTGAACCGGGGACCACAGAACTGTGAGGCCAACGCTTTACCGGCTGTGGGAATGAAATAGCCTTAATAATGGGGAAAAATGCGATATTGCAATCGCTCCTGTTCACATTAGTTTAAGACGATGAGAATCAAAACAAAGTCGCCAGCGCGACACGCTGACGCGGGGGAATCGCGCAGGCGCGACGCCGCTAGTGGGACAAAAGGGCCTGGAAGGTGAGCCGAGGCTGGGACCGAAGGCGCAGTCGAACGCGATAAGCTGCAGTAAATGAGAGATTACGATGACATACCGTACTGGACATAGTATACAGGAAATAAAATAACAAAGACGACGAGCCAACGAATAGCCGTGAAAAATTCACGTCATGTCTTCAACATTTGCTGGCAATAACCACCTTCACCGTACCTGCGGCGGTGGCGCAGAAACACCAACTTGAAGACGTTGCTCGCCGTTGGTGGCTGGAACTTCGGAAGTGCGCAGTAAGTTTCCCCAATTGAGAAGCCACTCGGGTTCACATCTTTCCCCGCCACCCCACGTGAAGTATTCCAAGCGTCTCGTCTCCGTTCCTGAAGATTCACCACCGTGGTCTCCACGCCGGCCAACCGCCAGACGTTCATTCGCTCTTCCGTGAAGTTCTTGCGGCGCTACGGCTTCGACGGACTGGACCTGGACTGGGAGTACCCCGGAGCGCGAGGGAGCCCGCCGGCGGACAAACAAAGGTTCACCACGCTCTGCCAGGTCAGCCGTCGGCGCGGCAAACGTCCGCTCGAGCGGTCTCGGGGAATTGCTGGAAAGCGCTCTCCACGTCCGCGCAGGAATTACTGGCCGCCTTTGAGGAGGAATCAGCACGGAGCGGTCGACCACGTCTGCTTCTCACAGCGGCGGTTGCGGCGGGGAAGGGGAACGTCGACAACGGTTACGAGATTGCCAACGTGTCAGAGTGAGTTCCCCGATTCTTTTGCGGGTTTTGGCTCCTGTGGTCACGGCGGCGTCCGGCAGGTTTCTCGACTTCATCAACATTATGAGCTACGACTTCCACGGCGCTTGGGACCCCTTCACCGGTCACAACAGCCCCCTGTTCCGCGGCTCTTTTGATCAAGGGGACAACATCTACTACAACGTGGTGAGTGCACATTTGACGTGTTCCGACTCGGGAAGCCGTCGCCTTCGACCCGGACGACCCCGTTTCTGTCTCGCCTTCTTCAAGGATTTTGCAATGAAATACTGGCGAGATCAAGGCGCTCCTCCCGGGAAGCTCAACGTCGGTTTCGCGACGTACGGCCGCACCTTTCGGACGGTTTCGGCAGCCGACGGCGTCGGCGCACCCGCCGGCGGACCGGCCTCGGCCGGGACCTTCACGCGTGAAGCCGGCTTTTGGTCCTACTACGAGGTCAGTGAACGGATTCGGTACGAGAAATTGACTAGTTTAAATTGAGCATACTTTTGACTTGAACTCAAGTATTTATGTGAAGAAAAATTCATACTTTTTGTCTGTCATGATTATCCACGTGCCGCTCCGCACTTTCACTTGTCAAGTAATTGCGTGCGCGACCTGCGTATTTTTCGGCTTCCGCTTTTGGCCGGCGTTGTTCCGGTGAACCGCGAGTACCAAAGTGATCTTCGACACGAGTTTAATAATCAAACGACGCGAGAACGTTACACAAAGTCTTCTACCGTTCTTGGGTCTTTGTTTTTGTTTTGAGCTTTTATGTTTCTCTTCATTTTGAATGCTTTTTCATCATTGAAAGCGCATCGATCCACGTTATGCTATTTAAGTAAATCTGCTTTGTATGCAGTACTGAATTGTTTTTAGTCTTTTTTTACTCCTGACTTTGTGGGAACATCATTTGTACGGAAGCGTATTACTGCTACAACCCAAAAATAGGTCACGTTTCACATAGTCACGTGAAAAGTTTCACATAATTATGTGAAGCACAATCTTTTTATTTATTTATTTTTTTTTGGTGTGGCAGTAATACGCTTCCGCACATTTCCGACCGGACTCAGGTCCATAAAGACACGGACGGACGAGAGAATGAACTTGTCTTGCTCCTGAACTCAAACCGACAGAACCCCTCTGAGGTGAATTTGAGTAAAGACGGGCTTCCTCGTCCAACATCACAAGTGAGTTTCGGTAGGAACGGGCCAAAATTCCAGTAAATTCTACGGAAATGAGCCACCAGCGTTTATGAATCGCTGATGAAACCCTGCAGAAAGCTTCCCCAGGAGAGTTGCGGCTATCAGAGCGGCAAAGACTGGACTGGGTTCAAATTCAACAGCATGGGCTCACGTTCCAATCAAAAAACACATTTTACAACGTGCATAAGGAAATCGCCAAAAGGGTTTCGTTTGCCCGGCATTACAAAAGCGTCTCGGTCGTGAAAAAACTCATTTCATTTTTCCGTTTACCGCTTTTCTAAACGGCAAGAACGTTTTGTCTTCTTTGCCGTCGTGCCTCACAAACGTGCGAGCCGCCCCAAAAGCAGTCGTGACGCCCCTTCTCAGTGCGGATTGTTGCTTGCTTTCATCCCAACAGATTTGCACTTTCCTTGAAGGAGGAAGTCTCGGTTGGATCGAGGACCAGAAGGTCCCGTACGGCGTTAAGGGCAACGAGTGGGTTGGCTTTGATAACAGGCAGAGCTTTCGGATCAAGGTAATAAATGGCCGACTTTCGTGAAGCCTCAACTTTTGTCTACTAAAGTCTCAAAAGAGGACGTTATCTGCATTTATGGAGCCCATTGGAAACAAGACACGCCAAGCGGCAGTAGTGCGAGTCCTCGCACGTTATTAAGAGCAGCCAATTGATCGATTTGGCTTGAAAAATCTTCACTTTTGGCCGACATTATCAGAGAGGCGGCTGAGTGCGGTTCCTCGCCGTGCCACCGCGGCTCCTCGCGGCATCGAAATCGGCAGAAAAAAAAAGTTCATTGGCACAATTCACAGAATCCGCTCCGCGGCTCGTCGCCTAACTTCCTGAAAAGCTTTTTAACGCGAATGCGCTTCGTCGATGCTGTCCCACAGACGGAATACCTGAAAAATGAAAAGTTCGGCGGGGCTTTCGTCTGGGCTCTGGATCTCGACGATTTTGCCGGACAGTTCTGCGGACAGGGAAACTATCCGCTCATCAGTTACCTGCGCTCTCTTCTGGGTTCAGGTCAGGGGTTCCCCTCAAAATCCCTTCCACGAGTCAACGGCCGCTAATTAACCTCTTCAATGATCTTAGACGATCCAACGCCGCCACCGCCGTCAAGCGCGAACCCACCAGAGACCACGCCGACCTCGGGCCCGATAGCAACAGAGACAGCACGGACCACGGCCGCACCGGCCCAAACAACAGCGGCACCGGAACCTCCGGTGAGCGCAGCGACCGTCGCGCCCGGCGCCGACTTCTGTGCCGACAAGTCGGACAACCTCTACGAGAAAAGCGACGACCACAACTCTTTTTATCAGTGCTTCCGCGGCCGCACCTTCGTCCAGAAATGTCCCGCTACGCTCGTTTTCAATATCAGCTGCAAGTGCTGTGATTGGCCAAAATAAATGTTTCCTTTTTTTATTTGCCGTAGTGGGACGTAGCAGCTTCAATGTAGCCCACAAACGTAACCCCAAACTTGTCTGTTCACGGACACATTAAAGACGAGCTACCACCTGTGCTGCATCACGTGATCATAATATGGAGCTATTTTTTTTTTTTTTTTTAAATCATTAAATGACTTTTTGCTGCATTCCCTGAAGGTTTTGTTTCCTTTAACGCTTACAGATGGTCACACTAATACTACAGCCATTTTGGGCCATGTAAATAATACACGCAAGCACACCCGCATCAGGTTCTGCAACTCATCCGCAATCGCAAATTCCTTCCACATTTCATCAACTTGGTTTCATTTTTAACTTCAGACGACTGGTTGACAATTGGTCAATCAAGTTACAGACACTGCCGTAGCGCCACAGCCACCACCGAATCGCCACTCTTTCATATCAATATTCAATATCTTCTTCTTTTCCTTTCGGCTGAGTTGTCCCGTCAGATGAACGCTCATATTTTTTTTTTTTTTTTGGGGCACAGTTTTACGCCGGATGCCCTTCCTGATGCATTTTAGCCGGGAGAGAGAAGCTTACGGCACGTGGTGTTCCCATCCGAGCACTAACCAGGGCCAAACCCACTTAGCTTCCGAGCTCTGACGTTCTAAGGGTAGCGTGCCCGTAAACTGATCAATATTTAATATAACTGACAGAAACGGCACCAAAATCTAAACTTTAAATCAGTGTTCAAAGATGGCGTGGCAAAGCTCTGCTAGCAGGCTACTTGTCATTCTTGCATATTTAGAGAATTATGAAAGGATTCATGTGAAGACACACCCAGAACACTTTTGGGATTAGTTTACATAACTTATTGCTATATTAATTGCCACATACTTTTCAAATATATTTCCCCGCCCTGCGAGCGGCCAGTCCCCCGGCGCTGCTTATCCCGCTCAGTTGTGACCCAATGATGATCAGCGATCCACACCCATTCATCCATTTTCAGAGTCACTTATCCTCGCGGGAGAGCCGGAGCCTATCCCAGCTAGCTTCGGGCGAAAGGCAGACCACACCCTGAACCGGTCGCCAGTCAGTCGCAGGGCGCATATCGACGGCTGAGACACGGCACTGTTTTGTTTTTTCTGGTTGCAGGCATAGCTTGAAGGCTGACCGCAAGTTAGTCGCTGGTAGAAATGAGCCAAGTTATTAAGAATAATGAAATGGCAACCAGCCAAAGTGAGGGCACGGAAAGGACTTTACAGGTTCTTTAATTTGACATCCATTCACAGTTTGCAAATTTCCGTGGGCAAATCCAAACGGCCTGTGCGGCACCAAACTTACTGATGCGCTTCAACCAAACAAAACACGAATGCAATTTTGACTTCACCGCATCTTCATAAAGTGAGCAGCAGTCTCAATTCAATGTTGTGACTTGACAGTAATTCATTCATTCATTGAGAGACTTTGTTAACGTTGCAACAACGACGACGACGACGACGAAGCACACGCGCGTGATTTGGTTTCCGGTGAAAGGCCGCAGTACCCATTTGGTTGTTTGGCTCCACTTGTTTAGAGTTCATGGAGGGAGTTGTGAGGCTCTGGTAGTTTCCCAATGTCACAGTTTTGGATCAGTCTGAAGTAGAACACGACGAGCTCCTCGTAGTTCTTTCTGGAAATCCTCTCATTGATGCCATGAAACCTGAGGAGCGGCGAGGAAAACGTTTCAGCCATCATCAACGGCTTTGCTACGTTCCTGTCGGGTCTTCTCACCTCTTTGCGTCGCCCGGTTTGAACCACAAAGGGGCGAATCGGTAAATGTCTCGGGTCAAATCTTTGAAGTGGCGACTGTCTGTGTTCCCAACGCAAATACCTGCGCGTGCAAACCGTGAAAACGGCACTCGAACAATGCGGGGACGCCTCGTTTCGGATGCGGCACCTACCTGGCGCCACGGCGACAGTCGGAAACATGTCCAACACCGTTTTCTTGATGATCTGGAAGCCGAACGATTTGTCATCAGACGCGCTCACGGGTAAAGGATCGAAGCCCTCAACGAGCTCCATCTTGACGCGCTGGTCCCCAATCGTAGACTGGATGAGGTCCAGGACCTACAAAAACCATTTCGACATTTAGTCGCTGGTAAACGCCCGTCAGAACAAATTCGACCCAAATACCTCTTGTAATGTTTGTGCCGTGTGGATTCGGAGATTCACGTACGCTTCAGCGAGGGAAGGAATAACATTGAACTGCAAAAAAAAAAACAAAGAAAAGAAGTTTTGACAATCACGCGAAAGGATCGGAGATGATTTTTCTACCGACGGTACCTTCACGCCCGCGTTAAAAATTGTGACCGCAGTAGTCGTCCTGACGAAGGCATTCGAGTCCGGTTTTTGTTCAAGCAACCTGCGCCAGAGCAGATGCGGTCTGATTGCAAAAAAAAAACTTAAAAACTTCCCAAAATGACACACAGGAGGACGGAATTACCTGCCAACAAGCGGAGAAAACAGCCACAAATTTGACAGGATGAACTTCAAAGGAAGCCCAAACTATAATCACAGAAATAAAAATCTAATTAAAAAAAAGCTTTCATCCATATAAAAGTGAACAAAGTCGCAGATTTTCAAGGTACCTTGTGAGCCAGGTGTTCAAACGTTTCACGTTCGGGTCCACGGCCGAATAACAGGGGCATCGGGTTGTCCTCGAGTCTGAGCGATGGATAACGTTCTTTATAAAAATGTATTCGATTTAAAAAAAAAAAAAAAAAAGGAAGAACCTTTTGACAGCCGCAGCTAAGATCCCAACGCTGCTCTCCTTGGAAGGCATCGAAGAGTGGCCGGGAAGGGTGGCCACGCTCAGCTTGACGGTGGCCTGGCCCTTCTCACTTACACCGATTCTGTCCCAAAAAATAAAATAAACATACAGTAAAAATACATTCACGCAAAATAAAAGCGCCTTTCACGTTGACCTTACGTACTTACAAAGCGGCGGGTCCGTCCAGACCGCTGATGACGCCGTCGAGCACGGCGAGGCCCTCGTCCAGGACAAACGCCAGTCGCACGTCGCGCTCTTTCAGCAGCCGTACGATGTTGGCGGCTCCCCGGTAACCGCCGACCTCGAAAAAGACCACGACTCGATGAGAACACCGTAAACCGCATCGACTTGGAATTCCGCTGACGGAGGGGAAGGTCACCTCTTCGTCGTGGCCGAGACCAATGTAAAATCCTCGACGTGGGACGTAGCCTTTGCTCAGTAAGTATTCCAGGGCCTGAAGAATACCCTGAAAGATTATTTAGCATCATCATTATTATTTGAAAACAAAGCAGCTCCTGCCCAAGATGCTTGAAAAAAAAAAAAGGATTTCCCCACTTCTAAAATTGTTCTGGTCCACTTCAGAGCCTCAAACAAATATCACACAACGATCACTCGCATTCGGGTACATCTCAATAAATGATTGACAATTTGTGCAAGAGAAGCCTGCAGATGACTCGAGATGTGATTTATTAGCTAGAAACTGAAGCGGCCCTTTAGCCTCACACTTCCACTCCTAATTGGGAAAATACATATTTACGCTCATGCTAGCCAAACAAACGTGCTCTCCCTGTAATTTTAAGCGCTACAAGTGACAATATTCAAAATGATTGGGAAACTATATCCGCAAAGTGGCTTTGACTTTGTTTTTGAAAGTACAGTGTGCCATCTAGTGGACAACCAGAGAAATGCGACGTCACGAGAGCTCTTTTTTTTTTTTTTTTTTTTAATTGCCAGTGAACAAAATACGAAAAGGATTTTGTCGTCATGATTATAATCTTTTCTTATCATATATTTTGCACATAATGTTCCCGTAGTAGGCGGCAGGTGGAGAACTGGTTAGCACTTTTGGTTCACAGTTCTGAGGATGCGAGTTCGAATGCAGCTTCGCCTCTGTGGAGTTTGCGTGTTCTCCCCGTGTCTGTGTGGGTTTTCTCCAGGTTCTCTAGCTTCCTCCCACCTCCCAAAAACTCTCAATTGCCCCAAGGTGAAAATGCGAGGGCAATTATTTATATGTAGCCTGCGACCAGTTAAGGGTGTACCTTTCGCCCAGAGTCAGCTGGGATTGGCTCCAAGCACCAATGCTACCCCAGTGAGGATGAGCGGTATGGAAGGGGAAATGAATGAAAAAAAGCAAACATGAGTTGCATTTCTTACGCTGTTGCACTACTGTAACCCTTACTGCATGCCACTCCGTCATATCACCAAGGACCAATCAGAGCAAAGCTTTTCCGTGTTTAGATGAAAAAAAAATAACGGCAATCTAATCTCAGCAAATCTTATTTACATATCGGATATTAATGAGAAGGCTGTTTGTCTCAAATTCCAGCAGGAAAAGACCAACCACGACCTTCTGAGCATTTGGAACCTGCAAATGAACAACGGAGGGTGACTTTTAATAACTCAAATCACCATTTATTATCTAAGATTTCTCATTTCCGGTGTGAGACCAATTGACCCCTCCGTGGATATTGCGCAATCCGCGTCACTGACCAATCAGAGGCCAGAGATCTGCATAAACCACGCCCCTTTTTCGCTCCCGCCATTTTCTCAGACAACATTGCATGGTCCAGTATAGGTTTGGTTGGCATTTTATCGCGTATTTGGGTTCTTTAACAAATCGATATGGTTAAGAGGTGTAGTCACGGACTTTGTAATCGTGACGACGGGTATCCCGAAAGGCGAGTTGGTGGAGTTCCATTCGTAGCCTTTCCAAAACCGAAGACCCGGTCCGAAAAATGCCTTCGATGGATCTAACTTTGTGGAAGACCGCATCATCAACTAAATCCATCTAATATCAACCGGAACGCATATGTTTGCACCAAGGTATGCCCTAAATTTGATTTTCAATACACGTCTCGTATAAATGAATGAGACGTTCTTCGCTAGCATAACACTGCTGCGTGTGAACGATTGACACACTTATTCTTTGTTGAGCGATATTTAGCGATGATCCGACTGCACAAACGTGTCGCTTTCTTGGCGGCTCGCGGCCGAAGCTTAACCAGACTGTGTTTGCACGAAGATATGCCCTATATTTGATTTTTAATACACGTCTCGTATAAATGAATGGGACGTTCTCCGCTAGCATAACATTGCTACGTGTGAATGATTGAATGAAATCAGAAGCATGGCGTCTCTCAGTTAAGAGTGTATTGTATTGTATTTGCCATTTTTACGAATTGTTTGTCTTACGTCAGCGCACGTGGCGTGACGTCACTTCGGGAGGCGTGGTTAAGCGCCCTGTACGGAGGGGTCAATTCGATGCATATCTCGAGTAGCGATTGGATTTAAAAAAAAAACAAAAAAACGCTAACTTTACAGGTGGAACGATTCGATGCAGTTTGACTCGATTAGATTCAATTCTGAAAAACTGCGATACATAAGATTAGCGCACGGGGCTGCCAATCAAAGAACATTAATATATCAAATGAAATGTCCAAGCCTATTTTCAAATATGCAAAGGATGACTTAAGAAATATTTTTCTTTTTTTTTTTTGCAGGTTGTTGAGGGCTGACTTTTTGAACTTTTAAGTTGTAGTTGAGGCCATGGGAAGTGCCCGAATGTTCACGACTTTTCCAAATTGTCTGCATGTTTTTTTACGTTCTGCTGCGCACATTTCACGGCCGGTCCTGACGTCGACGGCAGACTTGAAATACGGTACGTAAACGTGACGTCGCGGTTACTTTTACTACTGCTGTGGGAACGCGACTTGAACACAAAAGTAGCTTAACTCCCGAGAAGATATTTGATGCAGAAATAATGACGCTACGGCGATTTGAACCCCGGCCCTCAGAACTGTGAGCGGGACGCTCTAACCAGTGGCCCACCGTTCCACGACATCAGAACTTCTTTCAGGTGGCAAAAGGTGAACATTCTGACGGCGATCACCTCTCAACAAACCTTTAAGCGAGATGAAATTTGATGATCACTTTTTGGAGTGGGGGGTAGGAAATGGAAAAATACCGCAATCTTCTCATGTCTACCTGGAGGCTCAACTCCAAACTTAGGTTTTTGTCATCGTTTCAGTTCAAGTCACCTTCCGCCACCCAGAAGAGTTCCGACCCGTGTTGTTTCCGAACATTCTGTCACCTCCTAAACGGAATCGCTCACCATTAAAGAGCTTTTGTCATCGATTGTCCCCCGACCGTAGATGAAGCCGTCGATCTCCCGGGCAGAAAAAGGCGGAGCCTCCCAGCCGTCCGACTCCGCGGCCGGCACCACGTCGGTGTGAGCCAACAGCAGGTACGGCGCCAGGTCGGGCTGCGACCCTGCCACCCGAAACAGGTGGCTGTAGTTGGCCACCACTTCGTGCCGCACCAA
Organism: Syngnathoides biaculeatus; assembly: GCF_019802595.1. Taxonomy (NCBI): domain Eukaryota; kingdom Metazoa; phylum Chordata; class Actinopteri; order Syngnathiformes; family Syngnathidae; genus Syngnathoides; species Syngnathoides biaculeatus. Next base: position 30,707,291 of record NC_084641.1, read on the forward strand.
GCTTGACGTAAAAATTGTCGGAAAGGCTGACAAGGGGAGAGAAAAGAACAAAGACAATGGGGATTATTAAAAAAAAAACAAAAAAAAAAACATGCTTTTAGTATCTATTTTCAGAAGGACAAAGAATTTGGATGGGTCATGTTTGTTCATGTATTCACGGCGCAAGTGTCAAATTCAAGTCCCGTGGGTCGTATCTGTCCTGCGACATGTTTTATGTGGAATAGCAAATAACGGTACCGTGGACTGTCGATAAAATGGACCGGCTCTGTGGTGCAATGCAGGCAGAGAACAGGGCTGACGAATTTGCGGGTCACAGATACTGATCTAAAACAAAAAAGACTGGATGGCTCATTGGCCACCAGAACTGAAGTTGCCACCCGCCACCTCGATACTCCCAAAACAAGCACCCCGACGTATAAATTAATCGCCAGTTTCGTGGCTGTGTGAAAACATTCCACAGGTAGGTTAGAAAGATTTACTTTGACACTGTTAAAGTTTGTTTTTATGTTCTGATGAGCTTAATTCACTTGAACAAAGTTTTGTTCACGGTTGCTGTTGACTGTTCACTCTCTGCCTCACCTTTACAGGCCGACGCTTTTTTCACGAAAAAGCAATGTCAATATTTTGCCAAACTTCATCAGGGGATAAGCAAGAAAACACATTTCCTCTGAACTTTTTTTTTTTTTAAAGAATTTCATAATACAAAACCCTGCAAATTGAATTTGATTTTCAAATGCGAGGAAACAAGTTGAAATTTTCTGTCTGAAAAAGGACGTCGCAGAGACAACAAATGAACAATGCGTTTAGCGTATATTTGCTCATTACCGGTCCTTATTTCCAAAAATATATCAAACAGATTTGATGTTTTTATGACCAAAAAAAAAAAAATGCTTCGGTTTTTGCTATGTTATGATGATAGTGGTTCATAGCGTATTTCGGGAAAAGTGAACATGTCACAGAAGTCTGGCCCTGGCTAATATGCAAGATTTCTTGGTAGTCATGGTGTTCTATGTCTTTCCTTTGCACTTTGCCTTTTTTGGCTCACCAAGTCCAATGAAAAAGCTTTCATGTTACCAGAACTGAAAAAATGTCAATCTCACACGACCAGTTTGAATTCTAAATGGCAAATTTTGAGGAAAAACCCCACTATAATCCAACGTGTAAGCCGTGTCCTCCACATGTTTTGGGAGTACCAAGATGGCGGCCAACCGTCTTCAACCAAAGAACACACCACTAAAAATGTGTATGCGCTATCCAGTCTTTTTTTTTTTTTCCCAGGTCAGTGGTGACAGATAAGCAACGTGACTCGACCCAGTTCCAAAAGATGGGCCTCCCGTGCCGACCATGTTGAATGTGAGGTATTAGATGGCACCGACGAGAAAAGGGTTAAACGATAAACCTGCGCAACACAATGCGTTACAAATGAAGTACATTTATCAGTAAACGAGCACAGGTGGGCGCAGAAGCGCACGAAACGTACAAATTTACAGAGAACATCCAAACTCCACACAGGCAACGTGGGATTTGAACCCAGGTCCTCAGAACTGCGAGACGGACGAATTTGGACTTTCACGTTCGGCACCGTTGCTCCAACTTACGGCGACGACACAAAAAAGTGACGTGGGCGCACAAAGCGTTTTCGTCAAATCAAGTCAATCAAAACGCTCGTGACAGCTACGCCATTGCAGATTGCGACTTTTAACACGCAAGTGTGCTTTTTAACGTGGTAATTTGCAATTGTTTTGACTGCAAACATCACAAAACAATTCCATTTATATTCCTCTCTTTCTGACACACACTTTCTCGATAAGTCTGGTGCGCAAACAGCTTCTTCATTCATTTCAGTGGCTAAAGCAAATAATTTTCTGTTTTTCAGATTTTTTTTTTTTTTTTTCTCTCCACTTCAAAATTGAAATGGTGGCGGGTATGTATGGAATCTTATTGGCCACGAGTGTCCATGTGATCACTTCCCAGTTTGAAGAGGGACTTCATCCTTTGCAAGCAGTTTTTATTTTCATCAATTTGATTTAAAATTTGTTAAAGAACCGTTAAAACGGAACATCCCTTTTGCGACGGTTCAACGTCCAATCCAGGTCTTTCACACGTGTTAATTTGACCTTCTCTCTCAAAAAGATACAAAAATAATTTTCCCAACACAAAAACCTGCTATTTGAGCAGGGGTGTGTACATTTTCTATATCCACTGCAGCCTTTTTCCTGTTTTACACAATGTGACCTTTGACCTGCAGTATTGTTCTGTTTAACATGTGACGACAAGCTAGCATAACAGCGCTTCTGCGAGCTGAATTTTTCTCTGTCTTAAATAATTCATCTGAGTTTTCACATTTTAATTAGCTTATTTGCTGTTCACAGCGGCACGGTGGCTCAGCCGGTAAAGCATCGGCCTCACAGTTCTGAGGTCCCGGGGTCAATCCCAGACGAGCCTGTGTGGCTTTTCTCGCACATCCCAAAAACTTGCAACATTAATTGGACACTGGAAATTGCCCCGTCGGTGGGATCGGGAGTCCGGCTGTTGTCTGTCTCTATGTGCCCTGCGAATGGCCGGCGACCAGTTCAGGGTGTACCCCGCCCTCCTCCTGCCCGTTGACAGCTGGGATAGGCTCCCTGCGACCCTTGTGAGGATAAGCAGCTAAGAAAACGGATGGCTGAATATTTGCTGTTCACGCTCCAATTGAAGTTACTCGGTACTCGAATAGGGGTTAAGTTTCGCTGACCGCTGAAGTACTTTTTACTTTTACTTGAGTCCAATTATTCTGGTAACAGGTAACCCTTTTCATAAAGTTTTTTTTTTTTTTGTCTGGAGAGCTTCTGCGACAGACAAAATTGGTGCGTTGTCTCCCAAAAACTTGGGTAAAACTCGGGTAGCCAAGAAGCTGCACCGTGACAGGTTTGTGGTGGTGAACGAAATAATAATAACAATAATAATAATTACAATTACAATTACCCCTTTGGAGAAACGAGTTGAATTGAAGCAGCGCAGTAGTGTTGCTCTCCGTGGGCGAGAAAGAAACGGTGGGGATGACGATGGCCTCTGAAAAGAAAAAGAGGAAAAAGTTGCCAACAAACTCAGTTGGGGCGCATTTTCTCCTCCGGCTTGTTTCAAAATGGTGCCGGCGGCCGAACCCTTAAAGCGAGTTAGCAGGTCCTCTCGCTTCCGGTGGTCGAGATCGAGCGAAATCGCACTCGGCGTTTCCCAGCGTGCGAGTTGAAGTCCAGCGTTGACGTCCAGGGATAAAGTCCTGATCGACGCTATCGTGAACAAGACGAGAATGGCAACGAAGCCGGTGGCCGTTAGGATCTTCAAAAACTTGATCATGATCGGGTTCATCGAGGGGGGCAGCGGTGGAACTCCTGGATTTCACTTCTTTTTGTATGGTTTTTTGTTTTTGGGGGCGCGTTGCTCCCAATGCGTTGGAAATGATAACAATAAACAAAATCAAGTCCGCCGCAGCGTGAAGCGGGCGACATCCTGACGCCGACGCGCATGCGTCAAACAATGACGTACCCGGAAGACACCGCCAACACGGAACCAAAATGGGAAGGAATTAAAAATGTCGGAACACTATTTCCATTCAGGTAAGGCATGGTTTGTTCCATTACAGAGAGTTAAAAAAAAAAAAAAAATAATACGCAACACCCCACAATGCATTTTTTTTTTTTAGATTTCACTGTTTCCGTGTGCCCTGCGATTGGCTGGGAACCGGTTGTGGGCGTGCCCGGCTCCTGCCCGATCGTAGCTGGGATTGGCTGCAAGCACTCCCGCGACCCTTGTGAGGATAAGCGAAGACAAAATTGAACCCAAGACTGGGACTCGTTTATTTTACACTCAGGAAGAAATGAGAGAACCATGTACTGTGGAAAACAAAATGGTAAATTAAAATATAATAACAAAGTCCTGTAAATAATCACTTTTAATGAATCAAAAGAGGATCATTGTCTTCTATTCTTAACCTTTATTTTTTTTGTGGAGAATGTTTCACATCTACGAATCAAAATGTCTAAAAATCAAACATTATTTTGGATGGATAAATAATTGTTGATATATATATACACATATGTCTTTCCTTTGTCTGTCTGCTTGTGTTTTTGCCTTTATTTCATTTATTATTATGAAAATGCGATTCATTGGCTTTCACGGTTTGGACACATCAAGAAGAGAAAAAGGGAGTACAAGCGGCGAGTCTGCCGTATTGGCAGAAAGATGATGAGGATGAGCGAAGACCAAAGAGAAGGTTTGAAGATGCGCCGAGGGAAGACATGAAAGAGGGAGAGGAGGATGCAGGAGATGATGATGATGATGATGGATGAGCATGATGATGATGATGATGATGATGGGCTGGCGTGGAAAAAAGGATGTCACATTGCTGATCCCGAAGGGGGCAAAAAAAAAAAAAAGATGATGCTCTGGGTTTTGTCGAAAGAATGAATAAGATGTCCAAAATAGAAAAGAATAACAAAACGTCTGAAATATTTGAATTTGGATCCAACGGAACATAACATTCATTGCACATTTACTGGAGGCCAAATGAAATTCTCCGACTTTAAAAAGTACAAGCTTGATCCCTGTTAACTCTGACTTTACTTCTTGAATCCGTATCAATCCATCCAGGGCATGTCGGTTATGAATTAAAATGCGACAACGTTTTTTTTTTTTAAATCATAAAACAACGTCAGATTGATCATTTATTCCTCAGTGAACAGACTAAAAATGACAGTGGCAGTAATTTGATGTAGAAACATGAAGTAAATCAGTAGGTTCAGGTTATTGCATTTCAAATTCTTTGTAGCCCCAAATTAATAAATAACAAGAAGGCAGAGTATGCGAGCATTTTGGACGTCGCTGGATTCGTGCACGTCTTTGACATCTTTTGGGTGACATCTCGGTGGGGATTTCAACCGACGAAGGCCATTCCTGACTCCGGCTCCTATTTTATCCGCAATCAGAAGGTCTGATTGCACAAGAATTTATCAAAAATGAAACACTTTAGGAGAGAAGAATGGCGGAAAATTCCTGGTGACTATTGTGCAACTAATGGAAATGTTTGTTTAAGGTTATTCTTGTCAAAAACCAGCAATTAAATCCAGAAGTTCACATAATTTTACAACCCTCCACTGTGACATTTATGCGTTTTACTTTTCAGCAAAAAAAACAAAAAAACAAAAACGAGTGTATAATTTGTTCTGCGGTGTCAATTACAGAAAACTTTGTCAATTGTTGTGATTTAGATGAAGATCAGATCACATTTGATGAGCAATTAATGCAGAAATCTGTCATGAGCGCGGCTGGAGGATCGCCAGGAGGGGCGTGGCCTGGTCACCGCTCTGGGCGGTGCCACCTCTTGAAGTCGTCACAGCTGTTGCGCATTCGGCATGTTAAGCGACCGTCTATTTATGTTGGAGCGTTTTCCAGTTCATTGAGTTTGCTCTGCGTTACCGTGTGCGGACACTACTTCTGCACTGGACATCATGCCTTCGTCTCGGAGTCCTGCATTTGGGTCCTCCCCCGCACCGGTGCCATGTGACAGAAATCCAGGTCACTGAAATGGGTGGACGTCCTATTTCTTGAAAGTGGGCCTTCGCCAGCCGCAGTATTCTTTGAAATACTGCTGGATGCTGATACATACACAAGGCAACAACAAGTCACTTCATGTGAATTGTAAATTTGTGCTGTGGATCCCTGATTGTGCATGAGCCTAAATTGCCCGTAGGTGCGAATGTGTGAATGCTCGTTTGTCTCATAGCCAGGATAGGCTCCGGCACTCCCGTGACCCCAGTGAGGATGAGCGGCTCCGAAAATGGATGGATCCCTGAAGCCAGGCTGGAGGCTGTTACGAATGCAGAGTTGCAAACGTGACGTGACAACTAACCTCGAAAATTATGCACATCTTGTTACCTTTGTTGATTTTCGCATGAATCGATATTTACATTTTGCCTGCGTAAACACTTCCTTTGATGACCCGCAAACTCGTCTGCACCGAGATAATAAAAACAACACAGTGATCCAGAACACATCACAATGATAATGAAAGTCGTATATGGGCATCGTCATGCTCCATTCGGCACGTTGTGCAGCACAGAGCAAAACTCAACAAATGTTCAGTCGTAAAAGATAGAAATGAGTTTTTTTTTTTTTTTTTTTGGTTCACTCAAAGCTTTCGTAAGTCCGTTCCGGCCTCTTGTCTCCGTCTCCTCGTGGTCTTTCCTGCAGAGTAGCTCGTCCGCGGGTGCCGCAGGAGGACTGAAGGACTATCCTTCAACAAGATGAGGACTAAAATGACAAAAGCCCCCTGAAGTGGTGTGTTTTGGTCGCTATATCTGGTCCAAACAGCGCACGGGTCCGCTCGTTGGCTTGCTTCCCCGCACCCGGCGACCGATCCAGTTCGCACACACATGACACTTCAAGTCTTCAAGGACCACCACAAATTGAGCTTGAAGTGCGGCTGAACAACCTGGAAATGACTGACCCCGGCGGACCGAGACCAATTCTGCCCCTCGACGCTTTCGTTCACTTCAGTGGCTTCGCTAATACCGGCGTTGTTCAAAGTAGTCACGAGAACAGAATGTAAATCCAAGATTGAGGTCTGCTTAGCATTCAGCCTTACTGAGATTCTCAAAAGGGTGGTACTCGAAGTACTATCCATCCATCCATCCATTTCTGAGCTGCTTATCCTCACAAATGTCGCAGCAGCGCCGGTGTGACGGTCTGAGCGCTCCCGGTGCTGCAAAATCTCTTTGTCAGTAATGCGCATGCGCGGATATTTTGTAAACTTTCGGCCAGTCTGAAACATCCCCATCCACGCTTCAACATGTGCCATTTGACGACTTGTCGCCGAGTGTTAATATATATCATTTTTTTTTATCAACTTTTGTTTTAAGGTTAGGTTACAACGAATGTTAGCGCCATCTGTGTAGAAGAAGGGGAACTATGAGACCGGGAGATTTCCCAGTAAGCGTCCGCTCCGTACCCAGAGTTCCCCTGTTAAGTAACGCATGCGCATTAATCACAAGGAGACTTTTCAGCACGGGGGGAGCGCTCAGACCGTCACGCCGGAGCCTATCCAAGCTATCTTTCAGGCGTGGGGCGTAGTACACCGTGAACTCGTCGGCGGCCAATCACGGTCCACAACCATTCACGCCTACAAGCAAGTTAGTCTTCAGTCAAGATAGCGCGCATGTTTTGGGATGTGGGAGGAAACCAAAGTGCTCGGAGTTAAAAAAAAAAAAAAAAAAAAACCTCACAGGCATGGGGAGAACATGCAAACTCTACACAGGAGGGGCTGGGATTCAAACCCCAGCCCTCAAAACTGTGAGGCTGATGTGCTAACCAGTCATCCGCTTCAAAATGAAAAATCGGGCATTTGACAGTTTTGCTCTGTTTAGTGTACATAATGAATAATAATAATAGAGAAGACCACACTCAAAGATTACGTTTTACCGCCGGTCTCAAAATATTGCGTAATCCCATGTGCGCTCACATAAAACCACAGAAGAAGAAACACGTTCAGATCTGCACCAAAGCTTCCCGTGTGTTCACCTCACATTTCCGCAGCCAGGAGCCTTGTAAAATGGCGATCTTGTCCCAGAAAAATTGAATAATCAAAACAAATCCAGTCTTAGCACACGTTGAATCTGAAGACATAATATGTTCTGATTAAAAAAAATAATAATAATAAATCGTCTGGCGTTTGACAAGTTTGGCCGGGAAAGGGCAAAAGCGGCACAAAAACCAGGCCAAAATTACCGGGCAGTAAATATGATCTTATTTATTAGTTGGTTGAAATTGTAATCCGTCTGCAGGGGTTGAAGGACAGGCACGGACGTCGGGTCACTTTCAATCGCTTCATTGAACAAAACTGTAAGACAACAAACACGGGACAAGCACATTCATGGGCCAGAACTGACAGCCACCGGGCCGTCCTAAATCAACAACGGCCACCTCTCGCTCACTCACACGCTCCGTCCGCCTCACTCCACGGTCAAAGTCACAAATACTACAGTGGGAAACTTGAGCACGGCGACCCCAAGTGGACGCAAATAATACCTGCACCCCACTCGCATATTTTGTATCGCAATTCTCTGTACAGCTTTCAAACAAATGTAAATAATAAAAAGATTGTCAACGAGGGACAGCGACGTCAGTCCCGGAACTTCGCGAGCTTCATTTCGCAAATCGTTCTTCGACTGCGAGAATACGGTGAGAATGCAAAAGTGTTGCGCGTACCTTGAAAGCAGGAAAAGTCAAGCGTGTAAACACCGTTTTGAGAACGAGCTCTCGAGCCCGGCGTTGACTGTCCACCGCGCGTCCAATGGCTTTAAACCCTACATGACATGTTCGAGGGATTTCACATAGGAATAGAAAGCCATACGACGCACGGCGGGCTCGCAAACAAAACCAAACAAAAAAAGAGGTAAAATGAGGGGCAGGTTTAAAAACTCACATCGGCATGAATAATGACACAAAGAAACCCTCGGGGAACCGGCGCTCTCCTCGAAATTGTACTTTTCCGAGCACACGCTGAAATCAAATGACCCCTACCCGATGTTTGAACCTCAGTGAAATCCCCAGGCAGGGGAAACTCATCTTTGATATCAAATGCCGTACGCCAGGGTCACCGTTTTTCTCCCTCTTCTAGCTGAAAGCGTGAAACCGCACACCACAGCGCTGATTACCACGGCGTACAGATATATCAAATCATCAAATTCATCCAATAGGCCAAACGTGCAGTCGGGGTTGGGATGGTTGCGACGTGCCGAAGGGAACGAAAAGATCGCTCGAAGATTCGCGGGATCGGACGCACGGCAGCGGTTTGATCCAACCTGTCGAGGCGAAGACGATCACTTCTTCTCGGGGAGACACGAGTACACCAACGTGCCGTATTGGAATCTGATTTCAGATTTTTGGGGCGGCCGGCGATTGATTACGGCTCAGCGATGCGACCAAAAAGATGCGAACGGACAAGCCGAGGCGTCAGCCGCATCGTTTCGGACCTATTTTTGACGCGGGGGAGACGAGAGACTCCAAGTATGAAGGCCGGATTGGTTCGCTCCGATGTGTACTCGGAGAACAGTAGCCCTTGTACAAACACGGGGGGGGAAAAAAGTGCGCTGCTGTGTACAGAAGGGGAAGCGGCCTACGACGGAGGACAGAGGAGGCATTTATTGACATTGTATCAAGTGCAACAGAGGTATTTGCGGTGCGTCGGGGAGGGGGCGGGGGTCAGGTATTTGTCAGTCTGTGATTCTTGTCTCCAACTCAAGCAACAAAAGCCCCTTTGAGACGGCGCTCCTGGACCACGGCTGGCAACTTTTCGGTGCTTTTCCGCTTCCCGTACACCTGTCACAAGCTGTTGCCAGAGGGGAAAACCGCAACTCTTTTAGGTTCTTTCGGGCGTCCAAATTCAAATTGTGTTTGAAGACGACCTCAGATTGAGCGGAGTTGTTTATCCGCCAGAGGCCACCTCCGATCTTGTGCCGATGCATATCTCAGCATAAATTACCAAAGCCTCCGTCCAGACAAGAAGGTGATTGTTAGCCACGGGGAGGATTAGCGCTAAATCCCCGGCGCCAATTAGGACGATCGGCTCCGGCCAGATGTTTCCATTCTCGGCCACGTTTGATCGATTGCGGCGATGCGATCGCGAGGCGTTGGTGACGAGGTGGGTGAGGAGGAGAGCAGCAAATGAGTCACGCATGGGCACAGCTTACTGCCTCTGAACGTAAAGATGCTTTCTTATCCCACGCCGCACTCTTGACACAAAAGCAAAAGACTCCTTCGGGCGTCCGTCTCTCACTACTCAAAGTGAGGTTCCGTTAACGGACGCTTACGACGGAAAGCGGACCCTTACCTCCTTCTCCCTCGCCTGCGTCCCTCGCTGGAGCCGGAATGGCATCCCCTCGGTCTGATACTGTATGGTGAGACAATGGGTAGGGGGGGGGGGGGGGGAGAGCGCAGGGTGGGGTGGGGGGAGGAGTTACGATGTGAGCAGGAGGGAGGAAAAACCGAATGAAAACCAGGAGAGAGGGAACGAGGGTGAAAGGGGGCTCTGAAGGGATCACCCACTTACAACGCTCCCCAAAACGTTAGGTGAATGGCAATTCTTCAGCCCCCCCCCCCCCCGCGCGTAATGTCAGAGAAATCATCAAGCAGAAATCCTCGCTTCACGTGGGAAATGTCAGGAAAAGCAAGAGAAAGAATGCCGCTCCCGGTTTGAAATAAGTCCCTTTCTTTGGCTTTCTTTGAATGATTTCTTAAGACTCGCGAGTTGGCAGAGTGCCCACCGGTCCGAGGTGAATAAAAGAGGGGCTGCGGTGGGGGGGGGGGCTTTCTATTGTGTTTGTTCCCTTCCTTTCAGGCCAGCCACTCGAGTTGATCTTTGCAGCCAGTGAGAATATTCCTCAGTTATCCCGCACTGTCTCCACTCCCACTTCCACTAAGAAGGTATTTTCACCCACTCCAAAAACCAGTTGCTGACGTGGGTCCAAACCCCCCTCAAACAAGTCTTTCCCTTGTTCTTTCCGGTCCATCGGGAGTTTTCCCAGTTTTACTCGGTGCGAGGACGGCAGGTGTTCGCGACCCCCCCCCCCGCCCCTCCTCCCTTTCTTTTCGAATGCGAGGTGCAGACTATGGGAAGAGATGAAATTTTGGGAGGTTTTCACGAGTGTGGCCGCGTTGGTCAGATGCAACTTACATTTGTGCTGCAAGAGGAGGCTCGTCTTCAGTCCCAGTCCATCCCCCCTCCCCCCCCCCCCCCGCCTTCCCCACTCAACCTTTCCTCCCCTCCCAGTCTTCATCTGGCTTTTCCAGCAAATAGACGCGGGCCCGGCTCATTGCTATTCAGCAGGACACACATCGCTGCCCTGCGCTCTGCCGGCGGAGCCAACAAACGACGGCTGTGAGCCGAAGTCGAGGAGGAGGATCGCACGAGATCCTCGACTTTATGAGCCGGGATACATCACATCTGGATGTTATGCGTCACCGTCTTTTGTACAATTAACACACCACTGCATGCATGGCTCGCTCTCTCTCTCTCTCTCTCTCTCTCTCTTCTCTCTCTCTTTCTTCCTTCGTTTCTTTCTGCAGAATCTCTATAGTTGGTGTCTTAAGATACGAGTGATCCCAGATTTGAGCTGCTTTTTTCTTTTTTTTTTTAACATGTGCTTCCATAACTCAGCCTGCACTGTTGTTGTTGTTTTTGTCTGCCACCGCTGCCGCTGTTTGATGGCCATTTTCATCCACTCCAAACTCACCCAAGCGTGCCATTATTGACTTTTTCTCTGTCCACTGGAAGACAAAATCCCAGTAGTTCGAAGCAGAGAAGCTGTAGCGCGGTTTGTTCATGCAACGGTTGGCTGACGAGTACCAAGTGGCAAAGAAAAAGACTTTATTTTCATTTGGGCACAAAGAGAAAACACCATGGACAGTGTTGCTCCCCCCCCCCCCCCCAAAAAAAAAAAAAAAAGAAAAAATTCCCTCAAAATGACATTTTCTTAGAAGAACTAAAAATAATCTTTGTATGTCCGCCCCAAAAAGGGAATCAATCAATCAATCTTGTAAAAAATACATCTGGACCCTAAAATGTGCTTAGTTACATCGGGGCCTGGCCAGCTTGAGGCGAAGATGCATATTTTGGTTATCAAAAAAAATCTGTTTGTGGGCATCACGGTGGGTAGGCTGGAAAGTGTTGGCCACACATTTTGAGGTCCCAGGTTTGATCCCAGACCCACCTGCGTGGAGTTTGCATCTTCTCCCCGTGCCTGAGTGGCTTTTTTCTGGGCACTCCGGTTTCCTCCCACATCCCAACCTTAATTGGACATTCTAAATTGCCCCCAGGTGTGATTGTGAGTCCGACTGTTCTTTGTCTCCTGTGATTGGCTGGCGACCAGTCCAGGGTGTACCTTGCCTCGTGCCTGATTGACAGCTGGGATAGGCTCCAGCACTCCCCGTGACCCTCGTGAGGATAAGCGGCTAAGGAAATATACGGATGGATGGATTTGTTTGTATCACTCTCAAGGTGTTGTGCACGTCGTGTCCACCCTGAAGCGCAGCAGATCGGCAACAAATGCAAATCTGCGACGGCTGCAGTTTGTCTTGTGGCGTCAACAGTTTGCCTCACGTCGCCTCGACTTGACTTTGTCGCAGAGCTCAAGTTATTCGTGGCTGTCTGACTTTCCCAACGAAAATACATAAACGTATACGGACTTCCTGCTTCCCATTGACATTCACATCTTTATTTAGCTTATTCCTGTTTTATAAGACGGCGAATAGCTTAGCAAAAAAAAAAAACCCTCCACGCAATCTACTGGCAGTTGTTACAACGCCCACACGAGACACTCAAAGCGTCTCGATTGATGTCGTTTGACGCAATCCTTAATCTGACGCGGGATGATGGAAACACACGATAATGCTGAAAAGGGCACGTGTGAGCCTTTCACGCTGATATGTGATGATGTGACTTGAATAGTAATAATTGTAAAGGTCCATCACTTCAACTTTAACGAGTTGAAGAAGTTCCGATCCGTGTTTGCACTGGACTCAACATGTAGCTGATCGATGCAATCTAATGAGAGTTGATAAAAGTAGAAATAAATATACATCTGCATGCTAAACTTTCAGCTTGTGTTTTTCATTGTCAAAAATTTGACAAAGTCTTTGGTCCCCCCCCATAGATAGATAGATAGATAGATAGATAGATAGATAGATAGATAGATAGATAGATAGATAGATAGAGATAGATAGATAGATAGATAGATAGATAGATAGATAGATAGATAGATAGATAGATAGATAGATAGATAGATTAAAATATAAATGTCTAGAGTGCTCATGATTCAAAATGTGTTTTTCTTGACTGGCAAATAGGCAAAGCCAAATAGAAATTTCCAACGCCTACAAGTGGAGACAAAAAAAAAAGTGTGCCAAAGACTTTTGAGCTTGAGTTAAAAAAAAATAAATAAAAAAACAGAAAAAGTCATTGGGTGTTGAAGAATAGCAAAGTCCCAGATGAAGTTTTTGTTTGTTTTTTCCCCTCCAGAATACAAACCCTGACCCTAACCCGAGTGAGCATGAATGTCTACAGTGACCCCCTTTTCTACCTTTTTTCGACTACAGTATTCCATATAGGGGTGAAGGCAGATGTTTACATACACATACGAAGTAAAATACACGATGTCAAGACTTTTTCCCACCTTTCACGAAATGATACGACACAACAAGAAGCTTTTGAGGCCATTTTAAATTTCTTCCTTCAAAATCAGAAATTTACAGAAAAGGTTTCATCTGATTTCGTGTCAGACAGTGACAAAAAAAAGTTTGTCTTTTTGTGTACTGTGATTGTGTGACACATTAACTTATGAGGAGCCATCATTGTGTCATACAATCATTCATATCTGCCACTTTTCCAGCCTCTCATCTTGTCGCATTTTCTTTTTTCGTTGTCAGATTTACAGTTTCATAGTTCGAGATCAACTTTCTCTCTTTGAACCAGTTTAGTGTATTCAGATGAGAAACATTATAAGAAGAAAAAAAAACAAGTGGTTATAGTAATTCACAAACAGTCATGGGCATATTTGTAAGTTCAAACGTGTATTATTCATAACAAAAAAAAAGATGAATAAAAAATTCATTTTGAAAAGACCACAAAGATGCTGTGACGGAGGACAACAAAAGTGTACTTTAGTATTTGCATGCATGTACTGTATACGTCTTTTGAATATTTGTGTACAAACAGTCCACCAAGAGTCAACTCAGCATCTTTGAATATCATAAACGCAAACTTCCCGTTTGTACAATTGGCCACCATCTTCTATTATCATTCTCACGTGTTTGCCCCCAATGTAAGACCCCCAAACGACCCCCACCACCGCCCCCCTGAATCGGTTCTTGCTGCAGTACATCAACGCCACCTTGTGCCGAACGTTGGAATATGTTTTGCCTTGGTGAAAAATGAAAACGTTCTCCTGGTTTCTGACTTGCCGTGCAGGTTTCCAACCACTCACAACTTTTATGCGAGGTTAGACTCGATAACGTTTGACAGGTGTTAAAAAACAAACAAACAAACAAACAAACAAAAAAAAGACTGCACCAGTTCAACATTTATGAAAGAAGAATTTTCAAGTTGTTGTCATTTCTCATGAGGTTTTTTTTTTTGTGTGTGTTATACGCATATGCAAGTGAAACACTTCAGTGTTGTTTCAAATTAAGCAAACCGAAAACAAAATGTATTTATAGAGCGCATTTCATACGTGAGGTAACTCAATGTGCTTTACATGATTCAAAGGATTTGACATTTAAAACAAGGTTTGGGGGGGGGGGACAATAAAAATGACTAATAAATATATATGGGTGGCATGGCGGAGCAGCTGTAAAGCATTGGCCTCGCAGTTCTGAGGACCCAAGTTCAATCCCGGGCCTCCCTGTGTGGAATTTGCATGTTCTTCCCGTGCCTGCGTGGGTTTTATCCGGGCACTCCGGTTTCCTCCCACATCCCCAAAAGACGCGACATTCATCGGACACTCTAAATTGCCCATAGGTGTGATTGTGGGTGCGGCCGTTTGTCTCTATGTGCCCTGCGATTGGCTGGCGACCAGTTGAGGGTGTCCCCCGCCTCCTGCCCGTTGACAGCTGGGATAGGCTCCAGCACTCCCCGTGAGCCTCGTGAGGATAAGCAGCAAAAAAGAAAATGGATGGATGGATATATATATATATATATATATATAAATGGGAAAAAAGTACAATTAAAAACAGCACGCGGTGCAAGAAATATAATTGCTGTAAAACGCATGAGGAAAAAAAAACGAGTTTTCAAGCTGGATTGAAAACCGTTGACACTTGGGGCTGACGTCACCTCCGTCGTGAACTTCTTTTCTTCCATTTTGTGCGCAGCATGATCGCTAAATGTTGCTCCACCGTGTTTGCTTTGGACTCTGCACTCCACGATTTTATTTGACCTGAGTCAGTCGGTCTCAGAGCCCGACTGGGTTTGTATCCCATTCGCATTTCCTTCATGTATTCAGGACCAAAATCATTGAGTGATTTATGGACCCGTAGCAGAATTTGCAAATGTATTCTAAAGCGGACTGGAAGCCACTGCAAGGACTTTAGAATTGGAGTTATGCGCTCAGACCACTTTGTTCTGATCAGAACCAACCCGAGCTGCAGCTGTTTAATGCTCTTTTGGGGGAGTCCAGACAGAAGACCTTTACAATAGTCAAGTGTCCTTGAGACAAAAGCATGGATGAGCCTTACCTGGTCTGCTTGACACACGCGAGCCTTCACTCTAGATGCGTTCTTCAGATGGTAAACGGGACTTTTTGCGATTGATTTGATGTGAATGTTGAAAGTCAGGTCGGAATCTATCAAAACACCAAGGTTGTGGACTTGGTCTGTGCTTTTTAAAGACAGAGAGTCCATTTTTCCACATTGATATGTTTTCATATTCACTAACAGCAATTCTCTTTTCTTCATTGCCAAAAACAATTGTTTCAGGTTTGTCGTGGTTTTGTTGAAGAAAATTTTGGCTCATCCAGTTTTTGATTGGCTTTATTGATACAACACCTCAATTGAACTTTGAGTCATCTGGAAACACAGCTCGATATAACCGCGTCTCCTGCGTAGCTATGGTAGTCCAAATTAAACCTTTGAAATTGTTGACCCAAGATTAGCACATAAAGGCTGAACAGGAAGGGTCCAAGAACTGACCCTTGAGGGACCCCACGTCATTGCCATTTGTTGAGAGCGACCACTTCCAATGGTTCCTTTGGTCGTTCCTTTCGTCCAGGTAGGACCTAAAGCGTTTGAGGACTGTAAAGATGTCAATCAAAAGTTCATCGTCCTTCTTCAGTAACCAGACGTGGCTGTTGATTTTTAACGGCAATCTTAACATCACACAAGTTGACAATTACCCAAAAGAAGTCACCCTGTGTTGTTATATCCCCAGAGGAGGAAGTTATGAAGGTTAATCAATATCTTTTGTATAAACACGCGCGAGCTTTCGCCCGTCTATGTCCACGAGCGAGACATTGAAATCTGTTACAGGAAAACCAATCATCTGTCCTCGAAATGTGTCATGACATGGAGACAAATGTCCGATAGAAACCAATTCTGTTACGTTCCAATGTGTATTGTTTTCTTTTAATGCTATCTGACTAAAGTTGTTTCGTTTCAGGCGGGAAGCTCGGAAAACTCGGCGTGAACTCGCTCGACAACAAGCGGCACTTCGCCATCAATTCGCAATTCTTCACAAGAAAGGCTTCGAGCAGTTTTGTTGTCTCTCCCTGTTGAAGTTCCTTCTTAAAGCAAACAAAGAGAATGTCGCGCCTTAGGAAAGTCGGCTAACACGCGAGGCAAAACAACATAGCCCAACACTTATTAAAGCAGCGTCAACGTTGGAGTCGTCGCACCTTTTACTGCATCTTACCGAGAGGTTGTGACCGTCCGCTCTGTATTTTCATCATGCGGGATTATTTTGTTGTTGTTACTTTTGGGGTTTTGCAATTGCAGCACTCCCGGAAGCCCATATTTAACATATTCAGGCTAACCGGCGTTGCAATCATTCAAGGGATTAGCTATTTAGTCCCTGTCTTACTTAAGATAAATAACTCTGCACATTACTGTCGTTCTCTGTGTCACACATTGTTTTGTCGTTTAAAAAAAAAAAAAAAAGGAATCTTAACAGATGACTGGCGGTCCAAACTTGATTTATTCTGCTTTTATGGTGACAGGTTGATACGATCTTTGACAAACGGAGAGCCGATGTTGTGCGCGCCGTCAAACGCGCTTCACGACGGACCGTCAACGTAAGCACAAGACCAAAGCGCACGATCCTACTGGCTACGCACACAAATGAAGAGATTATACACGGCGTATTATATTGAAAAAAAGTGAAATCCAGAATAATACAAGATTGGAGAAAACTGCAGCTAATATGGCTGATGATGAAAATGCACATCGAGGAAAAAGTGCCATGAATATCCTAATGATTAGCTTTGAGAGTTGCAGTCTTACAAGCCTTTAGACCACAGGTGCCAAACTCAAAGCCCGGGGGCCAAATCCGGCCCGCCGCGTGATTTCATGTGGCCCGTCGAGGCAAATCATGCGTATCAACTTCCATGATTTTTTTTTGTTCAAATCTGTTCCAAAATTTCAAATTGTCCCATCATAAATGATAACGTTGAGATTTTTGCGAGCATTTTTGCGTTGCCAAACAAAAACATTCACCCTTGATTTCTGATTCCAAAACAAGTTCATAAATTTCAGGTGTAGATATGACGAGGCGGTTAAAGAATTTTATCGTTTCACAGCCATGACAGCCCTTGGAGGGAAACAGCAAGTACAACGTGGCCCCCCTGCTTTAGACAATTGATATTTGACCGCTGAAGCAACACACGTAGACAGACAATATCACAAAACTCACAAGGCATATATTCTTAATCGCTTGACAATTATTGCAGCCTATTGAGTCAGCTCCTCTGCCTCCCTCGGGTGTATGCTGCGGTTGCCACGCCCTCCAACCCAACTTTTGCACACCGCTGCACCACCGTGTTGTTAACGAATGGGCCTACATGAAGGTCAAATTGAATGTAAAGAACTCCAAATAAGTTTCATTTGAAAATAAGCTTAATGACAACGTAAGAACTGAACACACGACTGCTCGAGGTCAACTGGATGTCATTTCCCCGCGACGGCACGCGAGCGTCTGACTCAGTCTGATGGGACGGAACCGCACGAGCCGATGCAAATTCGGGCCGTCACCAAAGAACGGGATCTTGTCAATGTGTCATCGCCGCGTTTCCTTCCGCCGCAAAACATAAACACGGGTTTTTTTGGGGTTTTTTTTTTTTTTTTTTTTGGTGGCACTTCAACAAGAGGGTCGTTTTTTTTTTTTTTTTTTTTTTTACGCGCTAATCATTGACCCGATTCCAAGGCACCGGTTCTAGTCAAAAAGGCATTTCCGCTTCACCCATTAACCCGAGAGGACATCCTTTTTTTTTTTTTTTTTTTTTTCCGCTTTAAAAGAACGCGAGTGAAGCGAGCGTCCAGCCCCGCCGCTCCTTCCTTTGCCCGCGGCCAAGATGTTTGCGGACGATCGCATCGTGACTCTGTTCAAAAGGAACGCCCACCACACGTTGACTTACTGGAGTGTTTTCTTCAGCTTCGGACTGTGCATCGCCTTCCTCGGGCCGACCATTCTGGACTTGCAGTGTCAGACCAGCTCCACGCTGAGCCAGATCACGTGGGTGTTCTTCTCGCAGCAATTCTGCCTGCTGATCGGCAGCTCGGTCGGCGGCGTTTTCAAGAGGACGTGAGTCACTGGGGAGAAGCCGGGCCTCGGCGGCCGGCGACGTGTCGTCACGCTCTTTCTCTGTTTCAGGTTGTTCACCGCTCTGTGCGCCTTGTTCGTCTCGGCGCTCATCATCTCGGTGATATTCGCCGTCATCCCTCTGTGCAAGAACGTCCTGGTGCTGGCCATCGCCATGGCCGTGTCCGGTCTGGCCATGGGAGTCATCGACACCATCGCAAACATCCAACTGGTCTCCATCTATCAAAAGGACTCTGCTGTTTTCTTGCAGGTGAAGGGTCTTCCTCTCCAGGGGGACTGGCCGAAGAACAAGGCGGTAGTCATGGTAATCCAAAGTATGAGGCAGAAGTTTATTGGTTTTGTTTTTCAGGCCCTCCATTTCTTTATTGGCTTCGGCGCCCTGGTGAGCCCTCTGATTGCGGATCCTTTCCTGTCGGAGCACGGCTGCGGGAATCACACTGGGAACGAGACGGCGACCGTGCATCATTTCAGGAACGTGCTGAGAAACAGTCCCGTCGCGGAGCACAACATCACTCAGAGCTACTCGCCCGGCGGGGGGGCCGAGGGCGAGTCCATCGTGCAGTACGCCTTCTGGATCATGGCCCTTATCAATGTAAAGGCTCCAGACTCCACGGTGAGAGTTCAGCTCTTTAGCGCAAAATGAACACGATTTGATTTCGCGCCTTCAGCTGCCCGTGCCCCTCGCGGTCCTCTTCCTGATGTACCGCGAGCAGCTGATTCCTTGCTGCCCCAGCGGCGCACCTCGTCTTCTGGACAGGGACGAACTGGCGATGGAGAACCGGCGGGGAGCCGAGGCCGCGGAAGCCGAGCAGGGGGCGCACCGAGCCGGAGGTAGAGCGGCAAGGCGCGAATGATGCACGCGTCCGGGCAGGGGGAAAAGGATAAATGCCATTTTGCGCGCTGCAACCTGTCACTTGTGAGCACAGGTCACGGGGACATCTTCAGCTGCTGTCAGAATGATAACCTGCGGGGCTTGCCGGTTTCCTTCTTCATGATTCACATCCTTGGTGGGATGGTGCTCTTCATGACGGACGGGATTGTGGTGAGTGAGCCGGACTCAGCTAACTACTACGTAACAGTAGGTATGGGAAACATCCACCGCGATTTGAAAAAAATCGCCACAAAGTCCGCCTCCCGCCACATCACTTCGTCCTTCTCAAGCCCACGATCGGCTCGGTCTCGTCACGTGCTGCTCGACTGTTGTCTCGTACCTTTCCCAATATGACCTCAAAGCGGTACCCCGTGGTGCAAATCTATTACGTAGTTTGTCTACGATTTCGAAAAGATGAGCAGTGTCATCTGTATGATTTGGGACTCTTTATGGCTCATTCACATATTTTTTGTCATATGAAGGGATACTGTCCAACCTCTGCACATTTGTCATCAGGTCAACGTGGTATAGAATCGTGGTTTACTATATGTACGCAAGTATGTATTTATATTTGGTCATGTTCCGTTATCAGCTTATTGTTTCTGAAAAAAAAACAAAAAACAAAAAAAAAAAAAAAACAAAGAAAACGTCAATCCACTTTATTTGGGGGGGGGGGGGGAAACATCCAAGGGTCTGGTTGACGCAAGTCATTCCAAATTCAGAAAAGTCGTCAAAATGTAGTTAAATTTTGTTTTTTGTTTTTTTTTTTTTTTGTAAATTTTGTAAAGTTGTATTACTTTTGAGACAGTAACTAAAATAGTTGGGCAGTTATTATGAGATTTTCGACATGCTAACTTGCAATGGTAAGCAAGTACCCAATGCCGGTGCTTTGTCAGAGCCATCTCGTGATTTTTGGACACATTGGTCGTCGTTTGGATGATTTTTGTGCTGTGACTTGAAAGCAAAATATTGAAATCGGTTTGACATCTAGTGAGCAAAGACGCTTCAAGCATGTTGCTGCCACTCCCCGTTGAGGTTTGCCGCCAAAAGCTTGAAAACAGCACGAAGGAGATGCTACACGTTAGCCCATTAGCACAAAATGTGTTAGCATGACTCGAGCAGCCTTTAAGGCAAAGCTACACCCTTGTGTTAAATGCACAAGTTGTCATTTTTTTTCCTCTTATGTTTAGTGTGAGCGTAAACGTCATCTGAGAACATAGCTGTGCAATATAACGACATGCAGGAATATTTAAATCCCCCCCCCCCCTTGTAATACTTTTACCGGAAAACTGGTAGGCATACTTGAATGTTACTGGAAGCTCTGCGCTGGATTTATTTGAATTATTTTGCACTTTACTGCATTCCTTGAAAAGTGACATTTATTTGGCCACTGGATATTTGTTTTATATTTTATTTTTATGAACTTTGTATGCATTGCGTGGTCTTCGTGAAACATGTATTTTATAAATTGATGGGGAAAAGATCAAAGACAATACGCATTCATTTCATGTAATTTTATGGACGAATATATCGCCGGTGGGATATTAAATTTCGTCCATATGGCGCAGCTCCAGCTGAGAGTGCCGTTAAACAGCTTGAAGCCTCTTTTTGAAAGAATTGTTTACTAAATCTTTTTTTTTTTTTTTTTTTTGCCAAACGACCGGTTGTTGCGAAGCGAGTCGAGATGTCGCCACCATGCATCAAAGGCAAAAACTCGTCCTCAAACAAACAAAACCAAAAAACATAATTGTTCGGTCACACTCAAGGCCTCACTGCATCTCTTATTATAAAATAGAATATGACTGGGTGCCATTTCCGACGTGAAAAAACACGACAACATTTGTTGTTGGATTTTTTGTTTTTTTTTTTTTTGGGGGGGGGGGGGGCTGGAACGTATCAATACACGAATAAATGATTGTCCACGTGCAAGAAAATAAAGTGTCAAATTGTTTCTCCAGGGCGCCTACGCTGGCTTTGTGTACACGTACGCGGTGGCTTCGCCCATGTCGCTCCCCCACAAGACGGCGGGCTACCTGGCCAGCATTTTCTGGGCGGCCATCACCGCAGGTCGACTGCTGTCCATCCCGCTCTCGTACCGTTTCCAAGTTGTGAGACTGCTCGCGTTCAACCTGGTAACGACGTATGAAGAAAACAAAAACGCAGACGGGACGAGTGAAGGCGCAACCGCCGACGTTTGTCCTCCGTCTCACAGGCCGGCGCGATTATCACCGTGTTGCTGCTGCTGATCTTCTACACCAGCAGCACGTTTTTGTATGTCGGGACGTGTTTGTGCGGCCTCTTCCTCAGCAGCATCTTCCCGTGCATGCTCGCCTACACCGAAGACATCCTCGATTACCAGGGTAAGGAACGACCCCCGTTTACGTCATCGTTACCATTGAAATGAATAGAAATGCAATTCATCCGTCGCATCCACTCAACCGTGTCATATTTATCCGATTGTGATCATTGTGCGGTTAAAAATGCATGGTGTGCAATATACGCGTAGAACGAGGTCAAAAGACTTTCGGGCGATGAAATAAGTTTGGGTCGGCTCGCAAATCACGGCACGGTGCCTTTGAGTTTTTGGGTACAGTGATGTTTCATGCCCGGCCAAAATAGAGCGCACCTTTTGCGTTGCATTGTGGGATACGGAGGCCGTTTTAGGCACAAAAAAAAAATCGTAAAAGACGGAGCCAATGATGTTTATGCGGCCGTCCGCAACCATCCCAAAAAGAAAATAGTGAGTAACTCGAGGTCATTTTGCTTTGGGGAAAAAAAAAAAAAAAAAAAAATCATAAACCGTGTTGTTCAGAGACTGTGCACATTTGCATAAATAATCGACCAAAGATTAGGAAAGAAAAAAGCTCTCTTTTGTTTCTAGGTTGTGCTACCTCGGTGCTGGTGACGAGTGCGGGAATGGGCGAGATGGTCATGCAGGTTCTGGTCGGCTCAGTGAGTCGAACACCCGCGAATGCAACAATAAAATATTTGTCTCATTGTGGAGATTTATCATTGCCGTTGCCCCCCCCCCCTCCTCAGATCATCCAGACGCAAGGCAGCTACAGCTTCCTTCTGTGTGGCGTGATTATCGCCAGCATCGGTTTGATCCTTTTTATCGCTCTGCTCTTCTTCCATCGGATGCACAGAAACTACCTCACAGGTAGAACGCCAACTCGTATTCAGCCGCCGTCGGCCTGCATGCGTTTCATTCAGCCTTGTCGTCGTTCACTAGCTGAGCTTGACCCCCCCCCACCCGCATCCCCACCAGGAACGACAAAAAAGTCCGCCATGGTGGAGGAAGAAACGCCGGAAACGAACCGACTGCCCAAAGTCGAGCCAATAGAGGAGGCAGAGAAGAGCTGAGAGTTCACATCATATCATATCAATGCATGTATCCCCCCCCCAAAAAAAAAAAAAAAAAAGAAAAGACTTTTAATGTGCTGGTGCAGTATACAGTAGATATATCTATTTTTTTTTTTTTTGGATTTGGATTGATGTTGACGCTTCTGAAGAAAAGTGGGATGGGTGCACCACAACCACTGAGTCAGTCTCAAGTTGGCCCTCTGAAGACGTCGATTTTCAGAAAAGCAATATGACGTCAGTTATGACTAAAACTCCAACTTCAATATCCCTTCCCAAGGAAAAAAATACTGAAATAACAATCAAAGTAAAGTTTATTGAACTATTAATTTTATGCCTTGTCCGCTCAGGGAATCTGGTCAAAAGCCCGTCCCAACTTTGCAAAGTAGGCAGTTTTTTATTTGTATTTTATTTTTTTGTCATGAGCTTTTGGGAAACTTCTGGACTACTTCAGTGTTGTTTTTTTTATACTGTAACTAAACTAAACAAAACAACTTTCAGCTTTTCAAGGGTCACCACAGTCACTCGCATGATTTGTTTGGCCGATTTTTAATGCCGGATTCATTTCTTGATGTGACCCCCCCCCCCCACCTCAAATTGTTTTCCGGCCCTGGGACTGGCACACTGACTGAGAATCGAACCCAGATCGTGTGCATGAAGGGCAGGTAGCAGCACGTCATACAACACAAATATTCTCATACTCTTTAAAAAAAAAGTCCATCACAATAATTCAATTTTTTTTCCTCTTTTTTTTTTTTTTTTTGGGCGCTAATCTTATGCGGTGAGAACTTTGTACTTGATAAAATAACAAGTAACGCATTCTACCAAAACGCTTCAGGACAATCAATTAGTAACGATCACGATCCAACAGAAATACAAGTACAGTACTTCATGTTTGCCGCATTCAACTTCTTGCCAGCCAGGTCTTCCACGGTCATCCAGAAGGGGGCAACAGAGACCGTTTTTAGACCTGATGCCAGAAAACCTCAAGCTGCTAAGGAATATCAATCACCAGAGGACGCATATGAAAAATATGTGCTCATGCTACTTTAAAATGATTTTTCCGTTTAAAAAGGAAAAAAAAAAAGGATTGTAATGTTGGCGGCATCTCCTTTCACGCCTGCATCGGTTTTCTTCGGGCACTCCAGTTTCCTCCCACATCCCAAAAACATGCAACGTTAATTGGACACTCTAAATTGCCCCCCCCCCCCCCCCAAGTGTGATTGTGAGTGCGGCAGTTGTCTGCCTCTGTGTGCCCTGTGATTGGCTGGGAACCAGTTCAGGGTGTATCCTGCTGTTGACAGCTGGGATAGGCTCCAGCAGTCCCTGCGACCCCTGTGAGGATAAGTGGCTTTGAAAATGGATGGATGGATATATATAAAGTATATCTTTTTTGGGGAGGTGGGCGTGGTAGCATACCACCTTCTCGTCATCCCAACCCGAGCAACATGTCAGAAACCGCCACTAGGGTCAATGTAAAAAAGCAGAAGAGGACTTTTTTTTTCTTTTTTTTTTTTCTTTTTTTTTCAATGCATTCACGAGTTTCATGGCTGAGCCATAATTAAATGCCAAGAGTCATGGAGGCTTTTTTTTTTTTTAGTTTTTCTCGTATTTTTTAAAACCTGTCCTGCTAGAACGGTGTGCCTTTTTTATACGAAAAAAAATGTTTTGCTCTGAAACTGGGAAGTTTGAAATACTTCCTCTCTATCTGTTTTGGGGCTGAGTTAAAAATAAAAAATAAAAACATAAGCGAGCACAAGATGGAGCATTGAGTCTATTTAAATGACCTGTTAATTTACCGCATGTACTTGTGTACGTAATTTCTCCCCCTCAAAAAAAACAAAAACAAAACCCATTTACACGAAATAATGTATCTTTGTTCATCTTTTTATAGCATTGAGGGGTAGCGACAGACAGACAGGATGAATGAATGGGCTTCTATTAGATGCTATTAAGTACATACAGGAATTAATGTATCTACTTTTTGTGACATTTTTGTTTGCTGGTGTGCCATGAGACTTTTCAACTGTAAAGTACGTGACTTCGCTCCAAAACTATCGTAAATCTCCTCGTGTTACAAGCGCTAACGCTAGCTTGCTAGGCTACGTGAGGTTTTGAGACCTGCTTGCGAGCAATATCGTGTTAAAATTACGTGTACATACCTCAAGCAAGCCTTACGCAAACGTCCTCCCCTGTCCTGAGTTCCGCTGACCACCAACACTGTTTTTTTTTTCTCATCATACAGTCGACACGATCCACTATGTCATCATCACGATTGCATACAAACAACGACTAGTGCTAGCTAGGACCAGCCCCCCAAGAGAGGAACGAGGTACAAGGCGACCGAGCTCGCCACGGGGCCATTTGAACACCGGCCTGCCACCTTTTGACGACGGTTGCCAGACCCCAGCTGCCGACGGTTGTCCCTGAACCGTGCCCGTTAGCGGCGCCTGGCGTTGAAATCGGACGGACTGCCGCGGGCCAGAGTGAGTCCTGAATACTGGCTGTCACCGCAACGTCTGGAAGAGGAGATGGAATAATGCGCAGCCTTTCTGCTTCAAAACGGACGCACAACGACCGCTTTCAGTTGCGCGATAGGACGAGCTGAGATTCTCTTTTATCCCGTTTAAAATGTCATCAAATATTTAGCGGTCGTCGCAGAATCCATTACCCGCGATTTGTAACGTGATCAGATTTGAGTTGTTTTGCTTTTATCCACACGATCACGTGAAAAAAAAGATTGATTGAAAGTGCAATTCGAGTGTGCACTTAGCTGGCTTTCGTTCTCCCTTTTTCCTTTCCCGCTAAGAAAGGAACAACCTCGCACTCCGATGATGAAGCTTCGGATGATTATTGGCATTTGGGCGACGCTCACCCACTGAACATTTTCAGTTTTCATGAGACATTCGATTAACGACTTTGCACAATAACACCTTGACTCCCCAAAACTTTGGCGCGGGACATTTAGGACAGCCGTATTATTTGTGTTTTTCATCAAATATGCTGCGGGTGATTCCCAGCTAATACATTTTCTGCCTCTGTTGAGAGGTGACATAAAACATGAGCAGCCAAATCACGTACACAAGAAGAAGAATAACTTCGGAAAAGCTAATTAGACGGCTGATATGTGACGATAAATATGTTTGACTACACTAATCAGCCAGAGGAGTGTTTGACAATGTCACGAAGACACAAAAGCATTTTAAAAGGGAAATAGAGAACAACTTATCTAATCATGCAGCTTCCATTATAATGTAGCGCCGTCTTTATCTTCAACAGTTTGTTATATTGCAGCTGTCAGCAGAAAATACCTTGGCTGAGGCCCGCAACCACGAGTAAGACCAAATCCTGTCGCCATAACAGAATCGGCCGACCTTCTAAAGGAGAAGTCACGCAAATGTCAGGGGAACTAAAACATATTTTACACGCGATTGAAACACGTCAAAGATGAAACGGTTGAGAACGGATTCACTTTTGCAACGCCGACCCAGCGACGGACAGAGTAAAACGCAGCAAAATAAAAGCAAACACAAACACTACGGTATGAAATTGTAACAAAATACATTGAAAATACAGCACAAGTGAATAAAAGCGTCTAAACAGAATAAAAAAATAAATAAACGGGTACCTACAGTCATGTACAGTAGAATTAACTTTTTTAAAATCAACAATGTATTGTAAGATTGACAAACCACAGAGAAGAGTATTCTTAACAAGCCTGCCAAATTGGAATGAATAAAATCACAAATTACATCAAATCAGGCTTTGAAACGGTGACGAATTGAAACCTTCTCTCGGCTTTCACACGCTGTGGGCCTGCAGAACATTCCACTTGCAATCAAAAGATGTGCCTGATCTCCCGGTTCCTGCCGAGCGATGCTGGGCTGGCTGCAGACAAGAATCTTCCGGTGAGGACAATTTTGCAGAATTGCGGCCCACTGTGGTGCCATCCGAGGCGGCCGCAACAGCACGAGGCGGCCGCAACAGCACGATTCGCCGGTCCCCCCGGGGAGGATTTTCTTGTCGCCTCCTCCTTGTTTGCGCCCGGCCAGCGAGCGCCGAGGGCACTGACGCCGTTTGCGCCGGACCAGTGGCGGGTACTAACGCTGGCGTGCTGGCGTGGGGACTTGAAGGAACTTGCGCCACGCGTGGGCACACACAACAGAAACAGTGTCGGCAAATATCATAACGTTGATGGAAGATGTATTTTTTCAGATGAGAGTTGCAGCTTGATGGCTAACTGCACGTTGTAGCGCCACAAACGGGCCAAATTGTTATTAATTTTCCTGAGCATTGGCATCGCCATTAGCGCCATGCCGGGTCTTGTCAGCGAGGTTTTTGCCCGTGGAGATGCGCTTGACGGGGTGAGATCTCAGTCCGCGGAAATTCCGCCTAAACTTGGACCTGCTCAGACCACGTCGGCCAGGAACGAAGACATTATCGGTGAACCTGACGGGCGGAGTTTCAGGCAGATTCGTAGCAGATTGATGTCAACAGCGGACGCGTAACGTGGAACACACTCAGCGAGTGTTTGATAGGAAAGTTCTCTTTCTCGGGTGCATGACGGCAAACGGGCCAAGCCAAAATGTACACATTTGAGTACTTCAGCTGTGAATCATCCTCTTATCTGAGATTTAAAATTGAAAAAAGAAAATGCTTAGGTTTGCTCACTGCCGGCCGCAAATGTCAGCAGCCGAGTTCTGTTTTTTTTTTTTTCTTCTTCTTCTGTTTTTAAACGATGTGGCAATCCGTGATTTAGTTGCCCTCTGCGACGCAAACAGTAACCGCAGGAATCACGTCAAAGGATGAATGCCGTTCAGAGTTCACGCAGTGCAGTACCCCATTAAAAGTATTTGCAGTACCTCCACTTTATTGGTTCGTCCCGTCCCGATCGTAAATCCAGCCTCATCCGTTCACACGGTGAGCGAAGATGATTGCAGTTGCGCAACTCGCAACCGGAGGAGGCATAAGAGGAAGGCGTCGATATTGCCTCATCAATTTCCACACCACGTTGTTATTTGCTCCTCAATCATGGGAAGTCGCGCGTCACCGCCGAGCTTCTTCAAAAGTAATTCTCTCCTCTGGTTTGTAAATCGCCGCATTCTCATAAATACGCCAAAGAACCTCAACCTTTGCACTTTGCAGTTCCGTTCCTCTTCGTCCTCTGGCTTCCGAGGCATTCGGCCGACCCGGATCAGCTGCAGGCTCCGAGCGTAATCCGGGGAACGAACGGAGGAACCCTGACCGTGCCTTGTCGCTACGACGCCGAGTTCAGAGACAACACCAAGTACTGGTGTAGGGGGCCGATATACGAGCTGTGTAAGATCGTAGTGAAAACACCAAAGCGGCGCACTCATGACAGGTGGTCCATCGCCGACGACAAGGAGGCAGGAGCCTTCAGCGTCACGATGACCTTTCTCAGACAAAACGATTCGGACAAGTATTGGTGTGTCGTGGCCAGGCCCGGGAGGAATATCGTCGCTGGCGTCAAGCTCGTCGTTTCCGACAAAGGTACAGTCTTGCTTCTCGTGAGTTGCACACGCTAACTATTGCCCGAGAACGTTACCCGGTTTAGACCTTCGATATTCCTGGGATTGTTTTCATTCTCTGCACACGCGTGGAAACGACCCCCAGTAAGCCTTTAAATGTCATACGTGAGTCGAAGTGTGCTCTTAAATGGATGTAAAAAGCATTTCCTTTCCCCCTTCTACACAGCAATAGCGCCGAGCAGCACAATGCCAGCAAATTCATCAAAGACAAATGCGCAAAACAAAACACGGTGAGAGAGAAAATATAAATATGAACTTCTTCTTCTTCTTTTCCTTTTGGCTTATCCCGTCATCTTTTCCCATCCAATCCTATCTATCTCGTGCATCCTCCTCTCTAACACTGTCCACTGTCCTCGTGTCCTCCCTCACAACATCCATCAACCTTTTCTTTGGTCTTCCTCTCGTTCTCTCTTCCTTGACAGCTCCATCCTTACCATCCTCCTTCCAATCTGCTCACTCTCTCGTCACTCTGGACACGTACAAAGCGTCGAAGTCTGCTCTCTCCTCTCCCCTCGACTCCAAAACCTCCAACGTTTGGCCGTCCCTCTAATGAGCTCATTTCTAGTCCGATCCAACCTGCTCACTTCAAGCGAGAACCTCTTTATACATCTTCACTTCTGCTTCCTGTTGTCTCTTCAGGGCCACCGTCTCTAATCTGTCCATCATGGCCGGCCTCACCACTGTTTTATAAACTTTGCCCTTCATCCTAGCGGAGACTCTTCTGTCACATAGAACACCAGACACCCCGCTCTGACCCGTTTCTTCACTTCCTGACCGCGCTCTTCATTGCTCTGTATTGTTGAGCCCAAGTATTTGAAGTCGTCCACCCTCGCCATCTCTTCTCCCTGGAGCTTCACTCTTCCCCCACCTGCCCTCTCATTCATGCAGATATATTCTGTTGGACTTCAACTAATCTTCATTCCTGTCCTTTCCAGTGCGTGCCTCCATCTTTCTAATCGTTCCTCCGCCTGCTCCCCGCTTTCACCGCAGATCACGATATCATCTGCGAACATCACGATGGTGCAAGGGGATTCCAGTCTGACCTCGTCTGTCCGCCTATCCATTACTACCGCAAACAGGAAGGGGCTCAGGGCGGATCCCTGATGCAGTGCAGCCTCCACCTTAAATTCTTCTGACACACCTACTGCTCATCTCACCGCTGTTCTTCTGCCCTCATACATGTCCTGTACCATTCTAACATATTTCTCCTCCACACCGGACTTGCTCATGCAGTACCACAGTTCCTCTCTTGGTACTCTGTCATGGGCTTTCTCTAGATCCACAAAGACACAATGTAGCTCCTTCTGACCTTCTCTGTACTTTCCCACGAGGATCCTCAAGGCATATAATGCATCTGCGGTACTCTTTCTTGGTATGAAACCATACCGTTGCTCGCAGATACTTACTTCTGACCTGAGTCCAGCCTCCACATTGTGTGGCTCATCGTCTTTGTTCCTCTGCAGTTTCCACAGTTCTGAACATCGCCTTCGTTCTTAACAATGGGGACTAGCACACTTTTCCCCCATTCTTCTGGCATCTTCTCATCCCGCTAGTATTCTATTGAATAAGTTGGTCAAAAACTCCACAGCCACCTCACCAAATTGCTTCCAATCCTCCAATGGTATGTCATCGTGACCAGCTGCCTTTCCATTTTTCATTCTGTTCAGTGCCTTTCTCACTTCCTCCTTACTCCCGGTCATAATATCATATGAACATGACTTGAAAATGAAATCTTACAATTTACCTCCCGCTGCACTAGGCACACCTACACGCTATGATAAGAGTTTTCAAAATTCTGCCTTCTTTTTTGATATCCTGTCTGGGATCTCATGATATTGTTGGTGGCCAATGAGCGTAAATCCTTCATTCGAGTTGTTTTGTTTTGCTTTATTCCTCACGTAGATGGTGGGAGCCTCTTCGATGGATCATTTTTTCATCAATGCTGTTCAGTTTGGTGTCAACTCATGTGGTTGCGTGGAGGTTAAAGGTCGCTCCTAAAGTACGGCAAAGCAATCTCCCTCAACAAAACACCAATATTTATGTGTGGAAACTAATAAAAGATAAGTTTTGAAGTGTAACATATTATCACAGAGACCAAAAAAATTGTGATGTGGGAAGTCATTTAGTATTGATCCTTAAACGCTGTCTTTATGTGTCGTTATTCAATAAACAGTCACTTTTTTCCAATGTTTTTCTTTATTGGTCTTTCTTTCGGCTTGTCTCCTTCGGGGTCGTCACATTTGTTTGGCACATTTTTTAAATGCCGGATGCGCCCTTCCTGATGCAAGCCCTCTGGGGGGGCGTCTCTCCCTCTCTCTCTCTCTTCTCTTTCTGTCTCTCTCTCTCTCTCTCTCTCTCTCTCTCTCTCTCTCCATCTCTCCCTCTCTTTCTCTCTCTCTCTCTCTCTCTCTCCTCTCTCTCTCTCTCTCTCCAAGTCTCTCCCTCTCTTTCTCTCTCTCTCTCTCTCTCTCTCTCCTCTCTCTCTCTCTCTCTCTCCTCTCTCTCTCTCTCTCTCTCCCTGTCTCTCTCTCTCTCTCTCTCTCTCTCTCCTTGTCTTTCCCTCTCTTTCTGTCTCTCCTATTCTCTCTTTCTCTCCCTCTCTCTCTCGGTCTCTCTCTCTCACCCTCTTTCTCTCTCTCTCCATCTCTCCTCTATTTCTGTCTCTCTCTCACCCTTTTTTTTCTCTCTCTTGCTCTCTCTCCCTGTCTCTCTCTCTCTCTCTCCTTGTCTTTCCCTCTCTTTCTGTCTCTCCTCTTTCTCTCTTTCTCTCCCTCTCTCTTGGTCTCTCTCTCTCACCCTCTTTCTCTCTCTCTCTCTCTCTCCATCTCTCCCTCTCTTTCTGTCTCTCTCTCTCACCCTCTTTTTTTCTCTCTCACTCTCTCTCCATCTCTCCCTCTCTTTCTGTCTCTCTCTCACACTCTTTTTTCTCTCTCTTGCTCTCTCTCCCTGTCTCTCTCTCTCTCTCCTTGTCTCTCCGTCTCTTTCTGTCTCTCTCTCTCTCTCTTTCTCTCTTTCTCTCCCTCTCTCTTGGTCTCTCTCTCTCACCCTCTTTCTCTCTCTCTCTCTCTCTCTCTCTCCAAGTCTCTCCCTCTCTTTCTGTCTCTCTCTCTCACCCTCTTTTTTTCTCTCTCTCGCTCTCTCTCTCTGTCTCTCCCTCTCTTTCTGTCTCTCTCTCGCTCCTTGTCTCTCCTTCTCTTTCTCTCTCTCTCCTGTCTCTCTCCTCTTTCTCTCCCTCCCCTCTTTCTCTCTCTCCCTTGCTCTCTCTCTCCCCCTGTCTCTTCCTCTCTTTCTGCCCCCCCCCACCCCGTGGTGTACACTGTAGTAGTTTGAAGTGTATTTTTTTTTAAAAAAAGGAACAGAGTATATTGAATTTTATGAAAATGTAAATATTCGAGATTGTAGGCCATGGCTATTTCCATCTTTAGTCACTCTACTGACCGATGGTCTATGAAGAAAATAGTAACAAGTGAAATAAATGAAAAAATACAATAAAATCACCCAAAAAATGTGCAAATTAAAAGTGAGATGGCAACAGATGAGGCAGACAGCAGTTTAGGCAGCGTAATGGCTCCATCTTTGATTTCCAAACTGAACCAGTTTCGCCAGATGTTTAGAAAATGAGTATTTGAAATGTAAAAAAAAAAATACATGTATGCGTCCATACGATGCGTAATAGTCGTTTCTTTGCCCCATTTGGAGCATTCGGAGGAAATGATCATATTCAAGAGAGAATCAAAAGGATGTCAGCGTGGACGGTGACGTCATCCCAACCAACTGCGTTGTCAATTTTGAACCGGCGGACGTGAACGCTCACTTTCGAAATAAAAGCTCCATAACAACGCAAGCATGTTCAACTACTAACATAACCCACGCTACAAATGACAAACACGACGAAAGGTCGTTGAAAACAACCTAAATAAAATGTAAAAAGTTCACTTTGGAAGTGTTTATTCATTGCATCCGCACCGTCCGTTCCTCCCGATATCCGCTTGTATTATTTCTAGTTTAACAGATGAATCGGAAGCACAAATTGCGCTCCGTGCCAACGCCCGTTTTCACAGGAGCTAAGCTAGTGCTAGCCAGTGCTCATTCCGAAGGCCGAAGGCCGCAGGTGAGTCGTGCGAACACTTGACAGCGTTTTATTCCTCTTTTTTTTTTGTTCGTCTCTTACTAGAGATAAACGCTTACTTCCACGTGTATTCTTGTTAGGCTTTGACGGAAACTCGGGCTCGGCCTCAATTAGCTCAGTTAGCTAGCAAGCAGCTAACGCTTCTGACGACAGAAGACGTTTTTTTTTTTTTTTTAAATCGTCTTCTCTATTTATTCCAATTTCTGCATGTCTCCTGCATACCTTTTCAAAGATATGATTTCCCCTTGGGATGGTTCGTTCTGTTTCGCACACGTTAGCTGAAATTTAGCTCTTGAGGGACGTTTTCCACTAATTGAAGTTCAATTTCAGCACGTTTTAAATTTATTTTTATAATTTAGTGTATGTGAAAAATTTGAAATGTTGTGGTTTACATCAGACAAACAACATTAGTTCTTGAATGGCGATCATTTTCCCCTAACAAATGTTTCAAAAGTTGGGAATCGGTAACTAATAAGAACGCACCAATTTGGCCAACTGGCTCAAGATTTATTTGAGGTTGGACTTTTAGGGAAGTTTAAGTTTTAAACTTGGATGACAACTGTGCTTTGTTTCTTGCTCAACACAGAAAATTACAACATACAATAATCTAATCCAATATTTTTTTCCAGAGTTGTTAATCAATCAGTATTAATTCATCCAAAATGAAATTACAAAATGTATCTCTCCGAACATTAAAAGCAAAACACAACTAAGGAGCAGAGCGTGCACAAACACCCCTTGAGTCGTTAAAGCACCTCGTATGCAATAAATGTAACCAGTAAACAATATTCACGCATATGCAATTTAATGAGCAAGTCATGTAAATAAACACACGGCTCCATCTTGTGATCAGATCAGTTTTCTGTTTTTGAAACTTGCTGATTGCCCGCCAAAATTGCGATCATGTAAATTCTTGTCAAGATGTACAGCACAGTTATTTTATGTTGTTAATCATAAATGGGTCAGTTTCTCCTTATACCCAATCTTGATGATTTTTGTTCTCTCGTTGAGTAACAAGACTTTTTCCAACATTCCATACTACAAAATACTTTCAATGATATGACTTTTGCTGAAGTCCTATTGGACCGATATCGTTATCAGTCAAAACTCAAGGCAGCATTATCCTTACTGCTTGGAAAGTGCAAAAATTCCATTAGGACATTCTTAATAGAATAATCCACATCCACAGAGAACATTGCATCTGAATCAGAAATGAATTAGCGCGTACGAAATGAATTAGTACGTACCTGCACGCGTGCCTCCAGAACGTGGGCAAGTTCAAAGTACAACAGTATGACTGATAAATATTTGGAATATAAGATGACCTTTATTAGTCCCACAAACGGGACATTTGCATCGTTTTTGGCGGAATTGTGGCTATAACTAAGATGAATAGCATGCACGAGAAAATGTACAAGTAGATTGCATAAAATAGAAACCAAAACTACAATAACGATCCAATTTAGTCACTCAGCAATGGTGTTGGTTTGCAAAATAGTGCTGGGTTTTAATTGGTTGTTGTTGTTTTTAATTTAAGGTATTTATTTTAAACCAGGGTTGAAAACACAACTATCAATTACAAATGAATCAATAAAGACGGACATTTGTGGTGATGGCCCATTCAAATCTCATATCCTGGTACTTGGAGTTGGCCTCTAACTGGGTCTGCTATAACAAGGCTGATGTAATAAAACATTAAAATTACAAATATGGAAGCCGTATTAGCGGTGACGACTGTCCTACGGTAACGTTTGTAAAATTCTGAAAATAAGGAAATTCAGACAAATTTGGGCAAATTGTTGTGGATGTTGGTCACTGACTGATGGTGTTGTGGTACACACACCTAACTTTGGTTTGTGCAGCGTGGGATCGATTCCCGCTCAGTGACGGCGTCCATACGTGCCCCGCGATTTACTGGCGACCAGTTCAGGGTGTTGTGTACCTTTTGCTCTGTCGCGACCCTTGTGAGGATAAGCGTCTCGGACATGGATATGTTCTGGAAGGGAATTCTTATCGCTCTGCATTCCTACTTGATAAGCGCTTAAGTGTGTTTCTTTTTTTATTCAAATGCAACGTTGGCCGTTTTTTTTTCCCCAGAATTCTCGGCCACCCAAAGACAAGGAAGCGAGATGCAGACCATCAAATGTGTGGTGGTGGGCGATGGCGCAGTGGGAAAAACCTGTCTACTGATTTCATACACCACCAACAAATTCCCCTCTGAATACGTACCAACAGTGAGTATACGTTTGCACTCGGGTCCTCGACGAAAGCCACAAATGCAGCTAGCCGACTTCGCAAACGAGGTTCTGCAACCCGTTTCCATCGTTTGCCGACGACCGTCTGAGTTTCATTTAACTGCAATTCCAAATATTGAATCACAAGTGTCGTCTGATTGAAGCACTTTTTCCTTTAGGTTCGAGGTGTCAAAGTCATTTTTGTCGCGGGCCACATTGTAGTTCCGGTTTCCCTCACAGGGATGTTAAGACTGTGAAACCATGAAAATCTTTTGCCTAATCATATTTACACGTTACATTCATAAACTAGTTTTGGAATCAGAACTCGAGGGTCATGGGTTTTTCAACGACTGCTGATGTTTGGTAACACAAAAATGCTTGCAATACCTCAGTAACCATGTATGATATGACTATTTGAAATTTTGGTACATATTTTAACGAAATTCATGAAAGTTGATGCACGTGATTTGCCTTCGCGGGCCACATAAACTGATGAGGTGGACTGGATTTGGCCCCCTGGCCTTGCGTTGGACACCTATGCTTTAGGCCATATGCGGCCGTATTACCGTATAGTACAAAATGAATCCCCCCCCCCCCCCTTGCCTTAAAATACCCACTTCAGTACAAAGTTATTATAAATAAATACCGTAATTTCCGTCCTGTCAGCCGCAACTTTTTTCACACGCTTTCAACCCTGCGCTTTATGCGGTGATATGGCTTATTTGTGCATTTTTTTCCAACGGCCACAAGGGGGCACTCGAGCGGAAAAAGTAAGAATGAGACCAGCGGAATATATATGCAGAGGAAGTGACTTTTGCCGGTCCGGCCCTGTTAGCGCTGCGCTAGTGTGTTACTGCCGTGTCTCAGTGATTTATTTCTTTTTTTTAACTGGCCCTACTCGTGTTAGCATGGCGTAAGTGTGCATTAAACTCTGTGTACGGTCTTTCTTTGTAAACATCTCGCGTTTCAATGTGGGCACTTGCGGCTTTTACACGGCTGCGGCCTACGTATGTACCAAATGGTATTTCCTTTCCAAATGTACTGGGTGATGGTTATAAGCAGGTACGCTCTGTCGGCCGGGAATTACGGTATTTAAAAAAAAAAACAAACTGGGAAGTTTCCCATTTTCTCCAAACTTGCCACGCCATCTTGCTTAGTCACGATGACGTGGTTGACGTACAGAACTCTTCGTGGGCCAGTTGCTTTCATGAGCCGCACGGAAGTTTTGTGCTTTCTGGTTCTAACAAAGGCAAACGAAATGTTCCCGACTCCAAAGACTCGCGTGTTGTACTGCTTTGAGTTAACTCTGCAGCCGTGACGCTCTCGCTCCGCTCTGTGTAAAATTGACAGTAGCTATACGATCGTCACATAGCGGGGGGCGCGGGGGGGTTGGGGTTGGTTGGGGGGAATCTAGTATTATTGTATATTTGACCCCGGATGGACGGCAGTCCCATTCTCTGCCTGTGTTACGGTAAAGAACAGTTGGCAATTCTCAAACAACAGAGGGTATTTTAATTGACAAATGAAAACAATTTTTGGACACATGAAGTCCAAACGATCCGTTACATTGGTTTCCGTTTTATCAAAGTTGCTACGTATATGCGATATTGCGGCTCTTTGGACGAGATGTACTACATTGCTTCTCGCGGGTACATCGTGACCATATTTTTTTGTCCCGTATTTGTCGGTCCGCTCACAGTAAGCAGCACGCACGCTCCCGCACCCGTCCAGAAAACGCCTGTGCGCGCGCGCATCTTTTTTTTAACGCTTAGAACTAGGAAAATGTCCTTTTCATTTTCAAAATCCAACTTTTTTCTCGATTCATTATTTTGGTGTGATTTTACGTAGCAAAAGGTCGAGTGATTTATGCGAGATAACTCGCAATAGCAAAAGATATTGTGTTTTGTGGTACAGCTTAATAATGTACAGATAATTAGACCGGTTGTTTCTGTGTGCCCTGCGATTGGCTGGCGACCAGTTCAGGGTGTGCCCCGCCTCCTTCCAGAAGACCCTCGTGAGGTCAAAGATTAGGCCTGGAAAACCAAGATGCATGTTTTTTTGTATTATTATGTTTTTTCCCCACCAGGTGTTTGACAACTATGCAGTAACGGTTATGATTGGCGGTGAACCGTACACCCTGGGTTTATTTGATACAGCAGGTACGTTGACACGAGTGAATTATTTCAACGCAGCTCTCCGTGTCAAGTGTCGCTTTCCTAAATTGTCGCGTCTCCTCACAGGCCAGGAAGATTACGACAGGTTACGACCGCTAAGCTACCCGCAGACGGACGTCTTCTTAGTCTGCTTCTCAGTTGTTTCTCCTTCGTCGTTTGAAAATGTGAAAGAAAAGGTGAGCGGACTTCAGCTGGCCTGCACCCACTTGACCCGACCGCTTCCCGTCTCTCGGACACAGCAGAACCTCCAAAGTCAAAGACAGCGTTTGGCCCATTTGGTTTTCCTTTGACTTGCAGGCGCAAACTTGAGATACGAGCACTGTATGGTGATAGTGAGATAGAATTTGGGAACAGGCTTTGTGCTATTTATTGACACTCTTAGTTGGCTGCTAAATTAAACTTCAAACTACATGAAGTCATGAATTACAGGTGGTGTACTTGAAATAACCACATTGCTCGGGCTTTAATTCCGCTAGCTTAATGCTAACACATAACGCAGCGGTGGCAGTGGCCACATTTGAGATGCCTTTTCTCTCAGAGGCCTGTTATGACTGCGAAACCATAAAAATCTTGAATTTGCTCACAAAATTTATAGACTAGTTTTGGGATCAGAAATCAAGGGTAACGTTTTTCAACCATTCTTCATGTTTGGCAAAGCATAAATAGTGAGAATTTCTCAACGTCATTATTTACAATTCAGTAATTCCCAAACAGTGTGCCGGGGTACATCAGTGTGCCATGAGTAGTTAAAAAAAAAAAATAATGTATCTTTCTTTATTCATGTATTTATGCCAGTGAGCCACAATGACAGACAGAACAAAAAAAAAATCCCCTTCTATTAGATGGCAGGAAGTACATACTGTAATTCATCGATCCATTTTTGGTGGCATTTACTTTTGTTGGTGTGCCGTGGGATTTTTCAATTGTAAAATATGTGCCTTGGCTCTCGAAAGGTTGGAAATGACAATTTGAAATTTTAGTCCAGATTTTCCCAAGAATCACGGACGTTGCTTTGCCTTCGCAGGCCACATAAAATCATGTGACTTGACGGATCTTGGCCCCGGGCCTTATGTTTGACACCTGTGCCATAATGAGAAACGCTATAAGCGATCGCATTTATTTGTCAGTGCGAGAACCTTTTAGCGGATATTTGACCAGATTGCGCCTTTGGGTGGTTTGCTGGCACAGCCGCTTTAGAGTGCCTCGATGTCAGCCCCGAGTGCACGTATGGCATGCAGAAAAAGGTGGAATAATGAGAAAGGGGGAGGTTTTTTTTTTTTTTTTTTTTTAAAAGAAAATGTTACCTCTGACGTGACGGCCGCGGTGGCCTTCTGTCTCTTTTGAGGGCCACGTTGTCTGCCACGAGTGTGCGCAGGGACATCGTTTTCAATTTTGAGTAAAGTTCTGTGAAATAATTGCTGCATCCATTTGGAAGTCAAAGGGGGCTGTGTTTATTTTATCCCCCTCCTGCAGTGGGTCCCGGAAATCACCCACCACTGTCCCAAGACCCCGTTCTTGTTGGTGGGCACTCAAATCGACCTGCGCGACGACCCCTCCACCGTGGAGAAGCTCGCCAAGAACAAGCAGAAGCCGATCACCCCGGAGACGGCCGAGAAGTTGGCCCGCGACCTCAAGGCGGTCAAGTACGTGGAGTGCTCCGCCCTCACCCAGGTAACGCGAGCGACGTTGCGCTCGGCCCGCCGCGGCCGCCTTCCCGAGCGCGTCTTAACGGCGCCGTGTGGCTTTCGTTCCTCCTTGTTGTCCTTCTTTCCTTAGCGGGGGCTGAAGAACGTATTTGATGAGGCTATCCTCGCCGCTTTAGAGCCCCCTGAAACTCAGAGAAAGAGAAAATGCTGTCTGTTCTGATGTCTGCCTGACTCTCTCTTTGCCTGTCGGTCGTCCGCTGCCTACTCGTTTGTAAAGAAAAGGAAAACGTCGGGGAAACGGTTGGCCCTGGCGTCGGCGTCGGAAGTCTTTAAGTGGGGCCCGGTGGCACTTCCTCAGGCTGCCCGATACGACAAGAGTGCCAAAGCTCACTTCCACTTCCCTGCATGAGCGTCGTCGTCGTCATTGTTGTTGTTTCTCGTGTCATTTGTAGCCCGAGACGCCTTCACCTCCGTGTTCTTTTTCTACTTTTTCTTCCCCCCCCTTTCGCTGCTTCTCTTGATGATGATGATGATGGGGGGGGGGGGGGTGTCATGTCATCTGAATAAAGGAATATGCCATTTCCTCGCTGCATCTCTCCTCCGCTTCCTTCTTGCTTTTGGAGCCCGGCGGATGTGATGTGGCGTCCTTTGTTTTGTTTCCACAGAAAGGATTAAAGAATGTGTTTGATGAGGCAATACTGGCCGCCCTGGAGCCCCCCGAGCCTAAGAAAAGGCGTAAATGTCTCCTGCTCTAAGTTTGACTTCAGCCTTCTTCCACGTTAGCCGTGCGCAGGCCACCGCAAGTTGAAAGGTCAGGAAATATTTGCCTCCTGGCTGAATCGACCCAAAAGCGTGAGCGCGATTCACGATTGATGCCGTTTGTGCTGACTTCGTATTAAAAAAAAAAAAAATGGCTTCACGCGATGACTTTTTTCAAAACTCACGAAAAGTAGGCGACGTCGAGACGACAACTTTGAATATGTATGAATATAAAACGCAAAACGGGCAGATGTATTTGACCCATTAGCTAACTGAATGCCATATTCTATGTTTTCGCTTGAAGTGTGAACGCTCCAGGCACAAAGTTGTATTCATCCGGAAAACCGAACACAAATGTATAAAATATTTCACTTTGGAGGTGCAGAGCGAGGCCAGTGTACTTAATTGGTTTTTTTTTTTAAACGTTTACGTCAAATAGCGACAACGTGACACCCTCCCTTACGAAACTTGAAGTCCGCCGAAGGTTTTTAAATGCCAGAAAGTGTTTGCATTGGTCTTAAAATATGTATCTTGCCACTCGTACAGTAGATGAGGGCTTGATTTTATTTGTACATATGCTGGGAATAACTCATAACTTAATGACTGATAAGCGTGCATGACCAGAAAGTGTTCATTCCAATGGGAAGATTTTTTTTAAATGTCCTCCTTTTCCATTTAACATTGAGCTGTACTGTATTATTTTGTGATTCAAATGTCACAATAAACCGATTTATTATTTTCAAATGTTTTTTTAAAGACTTCACATTGTGCTGTCCGTCTTGACGGTTTACAAAGATGAAAGCGCAGACGTTGCAACGTTAGAAGCGGGATTTATTGCGTGAATGTTGGATCAGTCTGAAAAGTTTCTTTGGTAATGTTTGCAACACCGACGTGGCTCAACAACACGAGAGGCCATTCAAAACAGATTTTACATTCCATAACTTTGAGTGAGCAATAAAATCAAGCCAAAAACATTGAGCTTTTTTTTGTGTAATGTTCCACGCTGTTAACGCCATTTTGATTTGACACGATATCAGCGCACGGTTGAGTCTGACCTTTGGCGGCTGTAGAATTCGACGGGAAGGCGAAACCGCGTCAAAACAAAGACTTTGACATCACCGGAAGGATCTACCGTACGTTTAAATGTACGTCGTCTTCGTCATCCGTATTCACGAATGAGCTAAAACCGGCGCCTCTAACGGAAAATAGGTGACTTTGCCTTTACAAGAGGAAACTTGCTTATGCGGGGAATGACCTCGTACGCGTTGACGACAGAAGCCATCGTGGGAAAGCCTTGAAATCGGTCCAAGTCAAAGCACGAACATTTCAAAACTCAAAAGTGCGTCAGGCAGTGTCTGAGGACCAAGTCCAAAGATATTTTGCTAGTTTGTTTACTAGGCAGAATGGCGCCCGGCTAACTGTTATACTTTTGCTGTGGTGCCTTGAGATAAGAGTTGAATTCATTCTGTGATGATCATGCAGTTTTGAACCTCAAATACTCATCTCAAATCATCGTTTCATATTGAAATTAATGAGAAGGATTATAATCTGTTTTAGCCCCCCCCCCCCCCCCCCCGCGCCTGAAGCATCGAGACTTGGGGCCACTTGGGAACAGCATAATAACGATCATACGGATATATTCAGTTTTGTAGCAATGTACGCGGAGGAACTCGGAAAGCTGAACTAAAAGGAGCTTTTTGCAGAGGATAAAGAATACACACCCATGTGTATGCTATTTGTCAGCATTAAAGTAAGCGGATTTTCTTTTTATTTTTGTAATTGACAGCGCCGGAATCTCAAGTTTCGACTTCCAAGTCAAAGCAGAAGAATAAAACGTCACGTGACCACGATATATATTGTTACTTCACCGAAAGAAATATGAAAGCGTTAGCTCTGCTTTCTTTGGCTTGATGCCACGCAAAATAAGATCTCATTTGCTGTCGGTAACAAGATGCTCCTCAAGTGACATTAGCGAAATTTGTGCAATATCACGCAAAAGCCAGGCAGGAAGCATTAAACAAAGTGTGTCAAAAAGGTTCCAGGACTGGTGTCAGAACCGCTCTGGAGCTAGCTCACTTAACCTTGGATTCGTGTGACTCCCGGACCTGTTTTGAAGTCGCGGAAGAGACGATGAGAAGGACGCGACGACGGCGCTGCGGGAGATCCCTGGAAAAAAATCCTTCCAGCGGTGCTCGAAGGCTGGGAAAACGCGGCAGAGTCCAGATTTGAAATACCGAACACGTTTTGGGACGCCAGTCCTGGAATTTTTTAGCATTTGGCGAAAAAAGGAGAACTACGTGTCGAGGGCAGGACATATCTCAACGCAACTGTCCGTAAGGCGAATGCCGTACCACCCGGCCCAGAACTGCGTGTCCTTGCCTCCGTGGATAAAGCGAATGTAGCGCACTCCTGGGCCGTAGTTCTGGAACTCGTGGGTTATCTGGAGTGGAGTTGGGGGGGGGGGGGGGCAGGTCATCATTGAATGCGCAACATAAGACGCGCAGGCGGCGTTCGTACCTGGTTCCAGTTCCCGTCGTTCCACTGCTCAAAAAAAATCTCCTCGGGGGAAAAGATTTGAATGGGCTTCTTCTTTTGACTCAGCAGCTCCACGTGGATCTTGTACTGACAGCCGCAGTCCCATCGAGGGGCGTACCTGAGGCGGGACCGGACAAAAGCCAAAGTCGGGTTGAAACGTTCTGTCCGAAAAGCCAAAATGCTCACGTTAGGAAAGATCCATTTTGGAACTGCAAAACCAGTCCCCAGTCAAATGCCATTTTCAATTTTTTTTTTTTTTTTTTTCCCAATCGTTCATCTGAAAAAGTGAAGCTCATACGTGATAGTATAGTTTTTTATTAAAAATAATTTTTGCCAATTTTTAAATTAAATTTAAAAAAAAAATCACTTGCATTGTTATGTAAACAAGTCAAATTCATTTGGGGAGTCTTGAAGGGTTTCATAGGCCCATCGTTGACAAAAACTGAAAATTTCTTCAGAAAGCAGCTGCAAGGTATATTCATCCAAATGAATCGCTTATCCTCATTAAGGTTGCGGGGCGTCCTGGAGCTAATCATAGCTAAGTAAACGTTCCCGGCACACGGCCGGCCAATCGCAAACAACCCGTCGCAATCGCGTTCAACCGATTTGGAGGCTTCAACTCCTGTAGCGTGCATGTTTTCGGGATGCGGGGGTCACCAGAGAGAACGGGGAAAACTCCACACAGGCGAGGCAGATTTCAACCCTCATCTACAGAAATATGAGGTGGATGGATGATAACCAGCCACCCACCGTTCAACCTCATCCAGACTACACAAAATCAATTTATGACCAATTTTACTTGGTGTAATGTACCATCTACTGTGTGTGTGTGTGTGTGTATATATATATATATACACACACACACACACACACGTTTCAATTTTTTTTTAAATGAACTACTGAGATAAATGAAGTTACCATCGGTCACAATCCTAGTGAGGATGAGCAGAATAGATCGTGGAAAGGTGCTCATTTCTGGCGATAACCATACCTGCACGTGGCATCAAGTATGAGGCTCCACTAATATGAAAAACAAACGCAATTCTACCGAATGATATGAAATAAAGAAAGAGATGATTGTGTTGTGCGGACGTCTGTGCGCGGTTGTTGCCCTCACCAATCGGATATTTTGATGCGCGGCTGCAAGCGATCCATGAACGACGCGTTGTAACCTTCCGACTTCAAATCAATCAGCTGGGACTTCCTGCACATCCTGGGGGGAAAAAAAAACCACTATAACGACCTCCAATTGTTCCGAATGTACGTCAAGACGGACGCCCGCCCGTGCCCTCGCCGACCCGTATGAAGTCACAAAGCTGTTCTTGACGGCGTGGTCGGGGTGCGCCACGAAGACGGCTTCCACTTTCCACTGGTCACCGCCGTTGTCCAAAATCTGCCAATCTTTCATTTGATCTGGAAAGACAAAAGAGCGACAAACTGCGACAAAGTCCAACACGGCAGAGCGACGGCGGCCTCTTTCCCTTCCCGACCTTCCGCCCGAGGGTTCTTGAGGAGATTCCGTCTCTTCTCGCACAAGAAGTAAAAGATCCTCCAGTCGGCGGGGACCTCGCGCTGGTGATGGTGACCTTCCCTGCGGCATCGGTCTCGCCACAGCGACTGGCCGTCGGCGATTTCTCTCCACTGGCGGCACACTAAGCGACAAGTGTGGACCACCTGCTGAGGGGGGAGATTCAAGAAGATCTCCTCCAGGACCTCCAGAGGAACCGAGACCTGAACGAGAACGCAGCACCAAGTCCAAACAGGAGCGAGAGACATTTGTCACTCACGCAAGCGTTCCTGTCTTGAATTTCATGGATTCACCAAATTCACTTCCTGTTAAAATCACTCAGGAGTCCGCAAACAAAGCGCTCTTCAGTTCTTCGGGACACCAATCACTCAGTTCTCTGACGACGCTGGCGGCCCATTGGTCGTTCGCCAATCTTCACGAGCGGGTGACAGAACGCCACACCCCCCGCGACCCGACCTCGGATAGCCGTCAGCGGATCGACGGACGGAGTGACACAAGGCTTCCGTTTCGGCTTCCAAGCGACTAGAACGAACGATCAAACGGACTTGGTTTGTTTCCTGTAAAGCGTACTGTGTACAACTGTGTAGCGATCGCTTCATTTCAGCTAGGAATTATTCTTCCTACTCTCAAATTATCAAGAGGTATTTATAACAGCAAGTAGACTCATTTAAAAACATTACGAAGGTAAGCGTGTGGTAGCAATACGTTTCCGTGTACGGGAGGTGACGACTCCCTGTCCTCGTCCCCCCCCCCCCCCCCAATCATGGTTAACAAACGCGAATTTGTGTAAAATCAGGGGTCATTTATTTAAACATTGGTATTTGTACTGAAAAAATCTGAGTGGCTCCATCACCACGTGGGATTCATTCGTGATTGAGAACAGAGTATTTGTACGCGTCCAGATTTTTATACGCTTCCAAACACTTGTGTATAAATCTCGACGACTTACTCCCCAGATACACGTGTAGATCCAGTTGTCCGAGACAGGAGAGCAAATCAGCAGTCCAATTTCTTCTCGTCGAAAGTATCGACTTTGGAGTTTTAACATTGATCCTCGATGCCGAGTGTCTCCAATTTTTCCATGTACCTTTATTTATCATCACTTTGGAAATGTTCAACAGTATCGGACAAAACTCAGTGTCGTGCTATAAGACATTTTCAATGGCGTTAACTTGCAACCATGCTTTGAGTGACCGGCAAAATGGCGACGTAAACAAAGAAATCCCGTGATTTTTATGACGTAGTACACGATCTCTATTGGACTGAGGACCGACAGCGACCGCCGCGCGCGACTTTTCTTTTCCGAAGATGATCAGGGGAAAAGCGCGCCCCCAAGCCATTTGATTGGTCCCTGCAAAGTCCCTCGCTTTTACCTCGAGTGCGCCTCCTTCGGTGGCTGAACGAAAATCCCAAAACAATGGATAATATGATTATCACAGCCCGAAACGCATTAACGCTGCTGCACTTTGAGTTGTTGTTGCCTTTCCTCCTGGATACTTTTTGCTCCTATCGGAACACTTTGCCGGGAATGTCCACTTTTTCTACGTGTT
Organism: Syngnathoides biaculeatus; assembly: GCF_019802595.1. Lineage (NCBI taxonomy): Eukaryota > Metazoa > Chordata > Actinopteri > Syngnathiformes > Syngnathidae > Syngnathoides > Syngnathoides biaculeatus. The sequence goes on from NC_084641.1 coordinate 30,751,963, forward strand.
CGGTTAGACGTGCTGATACCGTTTTCGGTTCCCCTTTTTCCAAGCCGTGCCCGTCTGAAACACTTTTTTGATTCCAGCATCCTTGTCAATTGCCCTCGTTCGATCTTCATCCTTTCTTTTCTCTACGGATTTGCGCTTATCTCGAGAATGGTCATTTTGGTCTGAAAAAGTCGGAAATTTTTCTGTCATGAAAGGTACACTGTCGCTGCTGCAATTACTTTAAGAACAAAAGTCGCTGGATAATAGGCTAGAATAACTCACAGCCAAAAAAAAAAGAATAGCTAAAGTTACAACACGAACTTCACATCAATAGTTTAAGCATCTCCATCTCGACGGCCATCCACAGCCCATCAAACACAATGAAATCATAGTTTCTACTTAACACACTTCAATCATGGCACAATAATCCCTGAATCCTGCAAGGAATCCATATTTGGATAATGACTGTGTCCTATTGGCGCAAAATACTACCTCCAATTTGGTACCACAGTGTCAGCGGGGGTTAAGCATTTCCCTCGGCGACCGAAGGTGTCGCGTGTCGTGCACTCGGTGCCAAATAGGCAGAAGCAGCCGAGAGAAGAAGAGGGCGCTGCAGGGACCAATCAAATGGCTTGGGGGCGCGGTTTTCCCCGGATCATCTGAGGAAAAGAAAACTCGCTTCCGGGAAACACTCATTGGATATGGACAATTATAGATAACGGATAGAAATAAAAATCAATAATTTGAGCTCGAAACGGTGAATTTTGCCCAACTGCGACTTTTTTTTTTTTGCATGCATTGAAGCACCAACCCGTACCTTTGACATGCTGGCAACAGAAGACGGAATACGTTCCGAGGCGACGCGGTCAGAGCTCAGATTCGCACCCATCGAACGTCCACTTGACGCCTCACAGACGACGCAGAAAATCGAAACTGTGAGTGTGGCGCTCAGAAAATGTCGTTGGACGAGCTCGGCTTGTCACTTTCGCGCAAGTCAAAACGAAACCTCCAAGAAGACATTTTTAGACGTGTCAGTCATGAGCGATTCCGCCTCCGTCACTTCCGTACCCGAACTGGGCGGCCAAAGCAACAGCTACGAACTCCGCCCGCCCGGTAGATCCAGCAGACTATCTGTAACACACTTAAAATCGCCTTTTTCCGGGTGTCCTCGATGATTGGCCAATCCACAAGTTCCGGATTTGGACCCAATGACGTCATTGCCTTTCCCGGAAAAAGATTCATTTACTGGAAATTCAATGTACGAGGGTAACAAACCACGAGATGACAATTTACAAACTTAAATGGAATATATATATATTACCGTAGTTAATTTACTGGGGAAAAAAATGCCCTATGTCAATTCGGCCGTATTCATTCTAACATTTTAAATGTAACATTTAACATACAAAACGTAGTAAATGCGTGGACAGTAAGTATTCGTACCACATTTTGTTGTATTGTTTTTGTTGTGTTTATTGTATTTATTGTTTCACTTCGCATCAACCCCCTAAAATGTAAACAAATATGACCGGATGTGGATATCCTCACGTGACACTCATACCGTCTTAATATTTAAATATATGTGGGATGAGAAATATTGTTAGCCTTTAGCACGGTTGCCAAGTCATTTTTGAACGTTTTCATAAAATTCAACCAGTGAAGTTGCCTCAATTCGATCTTTCCCAGTTACGAGATTTATGAACGTAACACAATTATTAGCAAGTATTCTTTATTGCTGAAATTTAAATTACGCATTAGACGAGTGTGCAAAACATGGTAGCTGGAATAGGCGCCAGCACTCCCGCGAGCCTAGTGAGGATAAGTGGATTAGAATATGGATGGAGGATTTATAAACAAACAAAAAAAAAAAAAACCCAAAATGATCTTTATATTTGTTCATGCCGAAAATGTGACCCACGAACGAACAACTGCACGACGGTCGTTGCTGCAATATTACCATACAGTTCCGCTCACAACCTTAAATAGCTTAGTCACAACTTCTCTGTTGTTGTTTTGAATGTATATTTTTGTCATATCGTCTTGCATCTTTATCTTTGTTTTGAAGGGAGTCGGCCAATAAAGCCGATTCTGATTCTGAACTGTGTGGGGAAACAAAAGAAGCGTCCTGTGCCACATCAAAGGCTGTTTTTTTTTTCCCAATAGTGACCAAAAAGAAGAAAAATAAGCACAATTAAATACGAGCCAGATTTTTAATAATATGGCATACAAATAGGTGCAATTGTTTTAAATCACATAGGCACTGCAATGTCAAACAAATTGATCCAAAAAAAAAAAAAAAAAGACACCTTAACAAAAGTAAATGTACACCGACGAGGTCTCCAGAAGATGGTCGTCATTGATTCAATTTCAGTGTCACATTTCAAGCGGGCTCCGCCTCTGTCATGTCGGATTTGCCCATTCTGCATCTTTTACCGATCAATATAAAGACCAACGATCAATGGGACTTTGCTCGCAGTCGTGTCTAAAACGAAGATGAATACGGGTTTTCTCTGTCTGACAGCTGAGCGCTGTGGATTTTTGGTCTATGTGTCCGAGTCGATCCTGTGAGCTGCGAAGAGGAGGAAGCACAGAGAGGAGTCAAACACGCACGGAACCTCACAATTCAAAGCGTCAAAACGTGCTCGTGTGGTTCGCTGGCGAATACAAACACGAGGAACCTGAAAACAGATCAGGTCGATCACATGCGTCTTTTTTCGAAAGGTTCGATGGTCAAAAGTAAACCGGCAGTCTTGAGCCAGGTTGTCCCAAACGTTCCGATGCCCCCCAATTTCATTTCAGGTATTCTTTGGATAGACGTGAGGCCATCAGCATTTTAAGGCTTTTCCGAGCACATCTTTGCCTTTTCCTTGGCTAACTGTGGACATTGGCGCAGCCTTGCAAAATTGCGCCATTTTGAGAACTTTGTAGTACAAATAAGGCTCTCCTTGATAAGTTTCTTGACAACATTTTAACTTTGAGGTTGTTGAACATCGTGTTTTTCTTGTGGCCTTTGAACCAACCCGAAGTCTGTCCTGCTAAAGCCATACGTTGATCAATTGAGCTTTTGTACATGTTGACTGAGTTCCAATGCAGTATCCTAATTTTGTGCAAACGGCCCCTCTGGGATTTTGCCCCCCCCCCCCCCAACAAAGATTGGAGTAGCAGGCCTTCTCCTGCATGTTTATCAAGCACAGATCTTGTTTTTGAGATATCGTGAATGTATTTATTCTGGACTCGCGACAAAGCCAAAGTATCATCCTCGCTTCGAAGAGTCACGTTCACAGGACGAGCTCCTACACGCAGATGCAACAGTGGCTTCCGAGAAGTGGCCAAGGACAACTCCGTCATCACCAAAAACTGTACCTTTGTTCATTTCATCTGCTAACCCCTCCTTCCTTTTGACCTTGAGAACGGGTTTGGAGACCGTAACTGGCCCGTCGTCTCTCACGTCCTCCTGATCAGAAGAAAGCCGACTTCCTGTCCGTTATTTGTGCAATTATTCCTGCAAGTTAGGTGTAGCGTCAACTGTACTCCTCAATGGAGCAGCGTGACAGCCACGACGCTCCTAAAACTGCTGCCGAACTGCAGCCGGAGACAGCAAAACGTCTTGCCAGGTGAAGATTTTGCAACAATGAGAGGCTCAGAAAAATCGGAACGAAAGCCATCGAATCGCTGATGGCCTCAAATGATACTTGAAACAAAAAAGGTGGCGACCTTCGCGGCACCTCGTACTCGACGTCGTGATGTGTGGAGGCAGCGGAAGAGCATTTCATTGCCGTCTGTCACTTGCATTCAATGTAATCAATTTAGTGAAATTGGACATACAAGCTCTCAAAACGGGCAAACGACTGGCCTCGGGCACCATTTTTTTTGGCCACCGTCCTTCCCGTAAAGTCAGCCCCACAATGGTAACCGGACCACTGGGGGGGAAAAGCGTCTTCGGCGCTACGAGCGAGCGACTCACATTGCTTTGGTATCCTGAGTGGTTCACAGTCTCCGGACAGGACTTGATGCATGACGCCACGGAACTGATACAGCACCTTGAGGCTCTTCTCCTCCCCCACGCAGGGGTCATAAAAACCGGGGAGGCCCGACTAAAATACACATGGGGGAAAGGAAACCGCAAAGATAGTGAAAAAAAACAGTCACGGGAATACAACTGTGGTAGGATACAGATTTACTGCACGACAACTACACGTCCGCCACGGCTGGACTGTTGAGGGTCAAAGAAAAAAAATGGCGGAGCGCTGCGTCGCTGCTCAGTGGTGCGCGACAATTCCGCTCTGACCCAACTTGCATGTTTTTTCCGTTTGTTTGTTTTGGTTTTTTTTTTTCCCCCAGATACAAGCCGCCCTTCAGACGTTTTTTGTTTTTTTTGTTTTGTTTTTTGCCGCTGAGGACTTGAGAGCCCAGAGTTGAGAAACGAGCGCCGCGTGGTGACAGCTAGTTCGACTTGCTTCACAACAAGCAGAAGTTTGGCAGATAGAAGTTATGAACAAAAAAAAAAAAAAAAAGAAGATGTTTAGTGGCACTCCCAGTTGAACCAAACGTCAAGCAAAAGAAATTACACAAAATAACCTGACAGGAAAGCTAAACCATACTGGAAAATTCCATTGACGGGCAAATTAATAGCATCCATTTTGCAGTCAACAGATATTTGAACCCTAAGAGTACAGCAACACATGTAGCCAGACAATGCAACAGTGCCCACAGTTTATATATACTTCATTTTGTACAAAGAACAACTAATATTTGTGAGGGGAGGAAAGAGCTAAGAAAGATGTTGTGGCCATGTGCCATCTGTCTGTCTTATACTAGCCCCCCCAGGTGGCCAATGTGGGCACACCAAAAGGAGCAGCACAATGGAACCGAGTTGATGCAAAATGTAAAAAAAACTTCCGTTATGTCATTCCTGTACCTTTCGATAAAGTGCAATATTATTGTGTGCTACTTTTCTCATTAAAAAGCAAATTACAATTTTTTTTTGTGTGTGGGTTGATGGCACTTCGTCATTCATTTCAAAAGGGAAAAATGATTTTCGATTCAAGTGTTTTGAGCATTTTTTTGTTAGCTAGCAGGCTACTTCCTGCTTCCCAGAGGACAAACAAGAGAAGTGCCATCGGAATTCTCCAGAACATTGTCCAATTCGTAGCCATTGATAAGAACTAAATCAAAACATTTATCCGCTTGCAAACGTAGCGTCCCTCTTGTCACCGAATGCATTTGTGCAATCGCCTCATTTTCGGCAGCAAGTTGCGAACGCGCTCTCGTACCTTTGCGGCTTCAGTCAGGATGAGTTTGGAGTCCTTCACCAGACACTGCAGCGGCACGCTCACGTCGATCACCTTCGCCCTCTCGTGCTTTCGGCTGTTGTCGGTCACAAACTTGCCGTACCAGGCGTTGAGGATGATGAGACCTGGTTTCGAACCGGAGGCGGTTGAACAAGGGCACGAACGGAACGTCTTACTTGTCCAAACGCGACTGACGGCGTTCAAACAGCGCACTTGGGACTCTACCGGACTGGGGGCAGTTCAAATCTATTTCAACTGTGCTTAACGTGCGGAACGTCGGATCGTTGTTTGGGGGGAAAAAAAAAAAGGGGGGGGGGGCAAAGTCTGCTAGCCAATAAATAATGACGATCAAGTACAACCTTGCTGCATTCCCGCAGCACAAAACGAAATGGTCTTGCTTCAAGTATTTGACAAGGGTTGACTTCAAAGCAGCAAAAAGTAACGCTGATTAGCGCCCTTCCAAAAATGCTCACCTCGTCTAGAGTGCCGCATAACTCGGAAAATAAAATCACAGGAAAGTTTTAATGTGCTCCAGAGGGAGATAAAGAGGCGCAGCATCAACCACTCAAATTCTCGAGAACTGAAGCATTTCCCGACATGTTGTAGAACCGGGGTCACTGACGCGGTTTCCGCGAGCTATGTTCTAAAAATACCATAGCCTACAAATTGTTGCTATTATTTGTGCTTTTAAATTCTGAATCCCACTCGCTTTCGTGAATTAAAATTTTAAAATACCTGCAATGTCATTGACTACAATGAATTAAAACGAAAATATTTCACGCAGGTGTAATGAACCGAGTCTGAAATCTGCCGAAAACAGATGACGTAGCCCTTCGTACGACCGGTGCTCAGGAAGTAGCACTCGGCCTCAAAAAGGTTGCCGAGCCCTGCGACAAGAATCTTTGCGGGCGGTCCAAATTCATCATACCCATTCGAGACTCCTCGGCTTCAATAATCCTTCGCACGGACTCCTGCATGAGCAACACCTTCACAGACGGAAAAAGGCAGACAGAAAGTAAACGTGAGATGCGACGGATCTTACGCCTTCGTGAAATCACAAAGACTTTCTCTGTCGTTCCGTCGGCGTTAGCGCAAGCTTTTAACACTTGCCGCGTGTCTATACACAGCGGCTACATCTGTAACGAAGCCGCGAAGGGCTCACCGCGGCCTCCGCCTCCTGCTTCTTCTTGGCGATGTTCGAGGCCGAGCTCTCGCGCTGTTTCTCCAGGTCTCTGTTCAAAGATGGATTGGAGGCAACAAAACAAAAAAAAGCAGCAATAATGCATGCGACGCTTCCCCGAGCAAGAAATCAAAATGGAGGATTTCTTACTGCTCCTTCTGGGCCCGCACGTAGGGCCGAATAACAAGTTGCTGCAAGGCGAGGTAGACGACCAGCGGTCCGACTGTGGCGTAAAATACAGCACTTGGGAGGAGTTGCTCAGTCAGGTGGATCGGGAAGAAATACGTCTGGCTGGCTCGGTTCAGTCTGCGGAGGGACACCGGTCGCGTTTATTACTTACAGCCGGCCAGATGAATTGTGTCATATCGCTTTTGATCACACCAGGAAGCGGATTGTGGAATTGTGGCGGCCCGAAGCGACATCGAGATCCACATTTGTCAGGGATGATTGTGCCAAAAAATGAGAAGCGGTGAGGCCTTTCCATTTAATATAAACGTAATCTTATAATATAATAATGCAACATTCTCCCATTAGTTAACAAAATTACAAAATTCTGGTGATCCTGGCTGACCTGAAACAGGAGACGTTTAGTCTGATTTGACTTCGGACAGTGAGGAAAAAGCTGAAATGCGTGATTTCACGCCGTGGATTCACAACATCTGGCTTCGACTGTATCGCTCTAAAAATGTATCAACGGGCCCGTTATTTTGTTGTTCAAAGTGGTTTACCCGCCACCAAAACCAGCCAGAACTCTGTGACAAGTGTTCATCCCGTTTTTCAATGTCTGCCTTTGACATCGTCTTGCCTTGTGCACTCCTCGCAAATGTGTTGCCATCAGACACAAAGAAAACTTGGCAGCCGGGTGGCGTCAATGTGGATGCGCCAGTCATGCGGGACACTATCCAGGAACAGGAACCATCAGTGTTGCGAGTCTACGTTCAGTCATTTCGGTCAAATACGGCCATTCCGTAACATTTGACTCTACACGTATCCGTTGAAAGCCTCCTGCGATTCCCCCAAGATTGTTGTGAGGCTTTTCCATGCCGCGCTCCAACAGAACAAGCCAAAAAAAAAATGCTAAAGCCCACCAATGAGCGCGCAGCCTTTGCACGTTATCACCAATTACCATCATTTTTAGCCTACAAGCCGCAGGTTTTTTCACACGCTTTGATTTGTGCATTTTTTCCCAACGGCCGCTCGGGTGGACTCGAGCAGAAAAGGTAAGAAAGAGACCGGTGGAATATATGTGCAGAGGAAGTAACTTTTACCGGCCCTGTTAGCGGTGCACTAGCATTAGCGCTGTGCTTGCGTGTTGGTGCGGTGTTACTGGCGTGTCTTAGTGATATTTACTGTGTTAATGTTAATGTTTTGTTTTAACCAGCCCTGTAAGCATTAGCGCTAGCGTTAGCGTTAAACGTTTCACTTGCGGCTTTTACACAGCTACGGCGTATGTATGTACCAAATGGTATTTCCTTTACAAATCTACTCGGTGAGGCTTGTAACCAGGTGCACTCTGGAGGCCGGGAATTACGGTATCCATGTAAAATATATTTAGCAACAAATTTCTCCACTGACTAACAAATTAACAAACCTCCCTCGTGTCTCGAACGGCTGTGAGGCACCTTCTTGAATCTACGAAAATAGATAAAAGCGGGACTTACTTAACCTTGAGCGAGACACCTTGAGGCACCCCGACGCTGACCGTGGCGCCCAAAATGCTGTGCCGACTGATTTTCCTCTCAGCGCCGTACTCCAGCACGGTCCCGAAGAAACCAGACCTAAAACGCGCACGCAAAAATGAATACTAATAATGTGCGAAGCATCCAAAATATGCGGCGGAGTCACAAAAATATGACTTTATCTTGCGACAACGTACTTTATTGAGCCCTTAATCTTCGTCTGGTCTTCATCCTGGAACTTGTATTGGTAACTCATCATCATAAAAGTGTGTGGAATGCCCAGCTGCAAAGAGGATGCGAAGGTTGCGGATGATGGTTGCCAAACAAATATGGATGTGATGCACGCACGCACGCAGGCAGGCACACCTGCACTGCGACGGTAAAATGGCTGCTCTTGGTGTCCCTGACTATGCTGGTGTTCATGGACGAGTGGATCCCCCAACGCCACTGCAAGTAGCCCATCGTGTTCTGGTCGAGGTGGCGGGCCAGCACGGTGGTGACGCCGGGACGCACGCCTCGGGACGAAAACTGGAGTCCGCACTGCGCTGTCACAAAGCTGGGGTGGAAAAGAAACATTTTTATTAATCTACATCACCCAGCAAGCATCTTTTCCAGGGTCTTACAAGCGTGGCGTCAGATTTCGGAATATCTTCATTCCAAAGAGAGGTCCGTGTGTGTCCCCGGCGCCAAACTCGATCTGCAAGTCACATTGTAACTTTTCAGCACAGCAGATACAAAAATACACAAACAGCTGGAACCGGAACAGGTTCCCAAAAAGCTGAAACAGGCTCATCTTGACCACGGTGTTCCATCACCTTTTGTTTTAATGACATTCAATAAACCTTTGGGAAGTGAAGACACTAATTGTTGAAGGTTTGTAGGTGGAATTCTTTCCTATTCTCGCTTGATGTAGCGTTTCAGCTGTTCAACAGTCCGGGGTCTCCGTTGTCGTGTTTTACACTTCATAATGCGCCGCGCAGCTTCAAAGGGAGACGGGTCCGGACTGCAGGCAAGCCAGTCAAATACCGGCCGCCTTTGACCACATAGCCACACCGTTTTAGCACGTGAAGAATGAGGTTTGGCAGGCCTTGCTGAAATGAGCAGAAGCGTCCATTAAAAAGACGCTGCTTGGATGGCAGCATGTATTGCACCAAAACCCTCATGTGTCTTTTCTCATGAATGCTGCCTTCATTGACGTGTAAGGTACCTGTAACCCCCCCGCTCCCCCCCCCCCCCCCCACCCCTTATCATCCAGATGGTGCGCACACTGTGAGGAATGCAAGAGTGCCTTCAAACCTGACCATTACACAATATTTAAACAAAAATGTCTACCAAAGACTGTTGATGAGCCATTAAGAGTTGAAAATCGACACAGCCTGCATACCTTCAAGTGACCGTTTTTTTCCAGTGTTTGTATTTTGCTCAGATAGTATAGTCGCTTCCGGTCAAGCAATTGTTTGGTGACGCTGCGGGTGTCGCCGTTTTTCTGATTCGAGGACGATGAGGAGCTAACTGCCGGTCGTTCGGAACTGACCAATCAGAAGTTACGATGCCTGAACTACGGCACCTGATTCCTCGTGTCAGCCAATCACAAGCCGTCAGGCACCACGCGATACCACACGCTTGTTGCTCCGTAACAAAATCGGGAGGAACCAGAACACTTGGCACATCTCTGGGCGTACGTTCCAAGATTAGGCTACAGAGGATCCTGACGTTTTACGGTAAATCCAACGCTCCTGCGTTTTTGCGAGTCGTGTCCACGTCAAAGCCACATACCTCACCCCAACCCTGCGCTGAGGTGACTCTCCTTAGGGCCAAGTTAATAGTCCCGCCTCCGTTTCCATTGTGGGTGGACAGAGAACCGGACAAGATGGCCGTGTCATTTGTGGTCAGCGGGGCCTGCGGAAGAGCACGCGTGCGGAGTTCGTCAAAGCTGCCGCGCGGCCCGGAAAGATATCACGCCGTGACGTACAATCTGCCAGAGTGCGTCACCTCTATGGATTGGGATATGTGCATCTTGTTGATTTCCACGTGCGGGATGCCGCCGGCGACCACGTCCTCGTAATCCTCCTCGTAACGATCAAAGAGGTCCGTGGCGTCAACACCCACGCTAATTGTTCCCTACGAAGAGAGAGAGCCGTCGAAAAAACGTCAATATCAAGTCAGCTGACTTGCTGTAATTATATTTGCATTTAAAAGTTGCATTCCGGCCAGCTCGTGTCACTCCAAACCAATGACGTTGCAGAACAAGCTCTTTGAAAAGTCATTCCAGATGACTTCCCACCTCCGACCTCCGACCTCCGGCCTCCGGCCTCCGGACGTACCTTCGGGTTGGTCCTTTGCTGCATCCTCCTCTCCTCTCGCTCCTTTTGAAGACGCTCGTACTCCTCTCGGATCTCTGCAGGAGTTCTTTTCCTCTCCACCACCTGGAAAAACAAAATACCGGATGACACACGTCAAGCGACTGGACAATTGCAAAAACGGCACCTCCTTTTATGTTTAGTTGATATTTTCTTTTGAATATATTGTTGACATATAAAATGACCTTTGGAAAGGTTGTTTAACATCTGGTTGACTTCATAATTTAGAGCCACCTACCTCCCATCCGTCAACATCGAGTCCACGCTTGCCATAGATATCATAGATTGCTCGCGCCTGCGGATCGCTGAGCACTGGAAAAACACAACGTAGCAAATTATCCATGAATGTTGGTGTCGCCAGATGCGATCAGTAAATCAGCACGTCGTGTGCTACCTTCGTAAGCTTCGTGTACGAGGTTAAAAAGCTGCTCCGCTTGTCGCTTCAGTTCTGGATCCCGATGTTTGTCTGGATGGTAGAGCATGCACAACCGTCTGTACGCTGCCTTCAGTTGGTCCTGCGTGGCCTGAAGTACCGAGACCAAGTCAATATAGAGATGATGGCAAACAAAAAGTCTCCGCTGATTTTATTCAAACAGTTTCATGAGTGCAAAGAAAACCAATCTTCCTCAATGTTTTCTTTTGTACTCGTCTTTCTGTTAAAGTGGCATTGTAAGTGCAATATCTGAATGTACAGATTCCCCTTCCCCCCCCGCCCCCTCTCACGTACTTTGATTGAAATCAAATCAGAAGTTACGCTGCTGTAGAAAGAGTCAAGTGAAGGCACCGATGTGCACCGGATCGCCTGACAGCGAGGTCTAAGCTGATCAGCTGTAAGTAAACCTGAGTGTAGTCGATGGTGACACTGACAGCTTTAGCAAGCTAGCCCTCCTGCACGGTGTTTACAATCCTGTAATGCGCAAACTAGTTTATGCGTGCACGAATCCACGCAATTTCATCGACCGGTTGGCTCTTGGGAGTAAAACTGACAGCCAAGAACTTGTTGCGCGACTTGGAAAAAGTGTCGAGAAATCAATGTCGAGGGTCACGCTCACACGTTAGCCAAACGGCTAACGTGAAACATCTTTGCACGCGCAACCAGAAATTAACACCACGTGACGGGAAACTTAGTCGCTTGAGCATGTTTGCACAAATGAGTTCTTCGCAAGATTAATGCAAAATGTACCTCTCGCCGGACGTTTAGGAGGGAATAGTAGTCATCACTGGCGATCTCATCATCGTCTAAGGCGGACGCCATGTTTACTCCCCGGTCATTTCTTCTTCGTCACCTCCTTTCAGTTACACAAGAGCGGGCGCACTCTAGCGTCACCTCGCGTGGCGGATCTACTGTATTTCAAATGGATTACTGTATTTAGCTCGACACGGTGACAGGTTTTACTCTTAAAATTGTAGTTATTCACAGAAATGGATTTCACAGAGGTTATTGTTTTGCCTTTTCCTCTAATAATCGGATACAGTTTGTCTGCATTTTAACATACGTGTATTCCCAATGTTAACATAGTGGCTTCAAATATGGATATTTAAAATTAACCATGTGTATTGAGCATTTTAATATCATTCATTAATCTTCCATTCCTCTTATCCATCCATCCATCCATCCATTTTCTGAGCCGCTTATCCTCACGAGGGTTGCAGGAGTGCTGGAGCCTATCCCGACTGTCAACGGGCAGGAGGCGGGGTACACCCTGAACTGGTTGCCAGCCAATCACAGGGCACGTCGAGACAAACAACCAATCACACTCACAATCACACCTCGGGGCAATTTAAAGTGTCCGGTGAATGTTGCATGTTTTTGGGATGTGAGAACTCTCATTTCCGGAGGTGTTAATGGTTGTATGTTTCTATGTGCCCTGCGATTGGCTGGCGACCAGTTCGTGGCGCGCCTGAAGATAGCTGGGATAGGCTCCAGTATGCCCGCGACCCTCGTGAGGATAAGCAAAACAAAAAAAAAAACAAAAATGGATGCACGGATCTGTTAATTGAAAAGTAATTGTCAGATTCATCAATGATTAAAATAGCAGTTACAGCCCTTAATCCAACCACTTTTAACATTTATAGCCCAACACAGGATCTTCGCCATACGGGAGCAAAATCCACATGAATGCCTTGACAAGTTTCCCCTTTTCATATTTGTATTATTTTTTTTTCCTCCCCGGCTGGCATCAGAGGAGCTGTCCTTTCAGCACCGTCTCGGCACCGGTCGCCCACAGCCTGTTTTCACGGAGGATGAGGATGAGGATGAGGATGAAGAATGAAGGAGGAAGGAGGAAGGATGAAGGCCGTCCTCGAGTGCACGATTTGACAAGAGCGCCAACAGCAACGTGCAGCAAGCTCAACGATCTGGACTTTGATTGCTTGTAGTTATTTAACCATTGTCAAGACCAGCAGCGCCGCCGGAAGAGAAGGAGGACGCACTGGACGACGTGAAAATGGACCTTTCGCTCCAGAATCTCACTCACCAAGACCTGCTTTGAATTGGCTCCGTTTGCTTATTCAGCTGATTCACGTCATGTTACTTTTGTCATGTACACGGTGGTCACGTGACACTTGCAGCCCAAAGATGACGTGTCAGGGGCGTGGCCAGGACACTGCCATGGGCGGAGCTACCGCCTGCACCCCTGCACCGGATTGACACTAATTAGGGCACACATCGAAGCCTTGACTTTGCCACTTGCTCGTGGTTGAGACCGTTGCAGTCTGTGCCGACGGGCTTCTTGTTATGTGGCGGCCTCGTTGTCGCTGTTCTTGTGCCACCACACCTAAGTCCAGTCTTCTTTTTTGCCTAAAAGTAATTCAACCACATTTTCATGTTTTTGGACCTTTGCCGTTGCCTCGTGTTTTTGTGCCTCTGCTTTTTTTTTTTTTTTTTTTTTTTTTTTGGGGGGGGGGGGGACTGCTTACCTGTGTATGACCTCTACCTGGATTAAAACCATCCTCGACATCATGTCACTGCCTCGGATTCCCGCGTTTGGGTCCGGCCCCGTGCCGTACGAGCTTGGCAGGATTGAGTGGGGTTCAAACCAAGTAGTGCAGTGCGACAAAGCTGAACGCCGGAGGATCAATTGCCCTTATGGTAGGACTGATTGATTGATTGATTGATTTAAGGATTCTGTCTGTGTCTATTGTCGCGATTGGGGTTGTGAAGGCAAAGTTAAAAAAAAAAATGTGGAGGAAGCAAGGCAGGAGTGCTGCAGTCTCAAAAAGATGTTTAATTTTCAAAAAGAGGAAACTAAATAGAAAAAAAATAAAGCTAGAACTGGAAACAAAACATGACTTCTGACAAGAACTGAAAGAAACCAGGAAGCTAAAAACGTACAGAGTGACGACAAATACTTGGACAAGACACTGATTGGCCGACAGAAGGTAGAAGGGAAACGCTAACAGAATTAGCACACGAGACGAGGAATGAGAAAATAAAGCACAACAGACCCTGACATCTAGACTGGAATCGAATTTTGATTAAGCAAAGTTACTGAGTCGGAAGCAAATGCAGTACATCGGCGCAAACAGCAGAGGTGCTGTTGGTTCAGTCTCAGAGTTTGCCGTCTCAGGCGTGTGTCGCCAAATTACGGAGTACCCGAGAAAGACTAAGCGCTGGTGCAACTACTGTACTTTTCACCAGTTTCCTGCCATTGCCGGTCAGGCAATGTTGCAGAAAAAGGCCCAATCGAAAGTGTCATTTTGCATCATTGGAGCGTTCACAAAGTGGACGTTTCAGCGGGCAAAGGGAGACCAATGCACTATGTTGATATTCGGTATTACCAGAGCAATTAACTTTCATATATTTATCATTTCAAATGTACGCCTGGTTAAAAAGCAAAGCACGGAGAGCGTGTCTCCAAAATGCTCAAGCGCAGTCAGTCAATGAAGACGGGGATCGTTACCTCAACCTCTCATATACCGAAAGTCTCTCCTTTTTATTTCTTTTCTTTTTCCTCTTTTTGCATGACTGTAATGCTGCTGGGACATTTTGTTTCTTACTTGACAATCTTTCCATTTTTTTTTTTATGGTCAATAAAAATTGTACAGTATAATAATGTGGCACCTCCAAATATTGTTCCCCGATATGAAGTTCAGGAGTTGCAGTTTTATCATCCGCTGACTTTGGATTGAATGCGTGCGAGTCGCAGACTGTAATTTGTTGGCAAGGGTCGAGTTCTGCCGCGTCGTTTGTTGCTCGGCGGCCCGCGGGAAGACCGAAATAATGGCACAATGGAAAGTTCAGAGACATCCACCACCATCTAAGACTTCCACCGTGGGCAGCATTACAAAAACTGCCACTGAAAATGGAGATGAGGATTCAGAAAGATCCTCCATCCTGTAAAACAATAACGAATGATTATGATGGTAATTTATGATCCCTTCCATCATTAAGTTGAGGAAAATTAACAGAAACTGGTTGCTAGCCAATGGCGCTGTGTGTATTTTTCTAAAAGGTGGCCCGATGGTGCTGTAGAGTGTTGGCCTCACAGTTCCGAGGTCCAGGGTTCGATCCCGCCCCTCCTTGTGTGGAGTTTGCATGTTTTCTCCGGGTGGGCACTCCGGTTTGCTCCCACATCCCCAAAACATGCAACATTAATTGGACACTCTAAATTGCCCGTAGGTGTGATTACCGACTGTCTGTCTCCATGTGCCCTGTGATTGGCTGGCAACCAGTTCAGGGTGTACCCACCTCCTGCCAGTTGACAGCTGGGATGACCTCCAGCACTCCGTTGACCCTTGTGGGGATGAGCGGCTAAGAAAATGGAGATGTGTGTATATATATAGTGGTATTGTCTGTCTACATGTGTTGCCCCACCATTTGCTTTCAAATAGCCATTGCTTATAGGGCTCAAACAACACTACTATCAATTTTAGCATATCATGGGGGTTTGCCCATTAAGTTTATGTGGTTGAGTCGTTTTTAATGCACAACTTGTAGTTTTAGTTTGACAGGAAATTTCATCTGGGAGTTTGAAAGCTCTTGAAGATTCATTCAAACTTGTGTTTTATTCTAACGTGAGTCGATTTTATTAAAAGAAAAAAAAGTCACAAGTTGTCCGCTCGCATGGCATGCCACTCATGGCCAACTTTTATTTGCATTATTTTTTTTCCCCCATTAAAATATTTGGGGTTAGCAGGTCCGAGGTTCTGGTTTGATCCTTCCCTGTGTGGCGTTTGGATGTTCTCTCTGTGCTTGCTTGAGTGGGTTTTCTTCCAGATCCCCCAACTTCCTCCACATTCCCCAAAACCTGCACATTAGCGTCATTTGAAAACTCTAAATTGTCCACGAGTGGGAATCCAGCCGTGGCTGGGTTGGACCCCAGATCAGCTGCAACTGGATGAACGAAAAATTCACGACGCAATCGTAAACCCCGCCCACTGCTATGTATTATCCATTGCAAAACAATCTTTATTTGATTTAACAATGAGGCTTAGGTGTCTGAACAGGAAGTAAAATTGTCACGCATACTAGGTGAGGAGGGAGGGGTGGGGGGGGGGGCGTGTGAGTGTGTGTGTGTGTGTGTGTGCGTGTGTTTTGTCAGTCACCGCCTGGCAGCCAATAGTAAGTTGGCCTGGTTCGGACGGACTCGCCGCCCGCTCCTCGATCCACTCCCTCCGCGTGCTGTCCTCGCCGTGCACGCGCGTGGTACCCACGGTCGCGAGGAGGAGGAGGAGGATGTTGCGCGTGAAGGGGAAATGGCTGCCGAAAACAAGCCGGAAGGTAAGAGAAAAATAATAGGATTAATTCACTTGCTCGGTGTGCGTGCGTGCGCGCGCGTGTCTTTTTTCCCAGGCGGACAGTTGGAAGTGTCGAGCAGGCGACGCGCGCGAGTGGAGACGTTTTCGCCTCCCACCTCTAAAAATAAAATAAATAATAATAATCCCACCAAATACCAACAAGCAAACAGTTTGCGTGTTTGTTGTTTCCACGCGAAGGCAAACGCGGCGACACCGACACTAGCCGGCTAACGTTAGCCCAGCCCGCTGGCGCCGCGACGAGCGGACGCCGAGCGTGGCGAGCGGCGGGTTTGCCGCGGACCCGACCCCCCCCCCGGGCTAAGTTGGTGGCGGCGCGTCTTGCGGCGTCGAGCAACTTCTCCGATTTGCCTCCTCCTCCGCCGCCTTCGCCGTCGCCTCGTCGTCATTTCGTGATTGCCAAAGCGCCGACACCGACACGGACGAACCGTGTCATCGAGTTTTGGCTTGTCGTTGTCGGAGCGTCCCTGCCATGCACCAGCACCCTGGCAAACTAAGCGAGTCCAAGAGAAGACCGCTGCCGGTGTTTTGTATCCACCCCCCGAGGTCCAGAGTACTGTACTTGGCCCAAATGTGTGAGAGGCTTGGATGCCATCACAGCGGACGGTGGAAACGTAGAGGATGGAGGCTGACGGCAGCAAAGTCATGCCCCTCACCCCCACCCCCACCCCCACCCCACCCCTCTGATTCCGTAAGGCTCACTAACTTGAAGCGAACGCCGGTCCACTTATTTAGTCTGCTATTGGACAAACCGAGCAATTGTAGGAAACGAGGAAATCTGATGTAGAACGCGGAAGATGCGCAAATTCAACGGGGACGAGAATCTCGCAAGAGGAGCTTGATTGAGTCACCTCAACAATAATGGCTCTTTTTATTTATTTTTAACCTGACATGCCTACTTACTCATTATTTTGTGGGGTGGTGGGGGCTGAGACGTCTGCCATTTACGTCATAAGTAAAAAAAAAACAGCGAGGAAAACACACCATTTCTAGAGAAATCCTGATGTTTCCTGGCATGTGCGGGACTTTTACCGGGTGTTCAGAGTCAACCCCTCCAAAGGCTTGTGTTTGTGTTTTGGAGAATAATTTTTATGAGCTCAAAATGACCTCTGTTTCATGTGCTGAATTCAGCTCAAGTGAAGTGATGCACGGAGCCCCGCCAGGGGGTGATGTTGAGCTACACAAGCGCACCCGCCGCGTGAAGCGTTTGTCTGAGTCCACCCCCCCCCCAAAAAAAAAAAAAAAGAAAAAGAAAAGACGTCTGCTCGTGTGCTTGTACAGTACTGTAATGACTTCACCGCGTGGCGTCGTCACGTATTCATCAAAACATCCGCACAACCTCCACTCGGGTGTCCCATTGGCGAGCTAAGGAAGTTATTTTGAGTGTCCCCACCGGAGGCCGCCCACGGGGGGGGGGGGGGGGGTACACACCGTCCACTTTTCAAACATCTCAAAGGCATCACCAGGCACATTTTTGACTTTGGGGGTTTGCAGGTAGCGCTGAGCTCTCTTAAGTAGTTCGCAGTCCCGGAAGATGACGACCCCGAACCACCGCGTTTAAACCCGGAAGGACCGTGACCCGGTCTTAACTCGGCGGGCCGCTGTGTACGTCCCGAGATTTGCACTCCATCGAACTCTTTGTCGGGGCCCTTGGCAGTCGTGTTGTTTTTTTTTTTTTTTTTTTTTTTTTTTTTTAATTTTAGCACCCATAAAAAGCAACATGCGGCCATTACCGAGCTCAAAGCCGGGTTGGGGGGGGGAGGGGGGTGGAAAGTCTGGCATGGTGCTGCGTCTTTTCAGCCTCGCCGAACAATCGCAACAAAACAAAGAGTTTGGCGTATCAGAACTTTTGCCTCGATGGATGAATTATTCCCGAATGTTGATTTCATTTCAAGGTCGAATGACCTGTTAGCTCAACTTTGAGCGAGCGGCGTCTTGTTAGCTTGCTTTAATTCTGAACTCATTCAGCTTTGATCAAAGCAGACATTCTTGAATCTTTTCGTACTTTACTAAGATGTCGTCTTCATCTGCGACTCAAACTGTGCTACCCTTCATGAAAGTGTATGCATGGAATGTGTAATTTGTAACGGAAATGAGCTCATCTAGATGAAAATAGATGTTCAACTGTTGCATATACTGTTTGATGTTTTCACGCGAAAATATAAGTGTTTATGACTTAAACTCTGCAAACTTTGACCTCGTTTCGCTTACCTGCAAAACGACTGGTTTAGTGGGCGTTGGGCGGACCTCTGATGTCACAAAATCTGGGATGGGCCGTTTTGCAACGACGATAAGACAATTGTGCAATTTGTATTTTAAGCATTTAGTGCCTAAACTAAAGGGCAGGATACCGGCTTTCGGCATAAAGTTTAGCAGTTCTGCTCATGACATCTTGGGAAAATTGTGACAAAAACGGGGTTTGGACGCATCTGAGTACTGTCTGGTTATGGCATCTGTTTACTCTGTGAGATTATATTTATGGTGAAGTAAGTTATGACCAGTTATAGGCCTCAAATAAACATGGCAACGGATTAACTTAATTAAAATCCTTATTTGTGAAAATATAATAACTTAGACTACGTTATCGGCTACTGTGTGTTTTGGAGCAATAGTCAGCATTTTACACGCAAAGTAGTTGTCACGTACCAAATGACTAAATACCCGGCGTTTGCATAATTTCAAAACAAGACCGAAAAGTTCGTATATACATACAGGATATGGAAGCCGTTACGATTTATCAGTTTGACGAACTAAACCAAACGAGAACTTCACAAACGCTTACCAGTCGATATTCTCGTATTCCTCCCCGTTTTTCGTGGGACCCTTCAGAATAATGTTCACCGCTCGATTAATCGGCATTCTTGCAGTGCATTCCCACGGGATCCATGTTGTCGTTGTCACAAGGTCCTACGTCACGCCCCCGATCGGCTTTCTCCGCATTCTTGCAGTGCATTCCCACGGGATCCATGTTGTCGTTGTCACAAGGTCCTACGTCACGCCCCCGATCGGCTTTCTCCGCATTCTTGCAGTGCATTCCCACGGGATCCATGTTGTCGTTGTCACAAGGTCCTACGTCACGCCCCCGATCGGCTTTCTCCGCCACGTTTCCGGCGGATACGGCAATGTGCGATCATTTGTTGCAGATAATCGAAAAATTGAAAAAAATCCTTTGTAATGGGTTTAAAATTTGTAGTCAGGATGAAAACTGTATAATATTAGCAAAAAGGTGCATTGCGATCCTGAGATACACTTAAAATATAAAGCACAGGTGTCAAACTCCAGGCCTGGGGCCCAGATGTGGCCCACCACATCACTTTATGTGGGCCGCAAAAGGAAATCATGGGCATCAACTTCCATGATTCTTGCTAAAATCTCAACAAAAAATTCAAAATTGTCCCAAGTAATGTCAAAATAGAACATTTTACTGCTACCCACCCCCTTTTTACAGTTCACTTGATCACTAGTTGACTAACGATTATCATTTTGATTTTAAAACTAGTCATGCCCCCATTTGTTGCGTAAACCAAAGATTATGACAAAGTATGATTTCACGGTTGTAACGGCCCTCCACCAAATATGAATTTTGGCACTCCTGGTGTAAAGCAGTGCAATCCCGCCATCTACAGGGAAGTGGTTGTCATGACTGCAGTTTACCAACCTGAATTTCATATTGAAGAATGAAGAATGTAAACGATCACAGCAGTATGCGAGTGACGTGGCACTTTTTGAGTGGTTTCTGGATTGACCTTCAGTTCCCACAGACGTCAACAAGGGTGGGAGCGAGTTTTGCTAAAGAGGGTGAAATTTCTTGATTATCACAGATATGGCATAAAGTACCCGGATGGTGTATTGTTATTGTCTTGTATCTTGTTGCCATTTGTTGTGATTGTGGCATCCCAGGACCCCAAAAAAGATTTTTTTTTTCTTCTTTTTTTCTCTACTTTGCCTCCCGAAGGACTGAAGAAAGTTCGTAATCCGGATCGAATGTACAGATCAAGCGTGTGCTATGCTGGCCACGGTCCACCCAAGACTATCACTGATGACACAGACACCAACAGTAAGAGTCAGTTATTAATACTGCATTGCTGCTGCGAGAGGCCACGCGCTGGCCGGCCGGCCGATCAATTATTCATTCATTCAGTCATTCATCGATTCATTCATTTGCCCCTCATCCCGCCCCCATCCAACATGACACCTCCTCCAAGCCTCTCCGCTGATTTGAAGTATCAGTTTTGCGGGATCGCACTGTCGAGAGCGGAAGGCTTGTCATGAGCTAAGAGGGGTTGGGATGGGGGCGGTGGGGGGGACGGAGCCAGAGTGGACCACCATCCTACTTTTGACATCATCGCCGTCGTATCTTTATCTGCCACCGAACGGACACCGGCGACGGCTTTTACGGCGGGAACGATTCCAGCGCCGTCACGTGTCTGAGCGGGACTCGTTTTGAAATGTAGGCCAAAGCCTCGCCTTTTATTTGCGGGGGATTTTCCCTTCGTCTGGTTGTTCCACGGAAGAAGGCGGCCCCCTCGGTTCGGTTCTTAATGAATACAAGCGGTCTCTTGGCCGTGGCTGTTGATGTAGACCACGGAGCGGCTAATTAAGTGTGTTCGTGGATTGTCATTTCTAACCGGCGATTGTGGAATCGGCAGCAGCCCCTCGTTAGATTCCTCGCTCGATATGTGTCACCGCCCCGCCGTGTTTCTTTCTCTTCTTTCCCGTTTCTGTTTTGAAAGATTTAAAGCCAGACCCCCCCCCCCACCCCGCTCCTGCACTTCTATCAAATGTGCTGTTGGGACCCCCCCCCCCCCCCCCCCGTTTTTGTGAGCTCTTTTATACTGCGTGCGGCTTTAATGCGTTCAAGTTTCTGTTTGTGGCCGGACCCTCCACGGCAGGCACGTCTGCCATTGATCGGAGTAATTGGCTGAGTAATTGTTGGAGCGGTTCTGATGCACAACTGTCTTTTTGTTTATGTTCATGTGGAAGCAGCGGGGAGTGAGAGAGGGATGCTACATGAGGAGAAAGAGAGAGAGAGAGAGAGAGAGAGAGAGAGAGAGAGAGAGCTCACCTCTGCTCTCCTTGAGATGGGATTTTTATGGATGGGTGAGCTTGGTGAGGGCCCAGAACACATAAAGACTCATTTTCAGTTTGTTGCAGGCAGTTAACCGTGTGTGCATGTTTGTTGAACTTCTAGTAATAGGCTTCTTTTTCTTTTTCTTTTTCTTTTTTTTTTGCAGCTGTTTGACTTTTTGACATTCTTTCCTTATTATGCCGCGTTCCGCTACACTACGATAACCACCTCCAGGCATGTTAACGCTGTTAACCGGTGGACGCTACAAAGGCGGCCGCAGGAAAAGGCGCCGACAACGCGTCGCGTAAGTTTTCGGGGGAAATCGTTTTCCCACCAGAGGGTTTTTGGTCCAATTCTGCGAGCGGCGGCGCGACGCTCGTCCCGCTAGTTCGTAATTTCACCGTACGTACGAGTGTTGTCGAACGGGCCGTAGGCCAGATGATTAAAAAAAAAAATAATTGCTTCCCCACTTCCACATCAAGACTATTTCAAGTTTTCCCATCTCGTCATCAAGAGCCACGAGGCTACGGCGACCCGATCGAATTGGACCTCACTCGGAGTTCCTGGCCGAGTGCCGCCCGTCGTCCTCGTTGCGCGATGTAAAAAATGGATCATCGACCGCAGCTCATAAAAGTCGGTGCGAAGAAGTTTTTTTGTTCAATTTGGTGGCGTTTGGAGCCTCTCGAATGAGCAATTTACCCCGAACGTGCTCTCGTTCCAAAATTTTCAACTGTGTCAGGGATGTTGATGTCTGAGGGATAACAAATTTATTGTAAACAAAATATAATTCAAAAAGAGCTTATCGTTAGCATTGTAGCTTTTCTGATTTAGAAGTCATGCATTTACTATGAAAAATGACCCAAAAAAAAGTTGAAAACAGATTCTCCTGAATAATGCCAACTTGACAGCAGTTGAAAGGAAAAAATAAGTACATAAAAAAAAATAATAGCAAATACATAGACAACAAAGTGTGCAGTGTGATTGGGTTCCATCGTGAGATAAGACAGGGGCGTCAAACTCATATTTGTCATGGGCCAGATTGTAGTTATGATTTCCCTCAGAGAGCCATCATGACTATGAAGCCGTGGAAATCTTTCACCTCATCATATTTACACATTAAATTTATGAACTCGTTTTGGAATCAGAAATCAAGGATAATGGGTTTTTCAACAATTATTAATGTTTGGTAACACAAAAATGCTTGCAATATCTCAACTTCATCAGTTAGGGTTACATGAGAATTTGAAATTTTGTTACAGATCACAAAAATCATGGACATTGAAATGCATGTTTTGCCTTTGCGGGCCACATAAAATCATGCGGCGGGCCGCATCTGGTCCCCGGGCCTTGAGTTTGACACCTGTGAGATTACACATTACATTTAAATTAAATTGACGCGCATAATGAGTTTAAGGTTCTCATCAATGCCCAAAACTGCTGCCGGGATCATGTAAAATATCCATTTAAAAATTTTGAAAATGATGATATTGGGACGAATGAGTTGATGTTTATTTTATATCGCAAAGAGTTTCAGTTTTCTGAGGCAGAAAAATTGAAAAGAAAAGCAACTAAAACTATTGCAGAATCAAAAGGTTCATCAAACTGCTGCGACAGAGCGTGTGGGTGGTGGTATGCATGGTGAGCAGAGAGTGAAGATGGGGGTGGGGTCAAAAAGCCAAGAAACGATGATCTTTGTCAAAAATGAAATGATACAAAGTCCAAAGGGCAACGTGCTGTCAGATGTCGTTTTTGTCAGTGGCATGGGCTGCTTTCATGTAAACATATTTTGATGAATGACATAAAAAAAAAAAAAGACTAAATATACAATGCAGCAAAAACTAAAATCTTTTGACCGGCCTTGAGCGTTTTGGGCCCAATGTACGAAGCAGTTTTGATGGCTTTGTCGCCTCATTGGCGAGCCTGTCGTCGCATATTCTACAAAAAATATTTTAGTAGGTGCTAGTCACATAACTGCAGTATCAGTAGGACCCCCTTTATGATCATATTGTCTTATATTTTCCCGTTGTTTGGCCTTTTTTTTTTTTTGAAGACGCTCTCCCTACACATTAGCATTTTTACCCGTTTTTTGCTAGCTCGTAGGCTAACATTTTTCCCCGTTGCGCGACTCATCGGCTTCCCTCACTCGGTCATCTACAGTCACAGTATTTCTTCTTCCCTGAAGTGGGTGCGATAACAATGTGACGTAGAAAACTACACGAGCTCAGCTTTGATGTTTGTCCACAAATGATTGTTATGACGGCGGCGCGGCGCGGTGGAGTAGCTGGAAAGATTGGCCTCACAGTTCTGAGGACCCAAGTTCAATCCCAGGCCTCCCTTTGAGGAGTTTGCATGTTCTCTGGGTGGGCACTCCAGTTTCCTCCCACCCCCAAAAACGTGCAATATTCATTGAACACTCTCAATTTTTTTTCTCATGCTTAATAGAATATATCCGCTTTTTGATCATATTACTTGCAGTGTATGCACTTTTAATTGTCTTTTTTTTTATGTCATTTTTGTTTTTATCCCGCTTTGTTTTCAAGCGCCTTTAATCATGTAAAGCACATGGAGTTACCTCGTGTATGAAATGCACAATACAAAAAAAAAATTGCTTTGCTTTGCTTGCTTTGCTTTGCTTTGCTTTGCTTGAAACTGCCCCGCCGGTGTGATTGCGAGCGCGACTTCTCTGCAACTGGCTGGCGACCGGTTCAGGTTCAGGGTGTACCCCGCCTCTAGCTGGGATAGGCTCCAGCACGCCCTGCGACCCTTTTGAGGATAAGCAGCTAAGAAATTGAGTGGATGGATGATTAGTTATGATGTCATTAAGGTGAAGTTGAATTTTCCAATGCAGCGCGCGTCTTTTTTTTTTGACTTTCCCTTGTTGGTTTGACCCGTATTGATTGGTCCTATTTGAGTTCCGCGTTCCCTCGATTCCGACCTGTGGTACGAGCCTTAAACCCCCCCCCCCCCCCCCCGCCCACCTTTCTGCTCAACTCATGTGAACTTTTGCACTGTCCTTACTTCACATTTTGATTGATTCATATTTGCCCAGGTACTTGTTTATTTAATTTGATTGCCTCGTATTGACTTGGAGAAACACTGTTTAAACTGCGTGTTGATATTGGACCGTGATTGCGCCCTCCCGCCCTCTGCACGGCGTGAAAGGATGCCATTTATGTTGTCTTCAGTCGACTGTATTAAGCCTGTATTTTATTATTATTTTTTTTTTTTGACGCGCTTGCATTGATGGAATCGCCCCCTTTTGAAATCCTCGGGCTGCCACTGGTGCAAGTAATACACGGTTTGTGTACGCCGTAACTGCTCGAGTATTCTGTCCCTTTTAATAAAGGGATGAAGTGATCAACAATGGCCCCCTTATCTGCAGAAGTGGCTTTCATTGTTAGTTGCAGATGACTTGGCATTTCCAGTTGAAGCAAAACCGCTTCCTCTATTGTTGGGAAATTTAGTGATGGGTGACGTCAAATTGTCTGCAGTTGGAATGCTGAAAACCGGCCGACGTGGGCGCTCAGGGGTTGCATTTGTGCTTGTTATTGATAGAAGAAACAATATTTTATTTGTTCTGCGTTCATGAAGGGCTACGAAAATCCCAAAATAATATTTTGTGAGACCCATGTCGGTGTGAGACAGTGGCTCTAAATGATGAATGGATTGTCAAAGTAGTTGTTGATGTGTGATGATCCAACAGTTGATTGTTTACCTGTGACGCGTCGAATAACGAGACTCGCATATTGTAAGTGTTCGCGCCATCTGTGAGATTTGATTAGGATTGATGAGCTCGTGAAATCGGTGACGGTGGCGTCTCGGCAGCTTGACGTTTTCTTTTATAGCGTTGAAAGGCTTGAAATCGATCTTGCCGGGGCCGCGTTTGTTGCTTTTACTCCCCCGTTGACCACACCAAGTATTGTGATGCTTTTTGAATTTGGGATATTTCATCCGACGATGCAGCGCAATTGGAGCCGACGTAGACGATTAGTCGTATCCCGCGGAATGCTCTGCTTTTGTCGTCCGTGCACTTTTTATTTCAAGCCGCAGAAGAGCGACGTCGTTAAAGCGCGTTAAGCCGCCGTGAGGAATGTTGCCGTTGCGACTGCTCGCCCAGATACGCACCGCCGGCGGTGATTGGTCGAGTGATCTATGGCCAAAACATTAGCTTGCAATTTTGCCACAATGTGGGCACAGATTAAAAAGAAAAGCCGTCAGTCTCCAAGCGTGCTGAGACGGAGACGGGGGGGGGCTGCTGGGACCCACGCTTGCGTTCAGGCCTCGGATATTGATTAAAGGTTTGTTTTTTGTCAGCCTTTCCAGGCTCGTGACCCTCGCCCTCGTCTTGAAGGTGGGCCGGATCAAGCCGGCGTGACAGAAATCCCTCAAATAGACCCTAAATGCTTGCTTCCGAGCCGAGGGCCGGGATAATCGAAAACCAGAACCCGGCAAAAAATAATGACGACCCTCCGCGTTCAACAAACCCGCTCTTTAGCCTTATGTACACAAAAGTAATTTCATTTCATGATTTACAGAGAAGTTAGCATTTAATAATACATATGTAAATACAAAGATGCAGCTAAAGCTAACAGCAAATACATTTGAAAATACATAAGCAATTCCAGTGACGTTGGAAAAACGCAATACAATGATTTGAAAATCTTGTTCAAACTATATTTAATTGAATGCGCTACAAAGATATTTCAAGGTCAAACTGATCAGCTTTTTTGTTTTTAGCAAATAGTTATTCACTTTGAATTTTGAGGCTGGAATCGCTTCCTTAAAAGCCGGGACGGGCGCACGTTTCCTGTGGTGTTGCATCACCCTTTTCTTTTACAACATTCAGATGAGGATACAAATTGTTTGTTTGTAGCTGGAATTTTTCCCCGTTCTTGCTTGATGTACAGCTTCAGCTGTTCAACGGTCCGGGGTCTCCGTTGCTTCAAGGGGATTCAATGGTAGTTTTCGGCCTTGCTGCTGACATGCATGATATTCTCCAGATTGGCTTAACCTTTTGATATTAGGGGGGAAATCCCTGAATTCCTGGCAAGTGTACATTGAGGACATTGTCCTTAACCTGTCGGACTATTTTCTCACGCACTTGTCGACAAAGAGGTGAGCCTCCCCTCATCGTTGCTCGAGCGTTTCAGGGAAGCTCCTTTTCTAGCCAATCATAGCATTCCCCCCTGTTGATCTGTGGGATGTTCCAAACGGGTATTTGATGAACATTCATCAACTATTTTTTTTTTTTGCCAGCTGTCCCAGCTTTTTGGAACATGTCGTGGAGCCATAAAATTCCATTATTTACTAAAAATAAAGTTTGAACATCATCTTATCTTTGCAGTGTATTCAATGGAATATGATTTGCAAATCGTTTAATTCTGTATTTAGTATCCCAACATTCATTGGGATTGGATTTTTACTTGGAAAGCGTGTAGCGAGTAAATAACCGCAAACGTTTCATTTCATCTCCCGCCCAATGATATTATTTCAAATCTCGGCGTCCAAGACAATAACACGCAGGGCGTCTGGAGCTTGCGAGATGCTCGACAAGTTCTTTAAGTGGCGCCGAAACGTGATTCCAGCGGAACGTCGGGGGCTATCATTTAATATAGATGAATAACAAGTGAGAGAATAAAATGGTGTTATGAAAGCGCAGAAACGTCGGCGCTCACTCAACGGCAGTTACGTTGCATTCATTTTTTTTTTTTTTTTTTTTTTTTTGGTGCCCTGAGAGCCTCGTGAGATGCGTTTCCGTGTAAAAGCGAGCGGCTCTCGACTAAGACAAGGACTGCCATATTACGGAAGGCCGAGTCTGAACATCCCCGCGTCTGAGTGCCACATCTAAAACGAATGCTTTATTTAATAGTTCGGGGCACTGTTTGAAACAGAAGAGGCGCGAGGAGCAAATGCAGTCATCTGTGACCGAGACGCATAAATCACGACAGCCCTCTGATGCAGACGCACCAGCAACATCCGTCAGCCAACCCAAATACCGTACAAACCGTTTGCCCGTTTATGCGACGGCGCTGTGGCAATGGCACGCCATCAAAAGTAAACGAGGAAATCGGATGAGAACTCCAAGCCCTCGAGTAGATCCGCACGGCTGATGTTTGGACATCGTCTCTCTGATATCATTTGAAATTGTCCCACATTTTTGCTTAGGAGCAAATACTGGATTACGCGATCAAACCGAAAAACTCAATCGCCAAATGTCTCTTTAGAGCGTGCCAGCTCCATGCTAACTTTGAGCAGGTTCACGAGTTCTCTGTCGCGACAGCCATCCATTTCCTGAGCTGCTTATCCTCACGAGGGTTGCAGGAGTCCCGGAGCCTATCCTAGCTGCCATCCTGAGAGTCTCCAATGAATAATAACGAATTTAAAATACATGAAAAAAAATAAGATGATACGTGACGCTACAACTGTTGTTGGCGAAACACAAAACGGGAGAACGAGTGGAGCCGAAGAAATGCCGAGCTACAAAAAACCCCTAAAAATACAAGTCAAAGGGCAAATCGTCCACGTACGAACTGAGCTGAGCCTGAAAGGACAAATTCCCACACGGAGTTGAACTGAGCTGAAGCTCAGGCAGATGGACGCGCAGGCCGTCTTGCTACGCCACTCTGTGACAAAAGACCGTCTATTTTCAGAGTTGCTTATCCTCACAAAGGGTGACGAGGGTCACGGACCCAACCCGAGCAGGTGGCGGGTACGCCCTGAACTGGTCGCCAGCCAATTGCAGTGTGTAAAGCGAAAGTACCCGGAGAAAAGCCACGCAGGCACGAGGCGAACGTGCATACTCCACACAGGCTGGGGTGGGATTTGAACCCCACATCTCCGAACAGTCAGGCAGACGCTCTGACCAGCTGCTCCACCGTGCAACAATGTTTTCAATACACTATTTTAGATTTTGTATCCCTTTTGAAATCATTTCACTTTGGTACGGAACAGACGTTTGTCCTTTTTTTTTTTTTTTTTTCACCTGGACCCGCTAGGGAGGATTAAGATCAGCTGTTGTTCACGGTCATTCAAGAACGTTCCACGTTGGTCTTTCGGCAAACGCCAAGATGGGAGTCGGCGCTTTAACCCGTTCCACGTTCAAGTACAAAATGATGGCAGAGGCGTTTTTGTTGCGCTTCTTCAGCGTCGCGACCTAAAAATACATTCAGACTGATGATAAATGTGATTTCCACAGATGCCTTTTTAACGGCAGCACGGTGGAGCAAATGGTTAGAGCGTTGGCCTCACAGTTCTGAAGTCTGGGGTTCAAATCCCAACCTCTCCCATGTGGAGTTTGCATGTTCTCGCCGTGCCTGTGTGGCTTCTCTCCGGGTGGGCACCCCGGTTTCCTCCCACATCGCAAAATCATGCATTCATTGGAGAGGGCAAAATTGCCACGAGGTTGATTGTGAGTGCGATTGGCTGTTTGTCTCGATGTGCCCTGTGATTGGCTGGCGACCAGTTGAAGGTGTGCCCCGCCTCCTGTCCGACGACAGCCGGGATTTGCTCCGGCACTCCCGCGACCCTTTTGAGGGGAAAAATTGGAAAAAAAAAAAAAAAAATGCGCAATAAAAGTGGAGCATGGTGCGACTGCGTAGAATATAAATGTACTCATTGTCCGGTCCAGACAATTCTATAATAAAAATATTGTAAATATTATGAAAATATTTGATGGGATTCTTAGCTGTAGATCATATTAAAATGCTTTATATTCACTACTTTCACTGGTATTTATTTATTTTTGGTCTCTTTTAAGGATGAGAGGCCCTGTAGCTCAGTGGTTAGAGCACTGGTTTGATAAACCAGGGGTTGTGGGTTCGTATCCCACTGGGGCCTCCACTCCCTGAGAAGGGTTGCGTCAGGAAGGGCATCCGGTTGCGTCAGGAAGGGCATCCGGCGTAAAAATTGTGCCAAACATATGTGGCGTAAAAATTGTGCCAAACATATGTGCGTTCATCTGAGATGACACACGCTGTGGCGACCCCGAAAGGGACAAGCCGAAAGAAACTTACTTTTTTTCTCTTTTAAGGATGCGAAGATCCAATTGAATAAGTCTATGATTTGATATTATTATTTTTTCTTTCCTGCATCCTGAAGTGTTTTGTCTCGCCGGGAGACAGCGCAGACACGTCTGATTTGTATCTCAGCTCTCCCGGTGGGGAAAATCTTCGACATCCTCGAGTTGAGATGTATCCCGCCGCAGCTCTGTCTCGCCACGCCGGTGTTATTGTGCCAGAGGGCAGCACCCAATCCCGAACAATCTGCGGACAGACGCGTCTGCCGCCGGTGCGATCTGTCACAAAAGCTCCGTGCGCACCTTTTGGCGCGAGGCCGAGCGTTAACCTTTGGGAAGATCTGCCTGTGAATTGGCTTCAATAAATCGAGCCCTTTCCCCGACCCTGTGCTCCATTTTTTTTTTTTCAATTTTTTTTTTTTTTATAGGATTAAACCTTCTTCTCCACACCTCATTTCCTTCTTTCTCTCTCATTTGCGTCGTGTTTTGCAGTTCACACAACTGCAAAACGCCGCCCGGAGCAGATGCTGCATGTGATTCTTAATTGGCTGAAGCAAACTACTGTATTATACATACAGTACCTATGCATCCCATAATGAACAGATCACGTTGAGAATTATAGGTACAGATGGATGGAGAAAATCCTCCAGATCTACAGACCTGCTCTCCCCCCCCCCCCCCCCCCCAATGTTATGAGCTGCAGCTCCATCTCTGTGGACCAACTCGCAACAAATTGTCCATATGGAGCCGTTTGGCCAGGAGCGGCGAATGTGCATCGGGCCACATATGCTCCTCTTATATCGCCATAATCAAGAGCAGCAGTGGATTATTTCTTTTGGCTTGAAAGGCGTGTTTTGCTTTGCTTGAACTTTTCTCTTCCCTTTTACTGCCAGCCGCTCGAAGAACACAAAGTCAGCTGTTTTCTGCCGGTGTTCACATTCTGCTCGGTCTAAATATCATACAGTCCGCCATTGTTTGTTTGCACCCTTGTAAAGACCCCGTAAGGCAAAAGTAAAACTGCTCTTTTAAGTCTGACACGCCGCAGAGATGAGTGTTGTTCACAACCCTGCCAAATTTGAATGCTTGAAAAAAATGCCATCCACCCATTCATTTTCTACCGCTTTTCCGGGTCAGGTCGCGGGGGAAGTAGCTTCAGCATGGGATACCCAGACTTCCCTTTCCCCAGCCACTTCTTCCAGCTCTTCCGGAAAGATCCCAAGGCGTTCCCAAGCCAGCCCGGACACATAGTCTCTCCAGGGTGGCCTGGGTCGTCCTCGGAGTCTCTTTCCAGTGGGACGTGCCCGGAACACCTCACCAGGGAGGAGTCCGAATCAGGCGCCCCAGCAGCCACCTCACCTGGCTCCTCTCAATGCGGCTCGACACTGAGCCCCTCCCTGATGACCGAGCTTAGGGAGAGCCCGGACGCCCTGCGGATGGAAAAACTCATTTCGCCCGTTTGTACCCGGGATCGTGTTCTTCCCGTCACGACCCACAGCTCGTGCCCGTAAGTGAGGGTAGGAACGTAGGTCGACTGGTAAATTGAGAGATTCGCCCTTGGACCGAGCTCCCTCTTTACCACAACAAAGTCCGCACGATCCGTCTGTCGACGTCCCGCCCCGTTCTTCCCTCTCTCGTGAGCAAGACCCCGAGATACTTGGACTCCTCCACTTGGGGAAGGATCTCATCCCCGACCCGGAGAAGGCACGCCACCCTTTTCCGACCGAGGACCAGAGGCTCGGCATTTGAGGGGCAGATTCTCATCCCGGCTGTGAATCGCTGCAGTGAAAGCTGGAAATCACAGCTTGGTGAAGCCAACAGAATGTCGTCATCATCATCATCTGCAAAGAGCAGATAGTGTGCGTAAAAGGAAGATGCAAAATGGGGGAAAAAAAACGACAAAAAAAATCAAGTCGTTCTCCCAAACGATATGGCAAAGCGGGCTTAACCCTTTCCAGGCAGGCGTTGCAAATTTGCACCAGGTTTAATATAATTGAAAATTTGAAGTCCAGAGTATCATTTTGTGAAAGTATCCGATATTTCTCCCTGTAAAACTTGATTTGGTCGAGGGAGGGCTAATGCCCCTAGCATGACGTGTGATCAGATAGCACTTCTACAACCTGGAATAAGGGATATCATTTTGTCAAGCATCTTATTTTTGGAGCTCCACGTGACTACGTGTTTGAAGTGCAAAAATATGATCCACTCCCAAAGCCTCCTGTCGTTGGTCCGTACATTTCTCACCGGGTGTTCGCGTGGCTTTTCCGTGCCGTGGTAGTGAAGCAAAGCGCCAAGGCCAGTGCGAAGTTCCGGTCCACATGCTGGCTCGCTCTCACATTGGATTTCGTTATTTTCCCCTCGTTCTTGTCTTCTCAGTGTGACGTGCGCACACTCACAGCCAACAACGAGGCGCTCTAAAGCGACCGTGTTTTCCCTCAAAGGAAGACGCCATTTTTGGGGTGCAGGCATAACTAGCGAGGAAGCTACATGTCGTAATTGCGCCAATTAGCCACTGAAGTGTCAAGGTGTGCTCTAGTGCCAGAGGCATCGGGTGGATGACTTTTGCTGGATGCCCAAGTGCATCGATGGGTGCCGTTTTAGTCACGTGTGGAATATCAGGACATTTGAAAAGGTGAAAAACAGTCGTAGTCAGAAGAGCGTATAGCATAACAATAAATGTACACTGAGGCTGTATCCTCACAATCTAACACTACGTACATTGTTCTCCATCTTTGCACGTTCACCTTTAAACATGAATACTGTATTTAGAAAGAGCCGTGATTTTACTTTGCGAGGACTTTTAAACTCACAACTATCGTGGCCTTCCACACGTATGATTTGCTTGCATCCAGTCCAGTCAGAAACTGTCAGGGGCGCGGCCAGGCCACTGGCCTGGGCGGAGCTGCTGCCTGCACGCATGCACCGTATTGACACCAATTGGATCAGGCATATAAAGTCATGTCATGTTTTTTGGCTTCAAAGTAATTCGACCAGGTTTTCATGTTTTTGGACCTTGCCTGTTGCCCCGTGTTTTGGTGCCTCTGCCATATTCGCCTGGAACAAACCCTCTTTCCACATCATGTCACCGCCTCTGAGTCCCGCATTTGGGTCCAGCCCCGTGTCGTACGATCGTGAAAGAAACGAGCTGAACGTGACCGCTGTCGACATCCGAAACACTTCCAGTCCACCTCATTTAGCCGGTGAGACGTATCTTTTGTGTAGAAGAGCAGCAACTGTTACCGTGAGCTCATCGCCAATTACTGTTTTGCACTGAGCTCACAACTAACGCTTCACCTCATCGCCTTCCGTCCTCGAACAGGACCTGGTACAATATCGTCAATGTGAGCAGGAAGAAAGCAGCTCAACGAAAGCGACTTTTAAAGGTCGAGTGTCATCCCTATAAACATTCTAAACTAGATATTGAAATGAAAAATACATTCACTTCAATGTCTATACGAAAAAATAAATATGAGCGGCTCGGCGTCGTCGACGAGGCCGGTAGCAATTCACGAGGCTTGCGGAGGCCGTCCTTCAGCGGCTGCTGCACAGAAAGAAGCCTTCCGATGTTTGGAACCTCCCACAGGTCAACAGGTGGCGACCGTGATTGGTTAGAAAAGGAGCTTCCCTGAAATGCTCAGCCACTCACCAGGAAAGATGGGGGGAGGCTCACCTCTTTGTCGACAAGTGCGTGAGAAAATAGCCCGACAGGTTAAGGACAATGTCCTCAACGTACAATTGCCAAGAATTTAGGGATTTCCTCTATAATATCAAAAGGTTCGTGGAATCTGGAGAAAAGGTCGAAATGCCTGTGAAACAACGGAGACCCCGGACCGTTGAACAGCTGAAGCTGTGCATCAAGCAAGAACGGGAAAGAATTCCAGCTGCAAACATCGACACATTTAGCAACCCTGATTTATGGATTACGCCCCCCCCCCACTATTGTTTTATTTAGTAGCCGTATACACGCGTACCTGTCATTTGGAACCCACGAAGCTCTCGTCGTTTGCACCTGTGCAATCCATTTTTCACGACGAAGCGGGTCTCTTGCAAACTTGTGAAGGGTAAATCTGTCCTCCCGCGTGTCCGAGCAATGTCCAGCAATGCAACGAGCTGGCATTTTGGCTGACACGAAGGAATAACAAGCTACCTTCCCAGAGGTAAAACTAGTAGAAACCAACGAGTCCACTTGAGGGCGGTCCCGCCACGTACGTCACTTCCCGCTTCTTCTCAAAAACAAATCCTTTGAGGGGATTTCCATGGCGGGAGTTACAAAAAGCTGCATACGTCCAAATCATGTTTTGTGGTGGTGGGGAAAAACCGCAAGGGTGCACGTCTGCTTTTCATCAGTAACGTCCTCAAAATCGTGCATTTCATGACGGCGGCCATTTAAAGGCACCCAAGCATGCACGTGTTTTAGGACGCTTGGAGACTCGTGGCGAAGTTCACGTCATAGCTCGGGCCACTTCGATGAATGTAATAATTTCCCGGAATAGCACATTGCGATACGCCGCGGCTTCCTCCGCAAAGTCCCCAAAGGCGACAGAATCACTCAAGGGTGTTTATTGTGTCTAAATAATGTATAGACGCAG
Source organism: Syngnathoides biaculeatus (assembly GCF_019802595.1). NCBI lineage: Eukaryota > Metazoa > Chordata > Actinopteri > Syngnathiformes > Syngnathidae > Syngnathoides > Syngnathoides biaculeatus. The sequence continues at coordinate 30,785,877 of NC_084641.1, forward strand.
CCGTTACAAGTTGACAGTGAAAAATGTTTGCTCAATTCCCCCGATAGATTGCATTGCACCGGAAAAATAATTTATTGATTAAAATATGTGCAATATTCATTTGAAAGTCTTTTGGGGATCGTGACTCGGGGAGTACGAGCCCTGCCCGCGCTAACGACCGCCTTCTGTCCCGCTGTGCTTGCAGATGAACACGGACATTTGAAAATATACCTGCCCAAGAAGCTTCTTGAATGTCTCCCAAAATGCACCTCGCTGCCGAAGGAGAGGCACCGGTGGAACACCAATGAGGTACGAGCGCACTCCAGCCGCAATATATTGTTTTTTTTTTTTTTTCAAATTCCAGCCAACGTGTCTCATGTCCGTCTAGTACGCACAAATAATACGACATAAACAACACAATCGAGAAGAAATGCTTTCTACTGTGATGCTTGTTTTTGTTTTTGGGATGAATTTCCTCCAACTGTAGTCATCTGCATAATTGAACTTGAAATGGAATTGACTGAAGAAGAAAGGAGGGAATAAGAACGAGAGACAAAAGTAGTAGAACTCCTCCCGATTTGCTCATTTGAAAGCGGCATTTACAAGTAAATATCCTCTGACGAATGTATATGGAGGAATGAATAAATGTTGATCAATGCAAATTTCTGGTGCGCATCTGTCACGTCTGCTCCACGGCCGCTTATGAATAAAAATGCAAAAGCTTTGTGTTTTGTAATTGGCTGACGGTGTTACACGGTCGCCCTCGCCGACCCGCGTTGCGCTGCGAGCGGTCTAAATTAATTAACGCGGCTTTGAAATTGATCTCAAACTGTAATTCTAAGCCCTTGACGCGGCCGAGCGCTGTCGGCTACAGTTGTTAGCGTGTCTGCCTCGCGTATCGAAAGTCACGTTTGTTTGTTTGTTTGTTTTTTTTTTTGACAAAAAGCCGAGCCGTCGTCTTTCTGGTGACGCAATATTCCGCCGAGCTGATAAGAAAGTCCGATCCCCGGCGTTGTCGTCTTGTCTCGTGTACGTCAAAATGGTTTTCCCTGACAGAAGAGAGCGAGGAATCATTTTCTAAGGTGGAGAGTGCGCAAACATCGTCGCTGACGGGAAGGGAGCGCGAGACGCTTGAGGCCACTTTGGCAGTTTTGGTAATCGGGCCATCTTGCTTATCGTCAGTGCTGAATGGGAAAGTTTTTTTTTTTTTTTTGACTGGAAGACAAAACAAAAGTTGGTTCTTTCGTTTCCTGAGGAAATCTCGCCGAATCCCGACGGCGTCGCTTCCCTGTGGTTGCTATTCTTGTGTTCCGCTTGCAAAAGACGCGATCGTTCGTTTTTTTCCGTCGCAACGGCCAAGTAGCGATTCACCGCATGCCCCAAACATCCCAGGAGACGACACCCCATGTTGTGAAAATCTCATTTAATTCACGTGGGTGTCATTAACATTTCATCAAACCGAGGTTGCTTTTTTTTTTTTTTTGGAAACTTCACGACTGTTGCGATGACCTTAATATTGGATGATTCATTTGACGTTGTCGTCCCAATTAAACTCCGGCGGATCTGTGGGAGACACTTGAAGCATTTCGGCGACAATGAGATGAAACAAATGTCCTTTCTTCTTTGGTTTCCAAATATTACAAAAGGGATGGCTCAATGATTAAGTCTCGGGGAGTGTGCGTGGTAACGGCTGCCTTCAAGTGAGCAAGACTGTCTACTCGCGAGAAATGCAAAATCATGTCATGACCGGAAACGAAACATGAGACATCGCTATAGCAGTCAAATCGTGTACCTCACTTTTGTGCTGCTCGGGGATGACAAAAAGTAAATTCTGCCGTGGCTCCTTTTTGCTTTTTGTCACACTGACACCACGACCTCTATTTTGCCAGACATTTCCGTTAAGATGGAAATCTTCCGAGAGAAGGACGTCCATATCTCACGCGGGGGACGGCTTTAGCCGTAGATCCCCGTCTTGGTGACGATGGCGTGAAGGTTGCGGGACTGCAGATGTCCTGGAGAATAACAATGTTCACCGCTGCAGTATGCAACGCAAAGCCTCGATCCGAATAATGCAACAATACGGGAAACAAATTTGAACTTTTGTGAGGAAATGACAAGATGTACAAATACATCCTTTTTTTTTTTTTTTTTAGCGGATCTGTATGCACGCATTCTTGAGTCTGACGCCAGTCATAATAATGACTGGCCTGACTTCAGTTTTCACGCAGCGTGGGTTCATTTCCGGCTCATAAAGAGTGGCGTACAATTGTAACGTTGCATGTCTACATGTGTTTCTCCCCCGTTTGCATTCACGTTAAAAGGTTGTCACGCCGCAACGTCAACGGCGTTTTCCATTCTGTGTTAGCATGAAGCTAGCTGACTGCTGGTTTTAACTTCTGGCATGAAACAGTTTCAATCTCCTTTTTTGAAGAATTCTTCACAAGGTGTCAAACTGCTGCGTATTGTGAAGCGAGTTGAGCTCACTGCTGCCATTCATCCACGGATGATCTGAGCTGCACATCCTCACTAGGGTCGCGGGTCATCACAGGCGCCCAGCCCACCTGACCGGCCGAAAGGCGGGGCACAAACTTAACTGGCCGCCACCTGATTGCAGCCACATATTAAGAAACCACCGTTTGGACTCGCATTGACACCTACGTACAATTTAGAGTCTTCTGTTGACCTCTCACGCATGTTTTTGGAATGTGGGAAGAAATCAGAGCACCTGGGGAGGATGCATGAAAGGGGAGCCGTGCAAAGCCCGGACCTCGGAACCGTGAGGCGGATGTGTGAGCCAATCGGCCCTCGTGCTGCTGCCGCCGCCTCCACCGAAAATAAATAAAATCAGCCGAATTACGACTCCATCTCATAAAATTGGCAAGTCGGCTGTCGCATCTCTTCTAAGGGCTAAGCCTTGACTTTTAACAAGCGGCTGAGTAGTTTAAAGCGCTGACAAACAGTGCGTTAATACGATTCTGACGGTGAGGATGTCTCCTCAAAGCAAGGCAGTGCAGCGTGGAGCCCGCATGACACCCTCAGGCGGTAACGAAGGCCACGGCTCGACGGCTGCTGAACTGCAGCAGACGAGAGAGCGGCCGCTCCCGCCTCCGCCGGCCTCGTCCACGTTTTTATGCCCGTGTTGTTCCGACCAAGAACCGCACCGAGGTGCCCGCTGTACGTGCGAGGAGTTGCCAGGCTAACAGGGTCTAACGGATGACGGAGACGACGATCAAAAGTCTGGACTAGTGCGATTCTGTCAGACCTGGATAAACCGGCGAGGACAGGTCGCCGCGCCGAAAAGCACGATTAGCTGCTCAGCGGCGGAACCTTTCATTCGGGTCCTTATCTTTGACGAACGTGCTCTTTGTCAGCGTTATCTGGAATGTTGCACTTATGAAGTGTCACAACAATTCTTCCATTTGAATACAATCCGCGCGCTGGAAGGTGTCACATTCAGCAACAATGGCGTCGGGTCCGCGTGCGTCTCCAGCTCTTTGCCCGTACAAGCCTCTCGCTTCTCCCCCTATAAAACGTCAGCTTTTATGGACGCAGACAAATGAGGTTTTTGAGAGGCGGACGGCAGACCCAATCCTTCGGCCCCTTCAGAATCCCCTGACCTCATTAAAAGCTGGCATCAATGCTTCTCGTCCCTCGGAATTAACGTGACGTGTTTACAGAGGCTGTTCCGGTTATTACACATACGTAACATGAGCCGTCTGCGTTGTTTTCGTGGGTGTCGTCGCGCGCACCCGCCTAATCAAACAGTTTAGCCGAGTTCTTGCGACGCATCTGCATTAATTAATACGATTCCCTGCGACTGCCGGTCTTTGTGGAAATGTTCATTAATATTTCGGATGCACTCGGTGCAAGTTAAAGGTCATTTTATTTGTATTTTCGGGAGGAGTGCCATAAATTGCACGGAATATCCTTTCAGGGATCTTCTGTTTTTCCCCATTCATATCATCTTTTAAGTGAACTCGTCTGTTGATCCTGATGGCGAAATGCCCGTACAATTTACTTTGGCGCTTCAGAGAGCACAATTTGTCAGGAATGGCGTCGCCTTTTGACACCGGCTTCGATTTCTTTCGTTAGCGCAATCGCGCAGCGTAATTGATGGATTTGTGAGCAGGCAAGTGATCATATCATTTAGATTGTTTTTTTTTTTTTTTTTTTTTTGCTGCAGAAGCTCTCCGTTGCCGTTCACTAAATACATTTCATGCTCCGCTTTCCCCTCGTCGCGTCACGACATTTTAAAAAGTCGCAGGGAATTGCCCGCTTGACTTCTCGGCCACTTCCTGTGCGCCTCTTAAGTTTGCTAGCGAGTGCGAACAACGAATTTGTGCAAAGAAAGCAGCAGTCTGCTGGTTGCGGGTGTCGTCGGCTGTGCGTCCGGGGGGCAGGGGGGGGATTTCCGTCATACCCTCTGACCTCGAAGGTAGCAGATACAGGTCACGTCACCCCTCGTGGGAAGCCTCCAAATTGAACCCGGCTTGCGTCTTCCATCTCTTCTCGTCCTTCCTCTGGTGTGTCGTTTCCTTCACACGTTCGCTGCGCTGTCAAGCCGTTCCGGCGTACATGCGACGATTTTGACATTTTCCTCTCAGTTGCCCCGTCAGGCCTTTTCTGCGCGAAGAGAGATGGTTTTCACCCGTCCGCCGCTTATCGTCATTCAGGTCACAGGTCAGCTGGAACCGACTCTGGGTGCCCCCTGAACCGGTCGCAGGGCGACGTACAAAACAAACAACCTTCGGCACTCGGGCGCAAGTGAGAGGTTGAGAAGGCGCAGGTGAAAACTCCCAACAGTCCTTTGTGAATACTGATTTGAACTCATTTGCAATGCTTACTCTCTAAAAAAAATATATATACACAAAAAAAATAAAATAAAAAAGCGTCTTGTGGATTTAATTGAGGCACAAGAGCATTAACTTGTCTTGATTCCCCAAATAATATGATCATGCAAATTGGACAAATATGGAAACTAAACTTCAGCCTTCAGTGTGCACAAAAAAACATCACACAAAACGTATAAAAGAAGGAAGGAAAATTTAGCACGGCGCCAAGAGAAGACAAAAAAACAACATCAAAAATGGAAAAAGATTGCAAACAAAATTAATGCCAGCTTTGCTCTTGTCACTTGTACCCCGCCGGAATACAAAACCAGCGGTTCGACATCCTGTCGCAAGTGTCAGGAGATTGCAGCTTACAAGAAAGCCACTGCTAAGCTATATTACTTCATTTTGAATTATGCATTATGTTACTTCAGATAGCATATTGCTCGGGAGAAGTGCTGGATTGTATTGTTCAGCCAGTGCGCTTAATGCCGGGCGACTGCGATCAAAGTTTTCAAGTAGACATCACCGCTGCACAAGGGGGGGGGGGGGGGGGGGTGAAATGGATTTCATTCTAAAACGTGTATTTCATTCATGTGAAAGTGCTGCCTGTACTTATTTAAAAGGTAAAATCCTATTTGAGGAGTATTTTTTTTTTTTTTTTTCAGCGGGCGGCTGGTCAGCGCGTCTGCCGACAGTTCTGAGGTTGTGGGGGGGTTCAAATCCCGCCCCCGCCCGTGTGGAGTTTGCGTGTTCCCCTCGTGCCCGCGTGGCTTTTCTCCGGGTACTCCGCTTTCCTCGCACAGCCCCAAAACACTCCCATTAGTTGGCGACCAGTTCAGGGCGTGCCAGCCTCCTGCCCGAAGATCGCTCCAGTTGGGCCCGGCGCCCTCATGATCCTTTATGAGGATAAGCGACTCTGAAAATAGACGGATGGATGATGCCTGCCCACCTGCAGCTTCATCTCAGTTGAACTCTGTGTGGGAAATGGCCAATAAAATTGTCCCTTTAGTCTCAGCTCAGTTCACAACTTTGGACGACTTTTCGTATTTTTCGTTTTTTTTTTTCCCAAAACACTTTTTGTAACTGGGCATTTGTTGGGCTCCACTGGTTCTCCCGTCTCGTGTTTCGCCAACAACAGTTCTAGCCCGCAGAAGGACGTCACGTGTCTTCTTCTTATTTTGGTTTGCGGCAGTGAAAGCGAGGAGAGTGGCCTTCGATCTTTCCTCTCGGGAAAAACTGACGGAGATTTGTTGGTGACTCGGAGGAGCAAATAATCCCCGCGCGGTACCGGCGATCCGATGTCGAATGAGGCTTGGTCTCCGTCCGGACTGAGGCGGGTTCTCTTTTTGTGGAAATCCCTTTGACTGTTCTTTGGTTCTTGCGATTCATTCAATCTCGCCGACCTTCCCCATCCTGGCTTTCTTTGGGCCGTCGCATTTCATCTTTTGTCCCGTCCGTCTGACTCTTTGCGTGCTTGTCTCCGATCTTTAAACGTCCTTGAGAACGAGAAGCCAGCAAGAACGGCAGACCGTGATCCTCCGTTGGCATTTTTGGACTGCAGCCCATCACGCCCCCCCCACCCCCGATGTGAGTGGGAAGTGCCTTAAAACGATTCTACAAACTGGGAAGAAGCCTCGGATGGACCTCAGATATAAACTACCGTCGGTATTTATTTTGGTGCGTCGTGGTGAAAAGGTTTGTCAAAGGGGAATGCTACACTATCGTACTGCAAGCATCCATCCATTTTCTGAGCTGCTCGTCCTCACGAGGGTCACGGGAGTGCTGGAGCCCATCCCAGCTGTCATCGGGGCAGGAGGCGGGCCACTCTTAACTGGCCTAAATGAAGGAGGCAGGCTCTGCATCTCGCACATCTGTGACTCTTGTAAGGAATTGTTCCCATTCACTGAATGTCTCGTTCTTATAAGTTTGTTTGTTCTTTTTGTTGTGAAGGTCGTACCAGGGCGGCACCGACTGCCGAAGACAAATTCCTTCCGTGTTGTTACATATTTGGCCATTAAAGCCCTTTCTGATTCCAATTAATGCAAGTTTTTGGGATGAGGGAGGAAACGGGAGTGCCCAGAATTAAACCAAAACACAAAAACGCAGGCACGGGCAGAACGTGCAAATCCCGCAACAGGTGGGGCCGGGATTTGAACCCCAGTCTTCACAAATGTGAGGCCAATCCCGTTATATCCAACACAAGTGGTGTTACGAATATGCTAGACTTACAAAGCAATGTGGTAATCGAATGTAGGGAGAGTTTCCGGTTCAAACAAAATATTTTAAAAATATGTTAAAACTGTCTGTATCACCCGGCAGTAGAATATTTGTTTAGTTTTAATTTGAATGATTGTTTTACAATCGGGCACAGCTATTTGTAGACGCCCACACGGGGGCCCTCGGGGACGTATCGCAGCCTGGCGCAAATTTGACTGTCTTCGTTTCTCGGGCGGATTATTTGACTCTGGTTAGCAACAAAATTAAAAAGCAGGAATTGGAACCAAGTCGCTACTTTAGATCAAGGATAAAATGATATCACGGTGGTGTGTGTCCTATATGCGGATGGCTGCATGGCTGAAATGAATATATTGCCCCTCAAATGTTTAAAAACCATTTTTTTTTTAATTATGCTTATAGCTTGCAGTGGTTTTCAATTGTACCGCATCAACGATAAGAGCTTTGTCTCCCACCACGACAAACCACAAGCCCAATATTTTGTGAAACTGAAGGCTTTTTCTGCCTTTTTCGATTTGATCTCCATAGATAATGAAGGCTTTCACAATTTTCCGGCCGACTGTTTGCGTTACAGCTTCTCATTTTGTTAGCATTCAAAAGTTAGCATCCCCCCCCCCCCCCCTTGCAATTTGTCCATTTAGTCTGCACTGTCACGCTTTCTTTTAATAAGACGTCCTTGAGGCCTTTGGTGTCAGTGTACGAAGCCCCGTCCGTTCCTTGTGCAGATGTTTAGACCTCAGTTTGAAAAGAATGAGCAAGATCCAGGACCGGGCAAATTCTCCAAACCTTTGGCGCTCCCATCCAGTCACAGAACACGGCCGCTCCCCGTGGGTTTTCTTTTAACCGTTGATTGAAGTGATGAGAAACGTGAATGACTTTGTGCTCTTTTGCAATTGTTCCCCGGTCTAAAATGTACCTTTTGCCGCTGCAAATCTCGCCCGTGTTTAGCGGAGCCAATAAAAATTGAGCTCCAAACGGTTTTCAGCGAAGAATGAATTATACCGAGTACACACTGAAAGCGGAGTCGGGTGTTTATTGGATTGCGCTCAGCGCCGCGTGTTGATTATATTCTGCACTCGTGCATTTTCTGGCTTCCGAGAGACGTCGGCCCGGCATATTTTGAGACGCTTTCTGTCAGCCGACGGTCTTGGATGCAGAATGTGAACTCTGTGAAGATTGGATATTGTGACCAAATTGCGTCATTGCTAAACCTTTATGGATTAAAAAAAAATGAAAGTCTACGCGCAACAACAGGACTGCACCGAATTCGGCCCGGTGGAAGAGTGATTAACATGTTTAGCTACCAGTTCCGAGGGTTTGAATTCTGGACCGAAAGACTCTTCCTGTGCTTCTTCGGTCATCGAAGACCTTCATGGTTACTGACGACTTGCAGGACTGCTGACCTAAAAGATACCCAGTCCAGTACTTCAAAACCAAACGATGCCTTTTCAAAGTGATCTCGTAGCGTTTGCTGTGTTCAGCGCGCAAAAAGACTTGAGATTCGTGAGCCGTCCCGACGGGGAACGTCGAGGGGACCCGTTTTGTGACGACGGACCTGCGGAAGATTCTGGAAGGATCCTTCCAGGAGTCCCTGAAGGCTGGGGGAAACTTTGTTGTACACCGGGGAGGTGGGGGAACTTGTCGTTTGGATTTGAAGTGATCCCGATCTTGGAACGTTTCTGACACAACTGGGATGGGAGCTCCAGAGAGCTGATAATGGTTCCACTCGCTCGCGGTACAAAGAGGCGCTTTGATGTTGATTTTTGGTGAAAGACGCTTTCCCTCTGACTGGTTGAGGGGCCAGAAATCCCGTAATAACCTCCCCTCCCCTCCTCGACGAAGTCTGTCCTTTAGCAGTACCTTGAAGGGCCATTGAAATTCCGCTTGGGCTTTTTGAAATCTCACTTGATGAGGCAACACGGATCCACGGTGGCTTTTCTCTTCTCCCACCTCTGGATAGTTTTCAAAGTACTGTTTAGATGCTATAAGTAGAAAGGATAGAATGCGCTTTGATGGGATCCAACAGCCCAAATTCTTGGAAATCTCTTTTGGGCCGGCTCTACGATGCGCCGCGTTTCCCCCTTGAGACGCTCGAGCGTCGCAACCCTCGGATGACATAACGTGTAACCAATTTTGTGTTAACGCAAACATTTATTCACGGAGACAAACACAGTCCGCACATACATTTTCTCTAGCGTCATATTTGTGTTGAGAAATTGTTGTCTTGATCAGCCATCCAAGGAGTGATTAATGCATATGATTTTTGCACGGTGGTTCCAGACTGGCAATATAATGACATTTTTCGCCTGCCGGTTTTCTGTTATCTTGGGCGATAATTGGGCTTTACTATCAAGTTAGCAACACACGCGTCTTTTATGGAATAGGTTTGATAAGCCGCTAATTCCTCCGGTCCCCCCCCCCCTTTTTTTTTTTTTTTTAATTTTCACCACGACTACAAAAGTCCCCAGACGACGCTCGGACCGCTCCAACTAATTGAGAAGCGTCCGGTCGCGCATCTGCAGCGCCAAACATTGCGCAATCCTTTCTAGCGCTCGGTGTTTGACGCCTCTTTTTTTTTTTTTTTTTTTGTGTTGACACACAGTGGAGCATTTTCTTTGCGTCCGCTCACTCGTTTGACCTTCAACAAAGCCGTTTTCTGTGTCGAGTTTCCAAGTATCAAGTATAAGGTGCGGATTGATCAAAAGAGGAAACGATAGGTTCCAGGAAGTCTTTCCGCAAGGCTCGCGTCTCCGTTGCCATTCGCGTAGCGTTTGGGCTTAGGTCAATATCATATTAGCGCCGCCATTGCATTTTCCATCGCCCCCCCATGAATAATGTAAACGGCAGCTATGCCCACGTATAAATACTGGCCATTATCACCCCCGCATCCTTCGTGTTGATGGTTTTCCCGCAGCGATTTGATTAACCTTATTGTCTGTGCTCCGGCCAGGCGGGTGACCTGAAGTTGTTGCCGCAAGAGGTAAAAACCCTTTCATTGGAGAGAGAGAGAGAGAGAGAGAGAGAGACCTTCCCGTGACCTTGTGGGAGACAATCAATGGCCTTTATCTCCCCCAATGCATAATATATCCCACGGACATCCGTGTAATGTATTGACCCGCGCCGCCAACATTTATCAACTGGACTCGCCGGCTAAATAATTTAGCTTTCGAGCTCAGACCGTACTTAGTCAGCGGCGCCCGGACAAAGTTAGGGAGCCCGTTTTCCGAGTTAGATTGATGCGCTCCGCAGAGAGAAAAAGCGCAGTGGCTGGTGCAACTTTGCAACTTTTTCTCGTTGTTGCTCTCTGGTGTGCCACACCGGGGGTCGGGAACCTTTTTGCCTCAGAGGGCCGTAAATGCCAAAATGTAATTTCAAAAGAGCCGTGCCATATTTAAAAAAAAAAAAAATAAGTCCAGGTGTATTTGAGCATCGATGTAGAAGCCAAACTTTTAGAGGACAATAAGCCTGAATTCTTTTTAATAACATTGTTACGCAGTTCTTACCATGAATGTGATTTCTGGTGCTGCCTGGTTTTGCTGATGACTTTAGTCTTTCATGTATCATTAAACGAAGCTTCATGCAGGCGTTGGGACTTCCATCCGTTCATCGTGAACGTAATTCAATTTGATTTGCCATCACGACGCTACCATGGTGAACAATTCTTGCCGAGAATAGCACGTCTTTTATTCGTTTGATGATCTTTATCCAAAAAGCTGTCGTAAAGTTCATGTATATTTCATAAGAAAAATGTTGATTTCATGCTGTGATGTTTTAAAAGAAAAACCATCAGAGTGCCTGCCACCTCTTGACCTTTGAGGATCATTCAGTTTCTATGCGGAGTGAGTGCTCTGTTCCTTGGTCGAGGATTTTTGACGTGCCTCTGGTGAAAATATGGCCACGGTGAACATTAAATCTGAGAACAACTCATACCTACGCTGAATGTGTTCCAAAACATTTGGACCTTGGGAAACTTTCGTCTTTGCATATATTGTATGTTCATAGATATTAGGTTGAGGTCACAATTATATTTTATCTGAAAAGTCGACGTAAACGAGTGATCGTTTGATACGGCCATGGCTGTCTTAGCATAAATAAGCTAGCTACCTGTACTTTGCAAAATGGCGCACAGTGTATTGTATATTTTTCTGTGTCTTTCAGTCACATTTATCAATTCATTTACCGCAAGAGACCTCCATAAAAGGAAGAAAGAAGGCCCTTTGTACGGAGTTTCTTTGGAAGTTCGCTGGCTGTCGAGCTTCACATGGTAACGTGTCGCACGAATGCTTTGGCCTCCATCTGTGAATGGCTCTCCAGTCTTGCCAAAAACTGTACAACCCTACCCTCCCATCTTTTTTTTTTTTTTCTTTGAGCGATCGTTTGCACAATTACTTTTTGCGTTGGACCCTTCATCGACTGCTACGGTGAACTACGGCAACTCCTCTGGGACAAACTGTCTCCGCTCATTTGGGTTGCGAGCTGTCGGTTCCCGACCCCTGTGCTACACGTACTAGCCTACCTCCAAAGCCAACCTCTCCTTTTGCAGGTTGACTCTCATAACTAATGTGGACGTATATTAGAAGCAGAATCCCTTTTAGATTAGGAGAATATGTTTTACGGCAGTCCTTCGCACATTACACTCATTTCGGCTGCTCAAGAGCACATTTATCCCCGTCCTAGCCAGTTATTTCCCCTGAAATTGCCACAGGGCCCCGGAGTCGTCGGCCCTTGAATCAACACAACGGCTTTAATCGCTCTGGTCGGCAGATAACATTTGCTTTCATTTACACGCGCGGGCTATAGATTGTTTTTGCTAAAACTGTTCGTGTCAGGTGAAACGACGACAGCTCACTCGAATAATTGAAGGAAAAATACACTCGTTGGTTTTAAACGCCGGGCACTTTTTGTTTGTTTGTTTTTTTTCTCATTGTGAGTGTTTTGAATCTCAGAGGAGATTAATTTGGAAGCATCTCGGAAAGAAAAAGATCATTATACACGCTTTCAAAAGCATCTCATTTCTAAACAACAACGGAATTTTCAATTCCTTGAAGAAAGGAGGCCAGTAAATTAAAATTGGATTCCTCTTTGATCCCACTCTTCACACGTGTGTTTTAAGGCTTTAACGCTTACCTTAAGGATATTTACGGGCCGTATTAATCAGAAATTGATGTTGCAGATGACACTGAGCGCAGCAACAGCAGATTGCCTTTCAGCCAGCGGAACGAAGGGAATCCCGCTCAGGCCGGTTCCCGACGCAAACTTCCCGAGAACTGAATCCCATTCCAGAAAGAATGCGGCGTGACAAAAGGAACGCGGTATCGATAACCTCGAGAGGCAGAGGCAAAAACAAAGGCACCGGACGATTCCAAATGTGTACGTATTATTTCTGTAAACGTTTACTTGCGTACTCTGCTATTTGGTGGCCTTGGCTTTGAAGAGCAAAGTTCCTTATAATTGAGAAAAAGGTCCCTCGACTCCGAAAAATGATTTTCAGTTGGCTGAGTACAAATCCACACTGACTTGCGTTTCTTTGTTTGAAAGGTGACGTCGGCCTCGTGGTTTTCAAACTAAAGCCGTAACTCGGAAATGTCTTCAAGAATCCTGACTTCGGGAAGACGACGTATCGTGCGCCATCATTCATATTTGAACTGAACGTACAGTTTTGAAGAGTATTCGGCGTGTGCGTGTGTGTTTTTTGATTAATAGATCGCAACGTGCAATCCGATCTAATCAACATCTAATTGATGTGATGCATTTGTACGGTACATGCTCTGCATGCTGTAATTAATGGCATATTGATGGAACAGTCACATAAATCAAGGAAAATGCTCAAATGTGCATAGACATATTATGCCATAATTCCTCCTGTTGGGAATGAATGATTATTTTCATCAGAGTAATCAGCAGCAGGAGACAACGCCCCCCTCCCCCATCCCGAAAGTTTTTATTTTACAACAAAATCATTTCCAAGCAATAAACGGTTTTTATCAGGGTAAGGGCCTTCCAAATGACACTCTAATTTCCGATCGGCCGATATTGAGCATTTTATTCTTGTCGGCTGATCGGCTCCAAAGTCATAATTCGCCGATCCGACGGCCATCTGACTGCTAATGAAGTTGTTTAAAAAATCGGCGTTGTGGGACTTACGACTCGTAATGCTTGAATCTGACGACCGTAACACGTTTGCGCGATTGCGCTACGTCGGACGATCTTGTAATCTGATACCCGCGCATCCAGTCTTTTACAATCACTGGGCTTGATCTTGTCAAGTCAAACGTTACTGGATACACTCGTTTCCATGGCTACATCAACAACAATCAATCGCCTCGTGTGTATTTTCTAAGAAGAAAAATGGTCAAAAAACCTGTGCCGGTGGTCACCGGTGCCCAGGAGAGGATCGCTTCGAGTATGCTGACGTAGGTCAATATGACGTCACTTGGAAGCAGCCAACAAAACATTATGTAGCCTAGCAAGCTATCGCTAGCAATAACGGTTGTACCGGCGTTCTGTCGAATCATGCGCTAACGTTTTGGTCTGTGTGGAGTAATTTAATTACAAAAAAGTCATTTAAGTACAGTCAGTTCACACTTCTTATTAATGTTGGTTTGACCTGGCTGATTTAAAAAAAAAAAAAAAAAAAAAGATTAAGATATATTTAAAGACACTCAGTATACAGTACACAAATATTTACAGTGAATGGCAAAGTCATTTCAATCTTGTCTTGGGATCGGATCGGAATTTTTTTTTTTTTGAAACTCGCTGATGGATTTATTGACCAGCTAGTTCAGCCTTAGCATTCAGTGAAATTCATTCATTCATTCATTCATTCACCGCCTTGGCGAGCAGAGTTCGTGTTGCTGGTCGCGGGAAATTTTTTGTTATTGTGCGTCCTCGTTTTTATCACAACGCTGACGCGCACACACTCTGTTTATACTTTACATTTACAGTACGTACTCGGTCGGGTGTCAGGTGTTGAAACCCGTCCGACAGTTAGCCATCGGAATTGTTTTCCAATTGAGATTTCACGGACAAGATGGGCGAGACCCTCTTCCGCGCCCACCCTTTGAAAATCGAGTCGCGGGGATGGCAGTAAACGCTTTAATCCCAGCTGGCGTCCACGGCGCCGAATGTGTTAATAAAAGCGAGGCTCCAACAATGTCTCGATGTATTCTGGAATCCTTCCTCTTTGTTTCCGAAGATTGCCTCCGCATTTTTTAAGCCCGCGATTACATGTAAATTCCGGTGAAAGCCGAAAAGATATCCGGCACCGGAAAGGAAAAGCTAATGCCTGCATTTGTACAAGTAAAGAGTGACATTCCGTCGCAGATTGTCTTGGCCCTATGCGTGGAAAAGCATCAAAGCTGGATGTACATTGTCACTGCATAATGAACTACATTGGGCTCTATCTGGCAGAGCCCTAAACCTGTTAGCACGACATGCTCACTGCTGCCGGTTTGCTGACGTGAAGGCTTTCCCGGGGACTGAGCGGGACTGCCAATAGCGTCTGCCGGCGTAGAAAGCAGACGAGCGTCAGATTGGACGCGATGCTATAAATACCCCCCGTCAGGCTTCCATCAAATCGGTCCTGCTCACTAAAAGGCCAACGCTAGTGTTTAGGGTATTTTTCACGCACACGTCCTTAGAGGTCCGCAAGCGCCGGAAAGGTCAGCGTCACGCTCGATAGCGCCTGTGCGCTGATGTTTATCGGGATGGGTGTCGCAGATAAAAACCATCATCGGTATTAATTATCCACGATCGCGTCGTCTAACTGCTGCTGCGGTCGTGCTGCGTAACATTTTTCGACAAGTAATGTACATGTACTTCTTTTATGTCCAGATCGTGCGCAGTTTAAGAGACATTTTGTCTCTTAAATGGTTTATTCTTTCAGGTTTTCCTTCCCCACGCTTATATGTACTCCAAACTTTTTGAGTACTTCATGTTGCCATTGTTATGTTTTGATTTGTGTCCTAGCTGTCTACAAATGTCTCACTCCTTGTTCCGGAATTGGGGATCGCCTTATTTAAAACGCAAACATTCCTTCCCCGAAGCCGGATCGTACCGGCCTGTGCCGATCGTAATGAAGTTTCCTGGGAACGGACGATAATCCTGCCGTTGCTTCCCCCGAAATCAGTGAGCCGTGTCGTCTAGATAGCGATGTGCCGCTTGCGGACTGGGAGCTAGATTTGCCATCTCGCACCCCCTGCGGTTGCTAGCGCCGCTGAGATGCAGCTATGTAAACGAAAAAGGTTGTGGCTGTGAAACATCCACAGATAACCTTTAAAAAAAAAAAACATGACAAGGACCGGTGTTCTCACGCTGCTAGAAAATATTCAGGTAAAAAAAAAAATCTCAACAAGGAAGCTAAATTTCAGGGGCGGCGAAGGCAGCCGCTGAAAAGGGATGTTCAACAAGCAGGTTAAAAAAAAAAAAAACCCGACGTAGCTATCGTGGTACCTTGACATCGTAGTTATCTGACTTACAAGTTTTTCGAGATATGAACTGATATATCATTTTCTTTTTCTTTGATGTGAACAAAAGTTCAAGGTAAGTGCTCTCTGATGACGGCAGATCTTCAAGAGAGGCTTCAAGCTCTTTCATGCTACTCCCAGTTGAGGTTTGCGCTGAAAGCAAAGATAAACGACCAAAATGGCACATTCTGTGTTTAAACCAACCTCGCGCCATTTCTTTCATTTCTTCCAGTCCATTTATTTTAATGCTAGCTCGCAATGCAAAACAAAATAGACGGGCTAACAAATAGAATCGCTCTAGCCCTTTAAGCTACAGATATCCATCCATCAGTTTTTCTGAGCCGCTTATCATCACGCGTTGTCGCGGGAATGCTGTACCCAATCCCAGCTATCTTCGGGCTGGAGGCGGGGTAGACGCTGAACTTGTTGCCAGCCAATCGCAGTTCAGCGCTACATCCGTAAGAGCAACTTAAAAAGTCTACTATGAAAAGCAGAATCCATTTATCAACAACAGTCGAAAATGCTGCCAGCTTTTCTGGGCCCGAGCTCATCTGAGATGGACTGACGCGATGTGTTTCTGTGGTCTGACGAGTCCATCTTTCAAATTGGTTTTGGGGTTTTGTGGACGTCGTGTCCTCCGGGCCAGAGAGGAAAAGTTATGGACGCCACGTTCAAAAGCCAGCGTCTGTGATGCCATGGAGCTGTTTTAGTGCCAGCGGCATGGGTACCTTACACATCTGTGAAGGCACCATTTCGTGGTTTTGGAGAAACATATGCTGCCATCCAAGCAAAGTCTTTTTCACGGACGGCCCTGCTTATTTCAGCTGGACAATGCCAAACTACATTTTGTACGTGTTACAACAGTGTGGCTTTGTAGTAAAAGAGTGCGGGTACTTGACAGGTCTGCCCGCAGTTCGGAGCTGTCTCTCATTGAAAATGTTTGGCGCATTATGAAGCATCAAATATGTCAACAGAGACCCCGGACCGTTGAACGACTGAAGCTGTACATCAAGGAAGAATGGGAAAGAATTCCACTCGACCAAGCTTCAACAATTTGTGTTGTCAGTTCCCGAAAGTTTATTGAATATGACTAAAAGAAAAGGTGATGTAAAACTGTGGTAAACATTTTGGGAACCTGTTGAAGCCATAAAATCCAAAGTTAATGATTGTTTGCTAAAAACTGTTTGAACGGTACATTGTCTTTGCAGCGTGTCCAGTTAAATATAGGTTGGACATAATGTACTAATCACTTTTTATTTGTTTAACGCAACGTCCCGACTTCTTTGGCTTTGGGTTTGTAAGTGAAGCGGAGAAAACGGCGTAAACATCTGCGACACACACCACGTTGCCACGTTTGTGTTTTTCTGATCTGTATCAATCTGTTCATATCACCGCCAGTGGTGCTGTCGTGTAAAATCATCACAAATTGCACGTTGCCATAGATATGTATTTCCTGAAGGTCACGAATGCGTAACGCCCGCCCGTCTTTAGCACTTTTCCTGCTGATGGTCGGAGTCGGAATGAGGTAAATAAAGTCGGGGTGAAATAGAGGCTGGAGTAGAGATGATGAAGTTTGGGTGTCATTGTTAAGCTGAGCTGCAAGCGTGTCCCAAAGGACATTTCGACTTTAAATCCAAACGAAGAACAAACGGAGGGGCCAACGTTAATCCCGCATCCTCGGGCAAATATTACGCAAAAGGCTAAAACGTATACACGGGGAAGGCTGCGCACGGGAGAAAGTTGGATTATTCAAAGTCTGCGAGGCGAGGGTGTACGTCGCCTCGGGGTGAGTCACTTTGGCTTTTTTTTTTGAATAAACGCCGTTATCAGGGTCGTAGAAATATTTGGGATGACCGTTTCAACGTTGTCCATCGCTGTTTTTGTGAAGAACAATAAAAAAAAAACAGTAATGTGAAGCCGTGATTACGGCTATATCGATTAATTATGTTTTGGTGCCGGCAATTCCGAATGTACTGTCACGACCCGTCGGAACGGAGGTCAGGCCCAAATGCAGGAGCACACGGGAGACGCGGAGGTAATTTGGGGAAAACGTTTATTATTCAATGGTCGGGGATCGGACAGGCAGTCGGCTACAGCAGCGCTAGTTGGGGACGTCGGGGGTAGAGAGCAGGTCAGCGGGCAGGCGGGAGAACCATCAAGGAAGGCAGAAGTGTCAAAGGAGTCAGTCTTACGGGGTCGGTCGATACGCGCAGAGATACGGGGGTGCCGGAACGGGGCACGAACCTCAACGATCTGGCGGAGGACCGGTCGTCACCGGGCGTAATCAGTTGAAACGAGGTGACCGATTGGCTGGCCACGCCCAGCCTGGGCAGGATGCCGGGAGCGTGACGTACGACGCGAGAGGTTTATGGATACGCATGCGGTCGTTAGTGTTGTGTTGCTTGATAGCTCGAGAAATGTTCTCGTTTGGTCAATTTTTCTTGACGTGCCAAGATGTGTTTTTTGTCGTCGTCGTCGTCTTTGGCCGTCCTGATTCCGGCGAGCCGATTAAGAGCCAAAGTCAAATTGAATCCAGAAAAGGAGGATTTTCACCGGCAAGATAAGGCGCCAGATATGCCTTCATCATCATTTGCTCTTGATTAGAAAATCAATGGCCTTTGATGGCGGAGTGCACGTCTGCCATCGGAGTTAAGAGTGCGACAATGACAATGCGGACGGGAGGAAAATTGGCCTTTTAAGCAGCTGCCGTCGCTTTGTTGTTTGAGGCCCAAGCGTGACTTTTTCTTGGGCTTTCTCTGCAAACTTTGTGAGCGGGGGAAGCTCGGAAAGCCGCAGGAAGTTTTTCCATTTGGCGGGGCCGGCAGACTTTCACAGTATTACCTTGATTTGTGGAACCGATGGGGGAAATGTGCTTGTCAATCAATTCTCTGGTAGCTTTTTTTTTTGGGGGGGGGGGGGTTTTCTCAGGGAGAGAAAATCTTGGATTGTGTTCACCGGTTTACCTGTCGTACTCTTTAAATACAGAAATTATAACACGGCAGTGACGCTTTTACTTCCATTTTTTTTTTTTGCTTGTGTTGATACAAAAGCTGAAACTAAACATTTACCTCTCTCCAAATTAAAAACAAAAAAACGTGGCGCAACGACTGCAATATGCTGTATTATATTCCTCCTTAGACTGATTCAGACTCAAACGCACGGTCGGTCCGCGGTCGGGTTCTTCTCCTTTTTGACACAAGATGAGGAAACGTCGCTCGTTTGAATTCATGTGCCGCCGAGGCTGATTTCCAAGCGTGGCTCAGCATCTTTCCTTCAGTCCTCTTTGCCTTTGGGCAAGCTGTGTTGTACTTGTCGGCTTTCTACCAGCTCTGCATATTGATCACGGCTCATCAGCAGCAATTCCCCTTGCGGGGACGGGGGGGGTTCAAGTCCGGTTGGCGTTAACGGTTTTAGGATACGACATTGATATACACACTGTACACGTTTCATGCGTACTTAACGGGGGAAGTGAGAGAATTGTGACGAACTGAAATAAAACGGCAGTCTTTATGATTCGACGGAGGAAGAAAAAGTAACTTTTGGCTTTTCCGTGTCGCGAACCACCTTCAGGATTTTTTCGGGTGGATTTCCTTGTTTCCAAAGATTTTCGGGGTAATTGCTCATGAAAGCTGACGGCGGACTTGTTGGTGACTTTTCTTTCTCGTTTTTACCACGTCAGTGGAGTCAGGATCCGGGTTTCGAAGGTCCAAAAGAAGACATTCGCAAAGATCTCCTTTCCAATTGTCGATCGTCATCACCAATCGTCTTTTCCCACATGTCGCAGACCAAACCAGTCATTGAATCATCATTAAGTTGCGTCTCGTTTTGAAAAAGCGGAGGGAATAATCGAAAGAATCAATATCCGATTCATCACTTGTTCATCCAATATACTGTAATAATACGAGGCGGCGTTGGCCTCACAGTTCCGAGGACCCGGGTTCGATCCCGGACCCGCCCGTGCCTGCGTGGCTTTTTCTCCGGTTTCCTCCCACATCCCAAAAACAGGCAACGTTCATTGGACGCTCTAAATTGCCCCGAGGTGTGATTGTGAGTGCGGCTGTTTGTCTCTATGTGCCCTGCGATTGGCTGGCGACCAATCCAGGGTATGCCCCGCCTCTGACCCGATGACAGCTGCGATAGACTCCAGCACTCCCCGTGACCCTCGTGAGGATACGCGGCTAAGATGGATGGATAATACTACTAAGCGACAGATTAGTGGCTGATTAAAATAAGAATTATCTGGAGTTATTTACGTGGCGTGCAGTGGAATGTTCCACTTCCTGGAGGAGAAGTCGGAAAATGTTTCAAATGGATCTTTTCAGCACGCGCGTGGCTCTTCTGTAAACGCTGAAGGAGTTTTAGCCACGACTCGTCGGAGGTGATTTTACACGGAATACGAGCCTCATTTTAAGAGAATTATGTACGCGGCATCTTGGGCGACGTGCGCGGTTGTTGAAAGTGAAGCCGCAGCTTATTGTGGCTGGTGAATGGCCACATCAATCACAGCGCGCTGATATGACCCATAAGCGGGCCGTTTCCTGTTGTTCCCTTGAGATTAGATTAGTGATTGAGTACTGACGAAGAGCGGACCACCTCCGTGGGAGCTGCTCCGCTACCTTGACCGATTAAAGTCACTTCAGCACTTCTCGGTTTAACGTCGGCCCATAAAATGTTTGGCGACGTTATTTGCGTCCGGCCTGCTCAAATGCAAAGTTTATCCAGGCGTAGATGTCTTTCTCTTGGGTGGAACTGAAATCTATAAATGTTGGACTGCTGATCGCCAAGAATGTTTTTCTCCTCATCCTTGGTTAACGCTTTCACTGCCAGCCATTTTCAAATCCGAGTTCCCCGCGCTGACGGCGGTTTTAGACCGTTTTTTTTTTTTTTGGTTTTTTTTTCCCCCCAAGACCCGTGGAATGTTACCTTCGGTGACAATGCGAGCACTGCATCTACCAAAAGAAAGAGCAGACTCTCTTCTTTCACGAGAGAAGAAGTCGCTGTCTCGCTTTTTCTCTTCTTTAGTAATCGGCAGGAATACAAGAGTTGAATACGGAACAGTGACTCTTTTGCTAATATTTTGGGCTTTTGGGAAGAAACTTCAACATGTAAACAAAAACATGGTGGCAAAATGGGTTTTGATGTCAAAATAATTGTTTAGTCATCGATGTACCAGGGTGGAGCAGCTGTACCGCGTTGCCCTCACAGTTCTGAGGACCCGGTTTTAATCTCGGATCCACCTGTGTGGGGTTTGCGTGGCTTTTTTCCCCGGCACTCGCGTTTCCTCCCACATCCCAAAAACACGCGACATTCATTGGACACTCTAAATTGCCCCGTCGGTGTCATTGTGAGTGCAGCTGTTTGTCCTCATGTGCCCTGCGATTGGCCGGCGACCGGTTCAGGGTGTTTCCACCCCGCCTCCTGCCCGCTGACAGCCGGGATGGACTCCAGCACGACCCTCGTGAGGATAAGCCGCTGAGAAAATGGATGGACGGATGTACAAGTCCTAAATTCGCCGTGACCAATGGCGTCTCTCCAGGCTGACATTGAACCCGCCACGTGTATCGGCATGTAAAATAATACAATAATTCCGTGTTCGGAAATTAACATTTCTGTGCAAAATATTTCAAAGTTCAGGTCATTGTACCCAAGTTAAACCCGTTCAGTCGATAATGAGTAATAGTAGTTCCTAATTCCAAATTTTGAAGCGAGTTCACCGTTCCCACACGATGAATACGTTTGGCTTTTCATTTTTTGAAATGAAAACGGGACTTTTGTCCTCAGTGCGCACGCAAAACATGCCAGATTGTCTGAGCGACGACATTTTGATCATTTCACGTTTCTCGCTGATCTTGCTGACTCCAACGTAATTTATCGATTACCACAAAAAATCACGTTATCACAATACGTGATCTTTTTAGTCCACTTCTTACTTCCCGAAAAGCATCGAGATAAAGACAAGGAAAATGTTTTGGAGCTGTCGACAGGGAGGAAAGCCCGTTACGTCACATCCACCTGCCAAAATTGATGCACTTTACCCTTTCATGTACCTGCCAGCCGTCGTTTCTCCGCTTTGAGTGTTCGTCTTCCAAATTCACGGCGGTGACACTCCTGCAAATTCTTCTGAATGACAAAACATTTACAAATGCGGTCAGCGGGTGCCTGGTCGTGACAGTCTTTCTGTTTTGTATGCACGCACGTCATAGTTAGCAGCAGATTTTTGGTGTAGCCCGCATCCCGCATCCCGCCATCCTTTTGCCTGGTGGCTCTCCTTTCGCAATCCATGCCGCAAACTGCGCCCACAGCGGGCCGGTGTGTTCCACTCCGGCGGCCCTGCTGTGCAAAGGTAATGATTTGGGGGGAGAAAATGGGAGGGGGCTACTTGTTGGCATGACACGATGCACATGCAGCCGCTATCTCGCAACGCAAGAAGAACGTGCGCACACGTCTTGTGTTGGGCGTTGTTCTTCTGAAGTTGACATTTAGCCCATGGAAATGTTAGAAGATTCGAAACTGGCGAGAGTCCGGGCACCACATTTAATTTTTGTCATTTTGGGGGGATATATTGCACTTGTCAGTCGTTTTATGCAACATTTCAGTATTTTTGTTCAAGATGCTATTTCAGTAGCCTCCTTACTTTAGTTTTAATTCAACTATTATTGGTTGTGTGATCTAAATAATAATCGCAATGGCAGCACGGTGGGTCAGCTGGTAAAGCGTCGGCCTCACAGTTCTGAGGGTCCCGGGTTCGATCCCGGCCCCGCCTGTGTGGAGTTTGCATGTTCTCCCCGCGCCTACGTGAGTTTCCTCCGGGCACTCGCCACATTCCCAAAACGTGCAACATGAATTAACCCTTCTAAATTGCCCCGAGGTGTGATTGTGTGTGCGGCTGTTTGTCCCGATGTGCCCTGCGATTGGCTGGCGACCAGTTCAGGGTGTACCCTGCCCTCCTGCACGTTGACAGCTGAGATAGGATCCAGCACTCCCCGCGACCTTCGTGAGGATAAGCAGGGAAGAAAATGGATGGATGGATTTCATTTGTGCAATATTTCTCAAAAGTCAGTGAAAAATGGGAAAATGTTTTACTGCATTTCGTCAGCTCACGTTCATCAACCCGCCAGGTCGGCCAATGATTTAACGCGACGCGGTCACGTGACCGTTTCCAAAGTGACCCGGTCAAAACGACACAAAAGTCTGCGCCTGCCTGCCCAAACTCAAAAAGTTCTGTTGATTGAAGAGAATTTGCCTTCCATGTATGATTGTTTGTGATTTTTAAATCCTCACGTGATGGTCAGGCAGCTTTTTGTGTTTTTGCGCCTTTCGTAACTGTGCTGTATCCCGGCAGCGTTCTCGGACCGTAGAAAAGGCCGTTGTGGTCAAAACGAGGGCCTTGTCTTGCTCTCCCGTGATGTCTCCATCGCCCCCCCCACCACCCTTTGCCTGTTGCTCCCGGGGCCAAAAACAATACGCTGTAAATTGCTCTCCGGCCTCTTCAGGTTAATGTGCCGCCCGCGAACGTGATGTGATTGGGTATCGATTGGCACCAGGCGGCTAAAATTGCCTGCCTCGTGGCCTCCGACGCCGATCGTGACAGCTTCAGTACTGGACGGGACGAGCGGGGCGGCACCGGCGCGTCGGCCCGAGGATGCGTTCGCGTCCTCGGCCTCTCCTTCCTTTTAAGAAAGCAAAGCAAAGGATTAGAGATTAAAAGAGCAGAGCGACCCCCCCCCCCCCCCCACATCTTAGCACCGCTCCACATCGAGCAAGCCAACAACCGGAACGCTTGACTGCACATTTTGCATTCATTGTGTGTAAAAAAGAAAAAAAATAGAATTCATGTAAACATCCCAAAGCGCATTTGCACACTTTTCTAATCTCTTTCAAATTGGAAAAACTGACCCAAGATGTTCTGTGCATGTGTACGTCCGCATCACTCTGAATATGAGAAACAATGACGTGGCAAATAATGAAGTTCATATCTCGAGGCATCGCTGTCGTAGGGTTTGTTCCGGCTGACCCCAACACGGATAACAAATTCTTTGCGTTTTGTCCGTCCTAATGTGCATCCGCCGGCAAAGTTGTTCTTGTGGCGCACATCTCGCGGCCTCTTAATGAGCAAGTTAACGTCGACCGGATTTTGCTGTTTTCCAGACGCCGCGCATAATTGGCCGTTGTGCTCCGGCGTTCCAGTCTTGCCGCTTTGTTCCCACGCAGAAAGAACAAAAGTGCGATTCGGGGAAGGAGGGAGGGAGGGCGGTCGCCGTACTTGATGTACGAGTGTTTTGCTTCATAGGTGAAAAGAATGATGAATGGATGAAGTCGGCGGCCGGCACGTAATCGCACCACCGTGTGCCGTGGCGCTGGGAAAAGAGGAAGGGGATACTTTGGAGAATAAAAGTCGGCCTCTTCAATCAGCACCGCTGAAAAGATTTCCTGACAATGTATCCCCGTGTTGTTTTTATGATAAGCCGCGGGCAGCGGGCAGGAGGTATGAAGTATGAGAAATCAAATCTGTTTATTTGACCGGCGGTGCGGCGCCAACGGCGTTCAACGTGACCCCGAATGCCGCCACGTCTCAATGCAAATGTTGCTACGATTCGGCTTTTTGTTTGCGCTTCAATCTTCAACCTTTTTAGCCGCAGTACGCCGGTCAAAGCAACGGAAAATGTCACTTTCGCGTAAACTTCTTCTACGCGGACGGTTCTTTTGTTTCCGCGGATTCCTTTTCCCGGCGAGACCGACCCGAATGATCCTCGACTTTTACCCTTTGCCGTCCCTGCTGAGCGAAACTTCACGTTTTGTCGCTCACGAGATGTCCTCAAGATGAATTTCAGGGACTTTTGGCTTTATTGATTTGCGTGATCGTCAGCCCCGGTGATGACTTGGACGAGGATTGGAACCAAATATGTACACGCATTCTGACACTATGATAACCTTCATCAAAAAGATTGCGGTTTGCAATTTTGAAATGTTTGAGTTAATCATAATCAAAAAAACAAACATTGAACACCCACCAGAAAACGAGTAAACGTCAAAAGAGAACGAGTAGTTTCTTTCTTAGAAAATGAATATAGCGACTTCTCTGCTTTGTGAAATATGTCAGGCATGCTTGGAAGCTCGTTAGCTCGTCCGTTGACCTATAACAGGTGACAAACTTTCATTTCAACGATGGCCATCTTGAGCTCCGCCCCTTTAGCCATGTCCCGCAAGCTTCCAAAATGGCCATTGAACATCTTTGAAGTCGATTCTCTTTCGCATATTCCAGATAATATTGGAGTATGTTTTTATTTTTTTTTTTTTTTGCCAAATGCGCCAGACTCGTCCAAGAGAGTTCTACAAAGAGGTCTCAACTATTTCACGCAAGGACGGAATTACGATTTTGGACGGAGCAGGACGCCGTGTCAGAGTTGCAGCGAAACGTTGGCAATCGATGCGAAAAAAGTTTGACGCCTCACAAACTTCATATTGAAATCCAACTGGATCAAATGGCGGAATCGTACTGCGCATGTAAAGCAGGGTGAGTACTTTTTACTTGGAAAGGTCACCAGCAATATCGTTGGAGTCTTTAGAAGTATTCATTTGACTTGGCTCGTAATGGAACCCAGCGCTCTGTCTTCAAAGTCCGACGCGATCCAAATGGGCAAATGGGCATTTCTCTTGCATGACGTGGCGCATTTACGTACCACTAACCCGACTCTTCGCCATAAAACACGACGCACTTCGTTCAGCAGGTCAGTGACGCGCTTCTCCTGCAAGTCATAATAATTCCATCAAACTCGGATAAAGTACTTCTCCCTCTCTTACCTTCAAACATAAAGCCTTGTGTTTGTTTGGTATTGTCCACACTTAGTGGTACGTGCGCTCTTCCGCGAGCCCGAATCCGTCGCAGACGCTTGGTCAACTGCGTTTTTTGGCTTTGGAAAATGAATCAAGCGGGCCCCTTGTCACCTAGCGGGATATCTTTCATCAGAACCGCTCGTTCTCCAAGACCATTTTCTTCGGAACATGAACTTTTCCAAGCGCACGCTACTGACGACCGGCGTTGCTTGTGGGACGACACGGCGGCGGGGGCCTGTCGAGACAACGCGGCGATCTGATTGGCTATTGTCGTAGGAGTGATTGACAGGCCGGAAAGGTCCATTGTCTCAATACATCAAGATTTCTCTGAAGTGTTGCAAGTCGACGTGGAATCCATCCTCTCCCAACCGGCCCGTCCCGACAGCCGACTTTCTCCGATCCCAAGCTCGCCGTTCATCTTCAGCAAAGCCAAAGACTTCAGCTCATTGGATAGAAAGAGATCATTTCGTCGAGTTGGAATGTAGCCTCAGTCGCAAGTTTGAAGGCGTGCATTTGCGTGCGTGTCGGCGTTTTCAAGTCTTTGTCGTCGCACTCGTCCTGACAGGTCGTTTGTCGTCGGCGCTCTCAATTGCCGCCGCCGTTGCTGCCTCCTTTCCTGATAAACTTATCCTGTCGTTATTTTGTCCGTCCGCGGCTTGAAGAGAAATGTCGACATTGGCCGAGTCCTCCTCGTGGCTTTTGAATTCCAGCTGCGTTTTTTTTTCTTCCATTTTTTTTTTGCCATATCGGGTTTCAAAAGCAAAGGGCAAATTCCTCCGCGCCTTTTGATGCTGCGGGCGGGCACGGGCGATGCGGACGCCGACCGGGTGCCGATGTTGCACCAAAGTATTGACGAGATCTTCAGTCTGCGACTCCCCCGGGTCCGAGCGATTTGTCGGTCTGCGTTTCAATCGTTTGGAGTGGCGTTAATTTCGGCACGCCTTCGCCTCGAATCCCTCGGCAAAACAGCGACGGCTGTGATTATTCAGCAATTCAATTCAAATGATCAATCTTAGTTATTTATCTTTTTTGCTCCCCTTCCTTCAGTGTTGTTTGCCTTCAATTAAGGGGATTACATAATCCGACCTCTGACCATTATTATTCATTGAGCGTTGTCTTAAATTGAGACATGTTCAGAGGCGAGAGAGTGAGTATATTGGTGGAAGTGTGCTGAGGACGGAGCTCCCAGGCAAAAGAGCGAGAGGAAGACCAAAGAGAAGGTTTATGGATGTGGTGAGGGAAGACATGAGGGCAGTTGGGGTGTTAAGAGAGGAAGACGCAGGAGAAGGTTCGGCTAAGATGGCAAAAGATGACACGCTGTGGCGACCCCTAACGGGACAAGCCGAAAGGAAAAGAAGAAAGAAGAAGAGCGTTGTCTTAAATTACTGAATTATTTATTGCAATTGGACTCTGATTTCACCTTTTTCCTCTTTCTTCCTTTTTCTGGGCTTTTTCCTATTTGGAATCCTACATATAATATAACATTCATGTTTGGGAGGAATCAAATCCCCAAATTAGCCACATAACAAAATACAAATTGTATGTACGGAATCTCAGCGGAAACGACCTGATCAAAACGTGCCATTGCAAAAGCGTCTAATCAACGTTTTCCGAAGCAAAATAAAAGCCGCTTGCACTCGGAAATGTTTTAATTTTATTTTATTTCATTTCAGATGGGATCCATTCAGATGCGACCATAATTTGCTCGTGTCGTCGCCCACGACGACACGAGCAATTAGAGAATAGAGGATTGTTTACATCGCAAACCGATCCAGGAATAACCCCGAATGGTGTGCTCGATCAAAATGATCTGAGAGTAATTTGAACGTTTAGAAGTTGTTGAACTTTTCTCATCAGTTTGGTAATAATGAAGCTGTCACGCGGATTTATGTCCACGCACGGCAAGGAAAGGGCAAAACGGGCAACAGGCGGCGACCGTGCGGTTTTATTTTGCCAAATGAGAATGAGTCGCTTGTACCGCAATCATTTCTGTCGGTATTCTGCCGTCGGTTGGATTCCGACGCAAACGAGCACGTGCACGCACGCAAACAAATATGTTTTAACGTCTTTGTATAGATTCCGGAGTGAAGGAGGAAGGAGCTACAATTGGTGTTGTGCAGACTTTCTTTGAATAGCAAATGACATATTTCGGGTGACTTTTTCTCCCCGCGACGCGTTCCTGTTCCGCTTCCGTGCACACTGCACGTGCATCAATGCAGAAATGATCGGAATATCTTCCTCGATGTACACGGATCGTGCCAATCTGGCTGGAGTTCATGTTTTTTTTTTTCATCCTGTATTGGTTTTTCAACATGTTGAGAGAGAGCGAGAGAGCAGACATTTTCAATTTGTGAATGCAAAATATTGCACTTGGGCTCTTTTGATGACTTGCATCTAATTTGGAATTAGCATATCCCACTGAAGTGTACTGTAATTTGTCTTTGATGATTGGTGAGGCTGTAATAGATGGGGGGGGGGGGGTTGCTTACGCTCCCCACTGCTCCATCTTTCTTTCTCTCTTTTGCTCAGTCTCTCCTTCTCTCCGTCAGTGTTTTTCTTTGCGAACTCTTTGACGATCAGAAGCGTGACGCGGCTCTCTTGTTTTACAGACCTGAAATGAAAGCGATTAGTTGCAAAAACCCAAGGCTAGATTTACTGCTGCTAATTTCTTCCTTTGTTTTTGTTTTTTTTTTTTTTTTTTATACCCCAAAATAAAGGGCAGACCCGGATCTAATCATCATAAAATTCCAAAGCGCCGGGCTTTCAAAGCTTTTTGAGAATTGTGTCGCAAAGCAGGCGCGACGCCGGAACGTCACGTCCGCTTTCAGCCCATCCGGGACGGCCCGTCGTCGGGTCGTCGTCGGTCCGTCGTCGGCCTCCCTGGCTTCCCGCAATGTTTTTCATTTTATTTTCTGCGAAAACGCATACAAACGCCAGATAATGAACGCGCAGGAGACGGAGGACTTGAGAAATGGGGCCCTTTCAATTTCATAGATTGTTTTTCCCCGGCATACGTGAGGCAAGAAGATTGCAATTATCTGCACAATTAGCTGGAATTATGGTATAGGAACGATCTCGCGTGCCGAAAACTTCCGGCGTGGAAGAAGATTGAATATAGATTGTTTTGCGTGCTAAGTGCAGATTGTTTGCTTGGTGCGGATCTCGCCTGTCGGACCCTCTGACGGTCCACATTTTGTTTGTTTGTCGGGGGGCGGGGGGACTACTGCAAAACACTCTCGGACTGCACTTGCTGTATTTCTTTGATCATCATAAAAAGTTCCACAGAGTCCGTCTTGCACAGGTGTAATGTTTGTAAAATGTTTTATACCGTGACATCAGCGTGATAACCCTGCAGAAAGTTTTTTTTTCTTTCTTTCTTTCAATTAAATAGCGTCGCAGGTTTTTCACATTTTTATACGGCGCTGTAAATTTGACTGTAAAATGTACAAAAGTACCGGCCAGAGGCGACCCGGCTCGGTGGTCTCTCGGCTTCGAGGCCATGCAGATAGTAACCCTCGAGCAAAATCCGCTGCTTGGTCCTGACGCTGTGTTATATTTATGTGGAAGGCCCGTCGCTTTGCTTTCATGAGGACGAATGAAATGCATCATCGTTTGTTTCTTTGACATCCAAGTTTGCGCACCTGCAAGTGGAAAAACTGCTGCCGTCTTTAATGTAAGAAGTCCCGGCCAAAATTTTTTGAAATTGGACGTGGGAAGGATAAATGAAAAATATACAGACCACTGGCGCCAAGTATTCAGACCCTTTTCTCAGTATCGCGGAGCCTTTTGAGGGTCATACTGCCAAGTTTGGGGATCCTCTACGATTCCTCCCGGCAGATCTGTCTGTCTGTCGACTTTCTGAGCTGCTTATCCTCACAAGGGTCCCTCCTGGAGTGCTGTAGCCAATCTCAGGAGGCAGGCGGGGCTTCACCCTCAACTGGTCGCCAGCCAATCGCAGGGCACACGGAGACACTCACAATCAAACCTCAGGCCAATTTCGACTCCCCAACGAATGTTGCATGTTTTTGGGATTTGGAAGGAAACCCGAGTGCCCGAAGTGGGAAAAACCTCACACAGGCGCAGGCGCGGGCAGCACATGCAAACTCCACACAGGCGATGCCGGGATTTGAACCCCGGTCCTCAGAACCGTCAGGCCAACGCGTCGATATCGCGAGATCCGAAGTGACCCGGATGAATCCGAATATCCGCAAGGCCGAAATATTCTTGCGCCATGAGTCCAGGGCGTATCCCGCCTCTTGTCTAAAGATAGCCTTCGTTGGGGGGGGGGGGGGGGGGTTCGGGTCGATAAACGCTATACATGGAGGGTCGCTAGAGGGAAAATTTTGTACAGTAAATGTCAACAATAAATAATGCAAAAGACCAAGGTACTTTTTTTTTTTTTTTTTTTTCTTCTTCCTGGGCCTCGGCCTTCCTCCTCTGCAAAGTTTTGTCGAAACGGGTTAAGCACGACTATCGCTACCTAAAAAAAAAGTAGCCGCGATAGCGGCCATTGGTGTGGGGGACGGGGGGTGTTGCATTTCTGACAATAATCCCCAAAACGTATGCATTGCGAGCAAACTCCAAGAGTGGAGCAGGTCCTGGTCCGACTGTCGGTCCATTTGCGTTCTCGACTTGACTTTGCTGGAGCTTTTTGGGCTACCATTGTCTCTTTCTCTTTTTCCACTTGTGCCTGCCCCATTTGCTTTGTGTGTAAGCGTAAGGGAGGGGGGGGGGGGGGGGGGGCTGGGGGTCATGAAACATAAAGCATGAGTGATGTTTCAGCAGTGTCTTGCTAAGTCTAGCTCATTTTGCTGAGAGGTTTTCGAATGAGCAAAGGCTAAATTTATGGTCTCTGCGCTGTTAAAGGATGATAAAAAGATGCCTTGTATTGTTTAAGGGTTGGCGTAAGTGTGTCTGTGATTCACTAAAGCCTGAAATAGCCCAGCAGCACCACCACTTAGGGACGCCGAGCGCCTCCGTCGGCCTCTCGGCTGTGAATCAGCGCTTACTACGCCGTTGTTACATGAATATTTAAGTGCTACATATTATGGAGTAGATGCACTTGCACTGAAGTGTACTTACCTAAACTCCTTGTTTATTTCTTCCAGAGACATCCATGCTCTCTCATACTCTGACCCCTGACCTCCTGCACATGCTTGGTAATCATTTCATTTCTTTTTAATTTGCTACATTATGATTCATTTGCCATTTTAATCACAGTCATTGCCGCTTGTTTTTTGCAACTGTTTTGGCTCGACACAATGAATTGAAGCGTTTGTTTGGGTTGCTCGCCCCCCCCCCCCTTCCAGGATTTAGCGCGCTTTTCTTCCAAAAGCCTGCATTTGTATATTTGCTTTTCTCAAAACTTATTTTTAGGTGCAGTAGTTGTCTTCTTAATAGTTGCTAGCATTCATAATCCTATGTAGAGTCAGGTCAGGATGACCAAAATTGTTTAACCCGAACAAAAAAGCCGTTTTAATTATTTTCTACAACAGGAAGAAAGATGAAGTGAGAAATAAATGCTTGGCAAATTTGACAAAAGCAATACTGTAGCTGAGAACCCAAATGCGAGTGAATCAAATATTTCCGGCATAATGTAAGTTTCAACGAGAAAAAAAAAAAAAAAAAAAAAAAAAAAAAAACGTGGGTTAAATTGGTGCAAAGTTGCGCAGAATTTGAACGGTTTAGTGGAATTGGAGGTATCGCGACTTGGCAAAAATCCCGGAGGGGCTTCTCGTGTATGTTTCTCCACGATGTGTTTGTTGTTGTTGTTTTTTGTTTATGTATGGCTCTTCATTATTATCTTGTACGCTGGTACCTCGAGATTCAAATGAGCGATTTTCCAGATCGAGCCGTCGTTTGTGAGCAAAAATTCGAGGTACGAGCCTTGCACGATGCCAAGAACCACAACTCGAAAATTTCCTTGAATGATGTCGTGTCTTTGTTTTAAAAAGACAATAATACAATTTCTCATGTGGAAAAATGAATGGCCCTTTCCATTGGCGAGACTTCCGAACGTGTTTCCCAAGGCACCCACGGCCGCCGTAATCATCTTTTGAAGTTTCGAACCCATTTCCATTTGTCCTCAAGCCACACCTGATCATTTCTTGTGATTGTTATTCTTATGATTTAGTTTGACAGATTGTACTGCAGCCCTCGTTATCGTTGCTCTCTCGTTCCCTTTTTTTTGCGGGTGGCAGGAATATTTGCCAGTCTTCAAGGAAACCAAAGCCAGGCCAGGAACACATCGTTGCGCGCTGTTCTGCGCTATCGTGTCCCTTGTGGCCATTCCCCCCCCCCCCCCCCCCCTGAAATGTAAATCTGCCCGCCACCAAACTGACCAAGCATTCTTTTCCATTTTTTTCTTTTTGTCCCCACCGTTATGAAAACAAACTCCGAGCCGGCTAGCCCGAGGAGCGTCGGGCCAGCGACGGCCATTTGCCGAAAGCGGGAGGGAGGGAGCGGATGGGTCGGGGTGGGGTCGCCGGAGAGAAGTCGCAAGGTTGCGGCGTCGAGTAGTAGACTTGCTTGTCTCAGCAGAGTAAACATCAGCCCTGGTCTGCACGCAGTAATGACTAACAGAGGAAGGCGTGCGTAGAAAGACGACCAGGCGCGTCCTACCTGGTCCCTCCAGAGCTCGCGCGGACCCTTCCCATCATCTCCCGGCCTAAACACACGAAGCGCTGCGGTTTTATTAAAGGTGCTGATGTTCGGCGTCGCTGAGAGTGCATACGGCGTCCAAGATGGATAAGCCCCCCTCGCCAGGCTTATTTGCGGCACAGCTAATGTCGAACTCCGCGACTGTTGTTTACTCGGACTCGTCGGACCCCGATGGAGAGCCGCGGAATTGCGGCACAACAACAGGAAATTATGAGTGATTGGGAGCATCTTGAGATCTGACCTGCGCTTGTTTGACTGATTTTCTTTTAATTGCTTGCCGTCTCTCACTTGACACCGTCACAGCGTTGCGCCGGAGGTGAGGCGGATGAAACGCTTCGAGATTGCCGTGACGGCGATAAGGAACGTTTGCGAACGGGACCGTAATCAAGCGGGGGCCATCGCGTCGCAGTCCTCGCGTTAATGAACAAATAGAATGATTTAGAATTGTTCCGCACCACGCACGGCCATTGCTAACGTGGCAGAAACATTTTTCGTCGGCGTCTTCCGTTCTCGTATTCGCCTGAACATCCGACACGGATCGGACAAATGAATCGATTTTTTTTTTTGTTTTTTTCTTAAATTGTCAGCAATCCTCACGTGTTTTCCATTTAAATGAACAGTTAGACGCGGGAGGACGTATCCTCGCTTACCTGTACGGCCACAGGTGCAACTGTTTCAGCTACTCTCAATTCGGAGTACTACTCGCAGATCTGCACGCGATGAATGGAATACCCGGTCCAAACGAAACTTGATTGGAGCCCAATTTTGTCAGAAGTATTTGTTATTCGGCGACTTAACAAATGTAGCTGCTAGAATCGGGTGTGTTTCCAACAAATCCCCATCAAGATGCGGCGGAAGATGATACCAAAATCAAATCCTCGACGCGCGCGTGTCAAGTTTGCGAGCCAAGAGCGGGATTCATTATCGCGCCGTCGCACCAGAGACTTGACAAGGCTGAGAGGCCGGCGGGCGGGCGGGGAGGGAATTTGCATGGCGGGCAGAGGCTGACGCCGGGACCCTGCGAGGACAAGTGTTTGCTATGCCTGTGACGTGCGAGACGGCAGGAGCAGAAGATTATTGTTAGCATTCTGAGAAAAGATCATGAATTACAATGATTGTCAAAAGCAGCAGTAGAGAGAAGACTCTCCGGAGCCCGCGTTGCTTTGGGCTCAAACGATTCTGGCGTCCTGTGATAATAAGGAGAGACCACTATGTGGCTTAAATGCGTCATCCGTGCTGGAGTCGCTGTAAGAACATAAAAGCAAAATGAAAAATTCCTCCTGAAGAGGCTTTGCAATATTTGTCCAGGCGAAGCTTTTCAACGAGCAAGACATGAAAGAAAATGCTGCAGTCGCCGTATTCTGTCGTGCTTTTTGCCGTGACCTCGCGAAGGATCCGATTCAAAACCGCCTCAAAGAGGTTTTGCAACATCGCGGCGATCGCACTTATTGGCCCTCGCGTTTTGTTGGACCTCCCTGCCGTATTTCTCGGCTTGATTCGGTGTCGGGCACATTTGGGCTCCGGATCCCGCAAAAGGTCGCAGAGGGAGGCGTAACGCGGGTCCCCGAGCGCCGCCGTGTTACGGCAACAATTTGCCGGCGAGCCCCGCGCAGGACTTTTCTCTCCTTTACGTGTTGCTAAATTAAAAAGGCTGTCTCGGAGGATTGGCCCATTTTATGGTTGGCTATGAGAAGCATTAGGATTAATAGACCTCCCCTAATATGCCTCGCACCGGCGGTCCCCGAACACCCTGATCAGGTGAGGTCCAGTGAAGCAAAGATCATTTATAAGCGCTTCATTATTTTACCCTCACAATCCTCCTCTGTCTGCCATTGATTTAATAAATACTGATGTATGCCTTTGCTGAAGGGAAGTGCCATTTTTCGTCTCCCACATTTTCTTTCTTTATCGCTCTTATCATTGCTCGGACGTCCGCAGCGGCGCGAAGCCTCCGCTCTGCCGTGCGCCGCGGCTGCCTCCGAACGGTCCGTTTTTTTATTTGTTTATTTTTATTTATTTCTCTCTCCCCCCGTCCCCCACCCGCCGCCATTTTTCGTGCCTTTCTTCCGACGGTTGTTCTTTTTTTATCTCTGGGCCTGCCGATGTAGCCTCCTGTTGAGAAAAGTTACGCCAAAGTGTGCTGATTAGCCGTGAAAGAAGCTCCAATAATATCCAATCTATCAGTGATGATTAATGTCTGCTTGATGGAGCCATAAAGCGAATGCGCGTTGGTTGCCATTTTGTATTCCCAGCGGCAGACGCGCCAATAAGCACATTCAAGTCAGGAGAAGGAAAAGTCACCGTTATTAAGATTTTTCTTGCTGTACCATAAAATCTTATTTTTTCTTTTCTGACGGTTCCTCTTGTGCAGGGTTAAAAAAAAAAAAAAA
Source organism: Syngnathoides biaculeatus (assembly GCF_019802595.1). NCBI lineage: Eukaryota > Metazoa > Chordata > Actinopteri > Syngnathiformes > Syngnathidae > Syngnathoides > Syngnathoides biaculeatus. The sequence goes on from NC_084641.1 coordinate 30,820,272, forward strand.
CAGTTTTGCAGTCTGCTTGGGTGTGTACGGCGGGCGCATCAAATCTAGATGAAATGGAATGATCAATTTGCTCTGCATTAATCCCGCCTCCCAAGATTCATTCGATTGATTTTTTTGTTCAGCTTCCTTGATAACAAGAATCGTTTAAAGGTCACATTTTGATGTCTGTCAAAAAGAAAACATTCTTAATGCTCTGAGAGCGGCCTTTGGGGCTCACGCTTGTCAGAACACACAGAGCCGATATCCTAAAAACGGGTCGAATAGCTGCAAAAGTGGACACCTCTCTCTTTTTTTTTTCCCCCTCATTCCGCGCGATATAATTAGAGATTACAGTTTCCCTTCAAGGTAATAATTATGATACATGCCCAAATTAGCTCCATCCGAGCATACATTTTTAATTCATCAGAGAACGGCAGACTTTGGAAGACCCAGTGGAGTTTCTGAAAATAGCCCGACGGTGTGCTGTCCTGACGGACATGCAAAAATATTGCTAATGAGAATTTGGGGCATATGTTGAGCGCCGGCTGCCTTTTGCTCTCGTGCACCAGTCGCTTGCGTCTCTTTCATCCCACACATCACACAAATCAGGCTCTCGCTTTCGGGATGCCACTCGGCTTCCTTGGCGTCGCTCGTAATGTCGGCGGGAGGGTGCCCACGTTGGTGGGGGGGAGGGGGGGGGGGTCACGTAGGGGAACAATAACCGCACTGACCTTTACTCGCTCCCGGTTCTCGCGATGTAGAACAAAGCGGAACGGGGGTGGGGGTCGAATCGCTCGTCGAAGTCGTCACATTTTGCTTCGTGTATTTGTTTGAAAGCTAACATTTATTGGGAGGGGAAGCGGGTAAATGTCATCGTACATGTGGGTTGCTTATTGTCACACCCAAAAAGAGATTAAAGTGGGGGGAAGGGAGGGGAGGGGGGGGGGTTACGGCGTTAAAACTGCTAAACTGGATTTGGAGTGAGTCTCAAACATTGCCACTCACAATTACCTAAAATTATAAAATCCCGGAGTTGCCATTGTCACAGAGAACGTTGCCCATCTTCGACAAAATAGCAACAATCGGCCGGTCCACGCGCCGACGTTGACCACGGCTGCAACATTATGGAAATGGAATCTTGAATTCATTTTTTTAAATGACTGTACAATCAATTCCAAATCAAAAAGCGTTAATACAATTAGCTGTCAAGCAGAAATGTATCGAATATTCCGCTCGAGTTCTGAATCCTCTCGGGTGCCGGATTTCCCTCCGCCTCCAAACTCCAACTTTTGTCACCGTTATTCGTCCAATTTCTTCTTTGGATGCTTCTGCACAGCTGTCGGCCAACGAGGGACACTCGTTTTTATTCCGGAGGTGAATATTCCTCAATGTTTCCGCAAAGCTCGAAGGAAACTGGTCAGCGCGAGGCTTTGACTGTGTCCACCAGTGCACAGAACAGAAGTGACGGTTCTGTTTCTCATTTGTTGTTTTGAAAGTCACAATGAATTTTTTAAAAATTAGCGAGCGAGAATGAATGTTTTTCACTCGTCATTTTCTAAAGTTACTGCTGTCAGGTCACACTTGACAGTTTTACCAAGTATGTCAAAAAGTGTGGGGAGGGGGTGAAAAAGGTCAACCTTCCCTTTATTCACAGTTACTTTCTTCTTATTATTTTTTTTTTTGGGGGGGGGGGGGGATTTGTCCCGTTGGGGGTGGCCACGGCGCGTCATCTTATCTCCCGCATCTTCTTGTCTGCCACCAACTGCCCTCCCGTCGTCCCTCACGACGTCCATCAACCTTCTCTTCGGTCTTCCTGTCGCCCCCCTCTCACCCCCCCCCCCCGCAGCTTCTTACCGTTACTTTTATTCTGTGTAAAAAGTTGCATTCTGCTCTTTGTCCCCAAAGCGGGGGACGGAGAGGCTGGTTCCGAATGAACGGACGAATGCGCGGATGCGGTACATAACAGCAGGTCGTAAAGGAAAAGTCTCCCAGCAGCCGGTGGAGCTGGTACCAGCTTCAGTCATAGCTAATCACATCAACTTTTCTCATCTCCATTCGAATGTGTTTAATGGCCCAGGGAAGGGGGGAGGGGGCGCATCCCGACCGGCTTCTCCAGGGAGCAAAGTGTCCTTCTCCGGAGGGGCAGAGTCCAAATACAGGCCCGCCAACAGAATTAGCAGTACTTTTTTTTTCAAGGGAACTTCATCTCTCTGCAGCCAAGTTTTTAAAACAGTTTAGATTCAATCAAAAATGGAGCTACTCGTTTTCGGAGGGGGGAGAAAAAAGAACTTTGAGTTTAAATCGCGTAACGTTCAATGACCTTTTCTTTTCACGGTTTCTATTGCGCCACATATTTTATTTTGATTTACAGACGCAATGTGGTGCGGTTATTTGCCAAACATTTCAAAGTAAGGCGTTTTTTCGAGGAACGCTGCGATACCGTGAACCGACGATTATCGCCAGAACCATTCCGGTTGCTGACGTGTAATCATTCCAGGGGATAGACTTAAGCAAAATAGGAAGAAGGGACACGTTTTCCCGAGAATGGATGGCTCAAGGGACGATAACTCTGGATTCTAAAAAAAAAAAAAAATAAACTGGATCAAAAGTACAGTGCAGCACTTGAACAGGTGGAGAAAAAAGCGTGAGGCGAATTTTGGTCAGCCGGCAGGACCAGACGCAGATTAGCATAAGATCCTGCTGATCCAAATAAAAGTTCACATTAATGAACGAATTCATCTTTCCTCGCGACCTTCCACTTGCAACAGAGGTCCGAGTGCGCAGGTGTCAAACCTGAGCCCCGGGGGCCAGATACGACTCGGCGCGGGATTTTACGCGGGCCGCAAAGGCAAATCATGCGCGTCAACGTCAGTGATTTTAGTTCACATCTGCAGCAAAATTTCAAATCGACGAAGAGGCAGAGGCAGTTTGTAAAGCTTCTTTGCACCACCTGCAGGACTGGGGTGGAACATAATGGCCAACGTGTCCTAAATTTTTCAGAAGCGTCCCGCAGACAGCATTGCTGACCCGTTGCTGATTTTTTTTTTTTTTTTTTTGGTCATTCACGTCGTGTCTTCTCACTCTCACTTACCTGCCGACCGCCGAAGAGCAGCCGGGCCCGGCGCTCGTTGTGTCCGGGTCAATATAAAACCTCATTACCGCGCTGTCATAGAAAATTTGTGCACTTTCTGCTCCGTCTAGCAGCAGTTTTGCTGCATAAGCTCTCCTCTCATTTGTTTGAAGCATTTTAACAATTGGAAACTGCTTCCTTTCCCCTCTCAGCCCCGCTTTTTGCTCTTTGACCCTTTGTGTCCCGTTGATTAGTGACTTTTCTGATTTTGTTCTCGGAGAAGCTGACGTGTCGGATGCGTTTCCTCATGACGACATTTATCATGTGCCCCTTTCTTGTACAGTATTTGTAACGGCCAGATTCTCGATACGTTTGTTGATGATGTACAGTACGTGTGGCTCATGTTCTTTTGGACTATTTATTTGTGCTTTTATGGAAGCCAGGATGTGGACGCGTAGGGAAAATCTTTCGCTGTTTTTTTTTTTGTTTGTTTTTGCCCCCTCGTGAAGTTACTTTAGTGCAAACTTTATCGGAGATGCACTAATTAAGCGGCAGGCAAATTTGCGATCTTGACCTCCCTCTCGTGCGTGCGGTATTAATTGGGGTGGGGGAGTTGCGGGTGTGGCTGCGTAATGATGTCCCGTCCTGCCGCTTGACCAAAAGCGAACAACAACATGGAGTTTTTGCAAAACTGCAGAGGACTCCGCTGGGGTGGTCAAGTCTGTCGATGGGCCAGCACGTGGAAAAAAAAAAAACCAAAAGATTTCTTCAGAAAACAGCCACAGAATACTTGTGCCCCCCCCCCCTCAAGTCACAGCGAGCTATCTCGAAGATGCAGTGACGCGTTACAGTATTAACTCACTGCATTTGGGGTGGAACCATACAGGTAAAGATTTTGTAGTGTCTTACTTGAGCGGTCCAACCGCCGGAGACTAATTGCTTGCGTGTGTTTGTGAAGATGATTCTGATCATAATCATTTATTTCAAGTTGTCACGAACCAACGGTATGGGGACGGACCCAAATGCAGGACTTTGAGGCAGAGGTATAATGTTCAAAGTGGTTTATTCTGGAAAAACTGAGTCATATACGGTGTAGTAGTCCACCAAGCCAGAGGCAAAGAAACGCCAGGCTAGGCGGGATCCAAAAGACGTGCGGCACGGTCCGATGACGATGGGGGAATCTAACAAACTCAACAGGACAGGATCAAACATAAGGGCACAGAATCGCTGTGACTAAGGTTACTCTAACTTGCGCGTAAAATCGGAGAGTCCCACAGGCAGTGAATGCAACTCACTAACACAAGGCAACGAACTGGCAAATGCCAGTGACAAAAACTTCAACTTAAATGCCCGTCTAATTACAGTCCCAATGTGAAACAGAACCAGAGAAGCGGCCTGGCCACGCCCCTCTTGGCAGTGGCCACGCCTTGCTCCTGACACAAGGTAACTCTTATCCAAAAAAAAAAAAAAAAAACATTTCAAATCTTAAACTGTAAACTCACCTTGTGACTATTTGTACCTGTGGCAATATAGTATTAGTTGTAAAGTTTGTACGGTATGTATAAGCAATGAAATCAAAATAAAACACTGCACTACACTCTCGAGGGACGAACAATTGAGCCACGATTTAATCCAACCGATGTGATTGGCTGGTGACCAGTTCAGGCCGTAGCCTGCCCCTCACCCAACAATAGCTGGGATAGGCTATCCCTTGTGGGGATAAGCCAAAACGGAAGAGTGAACGAACGAATGTATGAATACTCGTACGAGCCGGGCTTGAATCCAACACATTGTATCGTCACTGAGGTTAAAACGCGCTGAAATGTGCACGGCGGTGCTACGCACCGGGGGCGAGTTCAATAAAACATTGTTTTTATGCTGTATACATTCTCCCCCCCCCCCTTTTTTTTTTTTTTTTATTTTTACATCAGTAATTTGCCATATCCCACTAACAAAGAGCAAAACGCTCTTTAAATAGAGGATACGAGCCGTGGGGACGTCTCGCGTAGACGGCAAGCCGGGCCGGGGGGGGGTTGTTTGGTGCTCCACGCTATCCGTGATCGAGCGGCCATCCCCAGCGTATGCGAAGCCGTATTACCGCTTCTTGAAGTCACCATGAAAGTGGAATGTAGTATTATTCGGGAAAGTTGTTGTTGTTGTTAGAGATCAAATGGTGGAACGATAAAAAATACGTGCACACGCTTTGAAATCACTCGAATGGGGGGGAAAAATGAATTACCAGTCCAGGGAGGGGTGACCGCAGACTCACAGAATAAGTACGGTCGGTCGTCGGATGAATTTTGAGTGCCTTGCCGCCGGAGCGCCGGTTGGCACCAGTAGAGCCGAAGTGCCGCGAGGGGGGCCTTTGTGGAAACAAAGGCCTTGAAGGTGGGCTTTGTTCTCGGAAGGCAGCCTCGCACGGGTCAAAGTTAAGGCCGGACGGCTCTGCGTCCCTCCTGCGGGGGGGCTTCCCGCCAGCTTGTGTGGGTTTTGTGCAGCCTGCTGATTCGCCTCCAACGGTGCAGGTGCTGGCGTCCTTCTTGTCGGAGCCGCGTGATCCCGGAGATGCCCTTCACGCTTGCCAACGTGGAGCAGATTCTGCCCGTGGGGCAATAAAGGGAACATCTAACCGCGAGATCAACGAGCTGCGTGAATTTTGTCGCCGCGGTAATTACGCTTAAGGCAAAGTTGTCCGCGCTTTGAGACATCTTTGCTGCTGGCTGTGGCGCAGCTGTTCCACGTGGGGTTGCATAACGCGGACTTCAAAACGAATGCGTCACCCGGGCGGGATTCGCATGCGACATCCACAACTGACAGAAAGGCGCCTTTCGTCCATTGTCTGAGCCCCTTATCCTCTTATTCTCACGAGGGTCGCAGCCGTGCTGGAGACTGTCATTGTGCACGAGGCAGGGTACGCCCTGAACTGGTCGCCAGCCAATCGCAGGGCACACGGAGACAGACAATAGTCGACCTGAGGCCAGTTTAGAGTCTCGGACGGACGCAAGCACGTTTTTCGGGGACGTGGGAGGAAAACCGGAGGGCCCAGCCGGAGAAAAGCCACACGGGGACGGGGTGAACATGCAAACCCCACACAGGCGGGGCTGGGATTTGAACCCCAGTCCTCAGAATTGTGTGGCAAATGCTCTAACCGGTGTGTCACCGTGCCACCTGATGTAGTCAGTAATGACAAGTGTATAAACTTGTCATTACTGGTTGAAACGTAATATTGTATTTTAACAACAAAGCAGCTCTCTCAAATTTGATTTGATTTACTGATTTAGTCACAAACTTTCCTAAAACAATTTTTAACCGTTCACAACCCTGAAATGCCCCCCCCCCGTTTTTCCCTCAATTAGTGAACGTTGCGGTCGGCCACGAAAGCTTTAAACCGAGTTGTCCAGATTTGAGCTCGACTGGAAGTCGGTGCGAAATGACTCGATGGTACCCGCTTCCATGGAAAACGATGATCAGCTTGAATTAGTTTCAACTGAATTTTGTCCTTCCGGAATTGACGTCAGACATGCTTGTTTGAGGTCGTTCGGTGCTTTGAGTGGAACAGGTGGATTCTCTTGACACACAAAACCACCAGCGTTGTTCGACTAATTGCGTGTAATACGCCACCCAATGGCGATGCGTCTAATGTGAATAACTATGTGCATATTCCTACGACGTCTAATTTATTGTCTGCGTCTCGGGGTGCACTTTTTGCGTCGCGTCGCCTCGGGACCCGTCGAGCCGGTCGGAGAAGGTCCGGAGCGGCCCGACGGCGGAGTTGGGGCCTCTCGCTTAATCATAACGCCGACTCACTCTTGGCTGATTGTATTGGCGGCTCCGGGGATCTGCCATAATTGGATCCTTGTAAGTGGGATGGAAGCGCTAAACAACCAGATTGCTGTTTGTTTATACCTTTTCATATATTAGTAACGTGCCGGGACTTCTCAAGCAGCCCGGCCTCCGTCTCGGCGCCGGCGCTGCTAATTAGCAATTCATTCTTAACACAGAACCTCGATTGTGACCCGGTGCAGCAATTTGTGATTGACTCGACTTTAATTAGGGTCGCTTGTGCAGGCGTCGGGTGGATTTCGGGCTTTTGAGCACCGGCGTTTTTCATTGGGGCAAAAGTAGCGCTTTTGTAGGCATCTGATATTTCGCTAATCCTGGGATGTTGGGGAAAAAAAACCAAACAAACATCGCGCAATTCTTTGACAATCGAGACTGATCTAAATGCAAAACGAGATAAAGGCAACTTCACACGATGAATCCAGTCGTCTCCGAGTCTGTAATGAAAGGATGCGATGGGTCCGTTTGGATTACCAGCTCGGCAACGAAGTTTGAGGAGAAACCCATGCAGGGAAAGGGGCCTTTTGTCACAGAACGCCAAGTCCCGTCCCCCCCCCCCCCACCCCCCCGTCCCCCTCCACTGATAAAGCTCATTTTCTTTAGCAGTGGGGTAGAAAGAGCACAGAGCACAGCACAGCCCATTTGGTTTTGGCCTCACACGGGGCCCACAGGGGTGGCCAGCATTTTATTTAAGGTCACCGGGAGTAAATGTGATTCAGGCTGCGGTGGACGGGGGTCCGGACCGGGGCCTTTTCAACCCCTGCTGCCCCCGGGCCCCCTCTCCATCTTCTTTTGCAGCTCTTTTCATGCCTTCCATTTCCCCGTCTGGCGCCCCGACTAACGCCTCACAACTCTTCCGCTCTCTATCCCGGCACTGTGTCAAAGGCTAATAGCATGCTAAAATCTCCCTCGGGTTGTCCAAAAGGGTGAGTGCGGAAAAGAAATGGCCCGCTAAGAAATCCCTTCATCCGAGTCGTGGCGAAGAGGGGGGAAAAAAAAAAACAAACCCAAAAAACGTTCTTTTGCTTTGCAGTTTGCGATCCCTTGCAACGCTGACGTTCGACGGTACATCGCGTGGTATGATCCTCAGCGAGGTGACGCGTCGCCGGAGCCGCTCGGTTATGAAAGCCGCGTGACGCTTTCGAGGCGGCGGCTCGCCCTGACAATCGAGAGGCTTTTCTCTCTGGTGGAAGCAAACAAAACACGCTACAATGCGATCCGGCTGCCAGTCAAGCTTTGTATCATTGACTGCGCTTTTGTGGAAATACGAAGGACTGCGCGATTTGTCGGCGTCTCAGTGGGGGGGGGGATTGTCGTCCGGGCCGGTGCCGCCGTGCTTGGCTGAGCTCTTTGTATGCGAGTGAGCCACGTGAAGGATGTCGCGAATGGAAAGGGGGAGCCGTCGTCAGTGCGCAATTATGCATCGTCATTGGACAGCGTCTCACGATGTCTTCTGCTTGTCACGAGCAGAACACTGGGTTGAACCCAAATGCACAAATCAATTTGTAACCGGTTCACAGTACTCGATAGCTGATAGCCGATAGCTGTCAACAAATAGCGTAAATATTCCCACCAGATGTGACGGCGTCCTCGCTCACAATTCTCTTGGCCTGTTCTTTTTTTTTTTTTTTTTCTCGTACGGTCCCGGTATTGCTAGCAGCAGCGATCAAAAAGTTCTGGGTGCCCACAAACAGCAACGATAGTATTTCTGTCCATTGTTCTGCTCGACAACCCCAAAATGTTTTTAGACTTTGTTTCAATGGTTGTAGCCCGTCGCGACGCCGCAACCTGCAAATTTGTCGCTTAAGCGATTTGACGAATCGGCAAATGTTGGCGTCGCGTCAAATACTTTGTCAGACCAGGGCGGCACCGACTGCCGGAGACAAATTCCCTGTCCAATGAAGCTGATTCTGATTCTTGCCCCCTCCAACCCGTCGGTGTATTTGCATCAACTTTGTACATACATCGCTCAAATAGTTAATTTGCGTCCGGTGTGTTCTGCAGCGTTCGGCTTCAGTGGAAAATCCAGTTGGACATTCTTTTCATTTGATTGCCTGGCGACCAGTGCGCAGCGCAGCGCACCTCTCGCTCCAAGATTAAAGAAAACAGCAAATTATTGTTGATTTTTTTTTTTTTTTTTTTTTCCCCTCTGGAGACTTGCGGGTTGTGTACAGTGGGGTGTTAAAGTAATGGGACTTTTTTTTTTCCCCCTTACAGAATCTGAGAAGCTCTCCGAAAGTGTCGAGCGCAATCCGCTATGTGCACTCGCAATCGAATTTCATTGTCAGCGAGCGCAGGAAAGACAAATTGGGTCAGTAGGGCAACTGCGAAGTGACGTTGTACGAAAAAAAAAAAAAATGTATTCCCTGAGTACGGTGAGAGCAGCCCATGAGAAAGTCCATTGCGTTAGTCCAATTTGAGCCTCGAGAACAACTGCAGTGTGCGCTTTTTGAGATCTCGCCAGCCAAGAGTCACCTTGACCCATCTTTGCCCCTTTGCTCGACTTGTCGTTCCGTTGCCAAAGGATCCCCGGCGCAGGTTGAGGGTTCAGTCAGTGGGCCGACGCGTAATCTGACGCTCATTCAGGTTCAAGGTCACAGCTTTGAGAATGGGGGCCATATTTATGGGTGCCAAGTGGCGATAATTATGCTTCAATACCATTCCAAGAAAGATGGTACGTGACCTTTGCAAATATGTTTGCCTCTGCAACCCCTCACCGGGCCACATTAGATTATGAATTTCAAAAACGGGTTCATTAGTCAGATGGTCTTTTCTCACATTTCGGAGCAGTTCGGAATACATAATTGCTCATTTGATCAGAAAACATCTGCTTGAGCTGAGGCCTCGCGTTACGAAAGACGAGGCCAAAAACAAACGTGATGGCCAGCTAAGCAAGGAGCAAACTCGCAAGAAATTTCACCTTCTGGAGTCTGCGGCCCAACATTTTGCAAACTTTGCATTCCACTCTCACCTCAAGCTTATTATAATCACATTTTGCACGCGCACCATTTGGAGAAGAATCACGGCAAACACCGACATCGCAGAGGAGCTCCACAAAAGTAATAAAGCGCCACACATTGTGGACGTTTGTCAGTACAACTGATACATACTTTTTTTTTTTTTTTTAATTTTATGGCCGACGGGAATTTGTTTTAACGTTTTGAAGAGGATGTTGGCGAATAATAATATATTTCATTATCATTACATTAATGTGTCATCTCCCCTAAGCAATGCATTCGAGTCCAGTTCAGTTCTGTATGATGCATATTTGTCAGTATTTCCATGATAATGAGTCTCAAAATATGAGCAGCACTATCCTGCAATTCCCCGGTGTGGGAAGGAAGGCCGGCATTTGAAAACTAATGCGGATTATGGAATTTGCATTGTTGCTGTGACACAACTATCGGCGCGCGGCCTACACACGCGCTCGGAAGTGGGAACCGATTTGTGATTTGGCGTTTGAAGCCGGACCGTGACAAACCAAAGTGACGTGGACCGCTCGGTAGAAATCGGGCTTTACGCCGCTCACTCGCTCTTTGCACCTGCTGCTCGCGCCTCGTTTTTTTTTTTTTTTTTTTTTCCCCCTCAACGTTGGCCACTCCTGGGCACTGGAACTGAAATGGGATGATGGCAAATGTTTATTAATATAATCCATTGTCAGGAGCTACCGTGTTCTGCATCTTTGTTTTTTTTTTTTTTGTTTGTTTGTTTTTTTGTTTTTTTTCAAAAATTTGCCACCAAAGCAAATATATAATTTTTTTTTATTTCGATGCCATCCTTGTGGAGCGCATCTACGGACTGCTTCCTGCGGCAGGAAGTGGAACTCGGAAAAAGTCAAGACTCGGTGCGCATTTTCCCGACAAGCCAAACTTTGCGTCATGCCATTAGGGCCCAAACTTTGACGATGGAAAACATTTACAGGACTCTGCTTGTAGCGTAGCCAAACCGTAATGCACAACAACAACAACAACAAGAACCAAAATGTGTCGTGCCGGATACATATGCGTGGAAATGAGATAAAAATGACATTATGCAGGGCGCGAGAGGAGCCCCACGTATTGAATGTCAGATGTCGGCGATGCACTTTTACACCCTGGCGGGATGAGGATGATTATCATGGTAATGATTCCGCATTTCAACAATGCGTTTTCAGCGGCAAACACCGTGAGACGCATCTGGCCGAGGAGCCCACGTCGGTTTGTTTGTTTGCCGCCAGACGAGGGGAGACGGGGCGAGGCGCCGAGGACTGTGAAACGTCTGCAATGCGAGCGAGATGGAGCCGGCGGAGGGGGGGGGAGCGTAACCCTCCGTTGTGGTTGCTCCTTTACTTGTTGGCTCCTCTCGCATCGAAAAGATTGGGGTGGAAGTGGAGCACGTATCTTTATCTCTCGGATGGGGGAGGGCTGGCACCAGCTCCGGCTTTCCTCTCTCTTTGTTTTCCCACCACGTTCTCTTCATCCTTTTATGCACTCTGTCTTTTCGGGAGCCAGGCTCGTGGTTTAATATGCATGATAAATTTTATTCCTGTATTCACACCCATTATCCCTCGGAATGAGTCCGCCCAGCCCCCGTCCCAGACTGGCCTCTTCAGATAGGGAAATGTCACGCTGCGAGATGGCCTCGTCCTCCCGGTAATTATTAACCCCGTGACTGGAGAATGACCCCGACACCTACACGCGCGTCTCGGGGCGCGCGGTAACGGCGTTCGATTCTCCCCCTCGGTCCCGATGCGCTCGTCTGCGCATCCGGACGGTTGAGCTGTCTCATCCGTGGGCTGCGTGCCGACTCTCATAACGCACGCAAGGCATCAACCTCGCAGACGCCGCCGCTCAGGTTGCTTTACGTGTGATGTAACTGGAAAACATTCAGGGGGGGGGGGGGCTCAAGGATCGCAGTGCCGGATTAGCAGCGGGGGGGGGGGGGGCGTTTTGGATAATGCTCCGCTTCTCTTTGCTACCTTTCCTATAGTCATACGCGGTAATACAACAGTAATACTTGAATAGGGACGAGTACCCAACAACTAAATCCGAGGTGAGTGGTGGGGTCTGAATCTTTATCATTACAGACAATTGCCGTCTTCCGTACTCCGTGGCAACATTTTGGAGGAGAACCTTTTTTTTTCCTCCAGCATGACAGTGCCCAAATCTCCCCGGCTAGACTGCAGAGGGGTTGCGTCAGGAAGGGCATCCGGTGTAAAAGCGCGCCAAACGTTCATCTGAGATGACGGGCCGAAAGGAAAAGAAGAAGAAGAATGACAGTGGCCAAATCGAGGTTGTGAAGGACTTCCCCAAAAAGCAGCTTTTCAATAACAGACATCGTGCACCCTCAGGATGAAGTAGAACAGAGAACGTGAGATGGGCGTCCACAGTATATGAAACATGTGCAGTTGACATTGTTTAAATCTAACTCAATTCCGACCTTAACCCGAAATCCCTCACATTGGAGGTCGTGGCTGATGATGATGATGATGATGCTGCTGCTGCTGTTTTTGTTATGGTGTCAGTTAAACTTCGCTCATGTTTACACTTACTGTACATTTATATCGCGCTGTAAAGTGAAGGCGTTCACTTCGTACCGTGATGTGAATGGAAGCCCCTCCTCCCATGTTAGCGGGCCCTCACAAATTTTCTACTGGAGAGAAACCGCCACGTGACAAAATCTCATAGAAAGTCTTCTGAGGAGAAATCAACTCACCCGGTGTCACGATACTTTTGTCTACCTCGTTTACACGCTTGTCTTCCTTTTTTCTTTTCTTTTTGTTGGACAACAAGGATCGTTTCATGAAAATTCAATTAGTCCTAATTGGCGCCTTTAGAGATTTCCCATGCAAAGACGCATGAGTTGTGTTCCGCACACTTTGGGTTCAAGCGCAAAGCAGTTTTTGCACGTGTAATTTATACAATAGCAGCAAAACGTTGTTCTCTATGCTAATCGCGCTAAAAGGTCCATATGTGCTCGCAGCGCCTCGGCGGTGAACCCGCAAAGCTTATTTATTTGTGTTTTTGTTTCACGAGGGCCTCTAATGCATCGAAATGAGGTCCCCGCAAGTCGCTTGTTGTCGTCAAGCACGAGTTCTGCAATCGGTAGACGCGGCCGCCGGGCTTTTTTCTCTGCCGTCTCTCGACGCAGGAGAAAGGATAGCTTGTCAAGGTCAGAGCTAATTAGCGTTCGCCGTTGAACTGCGCCCTTCGCCCCGAGGCCTCGTTGCATTTTATGCTTGTGCGTATTTGTACGCATCTCTGCAGTCACACTTCACACTTGAGTCCCACGGGGCAGCCGGATGTGACACGCAGGGTAAGAATCTGCCGATAAAAGGCGCTTGGAGGAGAGTTTTGGCAGCGAGCATTTAGCATCCCGCTGAACTTTGCTCGTTCTAGCGCGAGATGACGCAAAAGGCGAGAGAAGGTGAAAGAGGAAGGCGAGGAACGTTGCCATGGCGGCCACCGCAGGCGGGAGGCTAAACAAAGAGCTTCGACTGGATCACGATGGCGTTCACGAGGAACGTGCGAAAATGCAAAGCCAAAGTTCAGGCGGCTCTTGAGGGGCACTGCGGGCACTTTACTTTGGGACTGCAATTTCCTCCAGCTCTGCCTGTGAGTGATATTACTGTGGAATCATTAGACTAATTCATCATCCTTGACATCTTCGGATTTCCTGCTGCCCTTTTTGTCAAAAAAAAAAAAAAAAAAAAATGTTGCTTCTTGTTTAATAAGTGCAAAATACATACTCGGGACTAAGCTTTGTAAAATAGATTTCCATATTTGTTTGGGAGATTTTTGTGATAAAGTTAGGTTAAACCTTTTGGCGCTAACACAAGACTGTTCATCAAAAAAACACCATAACTTTAGAACAATAATGAAGAAAAAGATACTTTATAGAAGAAAGCAGAAGGCAAAATAATGTACATAAAAGCAAACATTTTCTTTAAAACAAAGCATCGGATTTGAGTTGAAATATGAGGTACAAGCCCACACGTGAAGAGATGGCTCGGCTGAACCCAGTCCAACTGCTAAGCTACCCACGTTGCTACCGGTACCGGCACAGCACATCGGGTGGTGCCTTGTCGGCGTCGTGCTCCGTCCGGGCTTCCTTTTCTTCAGATGCAACAGGCCTAAGTCCGGCTGGAGGGAATTATAAAGCGTAGCGAATAGCAGTCAGTGGTACTTGCAAAACCTTCAGAATTCTGCAAGAAATGCAAAAAAAAAAAAAAAAAAGAGAGAACATCTTCACTTCATTTGGGGTTAATTGCTGGTACTTTGACTTTGTTTTGAACGGTGGCAGATGTGTGCTGATTCCCATTAAATATCAGCTTGAACGTGATCGGCTACTTATGAATATCCACATCGCCCAGTTAAAGGAGGGTGTGCACACCTTTGCAATCCCATTATTGCAACTGTTTATTTTTTTTACCAGCCCTCTCGAAAAGATCACCACAGTTGTGCATCATTTATATCGGTCTGATTATGTCTACATGAAAATCTGGCATTGGAACAGGGGTGTGTAGACTTTTCTGTCCACTTTTTTTTAGAAGGCCTTCAGTGTTTTGGTTTTTGCAATAAGTTTGAGTTGCGGCGGTCGGACGGCGTACGTCATGCGTAGCACGTGTACTGCACATTTCACTAAACGCGTTGCTGTCGTTTTCCAAATTGGCATCAAAATCCAGCTTGGCAGTAACGTTGGACGTGTTGTCGTTTTCTAATCGCTCTCATTGTTGCAATTAGCTATGCAACGTGCACTCGTCGCTGTGAAACTGCTCATGCGTGGTGCAACCTCCATGAAATTGGATGTTTGTTTGCTCTCAAGCACATTGCGTCGGTCGTCCTCCCATCAACAATTTCCCGTTTTTGCTTTGCAAAGTCTGACTGATGAGAATCGCTCGCTCGTCGCTTGGCCTACATTTCTTCGCCCGCTTGGGCCCGTAGTGCATTCGAGCCTATGAATCACTCGTCATTCTAAAAATAAGTCAAGTTCATTCATTGGTCAGAGGGCATTGCTGGCATTATCAGCCAAATCCAGGGACTTAAATAATCAGGTCTGCTAAGGCGTTAAGCACGGCCTCTTTGAAGTCGGCTAGCGAGAATGTTTAAAAAAAAAAAAAAAAAAAGAGAGAGAAATTCTCCTTGAAATGTATTCTCTGACTATCGGCTGAGTGGAGTCACATTGAAACCACGTTCTCGGAAGACAATCACAGACTGGGAATCCTAACACTCCCAGAATTGTTTTACAGCGACCAGGGGGGAGGGAATTTTCCCAAGCGTTTTTTTGGTCTTTCCGAGCAGGATGCGTGGCCACGCCGTCGGTCTCCTCCGTCAGAGACGCGAGGAGGAAGTGCTGCTGTTACGTTCATTTCGTACGACGACGGAGCTACCGTA
Organism: Syngnathoides biaculeatus; assembly: GCF_019802595.1. NCBI lineage: Eukaryota > Metazoa > Chordata > Actinopteri > Syngnathiformes > Syngnathidae > Syngnathoides > Syngnathoides biaculeatus. Next base: position 30,835,533 of record NC_084641.1, read on the forward strand.
TGCCCCCCCCCCCCACTCCCGCTAGTTAGTATCTGCTTGAAGAAGAAAATAGAAAGTTTGGAAGCTCCCGAGGGTACACGGCAACCTAAGCAGCATCTTTTACTGCAGTCAGCGCCGCACACATTTTTTAATCTCTTGGTTAGGTCAGGATGAAGTGGAGATCCCGTCTGCCTTGCTCATTAGTTCCAACAGTTGCTTTTCAGCTCTTTCTTTGACTTGGGATAATGTGCCTTCTGTACCGCATACTGCTCACGTTTCATCATGTTGCTACCGGGAAAAGAACAAGCTCCGTGCCACACGGAGGCTAATTTGTGAAAAAATATTTCATCAACAGCGGGTCATGTGGTGCTCCGTAAGTTGTATTTCAACCATCTAAAGCGAGTCTGTCGTTTGTCCTACGCTATCTCGCGAGTGACACATTTTGCAGGTTGATTCCTGCACAGACTTGTAATTGTGCTGATATCACAGGTTATTCGCTACATCGCAGGATTTTACAGTGATTATTTTCAACACTGCCGCTTCGGTAGCAAGCACGGCCACAAATGGCAGAGCTTGTCCAAAGTTGGTGTCATTTCACGCCGAATAAAAGGAGCTCAAATCCAATGTGCCTATTTCGGAGTCCAATTTTACTCAATCTCACATCTCCTGGAACGTAAACATTGTTAGCTCGTTTTAAAAAAAAGCCGACCACTGCTACTTGAAATTAATTGAAATCCATAACAGGTGGTTTGGATAGAGGCAGTGGCTTGTACTCTTTTCAATCGCTTTGTCGAACAAACTCGACTAAAACACAACGCGTATTCTTGCCAACCGGCCGACAAGCTCAACTGAAGGCGTCGCCCTGCGCAAACATTGGCCAAAGCCTAAAGCCAGTAAATAGCCAGGTCCACATGGACTGTCGCAATTGCAAGAGTTGGGGGGGGGGGGGGGAATACAGATACTGAGTGAATGTCGGTAGTACAATGCATGCATGAAACTTTAAACTATATGTCAATAATACAATAAATACTGATAGAGTTCACCTGTTGCGTCGGCAGTCCGGAACGGAACCCCCTCGCTGAACGTAAAATTGAATCATACGACGTCACCTTAAACCCACAAAGACACCGTCATCGCCTAGCCGGAGGATCCGGTGTACGGCCCACATTTGTCTCAGTCTGTTACCGTTATGACATCATTAATTGACTGGAGATATTAAAAGGAAACGACTGAGAAATGGAGCCTCGAGATTTGCTTTTGAATGGATGGCGACTGGCCGGCCTGCTGTTGAAACAGCCTCGCAGGCTTTGGGCAGGTGGAGGACGAAAGCTCTTATCAATCTTCATCATAATATCAAGGTCACGGAAGGCTAGCTGAGCTAATCGCTTTCTTCTCATTCCTCTTGCCGAGCCAAAGAGTTGGCAGGCGGCGCCGTGTATTCCGCCCTCTCCGGCCAAAGACTGAATATGATGCGCGAGCCGCACGGGGAAGTGTGATGAACCGCACCCAAGCGCAATTCGGCCATGCAAAGGTTTCGCTCTGCATCAGAGATGGAAGCCACGCATTAAAGGTCAACTGTCGTCCCTACAAGCATTCTCAAATAGATATTGTAATGACAAATACAGAAAACATTATTCACGTCAATGTCGATATGAAAAAATAAACATGAGCGCAGAGCGCGTAATTCAGGGGCAAAGTTGCGGAAGTGTCATTCGACGACATCCAAGTGGTCGCCGTATTGGCTGCATTTACTGTCCGTGACGTCACCCCGGACCTTCGCCATTTAAAAGACGCGGTGGCCCCAACTATGGGAGACGAACTCGCCCCTTCTGACACGGAAGCTCTTTTCGAAGAAGAGAACATCACACAACCGAGTGAAGTTATCGGGGCAATATTATCGATCACGGCCATGCCGCCTCCCCGTCCCATCCACTTCCGCGGCGGCGATGAGCCATCGCGGTCTGAACAACGCTGGCGATAACGATGCACCGGCCGGGGTGGCTCATTTTCAGCGCCGAGCTGGCTTATCGTGGGGCCCAGCCGCTTTACGCCGCCGTCTGCGATGGACAGCACTGCCGAGCCGGGGCGTTTTACGGCGTTGTCGTCGCACGCGGCTGACTTGCCCCAGCAATGCAACGAGTCGGCATTTTGGCTAACACGAAGGAACAACGAGCCGCCTTCCCGAAGGTAAAACTAATGGAAACAAACGAGTCCACTTGAGGTTGGACCCGCCGTGTACGTCGCGTCCTGCTTCTTCTCCAAAACAAATCCCTCGAGAGGATTTTCACGGCGGGAGTTACAAAAAGCCGTATATGTCAAAATCATGTTTTGCGGTGGGGAAAAAAATAACGCACGGGTTCATGTCAGCTGCCGTTTTTTTTCCATGAATAACACACTAAAAATTGTGCATTTCATGACAGTGGCACTTGAAGCATTCAGGCACTGAAATATTCAATGGTTGGCTTTGTGTATTTGGGCATGATGTAGTCCTACAAAATAATGCAGTAGCATCCATGTACAGTACATCGACACGATCAGCGCTCAGGGGCTTGTGTGTGTGTGTGTGTGAGAATGTAATAACGATGGGCTGGTGTTAACCGAGGAGATAACGTTAACGACGCCGCGTCTCACAAAAGGCGTCGGCTGCTCCTCTCGCTCGGACAGATTTTCCCCGTGCAACCTTTTCTCCCCGTTGTTCATTCGACTTCTGAGGGAATAATTAACAAGGCTTTAAAAGACAGATTTTATGGATCACCTGCTCTCCCCCAATATCATTTTTCTGATTGCTCAGCAGAATCCGGAGAGAAGCATCGACGCCGAAGTCTGGCACCCAAATGCCTTGCAGGATCAGTCGCTCTTCAATTAAAGCAATATCTCAGAGCTCTACAGGGCTTGTCCACACGCAAACATTTCTTTCGAACGGCAATGTGCTCCCGAGATAAGAATAAATAGCCTTAATGCACTGATGTAACACGGCGTTACATTATGCTTTATCAGGCCGAACTGCGTTGTATCGCGATAAGCTAACAGCTTGGCGGAGGGAATAATGGGAGACAAGACACTCTTCATTTAAAGGTGGAAAAAAAGTCGGAGGAACAAGATTTATTATGATGATTTGTTTTTTTTCCCTCAACCTTTCAGTCGAGTCAAACATCATTTCCCACTTATCACAGACCGGAGCTGTGAGGAGCACAATCGCCCGTCCAAGTCGCCGCTTCTTAAGATGCACAAATGCATTCGGAGGCAAATATTCTCATCCGGCAAGCAAGCAAGCAAGCAAGCAAACAAACAAACAAACAGCCTTTGAGGTGGTAGATAAAGGTGGGGCGTTAATGGGGACCGGCCCATTAGCATTGTCACTCAGTCCGCCCGTTCTGACAGCGCAGCGCCGGTCCGAGGGCCTCTCCTCCCCTCTCCCGGTCCGCCCGCTTATCGCACGGAGAAATTAACTGCAGCGGGCGAGCGGCGCGGGCGGGCTCGCAGTTCCTCACCCGTCGGCGGACGCAGATCGTTGCGCTGTTGACTCGAGTTAATAGCGCGGGGGCCGCCGTGTGCCAGATTTTTGGGGGGAGGTTCCGTAAGATTGGCGTGGCGGGCAGGAGAGTCAACATTTGATAATCGCACACAACCGCGTGTTTGTCAGAGGTGATGAAAATGTCCGCAGAGCCTGACAGAACTTCTCTCGAGTTTTGCAAGAAGACGCCTTCGGCACGGTGTACCCGTCGTCCGTCAGCGTGTCTCTTCCGGAGTTGACAGGATGAAAGGCCGTCACACGCGTGACCTCAGGGCGAGGTCGGACTTCCCTTTCTGGGTCTGAACCAGAAGAGAACTCCAAGCAGGACTGGCGATCGAAAAGAAACCAAATGATGCCATCGTAGCGCATCGTTACAATACCCTAAAACTGCAGCAACAAAATCTATCCATTGACTCATTCGTTGCCGTGGATATTTATATTTCTCAACTCAAATCCAAAAATGTACTGCGCCAAAAAGTATTTTCCTCCCGTCTTGTTTCCCCACCTAAATGATGAAGATCATCAAACAAATGTAAATGTCAGACCAAGATAAACCAAATGAGCATGAAAATGCACTTTTTCAAGTTTGCTCTTGTTTTTGGGGGGACCTGTGTGAGGAAAAATAAACCTAATCACTCGTTGGCTTTTCTGTAAGCGGCAGCGAGTCTTTCACAATTCTGTGAAAACATTTTGGGCCACACTTACTTGCAAATTTGTTTGAATCCAGCAAGAAGAAACCTTTAAAGGTCATGCCACAGCATTTCAATCGGATTGGAGTCGGGACTTGGCCTATATGTCACTCCGAAAACCTTGATTTTGTTGTTTGAAGCCCTTCGGAAGTGGTGCTTTTTTTTTTTTTTGTTTGTTTTTTCATGTATCATTTTTCCTGTGGCAGAACCCGAATGCACTTCAGCCGAAGGCCAAAAACTGATTTCTGAGCATCACTTCAGAGCTGACCGGTAGAGAGCAGAACTGAAGTTTCCATCAATCGTATCAAGTTGTCCAGGTCCTGAAGTAGAAAGCAGCCCCAGACCATGACTGTAGCCCCACCTTGCTGATGTTCAATTTCTGAACTTCCGGGTTGGCCGGACGAAACGAGAGACACGCGCCTTCCAAAATGTCCAGATTTCTTTCTCCCAATAGTCTCGCGACACAAAGTAAGACTAGCTATCCTTGATGTTCTTCCCGCATGGAAAACGGCGGTAAATGCGTTCGGGGTATCACGTTTGGTTGAACAGAATATAAACACGCTCATCAATTTATTAGGAGTACTTTCTGACAACACAACTGATTCGAGTTGACTCTCGGACATCTTCATCTTCAATTCAGCTCCTTCCGTTTTGTTTTTTCCCCTGCAAACATTGGTTGTTGATTTAAGACTTTCAGTGGTAATTCCGGAAGCGACCGTGTCGATTGCGAGGCATTCAGCTGGTTTGAAGTTTTTATGAGCCCAGTTTGCCTTGTGGGTGCTCTCTTTTTAATTGAACATTCATTAGAGAGTACACTGTGGTACCCGCACAGTTTATAGTGACATTCTCCCCAAATGAAATGACACAATTAGGGCTACACGCAATGGTGCGCCGAATGGATGCAGGTTGGACTCTTGCTGTCTAGCCATTTTTTTTTTTAAACAATTTTGGGGACGCTGCCTGGCGATCGCAGCGTAAAACTGCATAATCGCGATTATAAGACGCGCTGGAATGCAGCAATAAAAGATCTTTAGAGATCCTGACGCATGTCACGCTGACTATGACGACAAAACGGCGAACGGTGAAAGAAAATTGGAATTTGATTGGGACGGTGCTTTCTGATATGATCGCAAAAGAGGAACTTCATTTGATTTATGATTGTTATTTTTTTTGAAAGACTGGCTCATTACAGTCTTTTGGGAAATGTACAATTTACGACTTCAACGGTTTGAAGCACTAATGAGCAATGCAAAGCATGCCCGCCTCGCTCCACCGCGGTTAAATTGCGGGAGGTAGGCTGCTTGAAAAGTAGACCTTTGGGTAAAAAAAGTTTGGCCAGCCACCCCTGATCTAAAGGGTGTCCTTGCATCCGCCAACCCCTCCCTCTGAGCTCTTATTGCCGTGTTCACACTTTGTGAGCTCACGGGAAGAAAAAGTGTCGCCCGCCTTCGGTTGGCTGAGACCGGTTAAACCGTTCCACCGTGCTCATTGCGGGTCCGAGTTAAGACGACGCCAGAAGGTCTTCTTGGCCGCCGAACGTGTCATTTGTGAACTTGAGAGCGACACACGAACGATTCCGTCATTTTTCTTCGTGGTACAATCACGAACCAGCTGACGAGATTTTCAATCCGCATTTGTGCTTGTCCTTTGATGACCATCTTCAAGATTTCCTGGCGTCTCACTTGAAATAGAATTCAGTAGTCTGGCGTCTTCAGTTGCGAGTGGCTTGACTTAACAACATTTTCAAGATAAGAGCTGTCATTTGGCTGTTTTTCAATTTTTTTTTTTTACTCGTAAGCACCTACATGAAATATGAGCGCCGCATGTGGTGGCAGTCAACTCAACTCAACTTTATTTATGAAGCACTTAAAAGCTTAAAATAACGTTCTACACATTTTTTTTTTCCATAAAAACAATGACGACAAAAAAGCCCCATTAAAAACGGAAAAGAGATGCAGAATCTCAAGATGAGTTGAAAGGCAAAAATGGAAAATGGGTTTTTAAAATGGACCAACTTCTCTGGCATGCAGAAAGAGGTCATTTCACGGCGTTGGACCAGCAACTCTCCCCTCTGAGCTTCCGCCTGAAGAAGCAGCTGATTAGCATATCTGCATCGGGACCATTTTTTTAGCGATCTTAAGATGTTTTTACAATAAAAGCACTTTGACAAATAGTGAACAATTTTCCAAAAAAGGGAATTTCGATCGTTTTGGCGCAGCCTTCTGCCCTGTACGCATGGCCGGACTGTCTTATACGTTCCCCGGGTGGCTGAGGGAGACCAGAACCACATTGGCCGTTCAACTGAAGCAAAGCGTGACCAAAAACTGTTTGATGCTTCCAAAGTAAATTTTTATCGATGAGTTCAGTGTGGTCACGGAATGAATTGAACTCCAATCTCAAGGCACCAACGTACTCGAGTACATCGGAAATCAGTACTTAGACCCCAAACACGGCGGCGTATCACAGCAGCTGTTCTTTTGTAGTTGACTTCAGTCAAGTGTGCGTAATGAAAGGCATCAACCTTTCTCTCAAGATCCTGCGCAGTAAGTGCATCAGACTGAATGAAAAGAAAGGTCTCGGGGAGTAATTAGAATAGATTTAAGAAAACGCAGGAAGGTGGAGCCATCGAATGCATCAGCAAAGGCTGCGGTTGCGTGGTGCACCGACCTCGGCTCTCCTTTAGCCATTGACTCATGCCGTTACCGACGCTTCATTAATTGGCCTTCACCAAGTCAATCATGAAAAACATAACACAACAAAACGCGCTCTTGTCTCTGCTCTTGATATATCGAGATGAAATACGTAACCGGTGAGGAGGAACCGAAGCAGGCAGAAAAGTGATCATTTGGTGCTAAATGGTGCTAGCAAACCTTTGACCAACTCATTTAGCGAATCGCAGCGGCATATCCGAGCTCGCTCCGTCTTGCAGTAAAAATGAAGATCGCAATCTGGCGCTGAGGAGAACTTATGTCGTCATCCTTCCAAAGTTTCGGAAGAGGCGGCGCCTCGGGGAGGTTGGCGGGTGCTTGAACTCTCCTCTAAGCGTCTTAGCGTTCAAGGGGGAGCCCATCAAAGAGTGCAAGTTTAAAGGGACGGGCTCTGCTTTTGGACTTTTGCCTCTGTGCGGGAGACATCCAGGTATTCACCGCGTCGGCTGTTGATGTGGAGCACCGTTCCGAGACCCACGTCCCCGTCCGTTATTTCCCCTTGCCCTGTTGTTAAATGTGCCGTGCTTTAAAAAAAAAAAAAAACAAAACAGCGCTTTATCAAAGACACGACTTAAATTGCTCTCCCTTCTTTCTTTGCTGCTCTCCTGAGCTTCTGACAAATACTTTGTCTCTTTTCTGGCCAAAGCACTGCACGCAAGACTTCCTGGAGCATTTGGTTCGAAGAAATCCCAAAGAGAGCTTGAAAAGGGAAAGATTAGAATTTCTTTGGAGATGTCGTGCAGAACAGGCTCGTGATTCGCCATCTGCTGTGTTCTTTCCTCGAGTCCAGCGAACAATTCCGTCTTTCCTTTGGAATTCTAAATTATTAAATTGAAAAAAAAAAAAAATGGGGGTTTCATTCAGACTACAGGCGGGCATACTTTTTCCACATATATCCTCGCATCCTTTTGATGATCGTATCGCTCTTGAAAATGTTAAAAAGGGAAAAAATTTCTTAGCGTTTCATGAGCTGTCATGTAAACCTGCTGTCTGCTGGATTCGTGGCCAGTTTGTCAAAATAAAACTGAACATCCCGGATGGTTTGGGTCCAGCGCCGGCTGTGACCGGGGGGTGGGGGGTGGGGGGTTTAAAAAAAAAACAAAAAAAAACAAGCTTGGCTTCCACACTTCAGATTTGCAATTATAGTGCAAAGAACAGCACACAAAGTCCATAGTGGGATCAAAACCTCTCGGCTACTTTGATAGCGTCAGATGATGCCACAATTAATTAGCCGCTGTGTCCTCTCCTCCTATCATAAAGCCCAGCCGCCGCGTAAACTTAAATCGATGGTTACACAAGGACTGGCCTAGTTCCTCTGGTGTTCTGTCACTAAATTTCACCCTAATTGGCCACACCAGCAGAGAAACACAAAACGCATTTTATTGAGTGCGGCGGTTATGACTTTGCATAGTCCAAAGGGACAAATGACGAGGGACCTGCAAGAGCTACCTTACAACCTAAGGGGCCGATTTCCTCCGGGTTTGCATGTGCAAAAAAAAAAAAAAAATGGACGCACACTTGATTGTGTGCACAAACGGATGCAAGCTGATCTACTATCCAAGCGCACCAGGACGTGCTTAATTGCTGCACAGTTTTGGGTGTTGTGGGAGGAGTATGTGCAAAGAAATGTTGATTTGATTTATCAAAGCTGAGAAGTTTGCAGCGTGTGATTTTTGCATCGTTGACTAGTGAATCCGAACGGCATCGTCAAGCCGGCGTAGACGCGATGACAGGTGGCGGAAAGAACTTTTTCGCTTGTGTAAACAATGTTGAAATGCCGGAGTCAAAACGTTTTGATTAAGCAACGCAAGTGTTCTGAACGATCTGACACGGAGCCAGTCACAAGACGGCTTCACGCCATATCGCAAAACTCCTTTTAACTGCAGTTCCTCGAATCGGCGTCGTTCCAGTGGGCTGTGACAATGTGACCTTTCCCGCAATAGTTCCCTTCCACGTCGTCAAGAGATAAAAATGCAACGTTAAGCAGGATGAACACTTTTTGGAGAAGATTGAAATCAAACAAACTGTGGCTTTTTATATGCTTGCTAGCATTTCTAAATCAATTATCTGTGACTCAGTAATTGTTTATTTATTTATTTTTTTTTCACATGACACTTCCAATTCCACTACTTTGAGCTTCATTCTGTGTACATGCAGTGCTCTTCCAAATGTTCCATGGTGAAAAGTTATCAGCGCGACTTACAGCGCAAAACCCTCGCTTGAATATCAGTCTTTCTGCCACGTTTACCCCCTTTTTAAACAACAGGCGTAATCTGTTTGAGTGAGCAAACACCCAATTTAACAGCCGCTGTTTGGGTTCTAAGTTGGGCCCTAAATTATCAGCGGTTATTTGCACGCACACACACCGTCTGGTAATTGCCACATACGGGGTGGATTGCCGACTAACCAACCCCAAGTATTTCCCAGTCAATCTCCGTCGCAGTTTCCTCGCGTGTGAAAGTTGTGCCACAGCTGCAATGTCAATGCTTATTTGTACTGCATTTCCCTCTTCGGTGTTGACTGATGCAAGAAGCCCGGGGGTCCTCTGGTTTGATCTCGGCAACATCCTTTCTTTAATTCTCCCCGATGAGTCTAGTACTGATCGCGCAGGTCCCTGTCGAGAAGAGCCTTGATTGTGTGGAATATTGAAGAAAGGCTGCGAGGGCACGCTGACAACACAAAGTCGTACAATTACAAGTCAGAGATTGGCTCGCATTGGCAAACTCATACTCGCGCTTGCGTCAAAGGATACACGCAGTGGATTGGGGCTTTCTTTTTTTTTTTTTTTTTTTTCCCCACTTGTTAGGCTGTTTCTAATACATAGATTTCCGATGACGTCACCAGAGTCCCAGGATTCCCTTGTCCGCCATCTTGTGTGTCTCTACCGGTAATCGGAAACCTATCGATAGTGTGACAATCGGGAGTACTGCATTTAATTGGTTCTTGTCCTTCTTCCCTGGCATTTGAATGAATCGAAACTGGACTCATCCGTTCGTCCTTGAAGACGTTCGGCCTCTCATCTGAGAAGGCTCGGTCAGTTCGTGCAATGAGAAGGAGAATGAAATCAGGTTGGTTCAGGAGAATCTTCGCAGGCACGTTCTCCTCCTCGTCGTTCCGTCCAAGTAAAAGATGAAAAACTAGGATGGCGTCCGCGTTGCTCAGTCTTCTGCCCTCACGTTGAAGTCAGTCCTCCCGCCGCCTCCCGGTCTCGTCTCACTGAAAAACTTTTAATGACAAGCTGGAGGCGAAATTGTCACCTCGATCAACCTCCCGATTAAAAATGTGTCTTTGAAGAGTACGTTGACTCTGTGGGCCGGGGACCAAACCAAAACTGTCGGTCGGCATCGAGCAAAGGTGAGCGCTGCTTCTCTCGTGGGAATCGGAAGTTGAATGCGCTCTCCACCTTTGTTGCCGAACAGCCAAAGTGACAGAGGGGGAGATGATAGGTTTGCTGTAACGTCGCGCCTGATTGGGCGTCCACGCTCGAGCATTTCTCGAGCCGTCCGCTTTCTGACGTCCTCGTGACAGGCCCGGTCCTATTCCCCCCCCCCCCCCCCCCAGTTGCACGGCTCTGCATCCTCGGCTGCTCCGTTGCTGAGCTATCAAAAAGTCTGATTTGTTATTGATAAAGTAATGGTCATAAAAGTGAAACAAAGCCCATTTGTTTGTTCGCCTGCTGGGATACTGAGCCTGCTTTGTATTCTTTCGCTGCATTGTTTTATCGCCGCAGAGTCCATGTAATCCTCTGCACTTAAATGGTATGTTAACTATGGAATTAAATAATGATTTCGTGTCGTACCCGGAGTGGCATTATATTGCCCCAAATGGTTCCGCATATTAGCCTCTGAGAAAGACAAAAAAAAAAAAAGCTTTTTCCACCCATCGCTGCAGCCCGTCTAGTTCCCGGCGCCATCATTTCTCCTTCTTTTTCTCTCGACGATGACCTTGACGCTGTTGCCGCGGCGCTAATTCAAGCGCACGCCATTCTGGGTTTGGTCTCATCCGCCTTCCATGCCTCCGTTTTCATTAGCCCGCTCAGTCAAGCTGCCGAGGGACGGCTCAGCGTCGCAGGCCTATTGAGTTCGGAAGAGAGAGGAAATACTTTGGACGTGATTCCCCGCGCATGAAGCACATGACACCGGCTTTATCTGCACCTTTTTGTCAATGCGGGGGGGGGGTGAGCAGATAAATAGCAGGCCCTCTTTATCGCCCTCACTTCAGGCGTGTCAGTGATCAGATACACGGCGAAGCTAATTAATATTTGGAGATGCTTCATGCGCTTGCACATTGGCACTATTACAAATGACATTCTGTTGACTCCAGCATCATTTGCCGTTTAGCGGCGCCGCATTATTACGTCGCCGCTCCGTGGAAGTCAAAGTCTTGAATCACACTGATGCTAATGTGAAATATCAATCGTGGCTTTGTGGAAATATGTCGGTACTTTGTTGTACATCATCATCACGGGCTTGGGGGGTAAACGGGAGACTTGTCCGTACTTCACAGGGCGCCGTGATTACGAGCGGAATGCGGGAAGCCGAGGCTTTGCCGGCCAGCACGTGTCGGCCCTCGGTCCATAAAATAAAGACGTCGCTGATCATAATTTCAACTGTCAGACGGTTTTGCTGCAGCACGCAATTCCAACACAAACACAAACAAACTGCGATCCCGCTGCCGTCGATGAGAAGATATAATTCATTCAAATATTGAAATCTGACATTTATCTTTAACTACATCGGGTCATGGTTGTGCATGTGAGCTTTGTGGGATGATTAAAGTATCGATCGGGAAGAAAAGCTCCACAAAGATGGAGCGTTTTCCAGCAGGGATGAACTTCACCGGCATTTGGGATTCCCTTTCCTCTCGCTTGGAGCTGTGCTGTCGGTGTGCTCCGCTTTCTGCAGCTGCGCAATCTCGGAGTTCGTCAGGCTAATCAACAATTGAATACGTTCCCATCGCGGCGGGGCTTCGATATGCGGAGTTTGAGCCCGTGTTTCTGTTAGGGAGTGATGAGATGATGCACCTGATGGGTTGGCAGCCTTGTGGCAATCACTTGGATGATGGACGGACGCGCTCGGAGCGCAGCTGCACGTGGACCCCAGCCCGCAGCAAATTGTCTGGCAATCAAATCCCGCTTTTTGGGGGGGGGGTTCTCGGTGCATCGCTTGGCCCCCAGGCATTCTAATTATGAAAAAAGGCTGAGCTTGGAATAGTCGCTAACAAACCCGCGTTGATGAACGAGATCTGGCTTCAAAGCGATCCTAGCGTTAGGGAAGTGGACACAGTAACACGTCGCTTTCCCCAGTTTTTGCAATTCGGGGTTAAACCGGCTAGTCGACCTCTGGACTTTACGCACTCTGCAGTTTCAGGTGCATGAATCTGCTGTTGTATGTTTCGACGACAACGTGGATGCCTCGCTGAAATCACGATGTGGCGGGCTTCCACGGCAAGCTAGCAGCGGTGCCTCAATCAAGTGTAAGTATTATACCAAAAATGAGACTCCAAAATATGCAAGTCTATCATCTTATGGTTGATTAAAAAAAAAAAAGGAATTCAACTCGTATTAAATATCTAATAAATAAAGCCGTCATCAGAGCACGGACTTTTGAAAAGTCGTCTGTTGTCTGACAAGGCCCCGCGTCCGATCGGGCTGTCAATTTAGCGGAATGTTCACCCCGTAGCAACGCGTCCTGCGTCGGTTTGAAGGGCAGCTCGGCTTCAGGTCTGCCCACATTAAGGAGACCTGTGAGCGGAAAGGGCACAGGCTGCCACTCTTTGGCCGCTGCGAGAAAACAAAACGCAAACAATTACGAGCCGCTGTGCGATCTTTTCCCTCCACCTCGGCCTGAAAATGCCTCGTCGGAAAGCCAAGGTCATTTACTTGAATTAACATTTTAAGAAGTTCTGGAGCCCTTTGTGGATTTCAGTTGACTGATGTAAGCAACACAAATCCACCCAGAAGTCCGAGACGTGCGTGTTAAGCCTCCGGTCAGTCTATAAATGCAAAGAGAGGGAAGGAGTTTGCTGCTGCACACAGCACTACAAGTGCGCTTTGCACTCGTGACGAAGGTGGAAGACTTATGTGTTAATCCTGACCAGGCCCCTGTAATAAAACACGTTCTCAATCAGGACCTGCCCCCTCCCTGCAGGCAAGGCAGCTCAGGTCCCTGCAATCACTAGTCGGTGAGCCTTCGGAAAGCTAATGAGTCCCCCGGTCTAGACGGCCAGCGCCTGACAGCGGTGATCTCTCTCTGGGGGTGTGGGCAGATGGAGATGACGGAGGTCTGGAAAGGCCAGAGGAAAACCCCGACAGTGGCATCGTGCGCTAACCGGCAGTTTTGGCGCTTTGCGTACAAAGCGTTCCAGCCCAGATGGACACCTTGAAGTCCTGCAACCAAACGCTGAGCACTCACTCAAAGCGAAGGCTCGCGGGCTGTATTGTAAACTAATTAATGACATCTAATTCCACGCAGAGGTCTCGTTGCTCAGCTTCGGCTCCGTCGTTCCCCGCAGACTGCTGATGTGCAAAATGCAGATCGGCTTTATGTAAATGGTAGCCGGCACGATGCAGATGTGCTATTTAGAGTTTCTACATGTGTTGTGCCTGCGGAGAATTTGGAATGTTAATTCACCTGCTGTGGGTGCACTGGGTGCTCCTCCATCTGGATGCAGGAACCTTCTTTGTCTTTCAGTCCTTCCGGAGCACATTTCATTTCTTTATGACACCGCTTTCTAACCCCCAGAAAACAGCTAATTTTTCCCTTTTTTTCTGAAGATGTTTAGTTTTCCATATTTTTTTTTTTTTTTTTGCAAATAAAAGCCTTCCCCGAATCTAAAAGCGCATCCAACCTAAACATAAGAACAGACATCAGAGATAATAATTTCAGAACGACGCACGTCTTTCATTTTCCGGTCGCCCCATTTCCATTACGGTCCAAATATGACACGACATTTTTCTATTTTGGGGCAGAAATAGCCACCATCCATTTGGAGCCGTGCGGTCATTTGTTCCATGATGTAGACCCGTTTCACTTTCTGTTGCCGCTGCGAGATTTTTTTTGTTTTGTTTTTTTTTCGGTTCCGAAGATTTGCTCGTATGGCCCGTAATTATTATAGTTAACCAGAACGCTTCCACGGGGTTGTGAAAAAAGTGCAAATCCCGAGTTTATTCGAGCTAAGCAAATTTTGTTTTGGATAATAGCCCCTCATTTGTGTCCAGGTTCCAATTAAATTCCCCAAACGGGAACAAATGGGCTCTGATTAAGGAAGCAACTAAGAGAGCAGTTAGCCGGTGTCTTGGATGTTTGGAGAATTGCGTTGAAGGGAGCGGGCCACTCGCGTAAGTGTTTGTTATTCAGGTTTAATTATGTCCACGGGGCCCGGGTGCGCGTCGGCCAATCTACACGGCGCCTCTTTAGCCTGAGCCGCTGCGGACCGGCTTGATGTCTTCCTCTTCTTTCCTCCGCCCCGAATAAGCAATTAAAGGTCAGATCAATTAGAGCGCCGAGTGGTCTCCAGACTCGTTTTCAAGCGGCTTGCTTCGAGACCGGCTCGGCTGTCCTCGTTCCAATCAAAGTTTTGGGAAATCTCGGCTTCTGCGCCGACGCTAAGTAGCCGTAATGAGTTGCTTGGCTCAGTTTTAAGTTTCTGCACTTCAGACCGCGCGCGAGCCAACATTTTATCATTAATCAGCCCGAAGCCATGTGTTATTTGCATCAAATTGCAATCTGCCACCTCACTTGTGACCTCCCTGCCAGCAAATAATTTCTTTCATGTTGTGCGCGTCGGTTCATGTATATGCTAATGCGGCGGGCTGTAAGATACATTTAAGTGCTTCGTGTAAATAAGGAAAATGTTTAATTCAAGATTGCAAAGCACTTGCGGTCGACGTTGCGCCCGCTCACTGGTCAAATATATGACCGCTTTGCGACCAGAAGCAAAAATAAAATCCATTCAGTCCCAATATGAAAGGCCCTTATTTCCATCTTCATCAGATTGTACACAAACAATCACTCACCCCCCCCCCCACCCTCTCCCGTGCCAAATGACAGACAGAGAATTGTTTTCACTTGATGATTCGTGAATCCTAATGAAGGAGCGTGGACAAAGAGGCGTATCGCCAAGGGTTACACGTGCTGTTGCTATAGTGAAAGCGGCAGCGCACTCGCCTCGTTTGCCTGGACGTTTGTTTGTAAACACAAATGCAGTCAGAGGTTCCTTGGCGGTCTTGTGAGTGAGCAGGCAAAGGGGGGCGGGGGGGGGGGGGGCGCTCCTGAAGCGTGATTAGAGGAATTTATTTGTGATATTTGTTGGGGCTCCTGTCTTCGAGGAGAGAGCACACTGAAAGTTACGCCAGTTACGTGGCCGCGCTTTGTGCCATTTGCAGGTGTA
Organism: Syngnathoides biaculeatus; assembly: GCF_019802595.1. Classification (NCBI taxonomy): domain Eukaryota; kingdom Metazoa; phylum Chordata; class Actinopteri; order Syngnathiformes; family Syngnathidae; genus Syngnathoides; species Syngnathoides biaculeatus. The sequence continues at coordinate 30,850,814 of NC_084641.1, forward strand.
ACCCAGTTAAAAGTTAAAATAAATTGACTAGCAATAAGGCCATAGGTTCTCTCTACACAAGGTGGTGGAATATTTGTTAAAGTGTGCGCTGAATTGATTTTCTGTTGAAGGGATTTTGTTAATTTGTGAAAAGAAATACTTTTGTTTGTCATTTTATTGTTGTAACCAGTGTTTAAGAAGGACAGACGTGGTGAGGAGACACGAGAAAGGGGTGGGGGGGGGGGGGGAGGCTGGACTGAGTGCGAGCTACGAGCGGTTGTCTGAAAAGAAAGAAAAGTTAAAGTCGGACATTTAGCAACATTGTTCAACAAGGACTGTCGGCACTTCAATGGTGATAGTGTGTCGTTTGAGCGGTCTACTCAAATCACGCCGTAACGTGGTGGAATTAGCTGCTAATACAGAGGCTAAGTGGATGCGTGGAGCTTTGCTAGGACGCTAGCAACAAGCTAACGCTAGCGAGGCCTGCATTGGAGTACAAGGACAAAGCTTGCGACGGATCGGACCGACGGGACTTGGATGAGGCTGGACCATTGGACACAACCCTCGACGTTGGTCACTCCTGCCACTTGAAACAAAGACATCATTTCATTTCTTTTGCCAGAAATGTTCACATTTGTTTGGCTACCCTTAAAGTAAATTAGCTTAGTTTAGCTAACGTGTGCATTGTCTACACGTTATTTTGACTTTATTTGATACATGTTTGATTTTCCATCTTTTTATTTTGTTATTAAATGTTCACACTTTTTTGTTACATAACCAGGTTTATTATTTGACTATCTGCTAGACAGTTAAATAAGTGTGGAGTTTATTTGGTGGCTTGATTATTTAAATTAGGATAACATTAACTCATAAGAGCAAGTATTATTTCAGAGACATTTGGAGAGGGACAAGGGTAAAGTTGTAATAGAAGTTTAGACTAATTAACATCGTGTTAATTGATTAGTTCCTAATTTTAATTGAGGAAAGAACTCAGGTTAGCTACCTCTCGTAAAAGTATTGTATACTTGACAGGCGCTACACAAAGGACAACTCCATCCATTCTCCTTTCGTGCAAATTCCAAAGAAAGCGATATTACGGCGCTGCACAAACAAGATGGCGGCTTTGCATCAGTCGCCCGCTTTAATGGCGTGACAGCGTTTTTACACGTGGCCTATTTCACACAGAGTGACAAAATCTGCAGGGAATCATGGAGGATTTTGCTTTGCTTTGGGGGTGATGACATAAATAAATCGACCCTTTTTTAAACCATGCGTGGTCATCCGCGTTGACTAACTAATTATGAAAAGACGTGATCCTAAAAAAAATCTTCCTCCAAATATTTCCTACCACAGAAAATTGTAATTTAACGGTGTTGTGGTCTCGGCCAGAAAAGAAGATCCGTTGCTCATCGTCCGAGCGGTTTTATTAACCCCTCGGTTGCCGTAGTCCGGTCAATAGTTTTCGGTATTCTGCTCCAAAGGACCCGGAAGACTCCGCAACAAATATTGCAACTCACCTCCTCCTTCTTAACACACTAAAGTCATTTCAAGAGTTCCCGAGGGACGCTGTACACGATTGCTCACCTTGTTGTGAAGCTTTTGTTCAACATATGCTATGATGTAATGTCCTATGTAAATATGTAACTGCTGTATATCACATTGTCGGCCCACCGTTAGTGGTTTTTTTTTTTTTTTTGTATTTGCTTTGTTTTAAACTGCAGTCGTTAGCCAGGTCCGAGTTGTAAAGGCTTTTACGTTTACAATAGATTAGACGTTAATTTGGCTTTGGCCTGTCTTTATGGTATGATCTTGGTATTATTTATGTCCAAAGAAGAACCTAATTTGCTTTAGCTTCATGTCGGCTACGACGGGGTTCGGGCCGATCGGTACGCCATCCTCGCATCCATGTGTTCCGACCTGGACTTATCAAACCGTTTCTCTCAACAACAACAACACGAAAACACATTCAAGACATATTCGGTGACGGATGTTTTCTGGAAAGGCGCGCATCGGAAACGAGCAGCAATCACGCGGGGACATTTGATCGATGCGGCTACGTGTTCATCGGGGGTGGGGCGCGGTGTATTTTTGAAGCTATAAACAAGTCGCTGTGTGGTAAACTCACGCAGTCTTAATATTTTATACTGTTTTCTACATGCACTTGTCTTGTTTTTTTCCCAGATAGTGCACAGTGTCGGGATAAGAGTGTCTATTTTTATGCTGTGGAGTTATGATATTCCGAGTGGATTTTTTTTATGGAGTTCAATACGTGTTTGTTCTGAGTTCACGTACTGCGTGTGCAAATGTGTAATTGCATGTCCTTATTTCGTATATCAAATTGAGTACATTCATTTGACTTCAGCAGTTCCATAAAGTCAAAAGAAAGTTCAAATAAATATACTACATTGGATCGTTGACACAGCACAGAGTGTTGTTAACAACCCTGCCAAATTTGAATGGTTGAAAAAACCAGCAAGAAAATGCGTAAAATGATGTTTGCAAATCGCAGCCCGGCTCCCGAACTCTGCGGATGTGTGAATCAATTCAAAGTGTATTTGTGTCGTACCTTTCGTACGTACAAATACAACACAAAGAAGTTTTCAAGTCACAGCAAAGAAAAGAAATGACACCCACATGTGACCCCCCCCCCCCCGCCCACACCCTGTTCAATTAAAAGAAGACACACACACACACACACACACACAAAAGTGAGTCGGTACTAAATGCGAGTAACGTGACATGACTCAGAATGCGTTGAAAGCTCGTCCTGCTCGGCTGTTGGCTGTCAATCAAATGCTGTCCCCCATCGCTACCTTGCAGCCATGAAAATACATAAAGTAGATTCCACCGAAGCCTCCGCTGGCCGGAATTGATCACACCGAGTCGCCGCGGGGCCACCAAGTCGTCCGTGGCGTCGCCTCCTCGCCAAAGTGTCACAGCCCAAAAATATCTGAAAAACTGAAACGTTTATTGCCATCGCTTGACAATTCAAGTTTACATATTGTAGTTCAGAGTCTTTGCAAGTCTTCAGCAGTTATCCTCGAACATATCCAAAGTATTTTTGAAACAAATCTCTGAGATTCCTTTGTTGGGTTATCAAGTGCTGTGAAATGAACGTTGCATATGTAATTTAATGCATATTTATATTTAAAAGGTGTACCGTAATTTCCGGCCTACAAGCCGCGACTTCTTTCACACGCTTTCAACCCTGCGGTTATGCAGCTAATTTGTGCATTTTTTCTAACGGCCGCAAGGGGGCGCTCGAGCGGAAAAGGTAAGAATGAGAGCGGTGGAATATATGTGGCGAGGAAGTGAGTTTTACCGGCCCTGTTAGCGCTGCGCAAGCGTTAGCGCTCTGCTAGCGTGCTGCTGCGGTGTTACTGGCGCGTCTCAGTGTTATAAGTTTTATTTGAACCGCCCCTGTTAGCGTTAGCGCGGCACTAGCATGAAACTCTTTCTGTGTAGCGTCTTTCTTTGTAAACATCTCGTGTTTCAATGTGGCCACTTGCGGCTTTTTACGCAGCTGTGGCGTGTGTATGCACCAAACGGTATTTCCTTTCCAAATGTACTCGTTGAGGCTCATAACCAGTTGCGCTCTGTAGGCCGGGAATTACGCGCCATCTTTTTGGGGGAAAAAAAAAGCAGGTGACAATCGGAGGAATGTGGAAAAAGGAGAGTTGTTGATAACCCCGAATGAAAAGCGATTCAAAACGGTTTGCTCCAAGCACTTGGTCCTGAACTCAACTTGAACTCGTCATGCGTCGTGTTTATTTATTTGATTTTTCCACATTCCAATGAGCTCAGCTTGGAAAATCCTGCACTGTTGCCCCCTGGCAGAAGAACATAGACATGCAATCCGCATAGAGTACGTCCAAATACGTCAGTTGTCTTGTGTGCAAAAGGGTCAGGTGTCTCGTTCATCCCGGGAATCGGCCGTTTGTTCCGGGTTAGGTAAAACAACAACAAAAATGGAAAATCGCGCTCATCTTCTTTGTCACATCAAACGATAACAGCACGGCGACGTCTCATCGCGCCCGAAGAGAAGTACAGCAATTTGGCCCAAAGTGACACACTGCAACAGACTCTTTGCTTTTGTTTTCCCCTTCATGTGCGCGAGTGGGAAAGAACAGACGCCTTTCTTCGTGTCAAGCTTTCATTTGCATTTTACGCTTTTTGTTCTTGTTCAAAATAATTGTTTCCGAGTCCCTTTGAAAAGGGCCCCTTTGTGGATTAAACCTCACAAAACTGTCTCTTCTTTTTCATGTCCATTGACGCTCCTCGGCTGCCGCCGCCCACAACAGGTAAAGAATCATCTTTTTTTATTCTGATTGTTTTTTTTTTTTTTTTTAAATTGTGCTACCTTTAGTGTCAAACGTGCGTCCACCTTTTTTAACTGTGAAATGGGCTCCTTGTCAGCCAGCACTTTGCTCTTCTCGACCAATCACATTTGGGTGAAGGTCCCCTGCTGTCTAAACAACTCCCCCCCCCCCCCCCCCCCCCGGCCCCCCATCCTTTCGTGAGCGCTCTTGTGAAGGTAAAAGGGCAAGAGAGCAGCGCTCGGGTGTGCCGGGATGTCAGACCTCAGGGAGTTATGATGATGATGATGATGAGCCCACCGGTGGCGGCGTTTCTCACTCTGCTGATCGCTAGCACGCAGCCCCCCCGCGTGGCCGGGCGTCCACCGGCTACGTGGTCAGGACACCGGGGCGAGCGGTAAGGTGGGATGGAACGATCCCAGTCCCGACTTCTGAGCCGGGATTCGTTGAGCAAAGTGTGTATGTGTGTGTGTGTGTGTTGGGGGCTGCCACCGGGGGTGTATTTGCAGACCGCGAGCTGCCCTCTGCCTTCTCCGAGGCTTTCGTGTTGCTTTGACTGAGGCGTGCCCACCGGCTACTAGTGCCTTCCACCGAACAGCTGCAGGACTTCAGAGGAATCGGTTATGTCTTTATCCGTGTCGGAAAAAAAAAAAAAAAGCACCCTGTTGATTCAGAATTTAATTGGACAGAAAATTGTTCAAATGCCCGATATCAAAGGTCAGTTTCATAAAGAAAAAACGAGAACCTTGTAAAAAAAAAAAAAAAACGGCGATTTCCATCACCCCCCCCCCCCCCAAACACAACCCCCAGACCCCCCCACCCCGTCCGCCACGCGCAGTAGTTCAGCGGGGCCCTGAGATCCGAGCGAACAGACTTACAAGCCGTCACCCGGATGATGGAGGAGGCGCGTGGGGGGGCAGTGAACTCGTTTCAACTCACTTCGCAAAGAGCAGCAGTTTGGCAAATATTGAGCAATTCGTTGCAAGAGACGTCGAGCTGTTTACTACTTTTTCCCAATTGAAGTTCAAACAAGCAACAAATGGAACCACTGTCCACTTTGTCCGTTTAATACAACGGTGGAGTGCCTTGTGAAAAAGTCCTCTCACCTGATTCAAACAAACAGTACGTTGGTCTCCCGCGGAGTCGCTGCGAGTGATCAGGGTGACGTTTCTGGCTTCTTACGCTACGACGACAGAAGAAGTCCTGAAATGCGCCCTCGGGGCTATCTATTACCTTTACGGTACACACATATATAGATCGCGAAGGAACAAAACATTTAAATCAACTGTGGCGACCCCTAACGGGACGAGCCGAAAGGAAAAGAAGAAGAAGAAGAAGAAGAAGAAGAAACTCCATCTCATGATACGATCGGTGTTCGGCCTCCACAGTTCTGATCATGTAAAGCGTCTCCAATAACGACGGCAGATGCCAGTCCGTTTATCTCGGGGTTTTTGGGGAATCGACAAAATGGAGCCGTAGCCGATGGCAGAAAGAAAAGAACAAAATGTTACAAACGTGGCGGTTAGCTTGCTTCCTTCCTCCCTCCCTCCGCCAGTCTTTGCCTCCCTCCTTCCCTTCGCTTGCATTCACACGCAGTGCGGCCGATGCGTTCAAAATCACAGCGCTAAGCGCAAGAGCTCAGCAAGCAACACAATGCGCAACCGCAAGCACCCGCAGCGACGCATGACAAGAAACACTTCCTTACGGTACTTGTCGATTGTCGTAGTCCAGTTTTACCAGGTAGTAGATTCTCCTTGGATTTCCTCCATAACCTCACATTAGTTTCGCTCGACTTCAAGGTTCCCTTCTGAATCAGGAGCAGTGATTATTTTCCAAAGCAGCAGATTAACTTACCCTTCTTTTATTTGACTTTTTTTTTTTTAACTTTGGAGGTGCAGTTTTACAAGAAATTGCCACAGACCTCCGGTACAGGGGTGGACCCAAACACAGGACTCCAAGGCAGAGGCATAATGTCCAATGTGGTTTATTTCAGAAACTGGGTTATGCACGGTGTAGCAGTCCGACAAGGCAGATGTAAGAAAAAGCTAGGCTAGGCAGGATCCAAAAGACTTACAGCGAAGGTTCGATGGCTCTGAAGCAATCTAACTAACTCAACAGGACAGGATCAAATAAAAGGGCTCAGAATCGCTGTGACTGGGGTTACTCTAACTTACACGTAGAAGCGCAGAGTCCCACGGGCAATGAATGCAACTCACTACCGCAAGGCAACGAACTGGCAAATGCCAGTGACAACAACTCCAACTTGTATGCCTCTCTAATCACAGTCCGAATGTGAAACAGCTGTGACCGGTCACAGAGCAGTGGCCTTCTTGCCAGTGGCCAAGCATCGCTCATGACTGAAATAAGTCTGCCGGAGCCCCGAAAGCCAAAAAACAGCGTCACCCGTGAGGCCTTCATGATTCCCGGGGCGCATTCGCGAAAAAGTACCCCTGGACTGCTCCGGTCTGCTCCACTCGGACTGTTGGGAAACTCAAAGGTTGTAGGAACGTTCGGAACGTGGATTCTCTCAGTGAATTTTGAGTTTGGCCGTCGGGTTGAATTTCCAAAGTCGGGCTCAGTCATCAGTGAAGGTTTAGTGGATTGCGTGCGTGTAAATTGACAATATTAGACCTGACGTGTTTTAATATACTCGAACCCGACTAACCTAACCCTCACCCTACTGTACAACGTACAATTTAGATTCTTGTTTACACCTGTGTATAATACGCTCCATGGACTTGTGATGAATTTCTGGGGGGGTGACAAACTCTACATGAGAAAGGGATGGCAACATGCGTTGGCATAAAATTGAACGATACATTGGGATAAAAATGTTTTGAGTTACCAGGACGGTCGCAGAACAAATTCAACGTATCGCGAGGCGCTAGTGTGTACCGCCTTCTTTTGAAGACGTTTGCCAATAAATTAGGCCGATATTTTGAGTTATACTCTTCATGTCCGACTGAAGTTACGCGATAACTGTCCAGAATATATTTCCGTCAGATCAGCGACGTCGTTAAGCCCCGAATCGTTCACACTCTGTCCCAGTGTGGCGTTGAAACGCGTTTGAATTTGGCGACGATGCAGGCAAATGGCACCCGTCGCTCAAATTCTTCATTGTCAGGACAAATGCGACATTTTATGGAAAGCGAGACGAGCGGTCTTGTCTTCGCGACGTCCCCAAGCCAGATAGTCGTCCCTGGCCGTTGTTTCTTTTTGAAGGGAAGCCCGCAGGATGGCCTGCTGGCAGGCGACGATGCAAAGAGGCTTTCTTTCTCTCGCCGTACACGAGTGAGGGAGACAGATGGGGCGCGCCAGACAGCGCTTTGTGGATTTATCCAGATTTATGATGAGAGAAAGCCAACAGGCAGAGAAGCCCGGAGATGGATGAGGAGCTGGACTCCTCGCAGTCGCGATGAGCTTGTCTGACTTAATTGGGTTTCATTTCAGACAACACTTGCGTGGATTTGTTTTCTTTCAAAACGGCTCACCGACCTGCTGGAAATGCGCTCGGGATTTTCTGGCTATTCTTATCCACGCAGCATGAACATGAACACGAAAACCAGGAATGATTGCTTGGATGTACCAAACGCTTTGGTAGTTTTTTAATAATACATTCCTTGGGAGTGGTTTTCGAGATATTAGCTCTGATCTGGACAATTTCGTCCCACCGCAAATGTTGCCTTGAGCTAGCTCAACTGTCTTCGCCCATGAAGAAGAAGTCGAGTCCCCAGCTAAGAAGTTGGACTCGGTTTTGGGGAAGAAGACGGACTGTCGACGACATCGGGATGGTTTTGCGGTCACCTCACGACAGAAACCATAAAACCTGCTTTTCCACAAGCAAAACCCAGATGAGTTGTTAATGGGCAGCAAATTTCTCTTTCTGTTCTCATCCTGTTCTTGTATTGCCAAGTCCAGGCGATGTGGACACCGCCGTCCGTCCGTCCGTCCGTCCGTTATGGGATACGAGAGCATCGCATTCATTATTCATTTGATCCAAAACGTCTTCTCGGGTTGCACACTTTTCGCAGGTTAGCACATTGGAAAGACGGAAAAGCGAGTTTGAGAATTGGAGGGATTCCCCCCCACCCTGTCCCCACCCCCCTCAAAATCCAATATCCAGCTTCTCCTTTTCGCGGCTGCGAGGTTTCAAGTACGGGCGCAGGATGACCCCGTCGTTCCTGCGACTTCTGCCAAATCCTTCATGTATCGGTTAGCGGGGCCTGCAAGAATAAATAGATTGAAGTACTCCAAAACGCCGGACAAGGCGCTCTCAGCCAAGCCTGCCATTATTCCACTCGCGTGAATCGTGCACAATCGAGGGTGACCCTTCCCGGTCTGCCGGCCGCGTTTGAGGCCGCTCCGTACAGCTTCTTTTCTTTCTTTTTTTTTTTTTTTTTTTTTGTTGCTTTCTTTTATGCATCTCATTGTAAAGCAATGGCGGGAAAGCCTCCACCGAGACAGAATCCGGGAATTGCTCAGCAGCAGCTGCAGTCAGACGTGTCACAGTCAGGAAATATTTACAGAAAAGGATGAAAGTGAGCAATTGAGACCAGACGTCCACCAAATTGAACCTTTCGACTGTATTTTCCGTGTTTTGTAATTTCCTGTCTTGCTTTGAAAACATTTCCTGTCATTTAGTTCCTCCCTTCGCGGGTTTCCTGCTCACTCGCCCCGTTGACTTGACTCGTTTTCGCCATCTCTCGCCTCTCACCGTTCTGTCCGTCGCACTTTGGGATTTTCCAAAATAGGACGTGGGTGTGCGGACTTGGTGGATGAGTGGGCCCGAAGGGGTTGTGATTATTCCTCAGTTCAGGTGTAGCCGCTGTTCACCGTAAACCGGTTGGGGAGAGTAGTTCTAGTTCTCCCGTGTGTGTGACGATCACCGTGTAGACTGGCAAATGGCAAGAAAACGTGCAAGACCTTTGGTGTCCCGACCGACTCCCGTTGGTTTACTTTGGTGGATTGTTATTGTACGGCTTTCATTAGGACTTTATTTAAACTCAAATCTGTGGCCAGTTTTAGCAAACGTTAGCCTGAGAGGAACTAGTACCTCTAGTACAAAGGCTGAGACTTCAGGTTAAATTCAGGGGGAAAATTGACCCCTCCGTGGATATTGCGCAATCCGCGTCACTGACCAATCAGAGGCCAGAGATCCGCATAGACCAAAGCCCGTTTTTGCTCCCGCCATTTTCTCAGACAACGCTGCGTGGTCCAGTATAGGTTTTGTTAGCGTTTTATCGCGTATTTGGGTTATTTAACAAAAAATATGGTTAAGAGGCGTAGTCACGGACTTTGTAATCGTGACGACGGGTATCCCGAAAGGCGAGTCGGTGGGACTTCGATTCGTACCCTTTCCCAAACCGAAGACCCGGAACGAAAAATGCCTTCGATGGATCTAACTTTGTGGAAGACCGCATCATCAACTAAATCCATCTAATATCAACCGGAACGCATATGTTTGCACCAAGGTATGCCCCATATTTGATTTTAAATACACGTCTCGTATAAATGAATGAGACGTTCTTCGCTCGCATAACATTGCTACGTGTGAACGATTGACACACTTATTCTTTGTTGAGCGATATTTAGCGATGATCCGACTGCGCAAACGTGTCGCTTTCTTGCTGGCTCGCGGCCGAAGCTTAACCAAACTGTGTTTGCACGAAGATATGCCCTAAACTTGATTTTTAATACACGTCTCGTATAAATGAATGAGACGTTCTCCGCTAGCGTAACATTGCTACGTGTGAATGATTGAATGAAATCAGAAGCATGGCGTCTCTCTCAGTTAAGAGTGTATTGTATTGTATTTGCCATTTTTGCGAACTGTTTGTCTTACGTCAGCGCACGTGGCGTGACGTCACCTCGGGGGGGCGTGGTTAAGTGCCCTGTACGGAGGGGTCAATTTGATCGAAATGAGAAAAATCTGACCTTTTTTTTGCTAAGCACTGACAGAAATAGTAACCAGGTAGAAATATAGAGCAGCCCTCCATATTTCTGGTTCCACAGTCCGAGGATTCACCTATTTGCAGATGGGTTTTTCATTTAAAAAAAAACAAAATCAACTTTTTCAACTCCTAAAAATGCTAAATGGAGAACATCTGTACAATTTTAACGGCCGTTAATTCATTGCAGAGTTTGGCTATTTGCGCTCAAAGCAATAGCAAAAGGGGGTCTTTTGTTGTACTTTGTTGCTAAACTAAGTAAGTCGATTTTTACTAAGTAAGTACTTTTTTTTTTTTTTCAAGTGTCTGTAATTTATTTGAGTATTTATTTTTCTGGAGAGTTTTTATTCTTATTCCCTACATTTAAAAACGCATAGCCGTGTTCGCTACCTTGTAATATGCAAAAAAAAAAAAAAAATAGACTTATTTTTTGAACCTATGTGACACAATACAAAAAAGATATCAAGAATGCGAAGTAACAGCTAGCCTGCTAGATCTTGATTAGCTGAGGTCCTGCCACCTCATCAAGTGGGAAACAAAAAGGAAAAAGAAAGCCAACCAGGGGAGGATCAACTGTGATGGCAGCCGATTCAGAGACAATTTTTGTTATTATTTCTTTGATGTTTGTGGGTATTGGTGGCAAATGTTGTCTGATGCCAGCCCAAGAACAGCACACTTGAAAAAAAATCTCATCTAATTCTTATCCAAAAAGCACATTTCAGTAAATGTTTTAAATTCCAAGCTAAATTGATTTTTTTTTTTTTTTTATGGGGGTGGGGTGGGGGCTGTTCATGTACAGTAGTTATCAAAGCTGTGGGATCGATCCTGCCGTTGCGATATCAAAAGAAGCCAACGCAAACTAGTTAGCGAGCGAGCGCTCCAACAATACATGTGCGTGTCGTGGTTTTTTTTTTTTCATGTTTGCATTTTTCATTGTTCTTCTAACTATTTGCACTTTGTAAGTTGATTAAGGAGGGCAACTATTTTCTATGTCGTTTTTGTTCTTGTGACAAGTTATCGAAATAACAGCCACATTTTCACAATTTTAAGGTCAACTTTTCTTCCACTTTTTTCAATCTACTTTTCCCCCCTTTTAATTTAACCTCACTTCCAGTCTTTGTCTTTTTGCATTTTTTTATTTTTTTTTATTTGTACTTTTGCTCCATCTATTGTTGACACCGAAAGGTCGGAGTGGGCATCCGATGATATCATTTATATATTTTCTTCTCTCTTCTGGTACGATGACACGGCACATTTTCGCAGGTTGGTCGTTTTATGCAAATGGTGCATTTTCACGTTCAAGTTTTATTTCTCAAAGCACGGCTCATGACGCAAGTCACTCCACCTGCGACGGCCCCGGCAGCGTACAAGATGTTTTGTTTCTTTCAACATTGTGATTAATGTACTCTCTTCAATTTTACCCGCGCCACGCCGAAGCATCGGCGAGCGCGACAACAAAACAACGAGAGGATATAAATCACCCATCTTGGCTTATAACAACATTTGGATACCCCAGAGTGGAACACCTAAATAAATGAACCATCAAATGAGTAGATGATCCTCAGCTATGCTCGAAAATGCAAAAAGGCTGCCGAACAATCGCAAAGAGCGGCTCGCTCTTGGTTGAGTGCTCGCCGTTTGTGTAGCTGTCAACTTAACGCTCCTTTTGGCTTTAATTGGGGCCTTGCAATGACAACGTCGACGTGCTCGCAGCTTTCAAAATGAAACAAAACAACGGCATCCGCTTTCCCGAGCCACTTATCCTCACGAGGGAGCGCTGGAGCCAATCCCGGCTGTCGTCGGGCAGGAGGCGGGGAAGGCCCTTGAACTGGTCGCCGGCCAATCGCAGGGCACATGGAGACAAACGACCAAATCGCACCGTGCCCACCCGGAGAAAACCCACGCAGGCACGGGGAGAACACGCAAACTCCTCTCAGGGACGGCCGGGATTTGAACCCCGTGTGACATTAACGCTCTACAGCTGCTCCACCGTTGCCACCTGACATCAACAGCAACATGTAGATGTGTAAATGCAAAAGGTGGCTGATCGGAGAGTTTTAAACATGTGATGCGAACGTACTCTCGGGTAGAAAAATGAAAAAAGGTGGGAAAAGTGGGCCGGTGTGAAAGTTGTACCGCCGTCATCCATTCTCGTTACGTGAGCAAAAGTTTTTTTTGTTGGTTTTTATGGGACCGGCTTGGATCGTTTCAGTTCCTTAAGGTGAGGAAAGATCTCCGCTTGATGACAAGTGGCGCTGCTTTTTTTGTTTTGTTTTTTTTTTTTTTTGTTTTGTTTTTGCTCGATCCTTCCCTGTCACAGCACCTCCCGGTGGCCCCAACCTGCACCCGCATTCTCCAAGTCGGGATTATTGGATCACGCGGTGGCGTTTCTTTGCATTCACACAATTTATTTTCCTCTCACTGCGCTCCTCACTTCACTGCCCTCTCGGGCTGATCGGCTGCCTTCATTTTGCCTCTTTTGCGACGGCGGCCATTTTCAATTCTTCTTGTTCATCACCATAAGGCACCTTTGTCGCTCTTCTTTTCTTTTTTCTTTTCTTCCCCATCCCATCCTCAGCCCATTCCCGCTTGATTCTCTGCAGTGCAAATGGAGGGCGGACAGGAGACGTCTTAAAAAATAAAGATGAAAGGCAACCGGGAGAGACCCGCACAGCAGACAAATAAGACCCAACTCCACTCCGGCCACTTTTTCCATTTTCGTGGCGGCACCAGAAACGGAGGAGACCCAGACTTCAGTTGTTTTCTCACTCCCACTCATTGGCGAGTGGGCAAATCCCTACGATTGGTATAAAGGTATGATGGCTGCCTGGGGCGGGGGCTCCCCTCTCGTGGCCCGTGGCCGCTCCCCGAGTTCCCACCCTCATCGTTCTCTTGTCGGGTGCCCCTAACCGCCCCCCTTTCCCAGCAAATAACAAACTTTTATCGGATGCATACATGCCCTCACATGTTTTTCACCTTCCAAGTGGAGTTATTGTAGGCTGAAATGCTGACATTTTCAGACACGCCATAGCTTTCTTTTCAGTGTTGTTAGCCACACATTTTCTATAAAAGCTTATCCTCACTCGTGGGTGAGCTGCAGCCGAACTTGTAAGGGAGATGCAGACTACGGCCATGTTTCATGGAAATATGTCCCTTGGAAAATTTTTGGATTCTGTTTGCAAAATTTGTGTGAGTGACGTTGTTTGATTGATTGAATGGAGTCAGATGCAACTAAGTTGGATTGGTGAAACGGAATTATGCATGTGGTACAAGTCTCACTCCTGAAACCAAAAAAAAAAAAAACACCGCAACCTGCAAGCGGGCAGAATGTGCCAGCTCACTGTAAAAAATGGCATTTTTTCCCCCAACAAAAGTACTCCAGCAATCGTAAAAAGTAAGTTGCGCCAAAGCTACTCTGACAAATATGATTTTCCCCCCAAAGTTAGTGAAATGCATGTCCCTGGAAATAACGTTGTCCTCATCATAAGGGAATCTTTAATAAAGAGACAACTAGACAACTTCTATGACATGATTTGCTATTCTCTATTTCTTCCTTGCAGCCTCGTTGCTTCCCCCCCTCAATCCGTCTTGTGTTCTCCCTTCAATTCAGTCGTAAATTTTATTGGATTTTTTTTTCTTTTTTTTTTACCTCCCCCCCCCCCCCCCCGAAATGTGCCCGGGGATTCTCGCACCACAGGGGAGCCGCTGTTCTCTCCCACTCGCACCCAATACGCGGTTTTTTTTTTGTTTTTTTTTTTTTTCCCCTTCTTTTATGATTTGCGTGTAAGCTAAAAGCAGACGTGACGACCTGCCAATTTTCCTGGCGTTGCCACTTTTGGAGATGTTCGACGTAAATCACGTATCGCGAACGGGCCTCAAGCCCCGCTGATATTTTCTGGTGGATTTTCCTCACCCTCCACCCCTCGCGCCCGATCTCTCCTCTGCTCTCTCATCACAACAGGCTGTGTTTGCAAATGGTCCTGTCAACTCTCTGTCCCTGACTGCGTGTTAAGTCCAATACCGCGCAGACAGAGAATAATCACCGCGCGGAGAGCCAAATGATTTATTAGGCCACCGGTTGCATTGTTGCTGCTTAAAAGTAAATACTCGTTCGCAATCGCAGGATTAGTCATCTCATCTTTAGCATCAAATAAGTCGTCGTCGGCTGCGGTTGTGACATTGGAGAATTTATTCCCACTCGCGTTCTAAAGTGTGTCATCGGCGGCGAAGCGTTTGTCTTGCGATGGTGGCGGTGGTGGGGGTGGGGGGGGGTGTGATTGGGACGGGACCCGCTGACTGTCATTAATAGGAAATCACATTTGTCTGAAGCTGACCCGTCACGACGGGGACGGACGTAGTGGGAAAACGTCAGAGCGGCTCCTATTTATGTCCATCACACGGTGGGTTATGGCCTTTTATCACACGAAGGAGCAAATTAACCTTTCCGAAAACAGCGTCACTCAAGTGCACACAAAAGAGCATTTTGAAGATGTTCAACAAGTCCTTCGACAAATGACTTTGATAAGGTTGCCATTGATGGTCACCCCGGAAAAATTGAGAGTAAAGTTCACGTTGGTTTTATGTTCTTCTCCTATCGCCTCCCGTCTTCGTCGCTTCGTCGGGGGGGGGGGGTGCGCGGGTACGCGCCACCGTGCCAAAGTCTCGCTTTCTTGTTTTAATGATCTTCTTCGCAGCGGGCGTTTTAGTCGGCCAAAGAGCGATGGCGTCGGACCCGCCCGCCCGCCCGCCGAGAGACGCCACCGAAACGGATTGAATCGTCGTGCCGTTTCTGGGCTTTGGCAAGTAAACGACTTTCCGTTGGCCGCTCTTATCTCAGATCTGAATTGCCGGGGATCAGAGTCACGACATTGGAACGGATGTAACGATACAATCATTAATGCGTGCCTTTTCGTGCAGATGAAAGAAACAAAAAGTTACGTTTTAGACCCAAAACACACGCTGGGAACACTCGACTATTCTACCGATCATTCCGATGATTATTGTCTTTGCATTAAAATGAATTTTGCCCTCTACCAATACAGAATATGCATACGAGGTGCAGGTATTGTTTTTGTAAAACACCAACGCCCGTGTCTATTCTTGAGCGCCCACGGAGGAATTGCAAACCATACCAACCTAAATATGTGACGTTCACATTTTTTGACTTTCGAATTTTTGGGGGTTTTATGAGCTGGAAGGCCAAATTATGTACAGCAAAAAATAGTTCAACACTTGAAATTGTCATTTGTGTGTTTTGGTTACATGAGCAGTTTTTCTATGCGTAGCGCCTCTCTCGTGTAGAATACTTTGACGGGAGGTGACTAACCCGAGTTCTTTCCTCAATCAAAATTAAGAACTGTGGTAATTACTCTCAACTTCTATTACAACTCTTTACTTGTGATTCCCTCTCAAAAGGTATCTGAAATATTAGTTCCCCTTATGAATTAAGGTTATCCTAATTTAAACGACCAAGCTAGGATATCAAGTCCCCAGTTAATAAGTATATATCATAGTGGAACAAATAATAGACCTAGTTCTGCATTTAATAGCAAAATGGAGGTTGGAAAATCAAATACGTATACAAAACAAACACTCATTCAAACAAAGTCCACATAACAGGTACACAATGCACACATGAGCTAAGCTAGGCTAACATAAGGGCCCAAAGATTGAATATAGCCTGCAAAACAAAAGAAATGTAAACCCCAGGAGTGAAGAAAGTCGAGGCTCGCGTCCGCTTGTCGCGCCACATCCATGTCCTCACGGTCCGTTCCGTTTTTGAAGCTTTGGCCCTCGTCCTCGTCTTCCTCCTCGTGGTCCAACACGGGCCTCGCTAGCTCGCGTCAGCTTGTCGCTAGCGTCCAAGCAAAGTTCCGCGCATCCACTTAGCCTCTGTATTAGCGGCTAAGTCCACCAGGCTACGACGTGATTTGAGTATTTCACTCGAACGACACACGATCACAATGGAACTGTCAACAGTCCTTGTCGAACACGTTGATAAATGTCCGCCCTTAACTTTTCTTTTCTTCAAACCAGCCACTCTTTCTTCGCACTCCCTCCTCAACTCCTCCTCCACACGTCACTTCCTGTCCTTCTTGAACACAATAATAAAAAAATGACAAACAAAAGTATTTCTTTTCACAAAAATAATAAAACACATTTCAATACAAATCCCTCCAAAAGAAAATAGTCAGCACACACTTTGACAAATATTCCCCCACCTCGTATAAAGAAAATCTATTGATTTGAACTTTTAACCGTTTCAATTTTTTTTTTTTTTTTTTTTTTTAACCGGGTTCCATATGCGAACTCGCCCACTCCGCATTTGCATTCTGCCGGCGGGTTTCCTGATGTTTTGGCCACTTGTTACGGTCACTACTCCTTTCAAAAGGAGCCGTACTTTGCGGAATTAAGGCTTCTCCTTTTAGAGTAATTACACAGTACTGCCTCTCAGCGCACAGAATAACGGGATTGTCGAGATGGAACGCTTCAGAGATCAACTGCCAATGTTGCGGACGAGGATGACGGCGAATAAGACAATAGCGTGATCATGTTCAACCCTCACAAAGGATTCAAGCGTTGGAAATTCGAAAGGTCTTTGAGGTCAGAGGCAAACATGGCGTCTGTATTTTTTCCCCATGATTTAAAATAGACGTGCGGGGGGGGGGGGGGGGGGAGAAAAAATAGACACGGAATAGCCTGGCAAATATTTTGGTATCTGAATGCTAAATATTTGATAAGGTGAGATGATAGAGTCCAGCCATACGATGGAAATTGCGGAGAGTGGCGCTGGTATTTGTGTCTGCGTGTTATTTCGAGGCAGTTTTTACTCCTCGCTCGTCATGCGAGCGTTCCCGCGTTTTTGCAACGCAACGCCAGGCCGAGGAAGCCGGCGATTAGGTCTACTATTAGCACCACGGAGGAAGGACCGATGCTCGCGGCAGCCGGCGCGGAAGCGGAACGCTCGGTCGGCGACGTGCGGGGATTTTGAACGGTGAGAATTTCGGAGATGATCCGGGCCTTGGTGAACATTTTCACGCACGGCTGCCCGACAAATGAGAAACGAGCCCCGGCAGACGCGCGGCAGCCCGGCCCGGGCCTTCCTCGGCCGCTCTGCCGCCTCCGATCTGGCAGCGACTTCGGCCGCGGGCGCTTTGGCATTTGAGTAATGGGGCAGCGGGACGATGCTGTATTGTTGTACATAATATATGAAGCCAGATATTGTTTATCTAGCTATGGCTCGCCTAGAAAGCTTCAGGCTGCAGGCGTGGTGAAGGACACTGAGCGAAAAAGATTTAATGCGAGTATTTTGTGGATAAACGCATTTTTTTTTTTTTTAATGGGGGGGGGGGATCATGGATAGGGATAATGGATCACAAGCTAGCAAAATGCTGACGTATGCTCTTGTGTGTAACTGTTAAGCCAAATATATATTCCAGTGGCCGCTTAGTGGTAGGATGGATGTATTAATTCAATGTATGTCTGTCTGTCATGTGCTTATTGCTACGAGTCAGCAGTAACAATATGAAAACCCAAAATGATTCAGTAAATAATCCTCGAGAGTATCGGTGTGACATACGGCGAGGAACAACCGTATACGACTTTTGATGAAATTCACACACGGGACTTCCCGATTAGTTTGTCTTATTTTGCTTGATTCTTCACCACGCTCTTAAACGGGCCTCGTTTTGTCGTGCCACTTGAGAGTTCGGCAAAGTCGGCCCTGCGGCACGCTAGAATGTTCCCCGTTAAGACGCGAGCATCTTGCCTGTAGGGCGGAGGCCACTTGAACGAACCGGTTCACGCTTTCCATTCCTGGCCGCCTGACATCTTGAGGAATGATCTCTCGGAGGCTGAAGTTCATTAGAATGACTAATGACGTCCCGCCGCGAAGTGAAAAGCGTCGACAAGGTTACGAGGCAAAGTGCCCGAATCGGGGCCCGCCCGCGTCCGCCCGCAATCTCACGGGACCGGCTCCTTCACTTTGAAGCGACCGCCACACCGAACGCGATCGAAGCGATGGGCCGCAGCATATTGAGGGTTCCCGTTTGAAGAGTTGAGCCGAGACGGCTCTGATCTCCCCGATCCCGCGCCGGCGGGCGCCTCGTCAGCAACGGCTCAGGACGGAGGCGAGAGAGGTCAAAGTCGTTTTCTTCACTCTGCTCGTTTTGAGGACGGCGGCGCCAACGACTTGTTGCCACAGCGAAGCCGGCAGCTCGTCTTCATCCTCGCCGGGTCGCCCTGGCCGTCTGCCAGGCCACCCCCCCCCCCCAATCTCCCCCCCCCCCCTATCAATAATGAACAGCTTTGGCGAGCGCGAGGCCGCCTAACGTCGGCAAGACAAAAGGAGATATTGCCGCGGACGGGGGACCGAGAAATCAATTTCCCATTTGCCGCTTTAATTTCACTGAGATGTGCGGAGAGATTAGGGCCGAAGGCACCTGTGAGATCCCTCGTTGATGAGCTTTACCTGGCCTTGGCCGGCTGGACCTGGACCTGAACCGGCTAATTAAAGCCCTCAAATTGATTCGCAAACAACACGATACAGATCTGTCCTTTACCACATCTCTTTGTGGGAACCATCCCATAATGGCCTCATAAAACAACAGTTTGGTTGTTTCCTGGCATCATCCGTTAGATTGCCTCACGTTTATGCGGCCACGGCGCCGCGAAAATTGTTAAACGGCGGCGACGGCGCGCTCGCGGCCCGGAGCGCCGCGTCGACGCTCGAGGAGAGTTCTTCACTTCGGGCGCGTGTGTCGCAGCCACGATCGCAAACGGCGGGCGCCCGTTTGCACGCTGGATCGCTCTTTGTGACCCCGGTATTGAAAAAACTGATTGCTTTTACCGTGGAAGATTCGGGAGAGCATCGGAAGAGCTAAACGTTCGGCCGTCGCAATTTGCTTCAAGTATGATGAATGCTTAATGAATGGATTTATTTTTAAAATGAACTCTTGGGAGACGCAATTCAGGTTGCTCCCGGCTAGCTCTTCGGTTTTTGCCCGTGTTTCAGGTCTGGGCCTTTTGTGTCTTTTCACATGCGAATGAGCCTTTAGTAAATAAGATACAAATGGTCTGATATTCGTCATTCTTATAAATTTGTATGCTAAACATGAAGAAGAGAGGCTGATGTCGAAATATGTGATTATTTTAACGTGTGGGCAAAGCTAAGCAGGTCATAGCGGGTGATGAGCCGCTTTTCGTGACAAAGTTTCAGCTTCTTTCGAATCAGTGCCAATCGTTGTGTAAAAAAAAATAAATAAAATAAAATAAAAAAAGTCCCCAAATGAGCAACTTTTGTTTTCCCAATGTATGAAACGCAATCAACTCCTCATCGTTGAAAATGTACACGGATGCCTCTGAACTGAGTGGACTGTAATAAGATAGTAAAGAGAGGAAGGCCCATCAAAATAAAAGCAACTTCCATTACTTTGCAGACGACTCCCATAATGACTTAGTTAGCAGTAGAAGCGAATCCATTTGACATTCACTGTAGGTAAAGACATTAAAGCTCCATCCAATCATCAATGCATTTGCATTCCAAGTGCGCGTCTGTCTCCCTTCAACTGCTTTTCTCTCGACTTTGGTTTGTGACCATTCATCCATTTTTGTCGTGATATGGTTTTGTCTCGTGAGGCCCTGTAGCTCAGTGGTTAGAGCACTGGTTTGGTAAACCAGGGGTTGTGGGTTCGTATCCCACTGGGGCCTCCACTCCCTGATCCAAATATATATGTGCGTTCATCTGAGATGACACGCTGTGGCGACGCCGAAAGAAAGAAGAAGATATGGTTTTGTCTCGTTCGCATGCATGCGTCCCTTGTTCACGCCTCCCCGAGTCTCCTCATTGTCTTTTTTTTTTTTTTTAGCCGTTGTGGTCAACGCATCCAATCAGCTCCCTCGACCTCACTCCTGTTATCTTTTCAGTCTGTACAGGATTTAGTTTTTTTTAGGTTTCCTGCCATCTTTGGCTGCCCCCTACGTGGTTTACCCGCACGACAAAACGCGACCCGTTCGGACGGAACCGTGAGTCCCGCGAGTCAGACACGGCGGAGCAGCTTCCCGACGCATTTGTCCCGCTTTCTTCCTCGGCGGTGAAATTACATAATGGGCCATTTGAGCGTCCGCGCGCTTCCTCGGCTAGCGGCGGTTATTTTTAGCAGCCGGCGTGTTGCCCTTCCCTCTGGCGCAATGCTTGTCAGCCTCATTGTGGCCAATCTTTAACAAGGGGCTTTTTTTTCCCAAGCCCCTCAGAGGAGTTAATTAAAGTGATCGAGGCTCGAGCTGATGAGCCACAACGCCGTGACCTTGACACTCCGCTTTTTCCACCTCTTTGCAATCGTACCTGCATAATCGAGAAGCGCCCGGGCGGGCGCCGCAGCCGCTGAGTCGCTGGGGAACCCCGACAATCTCGCCGCATGCGCACAGGCCGTTAGGCTGCTTTCCGGAGGAAATTGTTTTTTTCCGAGCTCGACAATCAAAGCAGGTTATTATGTTTTTGCACGTGCTTCTGTGCCAAGGGGACGACGTTTTTATCTGATTTTCATATCCATCTGCGAATCAAAACTAAAAGCAAATCTCAGTTTAACTTCACGTCTTCAAATTCCTCACAAAAACTAAAAGGGGTCTTTGGAATGATTCTCATTTTTTTTTTTTTAACCGTCACGATGACTTGACTTTTCCTTCGGTGTGGTAGTTTATTATTTTTTTTTTTTTTCAAAGGCACAGGATGGACATGGCGGTTTTCTTTTCACAGATCAAATTTATCGCGCAGTACTGTCATGTCATATTGACTGACAGATTCAAAATAATATTTGTGGGGCACAATTTTTTTTAATGAAAGCAGAAAAAGACCTTTCATTTCTCACTAGATCTTCATTCCAATGCTTAAAGGGGAACTAAACCTAAGATGGCAACATTTTATATTCAATTTTCAAAGCGTACGGACATCTTTTTCATCAGCTGCATCTACAAATTTATTTGTTGCATATTTTTGTGTACTTTGTGTTTACGACATTATTTCCTTGGAAAATCCGTCCAGTTAGGGCCTATTTTCAGTCAGGACGAGTTCCATATTCAATTTGACTTCAGGTCTAACGTCCTCATCTGATCCGGATCCCTTTTGGGGATCTCCTTTCTCTCTCTTTCGCTTGACTTCCTCCGATGAGCGCCGCATCTTTTCCATCTCATCCGATCGAACGATCCAACCCAACCCGTCGCTCTTCGCAATCTTCCAAAGCTGGGCCGTATCACCGAGCGGCTCGCTACCGTCGCTGGTAATGAAGTGTGTGGGGGGGGGGGGGGTTTGGGGGGGGGGGTTTGTCTCCCAACACGCCCTCCCCCACCCCCTTTTTATTTTGTCGTTGAATTGTTCTATCTAATTTGTATCCGATTATTCATCAGCACCGCGTGGTGGCCCCCGCAATGTATTCTTGCTTGAAAAATGTTCGGGTTCAGGTGTGTCCCGCCAGATCCGTCGACTATTGGTAGGTGATGCAGTGTTGCCATGGCAATGACTGGGGGTTCTTTTCTCCTCATGACAAGGCAGAGCGTTATCCGATTGATTTTTGAAGATGTTATTTCGAACCTCGACATGTTGTCGCTTGAAAATTGCGTTATGGATGGGAATCGTTCTGAATGGAATTTCAAATTGAACATACACCAAAGTCGGAAGCGGCTTTATGGGAACATTTTGGCCGAGTTCCTTTCACGCTGCTCATAAGTTGGGTGCCCAACGATGTGTGTATCTTTATCGTATATTATTGGAACATTTGCAAACTGAATATGACTTCAATCCATTGCGTATGATGCACAGTGGGTCAGCTGGTAAAGCGTTGGCCTCGCAGTTCTGAGGTCCCGGGTTCAGTCCCGAACCCACCTGTGTGGAGTTTGCGAGTTCTCTCTGTTTCTGCGTGGGTTTTCTCCGGGTGGGCAACACGCAACATTAATGGGACACTCTAAATTGCCCCGTCGGCGTGATTGTGAGTGTGCCCGTTTGCCTCCCCGTGCCCTGCGATTGTCTGGCGACCAGTTCAGGGCGTACCCCGCCCGCCTCCTGCCCGTTGACGACTGACTGGGATAGGCACCAGCACTCCTGTGACCCTTGTGAGGATAAGCAGCGCATGAAAATGGACGGATGGATGATGTGCCCAGGATCAGTGTTCTGTTCACGAGTCGCAGGATGGCGTTTTCAAAGTGTCATTGCAGTAATATTTAACGTTCACGTTTTGTCCAGTGCAGTTACTGCGGTTTGCTGTCTAAGCTAAACCGCTTCTGGTTTTCGGTTTATACACCCGCGTAAACGGATCCACAAAAGCCTCTGCAGCAGATTACTTGTTGTAATGGGAAGGGAACGAGTCCGAGAACGCTTCGCTAAACTAATCTTGCAGAATGCATCCAAAAGAGCTTGCGCGCTTGCTTTCCCGCCGTCACCTTTTTGTCCCGGCATCTCGAGCGCGGCCTCGGCGCAAAAAGAGCCGACGACTTCGTTTAGCGGGCACACGAGGCCGCTTGTTGCAATATGACGGGGTTGTGAGTTATTGGGGCGCCGGACCCGCGGCTGCCAGCTCGACGCCGGCGGCTTAACTGTGTGCTTGTGCCATCGAGTGAGACAATGTGACACAATAAATAGATGAAGACACGCCAGAGCGTGAACCCGTCCAAGACCGCCATCAAATAAGGGGAGGAGGCGTTCCTCCTGGCCTGTCCCAAAGCCGTTGGACTTGTTTTTAGTTGAGCTGTCTCATTCAAGAACGCCGCCGAGACATGCGTGGTGGGGGGGGGGGGGGGTCGGAAAGCTTTGGTGAGATGGGATGTCACGGCGGATAAGCATCACGAGCTGCTCCATATTTATTATGTGTAACAATTTGACTAACCAGAGAATTTCGATTAATAACATCGGGCCCCGGGAAGTAATTTCCTTTTCGCCAACGTGATTTACATGGCGCATCGCTAAGAGAACAGCCCATGCGGGCGTTTTTTTGTTGTGTCAGCTCAAAATAATGACATTTCAAGTTCCAGCCAAGGTTAATAGGCTTCCTCCATGCTTGTGAACTTTTTTGTGCATGCTACTCCCTCTGTTCTTCTTATGAGCTGACCCGCTGCTTTCATTGCACTCAACTGTAACCTGCCTTCTCATTTTCACTGCCCCCTCGCACATCCTCCCGCGTCCTACCGTTCATGAGCCAGTTGTTGCCGTACTCGGTTTTTGCCGCTACACTGGCGCGTTGAGATAAGAGTTTAGTCCATCTCTTGAATAAACTCGGAAGGCAAAGCATGCAAATAATCTTTCGCCATTGAAATGAATGGAAAAGCCGTTAATCTGTTCCAGTCTGCTCAGACAAAAAAAACAACCGACATCTGTTTTATAATGCGGAAACTATCACACTATCATACTGCCCTTCATAAAGACCTACAGTAATGACATGAATGAAAATTATTTAAAAAAAAAAAAAAAAATCAGACAATCTGCAATTAGTTCAAGGGCATACTCTGCCTCCCGCTTAAAGATAGCCACAACCCAACTGAGGATAAGTGGTACAAGAAAATGAATGAATGGATTTTGCAATACTTTTTCCTGCAACACACATTACGCTGCCCGTTCTGATGTGGGCTCCTTAGCCACTTGAGGGCAGTATAAGCTACTATACTATATGTATACTCTTCTAAAGTATTAGCTGCTTTCTCAACTCCTCAATACGGCAGTAGTCGTTCTTTGCAGAGGATAGGGAATATATGCCTGTATTGCATATATTGCTGTGCTGTTTGTTTCAATTTTTTTTTACTGAACGGGTTTGCAATCATGACACAACGATGCTAGTTTTTAGCCCGCATGCCTATTTAGCATTCTATGCTAGTGGGGGCAATGCGGTTGTTTTCAAAGCACTATCTCGGGTTTGCACTCGCAAATCGAGGCAACAAACTGACCAAAGGACACTTGGCACCACCGTAAATGTTTCTGCAGGCAGCTACCAAAAACTTTTTTGGTTGCGGTAGTTTTGGCAGCGGAGCGGCATTCCCTGAGGGGAACGCCGGTGAGTGGCCTTTTCTAGCCGAGGTCTTTTTTTTTGTTTTTCATCATACACAGAGCAGCTCCCAAATCCCGTGTGGCATTTTCATATTCCGCGTTCCACCGTGTCGGGATAGGGAGTAGGCAGGCAGGTGCTCAGGGGCTCCTAAACTTCTTCATCTGCTGCTGCTGAGGCAAGACCTTCCCTTCCCTTCTCTCCCGCATTTCAGCCAGATCTATTTTTGATGTGGAGTTCCTCCTCGCGCCGTCCAGGTGCGCCTAATAAGGTTCACCCGCATCCCATGTAGTCTGCGGGAGGGTAGCGTTATCGATAAATCATTAACGTAGGCGGAGGAGGTGTGGAGGAATTGTAGCTTACTCGGCTCCGGAGAGCAGCCTCGCTGCTAAATATTTCATGGACACAGATGCGCTGCTGTCTGCGTAACCGCTCAAGGCTCAGCAGAACTCTCGCATCGCACATCAGTGAAATCCCAACACTCGGTCGGTCCGCTACGCAAAACCCGAAACGGGTTCCGGATAAAGGAGATGATGCGGCCCTCCCACGCTATGCTAACGTGTCGGTCGAGAAAGAGGAGAAGCGGGCGGAAAGGCGAGGCGGCTTTTGTCAATCTTCCCCGACCGTGGCCGTGCGGCGCTTCTATTGCTCCGATTCCGTTCGACTTATCTCCTAAGTGCGAGACGGCGAAACAAGTGCTGAGTCAGAACGGGGATTACTTATTCACCATGTCATCTGTGCACAAGCGTGTACTTCAGGCACTGTCCTTATCCCTTATTTGGCTTTTACCACAGCTTACTCCGGTCGGCGCGCCGTCCTCATCGGGGCCGTTTGTCTCAAACGTGTCCCGCCGGAGCCTTCGCGGGGGGGCCGAAATGGCAGGAAGCGTACCGAGAAGCTGGGGAGATAGAAGAGCCCAAGAGGGGAAATAACGGCGGAATGCGAAAAGGAGATCTCGGAGCTCACCCAGGCCTGATCAAAGAGCCGTCTCCCTAATCCTCCCGATTCAGCAGTCGGCTCGTCTCGGAGCATTTCCAGCCGACGAGCAGAAAGAAAAGGAGGAGCACTCGCGGCTAAATTGCCCTGAAGTGTTGCTATTTTTACTCCGGAAGAGAGGCAAAAAGCGGGACCCCTTGCTGGGGGGCGTGCACGGGAGGGAAGGAGATGTTTTCCAAACGGCAGACGGAAAAGTGCCTCCGACGTACGCCTAAATAACAGACTGTTGTGCAAGCTCGACAAAGGAAATGTTCCTCCTCCGTTTGGGGACTCGCATCGACCGACACGGCACCAAATATCACAGGAGGAAACAAGCGGCTTTAAAGTCCTCGCACAGTCAAACTGTAAATGTCTTGCGACGCTGACGGGAATTTGAATAATTAAAAAAAAAAAAAAAGCAAATCAAACGAGGCCTCAAAAGCGTGAGCGCTCTCCAGTACTTTGGGCGCGGCCGCAGAATGCGTCGAAACGGAACCGCCAACTGTCAAAAGGCAATCGAATGCCTTCCCTGCGACCTGGAGAAACAAACAAACAAAGTACTGCTCCCCCCCCCCCCCCCCTCCCTCAAATCTTCAGATTTTTGCATCATTTCTGAACTTTAATGTTTAAGGTCATCAAACCAATCAGACAACTACAAACTCAATTGTGGGTTTCATTTTATAAAAGGGGGGGGGGGAGACACTTCAGTTACCTGGCCCGGTGTGAAAAAATCATGAATTAATTGTAGATAATCACAGTTTGGGCGGCACGGTGGATCCGCTGGGAAGTTCTGAGGTCCCGCGTTCGAATCCGGACCCGCCTGTGTGGAGTTTGCATGTTGTCAAATCTCCTCCGGGCACTCCGGTTTCCTCCCACATCCCCCAAAACACGCAACATCAATTAGACACTCGAAATTGCCCCATCGGTGTGATTGCGACTGCGGCCGTTGTCCGTCTCCATGCGCCCTGCGATTGGCCGGTGACCGGTTTAGGGTGTACCCCCCTCCCCCGCCCTCCTTGCCGTTGACAGCTGGGATAGGCTCCAGCACGCCCCGCGAAACTTGTGGGGATAAGCGGCAACGGAAATGGATGGATGGATAATCACGGTTTGACTTCAATACAAGAATTCACTTCAAAACAGAATCCGTCCCGTTCAAATCTAGTCGGACGAAAGATGGAAAACTGCGGCAACAAAATGGACACGATCCAAAGAAAATCCAGAACGGTTTAGAAGTAACATAAGTGACACCCGTCTGGAAAGATTGGAAGTTGAAAGCATTTTCAGCTTTCGGATGTACATCTCACCAAAGGGGGGAGCCATCATCCTCGCACGGAAAAAAAACGTGGACCAGCGGTGAACCGTCCCAGGAGCGGTCGACCAACGAACATTACGCCGAGAGAACGGCAAGGACTCAAACGGGACGCCACAAAAGGAGCTCAGGACGGGTTCTAAAAAAACTGCTCACCTCCATTGCTTGGGCCACTTTTCATGACGCGACAAAAAGACGAAAAATGGCATCCGCGAAGGTCAAAACCCACCGCAGACCAAAAGGAACATTGAGACGAGCCGAGATGGCGGTTCTGAGGACCTGGGTTCCAACCCCGGGGTAAGGATTCGAGATATGGGCCGGCGCCGCTTGGAGCCCCTCGTGGCCGGGATTTGATCCCAGCGGGTCGTCAGACCGACCGCTGCGGCCACGTCAACGGGTCGCCGACGTGCTATCGGATATCGTCTTCGTTGTGAACGTCGTACCCCGGGGCGGCGCCGACCCACTTCCTCGGCCCACGAAGCTGATTGGGATTCACGACTTCCGTAACGGCAAAAGTTGTTTTCACGCATAAAAGGTGAATCCGAGTAGCAGAGTGCGCTCCGGGCCACGGGTGGGGGCGGTCCTGCAAAATGCCTGCTCAGATGCTGGGAAAAGGCAAGAAAAGTCATGAATGAGTCGCGGGGGGGAGAGCTGGGAGGAAACTGGCAAGCGACGGGAGGCCGTAAATCAAAGGCGAGGAGGGAAGAGAAGGAGATCGGATAAAAAAAAAAATGATGGCAGCGACGCATGGCCCGCGGCCCGACGATCGCTACAAGCCGTTTGAAGATTACATTTCAATGCGGCAAAATAATCACGGCGGAAAAGCAAATTGGGAATTATTTCATACAAGTGCCGTTTGCCCTTGACAAGAAAGGTTTTTCGCTTGTTCGGAACCGCTCCGGCCCGGCCCGACTCGGAGCTCCGCTCCGCTCCGTTGTTTCCACGAGTCGCACCTTCGTGTGGATTATTCATATGAGGAGAAAGAGTATTATTATCACACTTTTGGTATTACTTCCAGTACTTATGCAAAAATGTCTGACACAATCCGAAATTACAAAGCGATTAGTGTCAGGGAAGATTATACATAATTAGACAATTAGCCAACAAAGAAGATCTTATTCAATCTGCCTGCACACGCGGCAGGTTTGCTTTTTTTCTGGTTGCGGGCTTGCTCCAGTCAAGTTTGAGCACTTTGGACGATAACCACGCAGCAGAGACGGCGTTTCCGGCAAATATTGATATCTTCAACATTGCATGCACCGAAGCTAAACAGAGGGGAATCCCGACCATTTGACGATTCCTCCTCGTTTATTCCAAACATTTGCGTTTGAATTGTCTGATGCTAAAAAAAAAAAAAAAAAAAAAAAATGACCGTAATTTCCGACCTCCAAGCCGTGACTTTTTCCACACGCTTTCAACCCTGCGGTTTATGCCGTGATGCGGCTAATTTGTGGATTTTTTTCTAACTGGGGGGGGGGGGGCTCTCGATCTGAAAAGGTAAGAATGGGACTGGTGGAATATTTGTGCCGAGGAAATGAATTTTACCGGCCCTGTTCGTGCTACTCTAGCGTTAGCGCTGTGCTCGATTGTCGGTGCTGTGTTACTGGCGTGTCTCAGTGATATTTACCGGTAAGTTTTATTTTAACCGCTAGCATTAGTGCTAGCGTTAGTGTTTGCGCGGCGCTAGCATTAGCATTAAACTCTTTCCGTGTACAGTCTCGCGTTTCAATCTGGGCTTTTATACAGCTGCGGCGTATGTATGTACTCGGTGAATATATATCTTGAGTGTTTTCGAGCATGTTGCTGATGTGTTACTGGTGTGTCTCAGTGATATGTACCGGTAAGTTTTTGTTTAAACCGCTAGCGTTACCATTTGCACAGCGCTAGAATTAGCGTTAAACTCTTTCTGTGTACCGTCTTTCTAATGTAAATATCTCGGCTAGTGCTAACCCTAACCCTAACCCTATTTCCATTACAAATGTACTCTGTGAGTGTGTGTATATATTGAGTATTTGTTAGCATGTTGCTGCTGTGTTACTGGTGTGTCTCAGTGATATTTACCGGTAAGTTTTATTTTAGCCGACCCTGTTAGCGTTAGTGCTAGTGTTAAACTCTTTCTGTGTACAGTCTTTCTTTGTAAATATCTCGGCTCGTCTGTGCATTTTTTCTAACGGCCGCAAGGGGGCACTCGAGCGGAAAAGGTAAGAATGAGACGGGTGGAATACATGTACTGAGGAAGTGAGTTTTACCGGCCCTGTTAGCGCAGCGCTAGCGTTAGCATGTTACTGCTGTATTGTCTCAGTGATATATATATATATATATATATATATATATATATATATACCGGTAAGTTTTATTTTAACTGGTCCTGTTAGCGTAAGCGCAGCTTTGGCGCTAGCGTTAAACTCTTTCTGTGTACCGTTTTTCATGTTTCAATGTGAGCATTTGCGGCTTTTACGCAGCTGTGGCGTATGGATGTACCAAATGGTATTTCCTTTACAAATGTACTCAGTGAGGCTTATAATCAGGTGCGCTCTGTAGGCCGGAAATTACGGTATGTTTACAAAAATCCAGGAAATGTGACTCCAGTTCGGAGGTCGGCATTTTCATCCATTTGGTTTTCAAATAGATGCGTAATATTTGACCAAATATTTTTCATTCAGAGGGTAAAGATGCTGTTGTGAAGGTCAAACGAACCGAGCTTGGATGTGAGATGCAAAATGTGGATACAAACAGTCTACACACCTTGTTGTGAAAACAACAACAAAAAAAAGAACATTTTGAAACTTTTCCTTTTATTATTGCTACTGCCTTATTTTCATTGGACCAGAACATGCACACGTGATTTTTTTTTTTTTTTTCCTTTTTTTTTTCCTTTCTTGCCATTCTCCGCCACAGCCAGACACGTGACTAAAATGTCACATGTGCTAAACGGCCACTAATTTCCATAAATCACTTGTCCAGTTGCTGCTGTTGTCACAGCAAAGGGTTTTGCACTTTTCTCCTGAGAAATGCTTTTTAACAACAGTCTCCCGCTGGACCGTGATTATAAAAATGCAATTAAAAAGCTGAACCTTTTTTTGGACTAAATCCAAAGCAGGCAATTTTAGATGGTGGCAGGTGGGTGCTGACGCCCGTTGTGAAAAAGTGAAATTCACTTGTGTATGTTTACTCCACTCTTATGTCAATAATTAAATGTACGCCGCTCCAAATTGTTTTGAGGACGCTTCGCATCGTACGTCTTGAAGAGTCGGCAGATCTTCCGTGTTTCAATTGATGAATGATATGCGTGTGGATTTGGTTCAGCACTTCGAAACTTGATGCAATTTGTGTTGATTGAGATTCATTTTTCTCAAGGAGTTTGAGAGTTTGCCGAGAAGTACTCACACACACACACACACACGCGAGTTATACGGTATTAAACGCCTCGGGCACAAATTGAGCTAGCCCGCGATCGTATGAATGATGATCATGAACGAATGGCGCCACTGTCGCTCATTGCGCCCGAGCTCGCCCGCTGACGAGCGCACGTCGCGCTCGTTTTGACTTGGGTGACGGCGAATTGAAGACACGGCCCACGCGCGGCGTTACGGGCGCAAACAACCGCGGATTGGCTTCGTCCTGCCGGCCATCACGGAGGCCCGGTTGGGGGGGTCGGGGGCGACGAAAATAGTACTCCGTCTGTTGCCAAGGTTACAACATTGACAACATGACGAGGCCATTCATTCTCAATACTGTATCTCGCCGGCCTTCTGTGAGAAAGCGGCGGCTAATCTTAGCCCTCAATCTGCGCGGCTGTCGCTGTGAAGAGGGGAAGCAGAGCAGGTAAAAGGAATGAGAGGAGCCGGGTCAGCTCGGCTCGGTCCAATTCCACTCATCCGCTATCTGCCGGCGCGTCCCCACGTTCCCTCACCTCGCCGATAAAACGCCATCCCTCCCGTTCCAGCCAGCGCGAGGTGTCCCTTTGCGCGACGGGAACGCGTCGAAGCCAGCCGGATGCCATTCACAATCAAACTGTAATTGAAAGATACGTTATCAGAACTACTTCAAGCGCGGGGGGGGAAATGGTATCATAGAAGGGAAGAGGGAGGGGGGGGGTCTCCTTTAATTAAAATAACACGTTCCCAAAAGGGGCGACCAAAAAAGTTTTTACCAGAGACATGTTTGGCATGAATACGCTGTGTCGTCGCCCCGCCAAATAGCGCTCCATCAGTGAAAAGGAGACTTATCTTTGATGGCTAATGAATTCAAATCACGGAGATGAGCGTGCTCTTTGAGGTTCTGGGGGCTTAAGCTCAAAGTCAAACTATCTGCGGCCAACAAACGCGAGGCGTTCGGTCCTGTTGTGTTATCGGAAGACCCCCCGGTCGCTCTGCCGCCCCTTGCGCTGGCGCCGCATCATTCCGGAGAGACGAGTTGGGCCGTCGCTTTTGCAAGTGCGGCGCCTCTCTAGTATAAAATACTTTGACGAGGGAGCCACCCGAGTTCTTTCCTCACTCCAAAGTAGGAAACTAATAAATTAACTCAACGTTAATTACTCTAAATGTCTATGACAACTTTACTCTTTACTCGTGCATTTAATTCTCTATCAAAAAGTCTCTGAAATAATATTTCCCCAGATGAGTTAATATCATCCGAATTTAAATAATCAAGCTACCAAATAAACTCACCGCTATTTTAACTGTCTTGCGGATAGTCAAATAATAAAACCTGGTTATGTGACAAAAAGTCTCAACATTTAATAACAAAATAAAGGAGGGAAAATCAAACATGTATACACAGCAGTCAAATCAACAAAATCAATATAACAGGTACACGATGCACACATGCCAAGCTAAGGGCCCAAACAAATATGAATATAGCAAACAAAATTCAAACCCCAATGTCACTGCGGTGCTTCCCGAGGCAGGAGTGAAGAAAGGTGAAGGTGGTTTTTCCTCTGTCCGGCGTCCTCACGGTCCTCGTCCTTTCTTTCTTCCTTCCTTGAGGTCCAAACGTAGGCCTCGCTAGCCGCGTTAGCTCGATGCTAGCGCCCTCGTCCTCTCCCTCGTGGTCCAACACACAGGCATTGCTAGCTAGCGTTAGCTGGTTGCTCGCGCCCGAGCCATGTCCCATGCATGCATTTAGCCCCTGCGGTAGCGGCTAACCCCACCACGTTACGGCGTGATTTGATTAGTGTGCTCAAACGACACACCATCCCAGTTGAACTTTCAACAGTCCTTGTCCAAGACTTCGATCAACAAAATGTCCACCTTTCACTTTCTTTGTCCATTCGTTTCCACTTGTCTAGCCTTTTCTCTCTCTCTCTTGTCTCCTCAACACATCACTTCCTGTCCTTCTTAAACAATGGTTACAACAATAAAATGACAAACAAAAGTATTTCTTTTTCCACAAATGAATCAAACACATTTAAAGACAAATCCCTCCGAAAGAAAATGCAGTCAGCACACACAGTTTAACAGATATTCCACCACATTGCGTAAAGAAAAGCGATAACCTAATTGCTACTCTATGACACTGAAATTTGACTTTTAACCGGGTTACACAAGCAATCGTGAGTGGACTGTTGCTGTCGTCTCGTGGAGTCGCTGGGCTCTTCGGTTCCAAGCGAGCAGTCACACCGGCTGCGGAACCCTGCGGCCGACCCGTGGCCCGCCACGCGGATATTTAGCCGTGCGGGTATTTGTGCCCAGCCGTTGTATTTTTGGAGCGGACGGCGTTTTCAAAGGTGCACAAGCCATTTCTGCTCGATTGCCCCCAGCCAGCGGCGATGTCAAATAGATGTTGTGTGAGGGGCGACGGGGGCTAGTGTGGGTGAGGCTAGGGAGAAAGACTCTGAACCTGGGACTGAATCGGGTTTTCTGCAGTTGAACGCATTCGAATCAGAGACTTGATCCGCCACCAGCCTTTCCTATGACGCGCTCGGCAGTGCGGCACGTCGTTGGGATTACAAGCGGCGGCGGTGTGACGCCGAGCCCCTCCCAGGCAAATTTGCATGGCCGCCTTCCTTCTCTGTACTTTTGCCTCCTTTGTATGCAGAGCGCGGCGCGTTTTAGCGTTGCGGCTCACATGTCAGGAAACAAATATTGAGACAATTAGATATTCTGACCTTGTTCTTTCTCCCCCTCATTTGTTACGTGTGATTTCTCCTCCTAATATATTGAGAGAACGGGGAAGATATTCAAATGAGTTCTTTTGTAACGGGCAATGTTAGAACCAAGCTTTGACATTCTTCAAGCTATTAATTGAATCAAAATGAATCATGGCCTCTCGAGTGGCGTACAACATATCCCTCCTTCATCTCCTGCGCATTACTTTGCGCTTATCTACGGCTAAGTTATGCCCGTCAGAATTTGAAAACGTGCAGGATGAAGTGCGGGTCTTGGCGCAATTGTGGATGTGCCCGAATCACAAATGGCCTCGCAGGATTAGTCGGAATTGTGCTCCATTCTTCAAATGAGTCTTAATCGGAGGAAAGCCACTTTATCTCCCTTCCTTACGCTTCCTCTGAAGAGACGAGAAGTTGAGTATTTACAGCCCGGGTGAAACTTGAATATTTTACAAGATGTCTTCATTGTTATTGATAGAAGCTGCCCGGGGCCATTGTCTTTTAAGCATCCCTCATTAATGGCAAACTTAGCCAAGGGGTGGGGCCGGATTTGTCATATTTAAACCCGGACGGACTTGGCTTTGACTTGAACAAAAGGCTCGGGAAAGGTGACAAATTATTTCGGCGACGCATCTGAGCTGCAAGGAGAACTCTCAAGCGAGTTTCACAAACACGTGAGAGGACGCGGCAACGTTATGTGCAAAAGGTCTCGACTTTGATGCGTTTCGCGGCTTTTCTGTCGCTCCAGACTTCTTCGAGGCCCCCGGGATTGAATCGGACGGGGCCCGGATCCTCCACGTGGCGTGCATGGAACGCGATCGAATTGCTTGCCTTGTAGAGCCGCACTGCCAACTTCTTTAGACTAGATTGACTTTACCATTCCAGCCCGCCGCTGGGTTTCTCCTCCATTGCTTCGGAATTCACTCGCAGTCACGCACGAGATGACAGATTCTCAATTGTTGGAAATCCACGGGAGCGGCGCAGACACGGTCCACGCGGTGGAACAAAAAAGCAGGTTCACCTTCACCCTTTGGGTGCTCAGTCGGATCAAATCTGAGTCAACGCGGAGATGTTAGTTGTGATGCCGTGCAGAAGCGCAGGCCAACTATCCCCTCTCATTTATTTCTGTTATCCAATCGACTCGTGCTCAATGAGACAAAGTCCGGAGCGTCGTCGTGTCCTCTGAGCGCCGACCGGCGATGAGAAGCGTGCGACTGAAAGGACCGAAACAAACTTGTCCTGCGGTGGCTTTTACCACATTGAAATTCACCGTTGGCCTCCTGGGTAACGAAAGGCCGAATAAATATTCCGGCGGTGTTTTCTGTGCGTATCTGGGATGCGGTCGGGCCCAGATGTGGCCAGTCTCGGGGGGGGGGGGGGGTTAATGCCGATGCTGGCAGGCCCGAAGAATGGGTGCCAGCAAAGCCCAATGTGACAGCTCCAGTCCCTCAAAAAGGGGGAGGGGCCATCATTTGACGCTGACCACGCCCCCTCCCACTTCAGTCACATCCCGCAACTGGCTGATCTCAAGGTTGCGACGCATCCTGAAGAAAACCTTCCGTATTATCCAAATTTTCAGTCCCCGAACACTCGTCCCCACCAGCACCGATGGTCGGGTCCACGAGTAAGCAGACCATAACAGAGCTTTTTATTGTTTTTGCTCTTATGCCCTATCGTAATGGCTTACCAATAAAAATCATCTACAAATCCAATACCAAAGAATTTGAAACGTTGTGTTAAACATGAATAAACAGAATACAATGATTTGAAAATCACATTCATTGATCACACTGCAAAGACGAGGCATTTAATGTTCAAACCGATGCACTTTTCTTTTCGGCCGGTTGTCATTAACGTGGAATTTTATGGCCGCAACGCTTTCCAAAAAATGCTGGGACAGAGAAAGTTGATGAGCGCTCATCAAATGCCCGTTTGGAACCTCCCTCAGGTGAACAGGAAGGGGTCATGATTGGCTAGAGAAGGAGCTTCCCGGGAATTGCTCAACCATTCATGAGCAAAGATGGGGCGGGGTCACCTCTTTGTTAACAAGTGCATGCGAAAATATTCCGACATGTTCTCAATGTACAATCGCAAGGAATTTAGGGATTCCATCATCGACGGTCCGTAATGTCATCAAAAGGTTTCGAAAATCTGGAGGAAGGCCAAAAAAACCAACATTGATCCTTCAGGCCGATATCGCCATGGGGGGTCAGGAACACTTGACAAAACCACCGTCAATAAGTGCAGACTGCTGCTACATCAAAATGCTAATTGCAATTTAAAACTCTACTATGCAAAGCAAAATCCATTTGGCAACGACACCCAGAAACGCCGCCGACTTCTCTTGGCCCGAGCTCGTCTGAGATGGACTGATGAAAAGTGGCAAAAGGGTTCTGTGGTCCGGCGAGTCCACGTTTCAAATTGTTTTGGGAAAAATTGTGGACACCGTGTCCGCTGGGCCAAACTATTGTGAATGCAAATTTCAAAAGCCCAAATCTTTGATTTTTATGGAGCTGTTTTAGTGCCAATGGGGTGGGGAACGTACACATCCGTGAAGGCACCATTAATGCCGAAAGGCACATACGTGCAGGTCTTGAGCTGATCAGCATAATGTGGTCATTATTGGCCTATGCCGATCAAGCCGATCAGATGGGTGTAAAAGCTAATGCATTCGGAGCAACTCGAGTATTAAACCGGGCTCTGTGGTGTAAAAATGATAATTTGACCATTGACAACTGGATATTCAGACAATACTGTAAAAGATTTCACATTTTACTAAGCTCACAGCGAATCCGAAC
Organism: Syngnathoides biaculeatus; assembly: GCF_019802595.1. Taxonomy (NCBI): domain Eukaryota; kingdom Metazoa; phylum Chordata; class Actinopteri; order Syngnathiformes; family Syngnathidae; genus Syngnathoides; species Syngnathoides biaculeatus. The sequence goes on from NC_084641.1 coordinate 30,886,269, forward strand.
CCACGGCTGGTCGCATCTCTGACTTTTTTTAAGGCCAAAAACGAAATATTCTACAATGACAAATTTTAGGTTGCCAAAAACAAACGGTGAAAGAACTCGTTGACGTCAAAGAGGGTTGCCGTTCCATCAAATGGCGGCGATATTCCAAAAGGTTGCATCACGAAGGCGTGCGTCGCATACGATGTGCCACGTTTGTGAAACCTCATAACTTTAATCTCATCTGGATTGTTTTATTTTAAATCAATATTGCCGGGGTGCTTGAAGGCAAGGTTATTAATAGGCCCTGGACAAAATATCAAAGTCTCCCAAATGCAAAGGAATTCATGATGACTTTGAGAAATGGTAAATAGTGGGAGGAAATTAACAACCGCAGATCAATAGCAATATTAATTTCATCTTATGCAGGTGTTTGCGCGTTGGGCGACTTGTTCGGCGCGTCTTTCACACTTCAGATGAAAATGCTCACTTTGCTACTTTTCGGCTAAGCGCACATTGCTAATTTTCATCCCATCCAAACGTCGAGAGGGTTTTGCGTTTTATTCCTTTCAACCGGAACGATTAAGATGCGCTCGGAATGAGCCGCAGCCACACGCCGGATGTTTGCGTTATCGTCCGCACCAATCGGTCGACGCGAGTGGACTTTTACGGGGGGGGGGGGGGACCTCCTCGAAAACCCAATTTCCCCAACTCCTCCGTTCACGGTAACGTCGGGGAGGAGACGCCGGTTTTGTACGGCGGTCCCGCGGACAGGCCCGGGCGGGCGCTGTACTGTACTCGCCTATTAATAGACTATCGAGTGGTATCGATCCTTCGCTCATGTGACACTCGAGATGCAATCAGCCATAGATCCCCGGCGTAGAGCCTCGGGTTTCTTTTTCACTCGACTACAATTGCATATGATTACAGGAGTCGGACGCTCGGGGCCGACGGGTCCGTCTCGGTGGAACGACGAGCGGGATGGCGGCGTCAAAGCTGCCCGCAATTTGGAAACTTTTGTCATCGCCACAAAAGCCTTTGAACAAAACGAGCCCGACGGAGGCTGGCGTTTGCCCGGAGCAACTGCCGGCTCTTCATCACGCTTTCTACGGAAACTCTCTTAACCTGGAAGCCTTTCAAAGGATGCAAAGAACCCTCCGAAATGACATCTGAATTCGAGGGATAATGACGAAAGGGAACGGTGGCGATATCAATAACTCCTCTCATGGTCAATTACCGCATCCTCTCTGCTGTGTGCTACATTTAGTGTGGTGGAAAAGGTTCCTGTTTAGGGGAGGCTTACTTGTCACCGATCCAGAAAGCCAACCTCAAATAGCCAAATTAAAAACTAAATAATAGATGAGCGAGCGGGAGAAGAGGAGACGGCCGTAATTTCCACTCTTGGGGAGAAAAAGCACGGCCTAGCATGTCGTTGGGAGCGATTTATGAGGGCGGCGCCGACAAATCCAGATGAGATAGCGGATACGGATACGTCCCGGCGTGAGGATCGCCATCGTGGAGAGAAACCCCCCAAACGGCAAAACGCTGCTGTGATTACGGTTGGCTGCTGCCCCACAACGGGGAGGGGCCCGTCTTCCGCGGGTCTCAAACCCTACGGCGAACACATCGGCCAGGTCCAGTTTATTGTGGCAGCATCCGGAACCAGACGTTTGCACCTTCACTCTGAGACAGACAACCGCTAAAGGGAGTTGCGACCTCTGCCGCGCGTCCTCCAAACTCAGCAACTGGTTCGCTTTTTCAATGCAGACTTCTCCATTTTGCCATCCGTGTAGGGTTATTCGACCGGCACATTGTTGGGTTTTGTGACGTACGTAGCAAAAGAAAGCCGATACTGGATAGATTTGTTTCTACCGCTTGTCGTACTTAGAATACGGGTTGGTTACACCCAAAACAAAAAAAAAATTGAGCTTTTCATGAAATGTATATGTAGAGTTTTCGAACGCAGCGCGGAGTCTGCATCAGTTCATCTTAATGGATCTTTCCGATGGCGATCTTAAGCTCCGCCCCCTTAGCCACGTCCCACAAGCTTCTAAAATGGCGATTGAACAGAACATGTTTGAAGTCGATTCTCTATCGCGTATTCCAGACAATATCGGAGTATGTTTTTTTTTTTTTTTGCCAAATGCCACATTTAGTTGTACGTGTGCGGTCTTCCGCTAGCCTTAATCCGTCGCAGCCACTTGGTCAACTGTGCTGGAGGCTTTGGAAAATGAATCAAGCGGGCCCCTTGTAAGCTGGCAGGATATCTTTCATCAGAATGGCACGTTCCCCAAGCGCATCTGAGGACCATTTTCTTCGTAACATGAACATTTCCAAGCGCACGCATTGCTTGTGGGACAATACGGCGAGAGGGGCGTGTCAAACCAGGGGTTAAGACAATGCGGCTATTATTGTACGATTGATTGACAGGTCGGTAAGGTCCATTTCCAGTCTTATTGTGACATTTTTGGAAGATGTTTCCTTTCCAATTATGTTTTTGACAGTTTGAGGGTGGGAAGGGGGGGGGGGGATGCCATGCTAGAATGGGTTCAGCGTAGAACTTGACCTCAACACCGTCAAACATTTTTGAGCTAAAACAGAAATGGGCCAGTCAGGTTCGTCATCAGTGACTTCAGTTGTTGTTGTTGTTGGATGAATTGGAAAACTCCAAATCACCGACTCAATCCAATATTTGCGATAGTCTTGCCCCAAGGATATGAACTGTAATTCTTTTTCCTATTGAGTAGACGTTTGTGTGTATACAGTCATGTCATATTTTTTAGGGACAAAGTGACTCGTTGTAGTTAGCTGCGATGGTTAAACAAACTGTACAAACCCTCTCGACCGTGTGCAAAACCGACTCATTGAGCAGTACCTGCCAAGGCACACTCGCTTGTCTCTTGCCCGAAATTAGTTGGGTATGAAAATATTGAACGCGCGTCGAGCTACCCGTTTCTTTGTTTCCTCTTCGTGACACTGATACAGTATTTGGTAGAGTGAAGTCCCACCGGAGGAGTAAAACGCCACAAGATTGCAGCGCGGACCCTTGCGGGGGAGAAGGGGAATGCATTGAAGACGCTGGAGAATGTCGGTTTTCCTCCGACACAGGTGGACGTTGCGTCAAGAGATTCTCACACACACACACACTGATCGAGTTCTCCCCCCCCCCCAATCCTGTCGTGGGAGGAAATGGGACTGAACGAGAGGAGGAAGAGTGGGAGAAGGAGTTAATCGCCACCCTAATGCTGTACTTCATCATCGTTTCTTAAGCCCGACTGCACCCAAACCCCCCTCAACAAATCACTGCTGTGTACAGCGCGTGCGCCCCCTGCTTCTACTTCGAGGTGCAATATTGTCAAAAAGAAGTCGTTTGACTGTTGGGGGGGGGGGGGGGTGGTCGGCGTTTTTTGTTTGAGACGCACAACGCGGCGCGTGAAAGCCGGCGGTCCTCGAAGGTGACTCCAGCGGGGGAGGACATTTTCGACTGACCTTGGCTCTCGTGCCATGAAAAGTGAGTGTCTTTTATTTGATTTTTGTTGTTGTTGTTGCCAAGGCCCACATGTGGCGCGCTCACCCTGTGCAGTGTTTGGACACAGCTTGGTGTTACTAATGTGCGCTGCTCCGTGAATTCACGTGTGCATAAATGCGTGGAGGAGCCGTACTGTGCGCAGGGGCGGTGAAGGTGAGTCCAAACGGGCTCCTCCCCTCCCTCGGGCTCTCTTTTCATTCCCGTCTCAATTGAGTGCAAGTTTTGCCACCAACGCCAATTGTGGCGCTTTTCATCGTTAACATTATCCCAAGTTATCGCCTTTTAGTGGAGCAGGCTCATATTTTTTTCTTTTTTTTTTTTTTTAAATGTAGAGTGGTGCCTTTTGGCGGTGGCGCAGCTGTAAAGCGTTGGCCTCACAGTTCTGAGGACCCGGGTTCAATCCCAGTCATCCATGTTCTCCACTTTTCCTACGTGGATTTTCTCAGGGCGCTCCGGTTTCCTCCCACATCCCCAAAAACATCCATGAACTGGAGACTCTAAATTGGCCCGTCGGTGTGATTGTGAGTGCGACTGTTTGTCTCCATGTGGCCTGCGATTGGCTGACAACCAGTTCAGGGTGTAACCCCGCCTCCTGCCCAATGACAGCTGGGATTGGCTCCAGCACTCTCCGCGACCCTGGTTAGGATAAGCGGCTAAGAAAATGGTTGGATGTAAAGTATTCAACACATATTCCCATCATTCCTTTCATGTTGCAATTCAATGCATTGAGCTCCTCCTTCTACTGTGCCTGTCTTGGCCACCAGGAGGCAGTACAATACAGTCGTGCAGACACAAATGAAGAAGAATACTACTTCTCGGGCTCCTATTGTAAGTCAGATGCTGTGATATTTGTCATTTTCCCGACAGTATAAAGAATATATGCCCGTGTGCTTAATAAGTGCATGATCTATAGGTGTTTTGTGCCACTCTTTGGTATACATCAGGAGTTCGTTTTTGCTCTTCCCACTTCCCGTTTCCAGTCCACGTTAAAAATGCTTCTCTTTTTTTTTACAACCTTGAAAGATCTTGGAAATCATTGGGGACCTAAAGCCTTAACCGTAGGACTCAAACCGCTAGATGTCGAGGACTCTAACCCCTGACCACGTCGCGCTCAAACCGGGAGACTTGATAACGCGGACTTTCCAGGCCATTTTATGCTCTCGGAGTCGCACCTTCCAACGCATTTCCAGCAGCACTTCTGCATAATTTGTTGCACACGCGTCAGAAAAAATTGCTAGCCCTCGCGAGTACAAAGAGGTCCGAAGGACTGGAACCCTACCAATGGAATGTGGGGAGAACAATGACACTCAATACAAAAGCAAGATTGTTTCGAATATAGTAGGCCGTATGAGATGCTCCGATTTTCAAGGAATGAATATTTTCTTGAGATGAATTCTTGGTTTGGGAGGACCACGGGTCCATTTTGATCCTGAAGTGTTTAGCCGGCAACCAGAACCAACCAGGCAGCCCTTCCTTCCTTCTTTGGGCGGAGGCAGGACTCGTGCGTTGCTCCCGGATGATTAATTACTCCCGGGATCTTCCGGATCGTCGATCAATGCTAGAATCCCACTTCTGACACCGACTGTTTTGGCCAATCTTTTTCTGACAGAATAAATAAGCAAGCAATTTTGTCTGTGGGTTTTTATCACGAGGACAAAAAGACAGCTTTGCAAAGAGAGGAAAATGTCTAAATATAAATCGACATGGTGCCGTTGTTAGTTGTGTATTTTCCCATATTTCCCATATAATCTTTCCTTATGTGGTCAGTTTTATATTTTTTCCACAAATGTAATGGTCCAGTCCAGAAGGAAGCGCGAAACCACAAACGTTCATTTCCGACATTTGCTTAGTCAACGGCGGCAATCGCTCGGGGCTCCTCCAGTTTTGCGAAGATGTCGTTTGGTTTTGTGAAGGCTTTTTTGTCTCACGGCGGCGTCAGCGGGAGTGCAAATTCTAACGTGGGACTGGGAATGGAATCAATGATAGCTGAACACATTTGCATCATTTTGAACGGATCGATTTGGCAATTAGACATGGTGTTGTTGGTGCGCAAAATTGTATGATGGCGATATAAATAAATAGTATGCAATCCATTCATATTGGTGCACCCCACCCGTTCATTTTGCCTTATCCCTTTCAAGCGGCGTGACGCTACATCGTGTGTTTCGTTTTGTTTTGCGTGATCGAGTGACGGCCGCGCGACAAGACGTGAGCCGCGATCGCGGTTCTGTCGAGCCCGGCTCGGCTCGGATGCCTGTCAGTTTGTCTTTCCGTCAGCCTTCGGTGGTCACGCCGCGTCTCGGCATACGCCCGGGCGCACTCCGATGTACCCGTCCGTGCCCGTGGCTAATGGCAGCCCGTCCGTCAAACGGGCGCGTACGCAAACACGGGCGACGAACCGGCGACTGTGACAACACGCTGGACTGATTTCAGCGTCGGTTCCACATCACCTGCGACTAACGCTGGTAATGAATTGATGAATGAGGTCAAATCGAAGATATCCAAGCGTGTCTCAATTCACATACGAGCCCACCTCATCATCGCTTCCCTCCCAACCGCCCAACCTTTTTTTTTTTGTTTTGTTTTAATGTGCAGTGCGCCACATTCCCTCAGTGCTCATCTGCATAAGACCTTGGGATGAATGTTAACGATGTTTAATTAGAAAAAGAGCCGGGATGGATGGAAGCCGATCTACGATGGTGCTGCCCCCCTCTGGGTGGAGAGAAAACATAATGGACAGTACAAAATACTGTAGCGTTGATGTAGTGTCAGCATGTCGACAAACTTCCTCGACTATCGATGACAATCGAAAGGTCCCAACGTGAAACAAAATGACGTTTGTTCATTTAACACCGGCATGGTGGGTGTACACCATGAATATATATTATATTTGAAAATGGAGGAACACTTACCTTTAAAATAGATAATGATGCTCTCTTTTTATTGTCAATGCCAGAAATGTATTTGAATTAAACATATTTCTCAATAAGCACCACTCAGACAATGTTTCTCAAAACTGAGCATTATATTTGTAAATCGAGAATTCCGGGTGGGGCGATAATCATGACTTTATAGATAATGCGGAACTGTCGTTTTTTTGGGCTGTAGCAGAGCGAAAAGTCCTTTGACGCAAGCAACCAAACCCGCATCCAGTACTTTAGCATCACTGAGACCCAACAGCCTTGGGCCCGGACTGTTGGTTGTGCCTTTGAACCAAACTGCAGTTGACATAACTGGGACTTTTTGAAGAGGGTCCTGGAGATGCTCCTGCTGGGGGACTTTGATGCTCACGTGGGCAATGACAGTGAGACCTGAGGAACGGAGTCAAACTGAAGAAGGATTCCTGGTGGGTATTTTTGGCCTACCTGAGGAACGCAGTCAAACTGAAGAAGGATTCCCGGTGGGCATTTTTGGCCTACCTGAGGAACGCAGTCAAACTGAAGAAGGATTCCCGGTGGGCATTTTTGGCCTACCTGAGGAACGCAGTCAAACTGAAGAAGGATTCCTGGTGGGCATTTTTGGCCTACCTGAGGAACGCAGTCAAACTGAAGAAGGATTCCTGGTGGGCATTTTTGGCCTACCTGAGGAACGCAGTCAAACTGAAGAAGGATTCCTGGTGGGCATTTTTGGCCTACCTGAGGAACGCAGTCAAACTGAAGAAGGATTCCCGGTGGGCATTTTTGGCCTACCTGAGGAACGCAGTCAAACTGAAGAAGGATTCCGGTGGGCATTTTTGGCCTACCTGAGGAACGCAGTCAAACTGAAGAAGGATTCCTGGTGGGCATTTTTGGCCTACCTGAGGAACGCAGTCAAACTGAAGAAGGATTCCTGGTGGGCATTTTTGGCCTACCTGAGGAACGCAGTCAAACTGAAGAAGGATTCCTGGTGGGCATTTTTGGCCTACCTGAGGAACGCAGTCAAACTGAAGAAGGAATCCCGGTGGGCATTTTTGGCCTACCTGAGGAACGCAGTCAAACTGAAGAAGGATTCCCGGTGGGCATTTTTGGCCTACCTGAGGAACGCAGTCAAACTGAAGAAGGAATCCCGGTGGGCATTTTTGGCCTACCTGAGGAACGCAGTCAAACTGAAGAAGGATTCCCGGTGGGCATTTTTGGCCTACCTGAGGAACGCAGTCAAACTGAAGAAGGATTCCTGGTGGGCATTTTTGACCTACCTGAGGAACGGAGTCAAACTGAAGAAGGATTCCTGGTGGGCATTTTTGGCCTACCTGAGGAACGCAGTCAAACTGAAGAAGGATTCCCGGTGGGCATTTTTGGCCTACCTGAGGAACGCAGTCAAACTGAAGAAGGATTCCGGTGGGCATTTTTGGCCTACCTGAGGAACGCAGTCAAACTGAAGAAGGAATCCCGGTGGGCATTTTTGGCCTACCTGAGGAACGCAGTCAAACTGAAGAAGGATTCCCGGTGGGCATTTTTGGCCTACCTGAGGAACGCAGTCAAACTGAAGAAGGATTCCTGGTGGGCATTTTTGACCTACCTGAGGAACGGAGTCAAACTGAAGAAGGATTCCTGGTGGGCATTTTTGGCCTACCTGAGGAACGCAGTCAAACTGAAGAAGGATTCCCGGTGGGCATTTTTGGCCTACCTGAGGAACGCAGTCAAACTGAAGAAGGAATCCCGGTGGGCATTTTTGGCCTACCTGAGGAACGCAGTCAAACTGAAGAAGGATTCCCGGTGGGCATTTTTGGCCTACCTGAGGAACGCAGTCAAACTGAAGAAGGATTCCCGGTGGGCATTTTTGGCCTACCTGAGGAACGCAGTCAAACTGAAGAAGGATACCCGGTGGGCATTTTTGGCCTACCTGAGGAACGCAGTCAAACTGAAGAAGGATTCCCGGTGGGCATTTTTGGCCTACCTGAGGAACGCAGTCAAACTGAAAAAGGATTCCCGGTGGGCATTTTTGGCCTACCTGAGGAACGCAGTCAAACTGAAGAAGGATTCCTGGTGGGCATTTTTGGCCTACCTGAGGAACGGAGTCAAACTGAAGAAGGATTCCTGGTGGGCATTTTTGGCCTACCTGAGGAACGGAGTCAAACTGAAGAAGGATTCCTGGTGGGCATTTTTGGCCTACCTGAGGAACGCAGTCAAACTGAAGAAGGATTCCCGGTGGGCATTTTTGGCCTACCTGAGGAACGCAGTCAAACTGAAGAAGGATTCCTGGTGGGCATTTTTGGCCTGTGAGACTCCTGAGACAACTGATGGGTGTCGGGTTGGCGAGCACCATGCAGTGTCTTGGGTCTCTGAGGTGGGCTGTCCTATCTCTGGGGGTGAGGTCACCAAGGTGGTTAAAAAGATCCTCAGTGGCCTGGAATTCCTAAATGCTCTGGATCTTGTGGGGCTGTCCTGGTTGACATGCCTCTGGAACATGACATGGACATTTGGGAGAGTGCCTCTGGATTGGAAGATTGGGGTGGTGGTCCCCTATGTAAGAAGGGGCACTGTAGGGTATATTGACACTACAAGGGGGGTCAGACTCCTCACCCTCCCCAGTAACATCTTTTAAGGTGTGCCGGAGTGGAGGGTCCATTCCATTGGGAAGTCGAAGCAACAGATTCAGGAGTAGCAGTGTGGTTTTTGTCCTGACTGTGGAACACTAGACCAGGGCTACGCTCTCAGGAGGGTCTTCGTGGGTGCATGGGAGTTCGCCCAAGCAGCCTACATGGGTTTTAGGGACATGGAGATGGCGTTCACTCGTGTGGCTCGAGGAGTTTTGTGGGTGGTCCTTCAGGAGGATGAGGTACTGAACACCCTGATATGAGCTGTGTGCTCCCTGTATGACTAGCGTCAAAGTTTTTGTAACCATTGCTGGAAGTAAGTCAGATTTGTTTCCGGTGAGGGTTGGAGTTCACCGGCGCTGCCCCTTGTCACAGATTCTGTTCATAACTTTTATGGACAGAATTTCTAGCCCCAATCAAAGAGAAGAGGACGTTCATTTTGGTAATCTGAGTGTTGGATCGCTGCTTTTTGCAGATGGTGTAGTTGTGTTGGCATCATCGAGCGGTGATCTCCAACCCTCACCGGAACGGCCTGCGGCCGAGATGAAAATCAGCATCACGGTCCTCGGTCAGAAAAGGGTGGAGTGGCCTCCTCAGGTCGGGGATGAGATCCTGCCCCAAGAGGAGGAGTTCCAGCATCTTGAGGATTCTGTTCACTAGCGTGGGAAGAATGGAACGGGAGATCGACAGATGGATCGGTCCAGCGTCTGCAGTGACAGTCTTCAGTTGGTGGCTGGATAAGTTGAATTTGGAAGATTTAAGAGCCATCTCCTGTGCTGCATGTAAATGAAGCCAATACCTGTAAATATTCATCGCATTGTCTCTACAGGGCAGCCTTTATACAGTTTATGCTTAGCAGATTTTTTTTTTTTATGGGAAGCTTAAATATGTCCTGGTTTGCCTCAGAGCTTCAGCTTTTGAATTTTAGTCTTTTTATCGACTGCCGTGCCGACGTCACGTCGTACCACGTGGCTGGTGCGCATTGTTCCATTCTGTCTGGCAGCTTCGTGCTTATCTTGCGGTCATGACCAGGCAGACACCTGCGAACGTTGTGGATAAGCGGCGCGCCTCGGGGGTGAAAGTGCAACCAAGCTGCGCCGAAGGCAGCACGGCTCGTGACGCTGAAACGTGCAAAACCGCCGTTTCGTTTGAGGGGAGTTCAGTGACTCGACTCGACGCTGCCCCTGAAAGTCTTCAATCAGCGCAAGGCTCGAAAAGTCTGCAAATGTGTCTGGAGAAGCAGTTTGTTGTTGTTGTTGTTGTTTTTTGGTAGGTTTCACTGGAAACTCAAAGCAAAGCTTCATGTCCCCGTGTGTTGATTCTCCACTTTGAATTCATTCAGGGAGTGAAGCAAGGGAGCTTTTCTCACCCTTGCTCCTGCTTCTTAGTCTTATTTGTCTTGGGCTGACCTTTGATTTCACACCGCATTCCTCTGCTCGCATTCCGGCCAAGAATTGTTTGATTTCATGATTGTTTTTTTTTTTTTTTTTTTGCTGACCGTAGTGGAAAGCTTATCTTTGAAATGATTCCGCACCAGATATGTGAGTTCGCCAGCGAAATATTGGACTTGCTGAAAGGGCAGGCGCACGGTACCGCTCTGGCCCAAATCCTCTCCTCTCTACCAATGTATGTCGAGCAGAACCTTCACCCGAGTCTCATGCAGTGTTTGAACAATCTTTTCTGTTCTTTACTACACGATGAATAGAAAATAGTGTTTTGAGGACATGAAGTGAGTTATTTGTTGTTGTCTCCCCCCCCCCCCCCCCCACATTGCCATTGTGCAACAGTGTTTGAGTGTGTAATCTTCCGTTTATTGTACGTATTCTGCCTTTGCAAGGTTTTCAAGGCCCTGTGACAAAATAGACGCGGACAATATGTCGAGCGCCGTCGGCGAGGAGACCTTTTCTCCTCCGTGTGCCACATTCACGTCTCAAAGCCGAGCAGCGTAATCGGACCATCTTCATTTGGATGCAGACTTGTGCGCTTCTTTCTTCGCATGGACTTTTTAGCCAAAGTGTCAAACGGAAGTATTTTCACTCATTATTGTCAAAGAAAAACATGGTGACTTTCAATCTTGCGGTGACGTCGTCCCGCGCAGCCCTCTTGGAGGGAGGAAGAGGCGACGTTTTTACGACCCTTCTCAGGCAGTTGAAGAGATTTTTCTGGTGCTATTTTCACCCCTTTGTCACGGTTAATAACCCATAAAAATAACACATCATGTGGGGAATTACCTTAATATAAATTGGTGAAGAACTCTAGAGTTGACCGTATTTGGACACATGGGCAATATTGCTCTATCTCCATAAATCCAAGGTCCGGCCCCCTCCCCATCTTTTTAGAAGTTAAGTTATTTAAAATGAAAGTGAGTTTTATTTTAGTCAAATTCCTGGAAATGTTGAATTTCCCCTTTTGGTTAGCTGTAAGGTGTCCGTCCGTCCATCCATCCATCCATCCATCCAGCCATCCATTATCTCAGCCGTTTATCCTCACGAGGGTCACGGGCGCACTGGGGCCCATCCCAGCTCTCTCTATACTCATCAAAAATGCATATGTAGTTCAAAAAAAAAAAAATAAAAATCTATATGATGTAAATGTACTTTTTGAGTTGAACTAATGATCCAAATATTTCACAATATTCAAGGGGATTTAATCACACCTTTGAAATGTGGTGCATCTTTGTAATATCACGACCGGATGCAGAAACGTGCCAAGCACAACTTTTGATCCATATTTGTGATTTGCGCAGTCCTCCACGTGCACATTCTCCGGTGTTGAAGGGTTTAAAGCAAGGCGTGTGGCAGCACGTAAAGATTTCAGGGGGAACGCCAGTCGGAATTGTTGACGCGAGGACGTCGCGGGAATTGCAAAGAAACTGATGCGCCGAGGCCCGAATGTTGACGCGCGGCCATTATGCAGTGGCAGCTGCTAACCACCGCAATCTTTTTGGTTATTTCTTGTTTCGTATTCTCAGTTTCCGTGTAAACTCAGCCTGATCTGGATGAATCCTAAACGGGAAGAGGCACGCGACAGCGACTGCGGACACCGGTTTCGTGGCAGCTTGCATTTCACGGAGGGGTTTGGTTTTGTTTCCCCTCAAATGTCGACGGGTGAAAAAGGGAAAGGGTGGCGGGTGGAAAAGGAGGACAGAACCCTTTTTTTTTTTTTTCCTCTTTTCTTTTCTGAATCTCTCAAGTGAGCACCTAATTCATTGGCCGCCTGTAAAGTGTAGAAGTTACAAGTCACGCCTTCAGCCCTTTGTTCAACTCTGACACGGCCGCCGGGGCGCCTTTTTGTTCTGGGCGTCCGGGCCCATTCGCGCAGCGCCCGGGGAACAAATTGAATCTGCTTGACAATTAATAGCCGTGCGCCGTGTTTAATTAAGAGCGACAATCCGGCGATCGACGGCTGGGCGATAAACACAGAAAGAAGCGCCGCACGCAGCCGGGCCGGCCTTACAAAAGGAGGCGGCCGTTGGGTCGGCGCCATCGATTCGTTGCCGTCTGCGTCACGTGACTGCCGATAACGCCAGCGTGGCTATTCAGATCCAAAACATTTTAAGAAAGATTCGTTTGCAATACCCTTCGGATACACGTACGGTGGCGACGTGATTGGAATGCAGGCGTCGTTTCACGTCGTTGTGGGCGGAACGCGAGGCGCAAAGTGAATGGTCGTACAAAATACAACAGGTCAGCAAATGTGGGCAGAAATTCATTCACCAACAGCACATGCACTGGAATGATGAAAGGCCGTCGGTCAGCGAGATGAGCTAATGGTCGTTCACGTGACCTGCGTGCGCTTGCATAAAAGTGGAAATCCAGACTTCGTGTGGAATCATTACAGGGGTCGGCGTGAGCTGTACACAAGCGAAAAGAGCCGCAACAGAGGATCGAGTCGACAAAACAGTACAGCGCTACTTTCACGCTAACAAGTCATCAGAGTCGAGGGCGGGGGGGCGGCGGTACCGTCGGCCGGCTAATTGGCCTGAACCGGAGAGCTGCGCCGTCCCTTTGGCGAAAAGACTTCTTTTGTCGAAATCGGGATTTCATTTGAAGGACACGGCTGTGCGGGCCATCTTGCTCATCTCGCTTCATCGGCGTCACGGCCAATGGCTGAATGTCTTGCTTGCCCCCCCCCCCCCCCCCGTCTCATATTCTTTAGAATCTGACAGTGATTCCTAGAGAGAGAGAGAGACGGAGGCTGCCGCAGGAAATTATCCAATTTCACCTACGGTAATTAGTCGGAAAATTATTGACGCATTCATTCGGAATACACTGCGTCCAGGCGGCTCTCGGAAATCTCTAAAACAAGAAACTTGTGGGGGCTCCGTTGGAATAATCGCCGGCGGGGATCGCAGCCGTTTCACTGCTGCGTTCAAGGTCGAGGTCAAAGTGAAACCGGTTGAGCGGCATTTTACTGAGTCCAAACGTCGCTTGAAACATTTCCCACACTTTGAAGGAAAGTGGAATAGAAATATGACCGAGCGTTTCCATCCTTAATACTTTATAACGCTTGCTGGACACAATTGAGCGACACGAAGTGGTGACACAAGCCAAACAAATATTTTTTATGAGGATGCTTTTGAATCTTTTGCGACCTCTTGTGCAACTTCAGATAACCACCAAGAAAATAACTTTATGGAGAATTTATGGCTGAAGACCGACAATCCTTTTTTGTGGCGAAGATTTACAGTACCGTCATTTCCGGCCTACGAGATGCCGCTTTCAACCCTGCGGTTTATGCGGCGATGCGGCTAATTTGTGCATTTTTTTCCACACGGCCGCAGGGGGTCACGCGTGCGGAAAAGGTAAGAATGAGACCGGTGGAATATATGTGCCGAGGAAGTGGCTTTTACCAGCCCTGTTGGTGCTGCACTAGAGTTAACACTGTGCTAGCGTGTCGCTGCTGTGTTATTGGCGCGTCTCAGTGATATTTACCGGTAAGTTTTATTTTAACCGGCCCTGTTAGCGCTAGAATTAGCATTAGCGCGGCGCTAGCTTTCATTAAACTCTTTCTGTGTACCGTCTGTCTTTGTAAATATCTCGTGTTTCAATGTGGGCACTTGTGGCTTTTACACAGCTGCGGCGTGTGCATGTACCAAATGGTATTTCCTTCGCAAATGTACTCGGTGAGGCTTGCAACCAGGTGCGCTGTGTAGGGTGGGAATTACAGTACTTGATTGGGCAAGCCAGCAGAGCGGGGTTTGAGCATTAAACTTTCGACCCAGACTGAATCCAAATATTACGTAAGAAGTATTTTTTTTTTTCTTTACAGCTTGGAAAAACACTTGTGTGTATGCACAAAACGTGTGCCGAGAACGTTGCTGGGCCGTACCGCGGTTTACGTGTTCTGCCCCGCCCGTGTTGTCATCCATCTGTTGCCGTTCAAGCGACAGAATGGCTTCCCGTGACTTTATCAGCTGTGTGTTCAATTAATTTCACACCGAGCAAGTCAGTTTGTGAAAATAGACGACAGAGAGAAAGACGGGATCATCATTGTGTCAATATTGAAACTTTCTGGTTTCTAGTTTGGTGGTGCGCTGTGAGATTTTTGAGAATTATTGGGTGAGAATAGGCAGTATTTTCCTTTTCAGATTGATTCAAGATTGAGAGCGGTGATGAGGATATGACATTCACGGGCCAGACGCGCTTGCACCTCCCTCCGCGTTCAAGTCTTAAAAAAAAAGTGTGACTTAGGAGGACAGGGTGTGGGTGGCGTCGGGTGTATCTCGGATTTGAAAGTTTGAAATTGGTTTTATGCGAGGGCGCTTCAGTCATTTGCTGCGACTGGATAGCATAATTCAGAGGATAATGCGGGTATTAATTGATTCTGGAAGCTGAAATAAATACGCCGTCTGCTGGCGGAGTGGCAGCTTTCCGCCCACCTTCCTCTCCTCGGCGCTGACATGAATGAGACCAGGTGAATCGCGACCTCCCGCATTGCGTCGTCATCACATTTTTTTGCTACTTTGCCGTTGGGCGATATTTTCGAATCGAGCGCATCCCGGAGATTCTCACGTCTCGTCTCAGTCCTCGTTGATATTTCGTTGACATCGGCTGCCTGTTTTGGTTGCAATATTTGTCTCGTTCAAATCGCCGACCTTGTCTGGCCTCCATCACATTTTGAAATGAAATTAGCAAGAAAGAGACCCGCCGGGTGTCGGCTGCTCCGGCTGACGCCGCGGTGGAATATGTGCCGATTTACCACAACGACGGCAGCTGTCAACAAACGTGAAGACGTAGTGAGGGGAGGCGCATAGTCCTGCTATTTTTCTGACAGCTACTACAGGGTCCGCCCCCCCCCCCACCACCACCCCCCACCTTTGAACAGAAGGCAATTTTGATGGAGAGAAAAGTTAAGCGGCAGATTTGGGAGTCTCAGCTGTTGGGGTCCACCGCTCACTGGTCCGCCTTGTCGGACTACCGGCGATTGTTGCCCGGGTGCGTTGAGATGCTTCAATGATGGAAACGACGCACCGAGCAGACTTGAGAGGTCAGACAGTCACGGGGTGCCCGGAAGCGATCCCGCCCCCTTCCTGCCGCATCTCGGAGCCATTTTCAATGCATTCACGAGCGTGTGAATTGTTTTCCTAGGCGAGGTCTTAAAGTCTTATTGCACGGGACACTTTTCTCAAGGGTACGGCAGGAGGAGGTCCCATATGGGCTTGGGAACAGCAGGCGCATACGCAACCCAAAGCAAAAAAACCGCAGGGTCACAATGCAGCCTAGTTATGGCCGACGGAGATGAATGTATTTCATCGTCGTCAACTTTACGTCCAATTTTGTGTCGCTAACGCACGCCGTGGTGTTCATCGGTCTTGCGGGTTTATTCTGCAGTTTTGCGAGTCTAAATCATTGACCAACGTTGCAAATTGTATGCAATCCCGTCCTCTGAGACGGTCGAGTGTGGAACCTTTGGCCCATATGAGTATGACAAAGTGTAAAATCAATTCGCTACATTACAGGAAGAAAACCATCACTCTTTCGCGCAGGAATATGGAACTAATTGCGAATTTTATAGCCGTTGCTGACTAAACATTAGTAAAAAAAAACGAAACGAAAAAAAAAATGCTGAACTTGAAGAAAACAACGAGCTCTGTGGTTAAAATATGCATTTGGAGTTGAGTAGATTGAATACTTTATTTGGAAAAGGCAAAAAATGGAGCAACAAAAAAAAAAAAAGTCAACTACACAATCGCAGTGCGAAAGAAATGGAGTAGTTTTCTTCGTAAAACTGATCGCATCCACTCTTTGTTTGTGCGTATGTAGTGTAGAGCTGTCGCTATGAAATATTTTTTAGAATCGATTGTAGTATAGCTATTTTATCAGCTACTCAAATACGTAGTCAGTCCTACGAGAATGCATTTGATTCTCCTTTATAGGTGTTGGACCTACAACTGGAGACTGCGTCTGCATTCGAGCACACTAGCACACTAGCGATGTCCATTCTTTTTCTGAGCTGCTTATCCTCATGAGGGTCGCAAGAGCGCCGGAGCCAATCGCAGGAGGTGGGGCACACCCTCGACTGCTTGCCAGCCACTTGCAGGGCACACCAAGCGAGCGGTAAACATCTACAGTGGCCTCAAGGTTCCGGGTGGTCCCAATTGTCTCAAATATGCTTTTAACAAGATTTTTATTGCCTCCAGGCAGGAATTTTTGCATCAATTTTCCTGGTTGACCAATTTTTGTTTGTGTGTAATGGCGGTCCGTATAACATTTAGGCTGTGAATGCCTCAAGCCGGCAATCGGTTTCAGGAGTTCACCGGTCGTGGCTTATCGAGATGAACTCCAGGCGATTCTGTTCACCGGTCAATCGATCGGGGGGCATCCCTCGGAATGAGGGACACGAGAAATAAGTGGAACGCACCACCACGCTTCTGATCTATTGTACGTCGAAAGGATTGTGTGGTGGACCGGCAACCGTGGTGAACATTGATTAGAGAAGCCGAGGGCCGTGCAGCTTGAAGGAAGAAGAAGAAGAAAAGGCTTCCCTGGAGAATTCTTCACTTCCTCTGGACAACAAACGCCGCCGGATTGCTAACAACACTCTTCTCTGTGGCGTTTCACACAAAACAGGCGAGCTAACGTTTATTAGCTTCTATTAAGCTAACATCCAGCATGTTTATGGACGGCCGGAGTGTCCGGAGGGAAGCGCGGGAACAACAAAAACGGTGTAGATTTGCATCCGTAACCGACTAACCCCACCCCCGAGCTCGTGCTGCCGATATGATACCGCGCTGTATTTTAGCGGCGGCGGAACGCGTGTCGCTACCGTACAGAAGATGGAAGACTGGTCATCTCTCCCTTTTCAGCTCGGGGATTCCTCAGAAGCCCGATGGAAGTCCTAATGAGCACGGCGTTGGTGGTGATCTGGGGCGGGTTGCGGGGGGGGGGGGGGGGGCATCTTTTTAAGCCAGCACAGGGACTCGTAGAACAGCCTCGCAACGCTTTAGCAGATGCCAAGTGCAGCTGTCAACAGCCCTTACCCTGCTCACACCCCATTGTTTTTTATTTCCATTTTCGCTGTCTGTTTCTGTCCCGCTCCTGCGAATCCTTCGCCCCCCCCCCCCCCCCCCCTTGACCATCCATCTCGACAGCAGTAGTCTGCATCCTATTAGGAGATGTGCTCAAACAATTCTTTACGTGCTTGAACTGATTCCCACACTGCTCCCCTCTTCATTGTGCCTGGGAATACATTCAGCACATGAAAGAATGTGATGCGTTGTTTTTGCTGCGGCATTAACAATTCATGACGTGGAGGCCAAAAAAACACAAAACCAAAAAAACCCAAAACAAAGTAGAGAATGATTGACTCGCTGGGTTTGCTTGCATTGAACCCAAATACCCTTTTGAATGGCCACCTTGATGGAAATCACAAATTGTGTCAGGGCAGCATTTTCCCTCCAGCTCGGTCTTCGTCCCTCCGTCCTGTGTTTGCGTCTCTTCCGGGTCTTAATTGCATTTGAATTTGTTCCCGACTCGTTCGGTTCCTGGGCTGCCTCGCGGGAAACATCAGATCAGCTGGCATACCGCAGCGAAGCCCGGGTCGCCGGGGAGGTTTCCTCTCGCCCGCTTTCAAGTACAGGGCGAGGTCAAAGTTTTGACAAGGCCTTCCCCAGACTTCACCACGGGGCTCGTCCTCTTTTCCAAATCCGCTTTGCTCATCTTGTCTTTCACATCCGCTTGCGCTCAAATTCGTTTCATTCGGTGGAGCTTTTTGCGCAATCGATAGCGGTGCAGAAATTGCGTTTCGGAATCCGGCGCCGTCGGGTTTCACGCTTGACCCTCCATTTCCAAAGGGAAGACATGGAGCCAGAAATAAGTACCGTGTACTCCTCACCTGACGCGTACACAGGCCGATGTTTTATTCAGAAAACCAAGCACTCGTAACGACTCGTTTCATCTCCTAAAATAACATTGAAATATGAGTTGAATCGCATCCGAATTGAAAAGAAATGCCATTAACAGCAACAAAACAAATTGTATTTGGGGTTAAAAGGAAAAATGCCACTTTGGATTGGACTTTGCTCAGCAACAACAAAGCATCCAGCATGGTCGCAACCCCAGTGAGGATAAGCAGAACAGAAAATCGATGGACGTAAACAATTCAAGGGCTGCAACTGACGATCGAATATTTCAAGCCAATTCACTGTCCTGCTTCTTCCCACGTGCCCGTCTCGGGCACCGGGTGGCACTTTATTTGTTTTACGACGTCTTATTGCCAGTCAAACAAAGCCGCGCGGCAGTACGGGAGTCGCCCGAGACCTGCCGCGCTGTCGGTTGTCACGGTAGACGAGAGAGTTCTCCAAAGAGATCCTTCTATGGAATATCAGATGAAAAGATTGAAGATGGATTTCAGCAATTAAACAGGCTGGATGGTGCCCGACCAAATGCACACGCTTATGTAGCGATCATATCGTTTCAGGTAGGAATTATTCTTCTCAATCTCAAATTATTAAGAAATATTTATGACGCCAAATTGACTCATTTAAGAACAATGCATGTTTAAAAAAAAAAAAAAAAGTAATAAATAAACTGAAGATGGATTTCAGCAATTAAACAGGCTGGATGGTGCCCGACCAAATGCACACGCTTATGTAGCGATCATATCGTTTCAGGTAGGAATTATTCTTCTCAATCTCAAATTATTAAGAAATATTTATGATGCCAAATTGACTCATTTAAGAACAATGCATGTTTAAAAAAAAAAAAAAAAAGTAATAAATAAACTGTCTGTCACAGGGTGGTTTACGGAGGAGACGACTCCCTGCCCGATTTTTATCCCCCCCAATCATGATTTGCTATTTGTATTGGAAAAAATCCGAGTGGGTTCATCACTATGTGGGATTTATTCCTGACTGAGAACAGATCAAGGGAAATTGGATATTTTAATTTGGCCCGTATCTGGCTTCTGCAACAAAGTATTTGTTTGCGTCCAGATTTTTCCAAGCTTTCAGAGTCTCGACGGGTTTTTCACCAGGTACTTGCGCACATCCAGTTGTCCGAGACTGGGAAGCCAATTAACAGACAATCGGCATTCAAAATGGATCATCTATGCCACGTGCCTCTCATTTTTCCACGTACCTTCGTTTATTATCACCTTCTAAATGTTTAACGGTATCGGGCAAAACTCTGGGTGTCGTGCTGTCAGACATATTATCATTTCGGCTCAACGGAATCGACTTTCAACGGTGCTTTGTTTGACCGGCAGTATGGCGGCGTAAATAAAAAATCAGGTGATTTTATGACGTAGGCGCATATAGTATGTATGCCTATGAATGAGAATGTGTTATAATATGTTTACATGTCTTATGCCAACATTTGTGTTCAAATATCGGTTTGCATTTAAAACTGCGATTATTGATGCTAACAGTTAGCATCCAAATGGCGTTTTGCATGCTTTATCATTAATTCAAGCAGACTTCCTACGAGTTTTATTCTTTTTCCAAGCTGCTTATCCCCATGGGTCGCGGGAGCGCATCCCGCCTAATTTTGGGCGAAAAGCGGACTGCGCCCCGCACTCAAAAATGCTGCTGAGTATGATGTGTGCTGAATTGAGTTGCGTGTCAGCTCACAGCACCTTCAGCTCAAGTTCGCGTTTGCAAGTAAGAGCAAAACCCTAACCCTAAAGAAATCACTTGAATCTCGTCAGTGGGGTTACTCCTATCTCGAGGTGCCACTGTAGCAAGATTTAGAATATTCTCAATGGTTTGTGCATTTTGTGAATCATTTGTGAGTCATTTGACCTTTTCATAGTAGTTTTTGTTTTCAATATTTTCTTTTTCTTCTACTGACCAATCTCGATTATTTGTTTGGAGTGTTTTTATACACTGTTAGTTGCCAATGGACACACATGTAGTATTACTGAATGTAACACTAATGCGCACCACAGTCTTAGTTCCTCGTCTTTGGCGTTGTGGCTAATGGCAGTTCACCCTAAGCTTGCTAACGCTTTCTTGTTTACGTCTGGATTCACGAAAAGTCTTTACGATGCAGTGGAAGTGCGTCGCGGAAAGGACTGCGCGTGTTTTTGTGTCCCCCCCCCCCCACCCGGCGTTGTATTATTTACTGTCAGCTCGGATGTACGGTACGGTAGAGGCAGACCGGCGGGGTGATACTCACTTCTCCGAAAGCCTTCTTTCAAGTCATCTGCTCTGTCATCCTTGGTCTCTTTTCGCCTCTGAATCCAAATTGCTTTTTGGAGGAGGAGGATGGAAGGAAGGAAGGATGGAAGGAAGGAAGGAAGGCAAGCGAATGGAGGAAGAAAGGAAGGAAGGTGAAAGAAGGAAAGCATGAAGGAGGCAAGGCAAGGGAAAAGGAAGGAAAGCAAGGGAACAGAGGAAGGAAGGAAGGAAGGAAGGTGAAAGAAGAAGGAAAGAATGAAGCAGACAAGGCAAGGGAAAAGGAAGGAAAGCAAGGGAACAGAGGAAGGAAGGAAGGAAACAGGAAGGAAGGAAGGCAAGGGAATGGAGGAAGGAAGGAAGGAAGGAGGCAAGGCGAGGGAACAGGAAGGAAGGGAGGAAGGAAGGAAGGTGAAAGAAGAAGGAAAGAATGAAGGAGGCAAGGCAAGGGAATAGGAAGGAAGGATGGAGGGAAGGAAGGAAGGTGAAAGAAGAAGGAAAGAATGAAGGAGACAAGGCAAGGGAACAGGAAGGAAGGAAGGAAGGAAGGAAGGAAGGCAAGGGAACAGGAAGGAAGGAAGGCAAGGGAATGGAGGAAGGAAGGAAGGAGGCAAGGGAGCAGAAGAAGGAGGGAAGGGAAGGAAGGAAGGCAAAGGAATGGAGGAAGGAAGGTAGGTGAAAGAAGAAGGAAAGAATGAAGGAGACAAGGCAAGGGAACAGGAAGGAAGGAAGGCGAAAGAAGAAGGAAGGAAGTCAAGAGAACAGAGGAAGGAAGGAAGTCAGTCCATTTGTCTGGCCTCAGGTCGTTATTGCCCCCCCCCCCCCCCCCTCGTCAAACATGACATTGGTGTTTTCCTGCCTTATTTTGTGCCGTGAGAGATGTTCCCCGTCCTAAAAATTCTCGTGGCGAGCGTCGCGACCGGACCCGCTCGTGACAGGCATATTGAAGACAGGGTCACATCCGTAACTGTGTTTTTTTTTTTTGTTTTTTTTTTTTTTTGCGAGTGCTCTGTTTCTTGGTGCAAAGAAATGAAATGGAATGAATAAGTTAGTGTCATCTCCGATTTCCCCTGGATAGACATTTCAAACACCGATTTTCTCTGGGGGGGGGGGGTGTTGTAACCTCCAGAGGGGGGAGAGAGAAAACATCATTTGAAAGACAGCGCAGTAAATCTTCCCGAAATGAACGTTCTTCTCGTGGCGGATGTTCCCTTTTTGAAAAGTGAACTTTGAGGCAAAAAGAGCAGAAACTCAAGGATGATCGCGGGAATGAAAGCCAACGGTGAGCCGGGGCGAGGCGGGCGACCAGTGATAGGGCGAGGCGGGCGACCAGTTGTCGGATCCGATTGTCGGTCAGCAGACACGAAGGCGAAAACGCCCTCCGTGTCAATCGGTTCCGCCGTGATCCGCTGAGAACAAAGAATGCAAATGAGATTCTATTCTCATCAACATAGACCGTAGAAGTGCAGAGTTGAATTCCCGCTTTGTTGCACAATCCACACGCTTTGTGGATTTTAGAGTAGATGAAAGAGCGAGGACCAGGATTGGCGCTTTCAGTCTCAGGACACCGCAGATCGGAAACGTCCTCGGCTGGGATCCTGAAATTGGAATATCGCCATCACCTCCCTCGCTCATCGCATTGCTTACCTTTGCCTCAAGCTAAGTCGTTTGATCAGAATCAGAATCGGTTTTATTGGCCGAATGTGTAAAAACACACGAGGAAATTTTCTTTGGCACTCGGTCGGTGCCGCCCTGGTACCACGTTCAGAACGAAGAACAACCAACTATGAACAAATAACAAGAAACACAAAATTAATGGGAAGGATTCCTCATGAGACTCGCAGATTTGAGATATGCAAAGTCATCTTCATTCAGAACTGGTAAGAGATAAGACATTGCGTAAGGCTTGTACAGAGCGCCTTTACCTGTTTGCGGTTCCTGTTCTTGACCAATGCAATGACAATTGTCCAAAGGGAGCAGTTTCAAGGGACCAATCGTGCGATAGTCTACAAAGTACAAATACCAGTATAGGGTTAGCTTTTATGGATCTCTAGACTAAGTGTGTTAAACAATGTCAAATGTGCAAAGGGAGCAGTTTAAATTGAAGAATCATGTGGTCTTCAAAATATGAAATACAAATATATAGATATTACTCATACTGATGGGACCAGCAGGATGTGAGGGTGTGTCCCGAAAAATTGTAGGTTCGCTGATCGAGAATTGAAGGACTCTTTGAATGTCCGCTAGTTTTGACTTGCAGTAATCGGGAGCGCTTTCCCGACGGAAAGAGCTGGAAGTGCTGGTGGAGGGTCCGAAAGGATCCTGCCCGCTACGGATCCGGTGGAAGTCTTCGAGGGTGGCTCGAGCGGTGCCGACAATCCCTTCAGTGGTTTTGATTGTCCGTTCAAGTCGGAGTTTGTTATTGTAGACAACTGCAGTTTTTTTTTTTTCCCCAGTACTTCATATGTTGGCAAGTAACACGCGTTAAAGAAGTCAAGGTGCTCGCTTTAGTCGCTTCACACCAGCCTCGCTTTTTTTTTTTCTACCGTGGATTCTTTGGCGAGCAAAGTTGAAGCCAGAGGTTTACGTCCACCGTGCAAAAACACACGTTTCATTATTTTGTCTCACTTTCTGCACTCAAATCGGACAAAATTTCTCCTGTCTCAGGTCAGTCAGGATCACCAAAATTATTTGATTTTTGTCAAATTCCAGAATCACGAGAGAGAATATTTCATAGCGAATTTTAGATTATTTGCTTGGAGGTCAAACGACGCGCATTTCCTTTGAACTTTATCATGATAGTTATGTTTTGTTTTGTTTTTACTTAACTGAGATAGCAACAAAAATCTCTGCAGATACTCTCCAAACTGGTGTGAACAGAATTCTCTTGAGCTTTCTCACCCTGAGCATTCAACAGCAGTCGTGCAGGACGTTGTAACGGCACCCGGAGAGAAAAGCTCAGCAAATGGGCAGGACGTCCAAACAGCCCTTTCTGGGCCAGAACTCTGACACGTGAGCTTGCCCGCGTGTATACCGAGCGCCTCCCCAGAATATTTCCCCAGCGACCGAGATCAGACCCGAGGCGTCGAGGTCAGCAGATAGTCCACAAAGTCCATTGACAGCAGCTGCTTTGACTTTGATACACCATCAGTGTGGAGTAGTGTGTGTGTGTGTGTGTGTGTGTCCCCCCCCCCCAGATTCTTCCAGCGTGTTTGCTCAACCCGAACGCACGCTAGTAGCCTCTCATTATGCCGCCCATGCAAACTTTGTCTCTTTGCAGCTGTTTAATGGCCGCGCGTCTGTTTTTGTTTGTTTCCTCACCATAAGACGATTCCACCTTTACGGTCGGTCGGGGGCTCGGTATTATCCCCGGCATCTGTTCAGAAGTAGCGGATGAGGGCGGGGGTGGGGGGGGGGTGACAGAGCGCCGGAGGTACGGTGGCTCCCGTCTTTATCTTGAATAAGAGACGTCAGCCTCTCCCTCGGTCTGCAAGTGAGAATGTGGATGGATTTTTAAGAAAGGGGTGATGTAGCGGGCTAAGTGCTAACAGGCTCTGCGGTCACCCCCCCCCCCCCCCACATCCCAGCTGAATCTAATCAGAGCTGTGTTAGTCTAATTTACTCACAAATGCAGGCATAAAAATAACGTTAGCGTGACCCTTTTTCCTTGTGCTCCTGGTAATTGTTATTGAAACAATTAAGACATTTGCTCAGCGCCTTTGCGCTTCCGGAACACACTTTGTCACCGCGATTATTGCCGTGCTTTGCTCAGCCTCCGTGGATGCAAAAGAGCAAAGCGACGAGCCAGTTTGCCGCTAGTCCCGTCCCGCAGCCGGAGGCGAGGCCGCCGGTTCGCGCCGCGGCCTTCTTCAGTCGGCGCCTGGAAACACCTTCACGTTGCTCTGCCCTGCAGCTTCCTTCCGGGCGATCGCCAAGCTGCCACGACTATGACAAAGTCCATTTTTGCATGAATGCAAATCAGCTAGAAGGAGGAAGACGAGCATCTTTTGTGTGGCAGACTCATTTTTGTCCCGGGCTGCATCGTCGTTTTGTCTTCCCTCGGATGATATTTATGATTGTGAATTCGTATAAATGAACCATTGCGTATTCATACTATTGTTACATTATATCATATTATAGACCCCTGACAACAGATTGGAAAACTATTTTTAAAATCAAAAAAACAAGTCGAGACATTTTTCAGTTTCTTTTAGAAAGCTTTATTTGTTCCAAAAAACAAGAGTTGGTCGTTTTCAAAAGCACAACAAAATTGTAACTTTGGTGATTTAGCAGGAAACGCCAAGTCAATGTCTTCGGGGGGCACATCGAGTTATGTGGCAGGCCCGATCCGGGCCCTAGGCCTTCAGATTGACAAGCATGTCTTTGGGGCAGAACTTTGGTCAAGAGAATCTTCCACAACTAGCAATTGATGTTGTAGGGAGGTGCACCTCTTGAAATGGCAGCAGGTCTGTCCTCGTGTCAAGTGCTCCTGACAGTCCAAGTACGTGATGAACGGCTAAGCTGAAAACTGAATTGCTGCCTGTCGCTGGTAATCATCGGCTTGTCAACCAGAATGTTTACGGCCGCTAATTGGGGGAGAAAATGCGGAATCTTCTCTCCTACCCGGAGATTGATAAAAGTACGCAAGGCAGGAAACGGGAAAGTGGCAGATTCTTTTTGTAGAGAATTTGACGTCCTCGGCAACCATCAGCCAACAGAATATCAGACAACTGTTGTGTAATTCTTATTCAAAGGTTAAAGAGGAGCGAGCCTTCGAGGAGTGTCAAGGGCCAATGGAAAGGATTTCGGGCAGGGTCGGGCCAAAAGACGTTAAAAACTGAACGAAGACACGGACGTCGATCTTCCTGTGAGCATTTTAATGTCCCGGGCTTCGATCAGAGCTTTGGGAACAAAGACGCTCTGGGAAAACGCATCTGACCTTAAGCGCCCTCAACTTGGCTCTTTCTCATCCCCTTTACTGCTCTCCATTTACCAGCTTGAGCTCCGCGGTTGTGCCCCCGTCTCCGTTTATGCCGCCGGCTCGGCTGTCGGAATGCCGATGAATCGGCTTCGCCCGCGTTACAAACGGCGGACGAAGCCGATTAAAGATGACATGTCCGAGCCTCACCCGCCTCCTCTCTACTCTGCGCTCTTTTTCGCAGGAGATCGCGGCTTACTTGATAACGTTTGAAAAGCATGAAGAATGGCTAACAACGTCTCCTAAAACAAGGTAAGACAACGCCGCCGCCGTCTGTGAAAACGCAACCGATTTGACGATCATCATTTTAGATTCAGCTCTCCCTGGCTGAGAAGACGCCAAAATCAAACAAATAGCAACGGCGTTATGTTTACATATGCTAACTTGGCATTGACCTGTCGAGGCAATAATGCATGAATTGAATTGATGGCTGCGTTGGCCAATGGTTTAATTGGATCCTTTCCAGCTGGAGGACGAACGCCATCGGTCCCAAATGTCGGTTTGCGTTGCATTTTTGTTCGCACTCGGCCTGGTCCGCCAACGGCGACGCGTTCACACGTCGCAAAGCGTGTCTGATTGTTTTTGTCGCCAGGTGACGGTTTTGCCTTGCAGCCGTAATCTCGCACGGATTCGCGCGTAAATGGGAGCCGGGGCTTTTTAACACAACCTCCGTTCCTCAGGATCTTCACTCACTTCCGTAGATTGCTGAGAAAAAGGCCGCCGCTGTAAAGGATGCAGCCGGGTCTTATCATACCAGCCATCCGAATGTATTTTCAAATGAAAAATCAAACGAGAGAGAGAATTCTTTTCTTTAGCGCTGAGTCTGCCATCTTAACGCTAACGCGAACACATGTTGGAAAACGAAACCGTTTGGCAAACGTTGGAGCCGCACGTTTAGCCATTCCGTACAATCGTACGCGGTGCCATGTTCTTTTTCCTCTGCGAGGAGCTGAGAAGAGTACATTCTGTACTTCCTCTTAGAGTACATCCGTTTGTTTTGTGCTGCCTGCGGGTGGCGCGATGACCATTCAGTTGACACGTGTGGCAAAACCGTTTCATTCTTTTAACGGATTCATGGGCAGGGTGGCAATTTTTTGCCTTTTTAAGATAAAAGTCTCCTAACGGGCCACAATCGCGTGAATAACACTTCTTTTTCATTTATGCTTAAGTTATATGATAACTTTACTCATTTATAAGCTCGTCCCAAAAATCTAACTGCTAACTTTGACCGATGAGTTATCCTCTCCTGATACCAAATGATGGCTTCAGATTAAAACGCTTCAATATTTTGATATACTGAAGAATATAATGCGTGAACATCACCAAAAATGGGACGCTGCCCACGAATGGGTTAAATTGGTTATTTGTTATGTCAATTGTTATTTTTAAATTACTGTCTTTTTTTTTTTTTTTTGTAAAATACGTTTCTCATTCAAAACAACATTTTTTTTTAGCTGGATTCATGGCATTTCTGTCCATTTCACCCGGGCAAAGTTGATTTATCATACCAGTTCTTTGAGTTATGAGCATGGTTTCGGACTGAATTACACTCGTGTCTCAAGGCATCACTGTACATTTCGAGAAACGCCAATAAATCATCAATTTGTCATCAATGATCTTCCTCCAGAATATGAAGCGTGCAATTGCAGTGAGTGACACACACACAGGTGGAATTTAAAAATAGCTTGAGGGGGGGAAAAAAAAAACGAAAAAATGTGAGGGATGGGCCAATATCGTAAATGTCACAGCTCCGGCGTTCGCCGACGCAAGACGAGCCAAAAACGGTGGCACTCGTGCGAGACTTTTGATCCGCAGACTTTGCGGCCAAACGTTTCCCGGAATCTTCACGGCCAGTCTTGTCACTGTTGGCTGTCACATACTGTACGCGTCGCTCCGGGAATTCAACCTCACGTCGTGTCTCGGTGCAGGTGCTGCAATATCAGAAAACAGAACACCGGGGGAGTGCCCCCCCCAACCCTTCCGTGCACACAATCACAAATTGGTGACTGCGGGGCAATGCGCGGATCTTAACAAGGGAGGTGCACGCAAAATTGTTTGTATTTTCCCGGATGTCAGTGAAAGGGCAGCGCGTCGTGATGGATGGCAGCTTGTCAGCAATGAAAGGGTGCCGCGTATATGTGTGAGTGATGGGGGCCGAGTGACGACTGGCGTCTCCCTCCGGCGCCACCGAAAGCTTTCTGCTTACGGTAAGAGGTGAAAGGTCAAACGCGGGACACCTGTGCTTAAGTGCTGCCTTAGCATTTGCCATCACACATCTGGCGGCTGGCCGCGCATGTGTGTGAATGAATATTGAACTGAAAGTGCGCGCTCTGGTGTCTGCTGGGTCGGGGGGGGGGGGGGGTTAAGTAGGCTAATTCTCCCCCTACAAGCAGCTGCGGACAGGGTGAGCGAGGCGCGATGGGGGGAAGCGATAAGCGGCGCCCAGCTGCACGGCGTCCGCCGACGCTGACATCTGCCGGCCGTAAAGAGGTGAGGGGATGGGGGGGAGGGGGGCGACGGCTGCGGTTCAAGGAGATGAAAGTAGCTGTTTGACCGGGGGGGGGGGGGGACCTGAAAAGAGAAACGTTAGCACGATGAGGTGAGCTGGAGCAATTGCAACGGGGGGGGGGGGGGGGAGGGCGTGCATGTCCACAAACAAAAGTCCCATTTTGGGGTTTTCCTTTTCGTTACCGTCTGATATCCTGAATTGGGCGATTGACGCGCCCGGCGCTACCAAGCCGCATTCCCTTTCGGATAGGAAGCGCAAACGTGCTTTTAAATCGATAGCGGCGTTCTCCCGCCGACCGCTCGAACTAATTCAGGCCGCACCTGTCAGAGCCGGGGAAATCTCTCCGCACCCGGCCGGGCCTTACGCTCGAATTTATGCCCGCAGCCTCGCTCGCTTCCATTCCCATTAAAGGGAGAGGCTGGCATGACGGCTTTCTCCAAGGCCATCGCCGGCCTGTGATTTAACATGGCCACCGCGTCGCGCCTTTACTCCGCGCTCGGGAATCCATTCAAAGCGACAATTAGGAGTTTCCGTCCGTACTCTCACTTTTTTTTTGTTGCCCGTCGTCGGCGTTTCGGACATGAGGGGGCCCCGCGGGAGGGGGGGAGGGTGTACACAAACCAGCCACGATGCGACAACGCAAATGGCGACGGCCCGGGATTTGAGCCCGTCTCTTGGACGCGCGTTCGAGAGAGCGCCGGCCGCCTTTGTCTGCCATAAATGAGACAAACGTCTCCTCCGGGGCTTTTTCCGAGGCGTTTCTCTGCTGTCAGATGTAAAAAGTATTGACCAGGGGGTGTCACGCGGCGGTCTGGCCGAAGAGCTAATGGACACCCGAGTATTGAGGAAAGCTCGCTTGTTATCATGAGCATCTACAACGCTCTTGAAAGCTATGAATATGTTTTGTCTTTCCCGAGGTTTGAGCCTTTGCACGCGCGACGACATATTCCCGATACTTTTGTTTTGTTTATCCAGACTTCTGGGCCGTGAGCGGATCTTTTGCACCTTGTGAGTTTCAACCATAATCCAAGATACCGTGTAATGCTGTCGTTCTTCATTTTTTTTAATTTTTTTTGTTATTGGTGGGACTATTGCGCACCCCCGTTTGTTGTACGATCTGCAGCACGAACACGCGCCGGGTTGAGCTTCTGCCGATGTTGTCGGCAGCGTAACGACACAGTTACACCAGAACCGGGCCTCTGGTGTCGTGGCCCCCCCAAGAGAGGCCCACCCTGTATGTGTTGCAAACCTGGAAACGGGAAAAATGGCCCCCTTTTCAAACGTATTCATAAATTGTGAATGGCTGCATTCAAAAGTGATGACAAATTCCTTAACCCTCTCCAAATTCTGGGCTGCCTGTTCTCTTATTTGCCATTTTAAATGTTTTTTTATTTTGTATTTTATTGGATTGTTTGATGTATTTGTTTGGTGACCTTGAGTGACTTGATAAGTCCCGATAAATCAAAAGTATTATTGTTGCTATTATATCTGGGCTGCCAAATTGCCACTTCCATGTGGATGAAAAAGTAGAAGCAATTCTCATCAAATATTTCTGGATCCACTTAAATTTTTTTTTTTTTTTTTTTTTTTTGGGGGGGGGGGGAGGGGGGTTAAGGACATCTCTATTTGATTTGATGGCACAGATGTGACCGTCTGTCAGCTGGTGCATGCAAAATATTTTTGCTTTTTTTCACCGAACGTGAAGACGAGATTCATCCACCTTTTGCCCCAATCCCAGCTCGGGATGGGCTCCCTAAACCAAACAAGTGTTCCGGACGGGATCACAGATTTGCAACTGAACCGCACAGTACGTGTATTTTTTGAAAAGCGTTTAGGATCTCTATTTTCAAACACTAATATACACGGAATTGTACATTTTTATAGCCATTCTTTATGTGCCGGCGGTGGCTGGTTTTCAAGCGTGAACCACACACGTACGCGTGTACGTCCCCGACGCACGCCGACAATGTATATTGAAAGCGCTAAACAATAGGGAGCAATCCTTGGAGGGCCCTGCGATGACACTGAACCCCACTGCCCCCCCCACCATATCCAGCCCAATAGCCCTTTTCTCTCTCTACAAGCACAACAACTGCAGCTGCTGCAGCAGTCCGAAATGAAACGGGGAGTCCCTTTAGACAGCTTCCAAAGACAATGCTTTTATTAAAACCTACAGCAGCAGCGGCGGCACCCTTGAGGCGCGGCCTCACCGACAACACGGTAAAACAAAGCCGAGAGGCGGCCCCAAATCTGCTAATGACTGTTTGTTTGCTAGCTATTGTGTACGGAGGCTGCGGATGTGCCTGCGTTTCGGCGAGCTCGACGGAGGGAGCGTGACTGCGCATTTCAAAAACGCATTCCGAGCAGCAATTCACCGGCGTGCCGTCCAAACGGCATTAGGGTCCGTAATTAAACGGTTAACGCTCGTCAATGTGTTTGGAATGAAACATATTCGCAGTGCATTTCTGAAAGAGTGGCTTTTGGCAGACTTTCCGGAGAAAGGGGGAGGAGGGACACTCCGAAACAAAGGCACCAAAGATAAGATCGCTTTCAAATGAAGACGGCAGTAATGAATCGAGTCGGAGTCAAAAGCCGGAACGTCAATGAAATGTGAAGTGGGCCGAGGTGAACTCCTCTAATCTCTCTCATCTCTTTACTTTGCATGTCCGCCGCTGTTTTTCATCCCGACTCGATCGAGAGTTGCCGCTCGCTGCCACCGGGTCTGGCTCCCGCTAGGCTGCCGGGACTGACGGACGGCACTTTTTCCCCACTTGCCATTCATACTTTACGGAAGGCTCCTGACACGCGGCTTACGCCGATTCAAAATAAAGTCCGTTGATCTTCAAATGAAGAAAATGTCATCAATGTTCACGTCGTTGCGGTTAACAATGCAGCTTGTGAACAACCTTGAGAAGAGCCACAAGTTCCCGCTCGTCCGACGTGTCCTTAATGGACTAAGCGCGGAATGCGAGCGTTCGGGTTGTGGTGGGGGGGGTGGGTGAACAGCTCTCAACTATTACTTTCTTAAGATGGCTTCACACTGCACACCTTGAATTGCAATTCCGTTTATAAGGCCTTAAAATCTCGGGTTTTCTTGATCTGACAAAAAACTCTCCCGATAACTAACGATTCAACAATTCTCAACATTGCGGTTGATCCTGTCGTGGCTCTTCCACCCCATCGGTCACTTTGACAAGAACTGTTTCATGGTCCATGCACCTAGCGTACATGGTTTCATTGTCTGAGCTACGTTGTTTTTTTTGTTGTTCTTCTAACATTAACATTGATAAATCGTTATCAATCTGCACATTTTGACATTCTTCAGCTTGTGCACGGGATCTGCCTCCGTACGCCGTCGTCTCATGTGATTCATATGAGATCACTTTTCCCCACAAGGCTTCTAGTGTGACCTTTTGACTACCACGTCGAAAAAAAAAATGTGATTTTAGTCACTTCACCCATCCAGTGTAAGTCAAAACTCATCTGCGCCGTGACTCAAAGATGAGTCGTGTACTTAAAGCCTTCAATGTCACCTAACACCGTCGCCTTTCGTTATCTTTCCAATTTTATTGACTAGCTTTTTTTTGTTTGTTTGTACAATTGTAAGCGCCTTTGGGTTACACAGAATGCTCATCTGTATACGAGGTGTGTTCGAGAAGTCCAGACCCGACTTCAAGTATTTCAAATCCCAACTGCACCTTTCCCCTTCCGAATGCCCTTCCCCGGGCATCTCCACGACGCCGTCATGCGCTCCTGGAAGGATTCTTCCGGCGTTCTCCGCAGCGGCGTCTTGTACGCCGTCCGTGTTTCAAGAACAAGTCCTCTTGATGACACCCTTGAGCTCGGGAAAGAGGACAATAGATGCACCGAGCCCAAGTTGGGGCAAAAAATGGGACCTTGTTCTCTATTTTTCTTGCTTGCAGAGTCTCTTGGCCGGTTGAGCTTCTGGCCCACACGTAAGGGGAAAATCGTTGTTTGGGTTTGACGTATACCTTTTGTGACACCGGTCCTTGAATTTGTCTGATACTTTTTAATTCATCTCAGTTTTTATCCATCTCATTATGTTATTATATTGAGTTGAAGTGCGGCCCAGCCGGTTGACAAGTGGACTTATTTGGCCATTCAGGTACAGTCAAGCGGGATTTGTTGGAGAGAGAAAACCTGCTTGAAAATGCAGCAAAGAAGACCAAAAAAACCTCCCTGGGGGTTATTCACTTGTCACAAATCCCGCTGGGAGACACTCAATGGCACATTGCATCACAATCCTTTCCCTCCTGGATAGAAATCAAATCACGTCACAGGATGTTCACCTTGTTTGATGGGAATTTTGAAATGACCTCCAAGATTAAAAGAGACAAAACAAAAAGTCCGTGCAAAGTGGTGCAGCCATCTCGGTGAAAGAAAGCTCCACACCTGGCGTTCTGGCGTTCTGGCGTTCTGGCGTTCTGGCGTTAAGGCTTCATATTGTTCCGCGGCGATTGTTCCATCCGCTGCGATCCTGGAACTCGCTGTCCTGCGCTTCCGGGTGAGCGTCCCAAACACGGGCAGCCTCGAGTTGGGTGAAAGCCCGCCGAGGGACACACGGACAAAAGCCACCAGGCGGACCACGAACAAGACTTTGAGCTCAGAGTGACGAAAGGCAAGCTGAAAAATGATCATCGAGAGAAGGCTGAGTATGATGGAGCGAGAGCAGTTTAGAAAATGGAAACATGTCGATAAGAGAAGGGAATTGATGAGATGGCGATAGGAGGAATCCTGATGGATGGGGCCAGAAAGAGCGGGTGGGGTGGGGGGTGGGGGCAGAGGATTTATACAAACAGACCAAAGAAAAGATGAGGCGCGAGAAGATGGAGCTGACGGGCTGCGAGGGAGAGAGGAAAAGAAAACGGATTGCCTAAACAGTAGATAGAGATGGAGGGGGGAGGGGGAGAAATAGATTCAGCTGACGGAATCGAGAAACCTTCTGTGGTTTTGGGGCAATCGGAGGGAGAACGCAAACAGTCAATAGATTATTACCGGCGCCGGCCCGGCTGCCGAGGCCTGGGACTTAATCGGGCCTCCGCTCAAGTAATGCCCGGCCCGAGCCCGGCCAAGCGGTCGGAGCCCGAGGCCGGTGGAAATGGACACGGGACCAGATAGATGTTCATGATTACAGAGGCCACTTTGCCCACCGGAGACCATTCAGCGGAAAATACAACACAGTCTTGCTGTATCGCCTTTTTTGGGGCCAAACATTGGCAACAGGTGGCCATTTTTGTTCAATCACAATTTGGAAGTTGAAGCAAACGTTTACCCCGTTATCCAGGCAAACCTGTCTTTTTTTTTTTTTTTTTTTTTTGTGCGATATACGTGAAACTCATTGCTATAGTAAGGGAAAAGAAAAAAAGAACACTTATTTCATTTATTGCTGTTTTTCATGTCCAATTCTCTCATGTGGTTAGGGTTACACATACATATACACCAGTTGTATTTTCTTAGTTGCACTCCTAAAAAAAACAACACGCCGTAGCCACGTTGAATCTAAAGTTTTGCGGGGGGGGTTCACATTCTAAACTCTGCGCCGAAGCCAAAGAACGTTGTCGTACCGTCACAAGACTGCGCAAAGATGTGTTTATCTCAGTGGCGTGGAGGATTGTAGATCGCAGACGTCGGAGGCAAACGGTGTGACGCTCTCCGAGTCGACAGGCGGTGAAAGCCAGAGCAGCCGGCCGCGGGCCACGGGAGAGCGAGGATAAATAAATAGAGGAGGAAGCTGATGTCAAGCAGGTGTTCAAGGAGAAAGTGTCAGCCAAGCGGGCCGAGATGGGGAAAAGTGCTGCCTCTGCAGCCCCGATAATAAAGACTTCATTCAATTAGCGCTTCTGCGCCGGCGAGCGAGCCGGCCGCCGTTGTTGAGCGGGATCCGGACCCGGACCCGGACCCGGACCCGACTGAGCGCGTCGTGAGCCGCCGGACTTCCGCTGCGCCGCCTCACCCGTGTACGCGCTTTGGAGCTAACACGCGAGACTGTTTCCAGGCTGACGGAGCGGGACGGACACGTAAACCTTGCCCGTGCATCTCTCCGATGCAAGGACACGCACTGGACCAGCGCTGCGGAGTAACACGGTACATTTACTTACCTACACTCTGTTTACTCCCTGGAAGTCATCGGAGAGATGGCTTGTACTTGTCAGACTACTTTTTATGCAATATCCTTTTTTTGCTTTAACTGGACTATTTTTGTTCGGACGAAACGCTACCTTTACCATGTCGGGCTGAGCTGCGTGTGGTTGACGACATCTGACGCGAGATTTCACCAATCCATTTGATCGACTAGTGACCTCTGACCAATCAAACAGACTCAGGCAGTCGCACGATTGCACGCAAAATATCTGTGGTGTAATCGCTTCCTCGTGAGCCTTATTGTGCTCTTTCATGAAAAGTTACACCACGTGGGAGAAGATACCTCAAAGTGCCTGCAAACAAACTGAACAAACAAACACATTTGAATGAATCATAAAAAAATGACGACGGATGTAAAATCGAGCTCTAAAATCATGACATTAGAGCCCGCTCAAGCGAGCTAGCTTGTTTGCTAGTGGGCCTATCCAATGGAATAAACAGTTGACCTTTCCTGAAGGTCTCTGTAGCCTCTTTGGAGTATTGGACTGACCTGATGCTAGTGTGTCGCTTGCAGAGGTCTTGCGTAGAAGAGCGGCGCCAGAAGTTCCATGCCCCATTGGGCTACTTTTTCACCTTGCCAAAAATATACGGACAATTGAACTTTTGAATACGAGTATCTGAAGAAAAAGTCATTTTAAAATGCCATTATCTTACCGAGATTCCATTTATTATTGTTTGACTTTCAGTCTTATCCTCGAGCAACATTTGAATCTGCCCAATCCCGTTTTGAAATTCCTCACGAGCTACTCAGTACTTAGTCTTACCCGAGTGATTATTTGTGCGACTATTGTTTATTGGACTCGAGTCATATAGCTCTGAAGTGGCGGTACTCCTACTTGAGCACAGTTTGCGGCTACGCTACGTAACACGGCGGTGTACTTTCCATCTTTGCCTCCTGTACCCACTCCAAGCGTCCCTTTCGTGCGGTCGTAGCTCTGCGTTGGCTCGTACGCTCCACATTGTCACATCAGATTCCTATTTTGGGCTCGCCAAACCCCGTCAACCCAGTTGGGTGCCGTTCCGTCGACATATGGTGCGCGGCGTCCGCCTTCCTTAAAGAGCCTCTCTGAGGTATTTCAATCACGGCGCACTGAAATCTGACCGGCCGCGGCGTGCTTCGGGTGTGGCCCTGGCACCGGTCCCGTCCCGATGAAGTTTCCTCGGTGTGGTGGTTGACACTCCAGAGATGACGGAAACAAAGACGCGGGACGCGCACTTGTAGTGACACCGTTTCCTCTTACGTAAAGAGAGAGGGAAGATAGAACGTGGACGGCTGCCCGAGCGGCGGCTGAATCAGCAGCAAACTGGAAATGCGCTGGCCGGTCCACCTTCTGTCCCAGTTCTCCTCTTGACAGAACAGGAAGGACGGCAGGAGGGCACTCTGTGACGTTTGCGCCATCCCATGCGTAGCAGCGGCGAACGACACTTTGCACTTAATCAATTGATGTGGCAGCCTGGCCCTGCAACCAAGCGCAGGCGACTTTGTAAAGCGAACGGCGGCCGGGCGGAAAGCGTCGCTACTTCTTGACCCTTGACCCGCACCCGCCGAGCGACTGCGCTGCACATCCGAACGCTAATATTGGCATTTTATTT